>NC_000071.6:112448335-113048335 GCF_000001635.26 Mus musculus | reverse complement strand
TGGCACTGTTGGGTAGTGGTGGTGGCGGTGGTGGTGGCGGTGGTGGCATGTTAATAGGATCATTTGATGCGCTGAGCCTTTTGGATCCCCACTTACAACTAAGGAAAAAGTGCACAGAGATGTCTAGTCATTTTCTAAAGTCACCGAGCCATGACTGGAGAACCAACACTGAGCCCAGTGTGGCTGTTGGAGAGTTATGTAACCAGCCACTGTGTAGCCCAGGGAGATAGAGGACTGGAGCAGAGACACTAGGAGCAGAGACAGGGCCTGCCGTGGAGGGTTGCTCACAGGCTGTGTTTGAGTGGGGCTCTGGGTTCAGATCGAGACAGGTGAGTTGTCAGTGAATATGGAATGTGGAGATCTTTAGGGCCTGCCAGGACACAAACTAGGAGCTACAGCAGGCACCGTGAGCCAGAGACTCAAATCTTCCCCCTTTCTCCTTCTTCCTCTCTCTCTCTCTCCTTTCCTTCTTCTCATCCCCCACTTTCCATCATCCCCCCCCCCCCCATCACCACCACTTAGACAAGTCTTATTATATGGCCAGGCCACAATCCTCCTGCTTCAGTTTCCCAAGGGCAGGACTTACAAGCATGTACAGGTTCACTCAGCCTGCTCTAGGTGTGGTTTTAAACACTATGTAACACCCATTAAGGGAGCTGACATGGTTGTTACAAGTTTACAGATGAGGCCACAGAGGCCCACAGACATGTAGCAATTTTCCAGGAGTACACAGCTGTGGAGCGTGGTGGACATTAATTCAGGCAGGGTTGTTTGCTGAGATTGTATATTGGGTCCCTGAAGAGTAACTACAGCAATGCTGTATTATCTATACTCCAGTACCACAGGATAATTCATGCTTGTGTTCCTGTATCTCCTGGGAGTGGGCAGGGCCAGGCTGGCCTCTGCTAGGTATCTACTCCATGTCTTGGATCTTCTCAGAGAGCAAATGGGCTATCCTGGACATATTTTTCTCCCGCTGATGGTGGATGAGCAGAAATATGCCAACTCTCTTTTGGATTAGGCTCAGGACTGGCAAATGGTCACTTCTGCCTCCTTTTGGCCTGAGAAGGTCACAGGACTACATTTAGTGTGGAAGGGTAGATGCCTCCATCCCCTGTGCTGTGTAGAATGGAGACAATCCCAGAAGTGAAAGTCTTAGAGCTGAGCCACATTCCACCATAGTGTCTGCTCTGTTTTAGAGACTTCCTGCATGCTCTGATGTTCCTTTCTAGAGATGAGGTGTGTCCTCGGCTGTAACCTGAACTTGCTAACTCTTGTCATGCAGAGAGCGTGGCAGGAAACGGCAGGGGCTTGCAGGAATAGGACATTTTATAAACAACTTTCTGCCACTATAACAAAACACTGAAGGCAAAAAGGTTATAGAGAAGAAAGGTTTGTTTTGGGCTCCAGGTTTTGTAGGCTTCCACCTAAGCTGCTTAAGCTTTTCACTGTGGGCCTGTGGTGCAAAGTACAGGGATGCTGGGAGCCAGGAAGAGTGTGTGTGTGTGTGTGTGTGTGTGTGTGTGTGTGTGTGTGCATCCTTATATCCCCCACTTCATATACCCAATGACCTAACTTCCTCCCACTATAACCCACCTCCTAAGACACCATAGTCTGGAGCCCAGGCCTTCAACACATGAGTTTTTTTGATCCTTGTATCCAAACTGTAACAGAATGAGATATATTGTGACAACAGACATGAGACACACTGTGGCTTCCCCCTTGCTCTCTCCCTGTGGAGGACTGGCTGCCACACTGAAAGAACACTCAAGTGCCGGTGGAGAGGCCACATAGTGAGGACCTGAAGCTTCCCGCTACAACTGTGTATGAACTGCTCTGAAGGTGGGGAGCCCCTGACTGCCCTCAGGAGAGATGGCAGGTCAGAACCCCAGGCCTGAGCCACTCCTGGGCTTCCATAGACCGTTCTTAGCTGTGATTTGCAGGCATTTCACGTGCAGCAGCAGACAAGAAGTCCTGTTTCTTCCTCGCTATTCGGAACACGTGCTGGCAAGGGTTTGGGGGGTGGGGTGGGGGGGGACTGTTCTGTCTTCTCCTCAGGCTGCCAACAGTGTCCCTGCAATTTCCCAAGATTGGGGGACCAAAAATACTTATGGTAAACTGCAGTTGTTAGGAGACACCTGCTCCTCAGAAGCCCAATGTGGGCAGATCTCAAAAGGAAAGCAAAGGATCAGCAGACAGGGACAGCTGCATGGGGACCAAGCCAGCACTGAGGCAGGCTCAGCTTGTCGCTGGGGTCCCTCCATGGAGCTGAGGGGTGGGGGTGAAGAATCTGAGCACAGATGGGTAGGGCGGGTTAGAAGGAGCTGCTGTGGTAGGGTGCCAATGCTCTGCTGGGACTCCTGAGATACTTATTCTCAGTCACACCAATGGGCGTCTTCCTCATCGACTGGGCTGGATAGAATTACCCAGAAGGCACAGCTCTGAGCACGGTGTCTATGAAGGTATTTCCAGAGAGGTTTAGACTTCATCTGAATGTGGGTGGGACTTGAATGGACTGGGGGCCTGAACTGAAGAAAATGGCCAAGCAGGCCAAGAAGACCAGCCTTCGTCTCCCCCTGCCCCCTCTCTGCCTCCTAACTGCAGATGTACCATGAAAGCCACATCACACCCAATTGCCATGGCTTCCCGCCATGTCTGGCTGTGCCTCACAGTAAGCCGGCCCTTTCTGAAGGCAAGTTCCTCAGTGTTCTGTGCAGCAACAAGGACAGCAGCTAAGGCGGCAAAAGGAGCAGTAGGTTCTGGAGACTCGCAGTGGGGTCTGGGACTCAGGCTGCTGAGACTCCAGCTTGTGGCCAGGTCTACAGAGTCAGAAATGGCGTGGCTTTCACAGGCCACAGCAGACCTCGCTGAGGGTCTTAGCGTGATGCTTGTTAGCTGCTCTCATTTGGATTTGGAATGTTCCCCCAGAGACTCACAGGTTGAGGTCAGAGTATGACCATCCCCCTCACACGCTTCTCTCTGTCAGGGAGCAGGTGCTATCATAGTCTTGGTGCAAGCAGAGACCCTTTAGTGTTTGGGCAAATGGTTCCAAGCCATTTGCTGGGGTATCTGATAAAGTTTAAATTGCACTGAGGCCATGATCTCTGGCTGTTCTCATTTCTTTTTTTTTAAATTTTTTTTTCTTTTTTTTTATTGGGTATTTATTTCATTTACATTTCCAATGCTATCCCAAAAGTCCCCCATATGCTCCCCCCTCCACACCCACCCACTCCCACTTCTTGGCCCTGTCGTTCCCCTATACTGAGGCATATATAGTTTGCACAACCAATGGGCCTCTCTTTCCACTGATGGCCGACTAGGCCATTTTCTGATTCATATGCAGCTAGAGACACGAGCTCCGGGGGTACTGGTTAGTTTATATTGTTGTTCCACCTTGCAGATTGCAAGATCCCTTTAGCTCCTTGGGTACTTTCTCTAGCTCCTCCATTGGGGGGCCCTGTGATCCATCCAATAGTTGACTGTGAGCATCCACTTCTGTGTTTGCTAGGCCCCAGCATAGTCTCACAAGAGAAAGCTATTTCAGGGTCCTTTCAGCAAAATCTTGCTAGTGTATGCAATGGTGTCAGTGTTTGGAGGCTGATTATGGGATGGATCCCCGGATATGGCAGTCTCTAGATGGTCCATCCTTTTGTCACATCTCCAAACTTTGTCTCTGTAACTCCTTCCATGGGTGTTTTGTTCCCAATTCTAAGAAGGGGCAAAGTGTCCACACTTTGGTCTTCGTTCTTCTTTTTTTGTTTGTTTGTTTGGTTTTTTTGTTTTTGTTTTTGTTTTTTTTGGGGGGGGGGTTGAGACAGGGTTTCTCTGTGTAGCCCTGGCTGTCCTGGAACTCACTTTGTAGACCAGGTTGGCCTCGAACTCAGAAATCCACCTGCCTCTGCCTCCCAAGTGCTGGGATTAAAGGCGTGCGCCACCACTGCCCGGCTTCGTTCTTCTTGAGTTTCATGTGTTTAGCAAATTGTATCTTATATCTTGGGTATCCTAAGTTTCTGGGCTAATATCCACTTATCAGTGAGTACATATTGTGTGAGTTCCTTTGTGATTGGGTTACCTCACTCAGGAAAAAATATGGAATGCTTCCCTTGAATTTGCGTGTCATCCTTGCGCAGGGGCCATGCTAGTCTTCTCTGTATCGTTCCAATTTTAGTATATGTGCTGCCGAAGCGAGCACGGCTGTTCTCATTTCTTAACTTCACTTAAAAATGGCAGCAAAGGAAGCCAAGGGTGCGTGTTTCAGGCCCCCAGGCTTGGGTCAGTCTGGCTGGCATCAAGATGCCAGGTGGCCGAGCTATCCTTTGTCACAGTGTAGCTTGGAAATCTGCTCTGTTACCCTGAAGCTCAGACTTTAGATCCGGAGCCCCATCCACATCTTAACTCTCCAACCTTCAGTTTCCTCCTCTGTAATCTGTGGATCCCAAGGCTCCCATCCCACAGCGGCACAAGGGAGGGCTCGGTGAGGTCGCCATATTGAATGTGCAGCCCGGAGCCCAGCACAAAGGAAGTGTCGTCAGCTGGAGCTGCCTGCATGCCCTCTCCCCGGCCTGACCCATTTTCACCCACACTTGGCCATAGGCCCAGGCCCTGGCCTATTTTAGATACACCTCCTTTTTCTCAGAGGAAAAAAGAGCCATGCCCGGGCCAGCTTCAAACAGGGGGGTTATTGTGGGGATGAGTTGGGACAGGCGCATGGGCTTGGGTAGGGATTGTGTGAGGCTGGAACTGGTTTCTTGTGGCAGCTTGTTTTCTGCTCTCTCTGCCTATCCCTGAGGGAAGGGCCCTGACCATGACTGAGGACCACTACACCTCAAAGCATGATGGGAGGTGAAGCCCTCTCTGCCCTGTAGCAAGGGGATGGATGGGTCAGTTTGGTTCTGATAGCTAGGGTCTGCTGTCTAATAACTGCAGTTCCTCACAGCTACTGTGTGAGAGAAAACAGCTGGGGTGCTTGAGATAAAACCCATGTGTGGGTGACTGTGACTTAATATCCAACCCTGGACACTGAGAGAGAGCAGACAGGCACCCAAGGAGCAGAGACCAGCAAGGAAAGGAAGAGGGAAGACAAAAGCCACTCAGAAAAGAGCTTCTAGGACCAGGCTGCTGCCCTGGAAGTGCCAAGGTTAAGAACTGGGCTGGTTGTTTAGGAAGGATACACTTGGTACCCAAGGACTTCTGTATACTGCCTGACTGGCATAGACAGTGTGGCTTTCAGGTGCAGCTTGATCCAGGGGCTCAGCTGATGTCATCACAATGTGGTTTCTTTCTTTCTCTGGGTTTAAAGAACATTGTCCTATCTATAAGAAGGGCACTTGGCCCCTAGAGGCCCAGAGCTTTGCTTTAGTCTTTGAATGCCCACCTCTTGGATGTTTGCAAGAGGCCCATACACACAAGAACTTCCAACAATGTTGTTAGTGTCAGAGCTCGAAATTCATGAGGATGCGGATGCTCTTACTCACAGACCCTCTCATTCATGTCTGGTTTTCAAATTTCCAGGAAGTGTACTCCATGCCCAGGATGCAGAGTGGAATGTCTGTGCTCATCTGGTATAATTAGCACAGCCTGCAGCCTGCCCACTTACTGGCTTAGGTGTGGAGTAACCTGGGTGTGTCAGGATTGGATCCCTCAAGGCTGCCCCTCACCCCCCAAGGAGTTCAGGGTTAAAACAGAGATAGAATTGCTGCTGCTGCTGCTGCTGCTGCTGCTGCTGCTGCTGCTAGGATGTAGGCTCCTTACAGGGAGGTGACTCCAAGCTGCCCATTGGAAATGACACAGGCTCGTGATAAAATCAATGGGGATCCTTACACCAAGCTACCCCTGAAGATCAGACCTCTGTCATTCACAGAATCTGACTACATCCTCTTCCTTCAAGTTCTCTGCCACGTGCAACTGACCGTTTTATCTGCATATTGCAGTTTAAGGGCATTTTATATTAAGGGGATTGTTGGTTGACCAAATAGGAATTCTATCACACTCTACTGTTTGCAAGATCCAACCTCAGAAGGCGTGAGACTCATTCTGGTCTCAGGTTCCTGGGCTCTGTCTGGCCACTTTATCCTCCTTATTTGTTTTTATTGTGAGGTGCTGGGAATTGAAGCCAGGGCCTTGTGCATTTGAGGCAAACTCCATCCCGTGAGCTATGCTTCCACCATGGCTACTTTAATTGTATCCTCTATTCCCACCCCCCCACCCCCAAAGATTTTGGAGTCCAGTCACCCCTGCTGGAGTGGAAAGAACAACTTCTGAACTTAGCAGCTAAGTGACAAAGATAAATGGTGCTGGGTTCCAGCTGAGCCGGCTGGGCTCACTCCCTTTTATGGTAATGGACAGCATGTGGCCTCACTGTGCCTAAGTGCCACCCAAGTCACAGACACTGCAAGAACTTGGCCCTCACCAAGCTAGTAGCAGATGCTTCTGTGGAAACTAAGGGCGGTGGGGGTGGGGGTGGGGGTGGGGGTGGGGTTTGGCCAAGTCGCCCCACTGTGGGAGCTGAAGGGCCTGGCCCTATCACAGCAAATCAGTCCCCGACTAGCCAGCTGGCTCCTAGCCCTTGGAGCAGTAGGGGCCTTGGTGCTTTGAAGTAATTAATTATGCAATCCAGCAAGGAGACTGGCAAGATTTAGAGCAGAGTCAGCGACAGATGGCCCTGGAAGGAAATCAGATCCTCTGGGGGACAGGATCCTGGTGGGGGGAGGTGGGTCTCTATGTGTGCCAGTGTGTGTGCATGTGTGCTCATGTGTCCATGTGTGCTCATGTGTACATGTTTGTACACATGTTTGCTTGTATGCCTCTGTGTGTGTGTGTGTGTGTGTGCCTGTGTATTTGTATATCCTATGCTGTGGGTGGGGGAAAGTCTGTGTGCCTATGTGTGTCCATGTGTGCTTGTGTGTACGTGTTTGTACACATGTGTGCTTGTATGCATGTGTGTGTGTGCCTGCGTATTTGTATATCCTATGCCGTGGGTGGGGGAAAGGTTGTGTGACTGTGTGTGTGTGTGTCTATGTGTGCTTGTGTTTGCCTGTGTATATCCATATTTTGTGCATTAGTTTGTGTGTTGGGGGGGTGTCATTGTGTGCCTGTATGTATTTGGTAGAGAGGCTGAGTGCCTGTGTATGTCAGTGTGTGCCTGTGTGTGGGGAGGCTGTGTGCCTGTTTGGGGGTGTGGGCAGGCTGTTTTGCCTGTGTGTGAACAGTTGTGGCCCCTCCATAGTTCCTTCTCCCCCTGAGGGAATTCTGAATATCCCATTTCTCAGAGGCTCCCAGGGTGTCTGAGCTGGAGAAAGTGTCAGTTGGGAGAGGGAGAACAGATAAAACCCTAGACAGGGCGGGCTTGGCTCCATGCCTGTGTGAGCTCGGAGCGACTGCGTACTGGGCTGTAGGAGTTCCTCGATCAGAGGAACGACCACCCCCAGGTGCCACCATATCCCTGAGGTGCTATCAACCTCTCAGCACAGTCCTCCCCAGCTCTTTCACTCTTCCCAGTCTCCAAAGTCCCTGAAGCCTTCCCCTGAATATTACCTGATACCACCAGCTTCCAACCTCATGCCTTCCATAATCTTCCTCAGGCTCTCAGGATGCAGGCAAGCTTGTGTGGCCAGCATCCAGGACCCCTGAGAACCCTGGCCTCGGGTTCACCACCCCTTCCTTCAGTTGCCTTTAGCAAGCCTTTTGTGGCAGCATCAGAACAAGAGGGCCTAGACTGGCCTTGATGAGTAGGTCATGACGAGTAGGTCTTACAGTGTATCCTCAACTTGAGGGTGTTACAATGCATCGCTTTGAGCATCGTACATTCCTATGCGGCTGGAGCTTTCTTTTCCAGGGTGCTCATCTGATTGAAGTCAGTGGATGTTTCTAGGAGGCAAAAGGGAGGTGTCTGGGTCAAGTAAGATTCTGATGTCATGAGTCCCACACGGCTCTTCAGCCAACTGAGCTCTTGTGCCTGTCACTGTGCTCTGTGGAGTCTGGGAAGGAGGCTGTTGTTGTTTGCTGAGTCTAACATGTGTATACTCTTTTATTCTAGGGTTCTGCTAGATGCAGTGCTGGTTAGTTTTATGTCAATTTGACACAAGCTAGAGTCATTTGTAAGGGAGCAGCCAAGAGAGAGAGAGAGAGAGAGAGAGAGAGAGAGAGAGAGAGAGAGAGAGAGAGAAGATGCCTCAAGATACAACTGTAGGGCATTTTCTTAATTAGCAATTGTTGTGGGAGGGTGGGTCTATTATGGATGGAGCCATCCCTGGGCTGGTGGTCCTGAGTTCTATAAGAAAGCAGGCTGAACAAGACAGGGAAGCAAGCCAGTAAGCAGCACCCCTCCATGGCCTCTGCATCAGCTCCTGCCTCCATGTTCCTGTGTTATTTGAGTTCCTGTTCTGACTTCCTTTGGTGATGAACACGGAGACGGAGCTGTGAATGAAATAAAGCCTTTCTTCCCTAAGTTGCTTTTGGTCATGGTGTCTCATCACAGCAATACAAACTCCATCAAGAAAGATGTACTTTTTGGAAGGATGAATGTCTATAAGCGTCTTTCTGGAATGTGGGTCCATCCGCGTTGTTCTTAGAAGTGGTCAGGCCACCCCGACTCTCCCCTGGGAGCCATCTGCTCAGCCAAGTGTGGGAGCTTCACTAACGTAGCTGACAACTGGACCCCTAAGTGCACTGACCTCACAAATTTTTAAAAAACTGTTATTTATTTTTCATTGTGTGAGTGTTTTGCCTGCCTGTGTGTCTGTGCGCCACATGTGTGCAGCCCCCCTCAGAGGCCAGAAGAGGGTGTCAGAGTCTCTGGAACCAGAGTTACAGATGGCTGTGACTGGGCACTGGGAATCGAACCCTGGTCCTTCTAAAAGAGCAGCCAGTGCTCCTATCTGCTGAATAATCTCTCCACTCTCCCAACTCCCTCTCCTCTTACAAGTGGCGGCTCTCTGTGGTTCTGATGGCCAGTTTATCTTCTGCTTCACAGGCTCCAAGGAAAACATGTCAGATCCTTCAGCCATGCCTCATGGGCTGTCCTCGCCTCTGGTTTCTTGCCTGGACACACTCCTTTGAAACAGGAGGGAAGATAAAGCCAAGCCCAGGGTCCAGTTTTGACAGTGCTGCCTCCTTCTTCCAGGCCCCCTGCCTCTTAGTATGGCCTGAATGAGTTAGGAGATTCTTTTCTGACTCACGTTCAGTTTTTTTTTTCAACAAGAATGTGTTAATTTTATTTCTGTGAGCTCTTCACAAATCCTTCTACACTTTGTGCCATTTAAAAGGCCTAAACACAAGCTTAAACTTATCCCTTGTAAATGTCACTGTCTAGGATTTGCCTTCTGACTCCTTCTATGCTCCCGATTCTGCAAACTTTCCTATTTTCAGTCTCCAAATAGACTCTGCCTACAACACACAGCCAAGCAAGCGACCTTTGGGAATGATGGTGTGTGTCGATGCTGGCAACTCCACTAAGATCCAGATTTTTCTCATGTAAATTGCCCTCCTCAGTCCTCCGGGGATGCCACTAGACTTGACTCTACCTACTTTCCATGGTGATCACATGACCAAGGTCTGGCCAATGGGATGTGGTACACACTTCCCATCTCTGATCGAGGAGACATTTACAGACTTCACTGAGATTTGTGGGGGTGGGGGAACCTGGAGAGCCTCAGGGAGCGAAGCATTGCTGCTCCCTCCATGTGTGCCACAGACAGTGGGGAAGTGTGGCACTCCAGATGGGGTTGCCCTCAGGGGCTCTAGGGCCAACAAAGGGAGGCAGAAGACCCTCGGGGACTGTGGGGGCTGTTAGGTAGTGTGACCCCTAGTACTGCATAAGTGGGGCATAATGTTGGGCACCTGAACCCTTGCTGTTGGAGAAAAATTAAGTTGGCTTCAAAGTACTTACAATAAACTCAAGTCACCAATGATGTGTTGCTGTCACTTTGAAGGGGAAAAAAAAATCAAAGCACTTAGCTTTGGAGTCATTAAATAGATGGAGCCCAGACTGGAATATACCTAACTCTCTCTGTGCCTTCTGTCATATCTGTCTGTTGAATATATGGCCGTCTTGTGAATCTGTACCTGTCCCCGGGTCTCTCTGTGTGTGAATCTGTCTGTATGTCTGTCCCTCACAAAGGGCTTCCCTCTGTCTTTACTGGACAGCACAGAATCATCTCGTGGGGGAGGGGAGGAGGAATGGGATATTTCACTGAAATCTTTAGCAAAGTTTTACAAGGGATTGAGTCACTGGGTCCAACGGATCTCAACTGACCCACATAGCAAGTATCATTGTCTGTTAACTGTGGTGGTTTGAGTAGGTATGGGCCCCATAGATTCATGTGTTTGAACGCTTGGCCCATAGGGTGTGGCAGTATAAGGAGGTGTGGCCTTGTTGAAGAAAGTATGTCACTGTGGAGGCCGGCTTTGAGGTCTCATATAAAAGCTCAGGCTATGCCCAGTGTGGAATGACAGTCTCCTTTTGGCTGCCTTCGGATCAAGATGCAGAGCTCTCAGCTCTTCCAGCACCATGTATGCCTGCATGTTTCCCGCTGCCATGCTTCCTGCCATGATGATAATGGACTAAACCTCTGAAACTGTAAGCCAGCCCCTATTAAATGCTTGCCTTTATAAGAGTTGCCTTGGTCGTGGTGTCTCTTCACAGCAATAAAACCCTAAGACATTGACTGATATCCAAGCATTCTGTTCAACATTTATAGTGGACATTCATCTCACCTCTATTTCTGCTGCTTTCAGCAAATGCTTATTAGAACTTGAGCGCATTACTCTGCTTCAGGGCATGAAAGAGCATATAACTTAAGAACACAGCTTTGTGTTGGCTTGGGTTGTAAAAAACGGATTACATGGGAAATCCTAGGCGAGTAAGGTTGGTTGCTATATTGTTCCCTTAAAGGAAGTTTAAACAAAAAGGCTGAGCCCACAGTAGGATAGAAGTCTTAAGTCTTAAGCGACCTCAAATATTAACTCGAATGTGGGGTTCTGCAAAAGTTCTATCCTCTTAGAAGGTAAGAGATATTTTTATTATATATTTATTATAATATAGCTGGTACAGGAAAACACTGAGAAGCTGAGGCACAGGGGTCAAGGTTCAAGATCACCAGGTTACAAAGCAAGTCCAAGGCTTTCCTCTAAGACACAGAAGGAGAAAGCAATCAAAGTCACTCATGCTCATTTCTGATTTTTTTTCCCGTATCTATCTTGAATTTTTTTGAGGGCAGATGCTAAGGCCATCCATCCCTGGGGCTTATTTTCAGAGCACCTGTGGCTATTCAATTTGGATTCTAAATTTTAAATTTGAAGTTAACATTTGCCTCCTGAGGGGGAGGAAGGGAGAGAAGGGGGAGGGGGAGGGAGGAGGAGGAGGGGAAGAGGCAGGGGAGAGGGAGGGGATGGGAGGGGGGAGGGGAAAACCCTTTCAGCTCAAGTTGTGGATCCTGAACATGGAGGACATTAAAGCCATCACGTGGCAGCAGCAAAGGGTTAGCTCATTGGGTAAAGCCCTGGTCCTAAAACATGAGGAGTTAAAGTTTCCAGAACCCATGTGGCAGGAGGTGGTAATCCCAGTGCTCCTATGTGGAGATGGGAGGGGAGGGAGGAGAGCCAGTTAGCCTGGCAGGGATCCTGTTTGAACCATAGTGGAAGGAGAGGCCTGACCCCTTAAAGTGGAAGAAGAGGCCCGCCCCCCCAGTCATCCTCTGACCTTACACACATGCTGTGACACGCCCACACTCACACCCGTGAACAGACATACTTGGATTTTTTCTTTATAAGTCGGTGTGTGGCTCTTCGTGCTTTTTGGGTGGTCCATGGTCTCTTGAAAATTTGCTAGAAGCTGTGTGCAACCTTTCTTCAGAAAAGCAGATCCAATTCTGGGTATGCAAGCTGTGGTTTTGTATGTGCCAGGCCAATGCTGGGGTGCAGCTAAGAGCACTCGCTGCTCTTCCAGAGGACCTGAGCTCAGTCCCCAGCACCCACATCGAGCCGGCTCACAGTCACCTGCAACTCTGGCTCTAGGGGCTCCCAAGCCCTCTTCTGGCTTCTGAGTTTACTTCACATATGCGCACAAGTCCACGTATACTGCACATAACTGGAAACAGAAATAAAATCTCTGAATGAGTGGTGATGGGGAGGGTACCAGGAGTAATCCAAGCACAACACCGTGACCGTGACCTGAGCATAGATCAGGCATGTCTGTGCTCCTGTCCCAGCAGAGGGACCTTGGGCAAGTTTCTTTCCTTCTGTCTCTGAGCCTGAGTCCTGATCTGTAAAGTACAAATGAAAACTAGCATCTACCTCACAGCCCACTGAAAATGAAAGTAAAGTATCCAGGAAGAGTGGGTAGCACAAGGCCCCAGAAGATTTATTTTACACTCGCAAATATTTATTTATTGGGTAATACTGTATGCTGACGGCATTTAAGTGCTGAAGGAGTGTCAGACATCAGCTGTATTTATCCAGGAAGTGAGGACTCAAGCAAGGTAAAGAGGCTTCTGGGTGGCTGCTTGCCCAGGGGACAGAGATAGGGAGAGCCAGTGTGGAGCAGGAGGATGGGGGTGGGGAGGAGAGGGCAGTGCTTGCTGTTTGTAGCCATGACACCTCTCTTAGGGACTGTCTGTCTATGGTGGCATGTGAGCCACAGAACATCCTTAAGCCAAATCTAAAGTCCAAAATGTTCTGAACTTGGAAGCTTTTCTGGCACACGTGTGATGCCACACAGGGTCATTTCCACACCAGACCACGGGATGGATCAGCACCCCGGTGCCCCTCAGCTCCTCAGGCCCATCTGTCCATTTCAGTATCCAGTTTGCCAGGCGAGTAGTTTGATTTCTTGGCAGTTACCCTTCTGATTTATTTGTATATTCTAGGTTGTAGGTGGCAACGTTGTTTTTCTCCGCCTGTCTTGTGGGCTGCCTCTCACTCAGCTGTTTCTTTGCTGGATGGAAACTTTGTAGTCTTACAATGCCCACTCATTGGCTCTTGTCTCTTTCCTGTCTGAGTCTTTTGCAGAAAGACCCTGGCTGCGTCTGTATATCTTGAAGTGGTTTCTGTGGTTTTTTCCCCCCCTCTCTGACAGTTTTAGAGTTCTAGGTCTGAAGCTGAGGTCTTTGATCCACTCGGAACTGCCAGCAATTGCATGAAAATGTTCAACACCACTAGCCATCAGGGAAATGCAAATTAAGAACACATTGAGATTCCTTCTAGCCCCAGCCAGACTGGCTGTCATCAGAAAAACAAAAGAGAGCAAATGTTGGAGAGGAAACAGAGAGAAGGAAACCCATAGATTCTGCTGACAAATGTGAATGACTGACTGCAGACACCATGCAAACCAGTACAAAGGTTTCTCAAAAGGCTGAGAACAGAACTACTCCGAGACCCAGCTATACCACTCCTGTGTACTTGCTCAAAGGACTCCAAATTATTAGCCCTGAGATACCTATGAATTGGTGATGGGCAGCTTCCAAGTTCAGGACATTTTGGACTTTAGATTTGGCTTAAGGATGTTCTGTAGCAACTTGATTCTACTTAAAATCATATGGGAGAAGTCTACACTGGGTAGCCTGTTGGCATGTCCACGGGGAGTGTCTTCACCGATGTAGGAAGACCCCACCCACTATGGGCAGCACCATTCCTTAGGCAGGGGAACCTGGATTGCCTACCAGAGGAGGAATGGAACCTGGTACAAGAAAGGGAGCGTGCAAGAATTCTCTCTCCTCTCCTCTTGACCACAGATGTGATGTGTCCAGCTGTTTGGTGCTACGATCATTGTGATAACCCTACTATGACAGACTACAAGCTGGAACTGTAACCTGAAAATGAGCTCCCTTCTCCCCTAAGGTGCATCTCCCCTCCCCCCAGGGCATTTTATCCAGCAACAGGATTCCATTGATGTTTATTATAGTACTGGTGGCAGTAGCTGAGTTGTGGAATCAGCCTGCATGTCATCAACAGAGGCCAGATAAAGAAAATATGGCAATGCACATAATAAAAGTGAAATGGTGTCGTTTGCAGAAAGCAAGGCAGCTGGAGATGATCATATTTAGCAATTTAAATCAAACTCAGAAAGACAGATATTGGTTTTTTTCCCCTTCATTTGTGAATTCCACATTTTATACAGACACATAAACTCGTGTGTGTGTGTGTGTGTGTGTGTGTGTGTGTGTGCACGCGCGTGTGCATGTACGTGTGTGTGTGTGTGAGACATGAGACAGGGATGTAAAGAGGAAAGCCTTAGCCTTTGAGAAGAGCGAGGACCAAGGAGTGTGTGGGGGGGTGGGGTCAAAATGCATTAGATAATTATATGAAAACATGTATGAAATGCAGTGTTGTATACACACACACACACACACACACACATATACAGAAATGTTGCATGTAGTTTCAAAACATTACTGCCTCCTTCGCGCCTGCCCCCCCTCCCCCCCCCCCCCCCCCCGCCAAGAATGGCTGTGCTGCTAGTCCCTCTCAGCTTTCCTTCATTCCCACCTTTAGCTCCAGGAGGTGACCACTCCACCAGCCCACTCCCAAGACCTGTGAATTCATGGATAAAAGACACACACACACACAACTTGTCACTTTATAACTTGGCTTCTAGGCACAATTGCTAGGTACAGATATCCCCCACCTGGGAAAGTCTGCCCTTACCAATCTATTTCCTCTATCTCACCACCTGCCCTAAACTTAGTGGCTAGTCCCACCTAGCCCCTGCCAAACATCCATGGCCACCCACACGTATGTAGTGGAGGCCGCAGGCCCAAGCTCTCCCTGAGACTGTACATGCTGTGTTCTTCCTCCAAAGCATGGCAGAAAAGCTCTTCCTCTCCTTCTCTGAGGCTCCTTTTCCCCCAATGGGACCTGGAAGTCCCACCTATACCTCGGCCCAGCAATTGGCTCCTGGCCTTTTTTTTATTGACAAACCTACAACCAATTAGGGAATAGGACTTTAACATCAGAACCTCCCCTTACACACAGGAGGCATGGTGAGCACCTGGCAGGCAATGGGAACATGGTGTCTGTGGAGGTGGATTTGGGGTTTAGACTGGGCTCTTAACCCCAAGATATTTACCAAGTGCTCTGAAATGAAGTCCTCCACATTTCTGATCTTCAGTATGTCCCTGTGTGCAATTCCAGTGTCATTGGAATCAGCGCAGGGCTGGCCTCAAAGGGTAACGAAGGACACGGTCCCTTTTCTGCTTCTACAACAGGGAAGAGTGCTACTCTCTTCCCTTCCAATGGTCAGCAGAACTCACAGCACCATCCATGGCTTCCTGGCTTTTCTTTGGTGGTGACATCATCCCTTGGCATATTCTAGGACCACACAGAAATTCTAGATCTGTGTTTCTCAACCTGTGGGTCACAACTCCTTTTTCTTTGGGGATTTAAATGACTCTCTCACAGTGGTCACCTAAGACCGTCGGAAAACACAGATACCTACATCACAATTCATAACAGCAGCAAGATGACAGTCATGAAGTAGCAATGAAATAATCTCGCAGTTGAGGGTCACCCCAACACGAGGAAGAGTATTGAAGGGTCACAGCGTCAGGAAGGTTGAAAGCCTCTGCTCTAGATCCTCTTGGGTTTGTTTCTGTGGCTTCTGTACTCCAAGTTTTCTGCTTCATATAGGTTATCCCAGTTGGAGACCACCTGCTCCCTGCTCAGAACATAAGGATTAGCCTGTGAGCAATAATGACAGGAGCCTGGAGGGATCGATATGGCCTGATTCTGTTTCCACCACTGTGGTAAATCACCTGACAGAAGCAAGTCGGGGTGGATGGGCTTCATTCAGTTCAAAGCTTCGGAGATCTCAGTCTACCTAGGCTGGTGGAGTTTTCCGTGGCAGGAGACTTTAGTGGGTGTGGATGAGGAAGCAGAGAGCAGACAGAGACAGAGATGCTCCATCTAAAGACGTCACACCCTTCCTCAAACAGTGCCATTGGCTAGTGACCAAAGAACACTCAACTCTCCAGCCTTTGGGTACATTTCAGATTCTAACTGTAAGAGGAGGGTTAGTTTGGGGTTAGAGGCAGCAAGATGAGGTGGGGTGGGGTGGGTGGGAATTAGTTATGTGGATGTGTAGAGGAGGAGGTGAAAGTTCCGGTTAGGGAACCGATTTGAGTTGAATAAAAACAAGCCAGCAGCCTGTTCAGAGGCGCCGAGGTTGGGATGAATAAACAAGTGGGTTGGACCGAAGAAATGAGATTGGAACAAGACTATGACAAACACTTTGCTAAGAATTTTGGATTATGTTTCTTGATGGACAGGCAGCCAGGTCCTAAGATGGCTCAAAAGGCTGTTGACTCAGTGACTATCTAGGAAGATGCTCTGAGTGGTCACACGGAGAGACAAAGTGAGGATAAGCCAGGCTGGTATGGTTGTCAGTTGCGAAGGATGCTGACGGGTGTGGAGGCAGGCAGCAGGGAGTTGGAGGCTAGACTTCTGGGATCCTAAGTGGTAGAGTCAAAGAGCCAGGGAGGTGATGGAGAAATGACCAGCATGGAGGTAGGTCCTCTGCTGGGCCTTGCTTGCAGGGGCAGTGGCAACTGAGCACTAGGTCTGTCCACCCTGGAAGCAGGCTGCAGACACGGCTCAGTGGAAGCTGTCACATTAATTCCAGAAGCTTCGAGGAAAGGGACACCAACTGGGGTGAAGAGTTTCTGAAAAGCATTCTTGCCTGAAAGCTCGGCACTGGCAGGAAAACCTTGACATTGAATTGATTTTGCTGATCATCGGGAGAGCGAGTCTGCATTCAGGCTTCGCAGCGGGCTGTGAAGCTGTGGAGGTCTGGCATGCAGGCTCCGGCAGGTGAAACAAAGATGCCTACTGTCAGGGAAAATCAAAATACTGTGGAGAGAAACGCCGTGCGCGTTGGCAGTCTGAGTGATCCTGACCTCACTTCTTGTGGGTGACAGATGCTTCGGCAGGTGGGGCAGTCTGTGGAGGGAAGGGTATGTGGATGTGGGCAGCAGCTGGCTTTGTGGCTGCGCAGTGAGGTCTCTCTTGGAACTGTGGGAATATAAAATGCAGGAGAAGTAATACTGCACAACCCAAATGGACGCTTGGTGGCTTAGCACCCCCAAATGACTCTGACGGTGCACCCCCAGGCAGAGACTCACCAAGGACAGAGCCAAGTAAAACACAAACCTGAACTTGTTTTCCAAAGCTTAAACAGTTCTGGGCTGGGAAGATGGTGGAGTGTGTAAAGGGCTTGCCGTGCACTTGTGCAAGCATGAGGAGCTGAGTTTGTGTCCCCAGGACCTATGTGAAAACCAGGCATGATGGCATTTGTCTGTACTCCAGAGCTGCGGAGATGGAGACAAAAGGATCATGGAGGACTTGCTGGACAGTCCAGCTGAATTAGTGAGTGTCAGGTTCAGTGAGTGACCCTGTCTCAAGAAATAATGGGTGAGGGATAGAGGAGGGCACTTGAGGTGGACCTCTGTCCTCCACACACATGTGAGCACACTCTCAAAAATTTTTATGTGCACACATACCCATGCACACACATGCACACACATGTACATGCACACATACCCATGTACGTGTATGCATGCTCACAGACAAGATACATGAACACACACACATGCTCACACACATACATGCATAAGCACCCACACTCATGAGTATGCATATGTGTGCATGCTCACACATAAGATACACACACATAATGCACACATGCATATGCATACACATGCATACAAACACATGCACACACAAACATGCACACCCAGAAAAAAATACTTATGTGCATGCATATGTGTGCATGCTCACACACATGCACATACACATGATACACACTCACAAATGCATGCACTTACACACACACACACACACACACACACACACACACACACACACACATGCAACTTGTACTTCTAGATCCAGCACTGTGAATTTACTCAGACAACTGTCAACTCAACAGTGGTCCATGTTTGCTCTGTAAGAGTTTCTCCATAAAAAAAGCCAGTGATCCTCGGCGACAAAGCTGATTTCAGGATGGGACAGGAAGTTGCAGGATGACTTGGGTGTCCATCCATATCAGAAGCAAGGAAGCCAGCCAAGACTGCTGTGGTTTTTTGGCAAGTTCTCAGCTCCAATTTACTGGCTGCCTTGTGTAAAATCAGCACATCAAAAAGAATAACTGTAGGGCTGGGGAGAGACTTAATGGCTTGCAGCACAAACCTTGAAGGCTTGAGTTCAAATCCTGGGGATTCACATAACCTCGGGTACAATAGTGCATCTATAACCTTTGTGGTTCTATGAGGTGGGAGGTAAAGAAAGAAGAATCTCCCAGAACCCTCTTGGGTGACTGCCTGGTCTACACAGCCACAGCCACCTTGGTGGAAGGAAGAGTAATTTGTCAGAAGGACACATGAGAGAGATGTGTGAGATCCTCCTGCCTCTGCCTCCTGAGTGCTGGGATTAAATGTGTTCATCATTATGTCTGTGTTGATTTTAGTATTTCTAATCAGCTTGCATGCTGGAGAGAGATTGTGATTTCAGACAAACAGTTGTGATCATTTGGTTAAAGACTCCCCGAGTCCACGTGGCCAGGACCTGATCTTCGGTGTGGCACCATTGGAAAGGGAGCCTCATAGGAAATGACTTGTAGAAGGTCTTTAGGTCACTGGGGCTGAGATCTTGAAGAGACTGTGTGACCTCAGCCCTTCCCCCTTTTCCTTGTTGGTGTGAGGCAAACATTTCACTCTGTCTTACATTCCTGCCATGATGTACTGCCTCACTCAAGCCAAAAGACCAATTGGTCAAAGGTCCAATTGGTCTCCAAAACTGAGAGCCAAAATCCTTCCACTGAGTGCATCAGTGATCTCAGGTACTTGTAGCAGCAGCCAGAAGCTGTGAGCCTAGGCTCATATGACCCCATTTGTGTGTGCTCTCAGATCTCCTCCACCAGTGTTTGACATCCTTTCTCTGCTTTAGGCTCCTCTGCAAGTTGCCACATCCCATTATTTCTTATGCCTCTGTAGACACCCATGGTTGGGACAATTCCTCAGACCATCTTTGGTTTTAGTGACCTTGACATTTTTTGTCAGTATTATTATTATTTTTTGATTGGATCTTATTATAGCTCAGACTGGCTTCAATTCAGGATCCCCCTGTCTCAGTTTCCCAAGTGCTGGAGTTGCAGGTGCCCGGCTCCCTTGACAGAAGCTTTGAGAACTGTACTGTGGTGTTAAGTGACTGAGATTTGGGCTCTCACCATTGCTGATGTGCCCTGTCTAAGGATCTCCCTGGTGGTGAACATATTCCTGTGAGATTTAAGTATCTAATATATATATATATATATACACACATATATATATACACACACACACATATATATGCTCATATATATATGTGTGTGTGTGTGTGCGTGCGTATGTATTATATATGTATCTAACATATACATATAGATAGATATACATAAAATATATAGCAATATATGTGTGTATGTATATATGTATACAACATATACATACAGATAGATGTACATACACATATATAGCAATATATGTGTGTGTGTATGTATATATATGTGCATAAGGGTGTTTCGTTTGTTTGTATCTGTGTACAACATGGGTGCTCAGTACCTATGGAGGCCAGAAGAGGGCGTCAGATCCCTTAGGTCTGGAGTTACAGATGGTGTGAGCGTCCATGTGGGTGTTGGGAACCAAACCCAGGCTTTCTGCAAGAGCAGACAGTGTGACTACAAGCCACCTCTGCAGCCCCTGAAGGCTGATTTTGGACCAGTAGTCAGAGGGTCTGCCTCCGATGCCCATCCTCCCTGCTAATTTCTGGGTCTCCTCACACTGAGCTCCTCCTCCCCCCCCCCCCCCCATGCCTGCCCCTTAGGTTGTTCTTGACAGAGTTGCTCATCAGAATGACAAGAGCCGCAGCTAGTGCCCAACTGTAACAAAGGAAAACACTCAATAGCAAATGACAGTAGAATAGATAGATGACTTTTAGTGACTATTTTTGGTTCTAAGATGTATGAGGCTCAGAGAGACTCACAGGCATTAAAGGTGCTCACAGGAGTCTAGGCATAGAAATGTCACTTAGGGAATGGTGGCTACTCCATCAAACAAAAGAGGACATTGTTCACACCAGGGCTCCCAATCTAGGCCAGCATTGATCTTCATGGGTTGATCCTGTGTGACACCTCCCCCCCACATCCAACTCATACAAACACACATCACACCACATACCACACAGACACACAGACACACACACACACACACCTCACACCCCACACATACAAATACACATCACACCACACACCACACAGATACACATACACACACATCACACACACACACACACACACATACACATCACACCACACAGACCACATACCACATCACAGAGACACACAGACACCCCCCCCACACCCTACACCCCACATATCACATAAACCACACATAAACATCACACCACAACACTACACCCACTCCCTGCCCCCTCGTTTTTGTTTTTTTTTTTTGAGACAGGGTTTCTCTGTGTAGCCCTGGCTGTCCTGGAACTTACTCTGTAGACCAGGCTGGCCTTGAACTCAGAAATCTGCCTGTCTCTGCCTCCCAAGTGCTGGGATTAAAGGCGTGTACTACCACTGCCTGGCTTTCCCTGCTCCCTTGGAAGGAGAGCAGAGAGGTCTAAAGAACTGTGGGGCAGAGTTGCTGAGAGATCTATGGTGTGACATTTTCCTTTTCCTTCTCCTGCTCTCCCCCTCCTTGTCTCTCTCCCTCCCTCTGTTCCTTCCCTCCCTTTCTTTCCCTCCCCCCACCTGGCTCCATTCTGCATTGGCGTTTGTCTCATTGCTCTTACACACTATCCAACGAGAAGCAACTTTAGGAAGGGTGGGTTTGTCCAGTTCACACTTGCAGGGTACAGATCATCACAGTGGGAAGGTGGAGGCTGATCTGATGGTCTGCAGTCAGGAAGGAGAGAGAGAAACAGAAGGAGATGAGGAGAGGGGCAGAGGGGGAGAGGGGAGAGACAAGAGGGGGAGGGAGCAGAGGCTGGAGCTCAGTTCCCCATATTCTTTTTCTCCGGCCAGGACCTCAGCTCATGGGATTATGATTCTCACATGCAGAGTGGGTCTTCCCACCTTAACCAGCATAGAGATTCCCTCGCAGACATACTCTGAGGTTCATTTCCTTGATGGTTCCTGCCAAGCTCATGTTCAAAATTAAAATGAATTTTAGCCATGTTCCTTCCAGGTGTCCAGTCTGGCTGGAAAGTAAACATGACCCAAGCAAGAACAGCTCCCTACTTTCTCTCCAGGAGCCCCAAGAGCTGCAGGCTGAAACCCCTAACTGACTGGTGGAGACCGGTCTGTGCTTTAGAAAGTCCGTTCTATGGGCTGCTGTGAGGGCGACACACACCTGCACCTCTCAAGCTTCCTTATCAAGCACAGCAGCTCTGGGTGCTTTGGAGCACAGTCCAAGGCAAGACTGTCTGCAAACACACCTGCAATCCCCCACACACAGGAAACGGAGGCAGGGGGATTTCGAGGTCAAGGTCTGCACCAGTAAAAAGTGAAATAAAATAACAAGCCCTGGTGATGGGATGTTTGCTGTACATGCTTGAGGTCCTGGGGTTCAATTCCCATCACCAGTAAACAAAGAAAACTTATGTCTGTCTCGTAGCCTGGCACACACATGCTCACACCCACACATGCACGTTCCAACATCCATGAACACAATACACACATACACACATACATGTGCATGCACACACTCACATGTACACAGGTGCACACACATGTTCCTCCCCACAGATAGCCACACAGCACACGTGTACATGTGTACACGTGTACACACACAGACACACACACACACAGACACACACACACAGACACACACACACACAGACACACACACACAGACACACACACACACACACAGGCTTATACATCTCTTAAAACCTAAAACACCACTGTGTGCTTGGTTCTCTATAGAATTTGACTCTGTTCTCTGAAACTTCAGTATTTAACAATACAGCCTGCAGCCTACCATTTTTTTTTCCAGATTACCAAATGGCTCAAATCTCAGGCTAAAAAGGTACCCACTCCTGAAAGCCAGGAGTCCCAGGGGTGACAGAGTTAAGCTTGGTATTTAGAATGTCACTTCTGATGTCCCAGTCTGCATGGAGGGCATTGGTGGGTGTGGTTCAAGGCAGGATTCTATGTTCTTAGGTGGACCCGTTGGCTTTGCTGTGAAGGCTGGCTTTCCCCAGCCCAAGAGTGCCTGCCTGCCAAGCGAGATAATTGCTGTGATTTACCTCACACTAGCAGTGTGTTCAACCGGGGAGAGGCAAAGAAAATATCAAAGAGGCCTAATTGTGTGGTGAAAACGAGAAGATGGAGTTGGGAGGGAGGCGGTTCTCTGCAGAGTGTCTTCCCTGGAGACCAACAGCAAGGGAAACCAGGTCACTGTCCACGAAGGAGAGGTGGAGGTGTCTCTGAAGTCCATGGAGAGAGACACAGACGTCAGGGGTTTGCAAGGATCATTTGGGATCTAAACACCAGGGCAGAGAGATCTAAACCTCCCCAGCGCCAGTGCAAGGCAGAGGAAGAACCGGAAGTGTGGGTGACCTCATGTCCCATGAGGCATCCTGGCTGTGGGAAGAGGTGATGCAGGACAGAGCATTTTGAGGGTGGCAATTGAGAGCTCCGGGAGCCACATGAAATCCGGAGCCGACCTGCCTGTGCTAATTGAGAGAGTGGATTTGATTGCATGGTTGCATCTCATCTGGTGTTTGCCGCTCCTATCCTGAGGACCTCTGAGGACATGAGTGACCAGGTTGGGGATACCCTTGTGGCAAGGAAAAGAGAGTTGAGCCTCTAGATGAAGAGAATTTGTCCCCACACCAGCTGTCAGTAAAAATTCAAGGCCCAGACTCCAGTAGACCACAGCGACCAATGGACCAGGCAATGGATTTTTTAAAAAAAAGATGTATTTATTATTATATGTAAGTACACTGTAGCTGTCTTCAGACACACACCAGAAGAGGGTGCCAGATCACATTACGGATGGTTGTGAGCCACCATGTGGTTGCTGGGGTTTGAACTCAGGACCTTCAGAAGAGTGGTCAGTGCTCTTAACCGCTGAACCAACCTTCTAGCCCCGGTAGTGAATTCTTGACCAATGCCTCCCATGACATCACAGTCCTAAAAGACCCTATATCACACCCTTGTGAGATCCTGGAAAATGGATTCTGCTGAACCCCACCTAAACTCAAGATGTAAGCTGTGTGAAGCTGTCAAGAGGGTAGGCATACTGCCACACAGCAGGAACTAACCCAACAGCAAACACATCTGGAGCCAAGTGGCCCCAGCAAGGTAAGGTCTCCTCCAGAGCCTTCCCCAGATGAGGTCAGGATGGGACCTCTGGGAACTGGTGGACAGCGGATGAGTCTCTCTGAGATAGCAGCCTCCAGTTAACATCTGTGTTACAGTTCCACATCTCAGGAAACCACTTTCTTGCTTGCTTGTTGGGTGCTGAGTGTGATCAGGGCGGTCCTGGCTCCTGCTCCCAAGTGGGTGTCCGGTTATAGCTGTAGCAATGTTTCTAGGATAAGGAAAGTCCTGGTCATGTGCTCTGTGCCCACATGGCAGCCACAGGAGCAGGCAGCCAAGGTGAGAGGCCAGCGTCTCTGCCCTCCCTTGCTCCACAGCAACCTGGAGAACTTTGGCCCTGGGCCAATCAGCTCAGCGTCTGGTTTGCATGTGGCTGTATTTGCATGGTACACATGTGTCCCGTGCTTCCGCCGAAAGGAAGCTTCCGCTCCGAGGTCTGCTTGCTTTCCCAGGATGGGCTCAGCCTGCTCACTGCTTGTTTGTTTAGAGAAATGAAGGGCTGGATGGACACAGCCGTCGTCCGTCGTGCGTCGTTTGTTTGCTTCCTGGGCTCTCTTTAAAGCAGTTGAAGGGAAGAGCCCTGCGAAATGTCCGCCCCGCCCCACTTCTCTCTGGCCTCATTTGGGACAGATCTTTGTTGAGGAGTGGCCAGCTCTTTTCAAAAGGGTGCAGGACATGTTCCTTCCCACGCTCTCTGGGCTCCTCCAGGCCTGCTGTGTCTCATCTCATCTCTGTTCCTGCTCATACCCCTGTTACCTTGCCCTGAGTCCCCTCACAAAGCTGAGGGTTGGGGTGGGGGTGGGGGCGGGGCTATGCTCCATGTACAATAGGCCTGAGGATATTTCCCTAAATGAATGACGGCCAGAGCACAGGGCACAGGGATTTGTGAATTTGTGAATGAACAGATGGAGACCATTTCCCTGAGTCCTTCATTTCATTCTGTCTTTTGGGAGAAGGTCTCCTGTAGCCTATAGGCTACAGATTGGCTTCAAATAAACAGCAGAACCAGAAAGACCTTTAACTCTGGATCCTTCTGCCTCCACCAATGAAATGCTGAGATTGTAGATGTGTGTTGTCATACCTGGTTTAGATGGTGCTGGGGATGGAACCCAGGGCTTTGCATACGGAGATGGATAGGGGTAGGCTCTCTACCCACTGAACCACTTTAACTCTTTGCTTTACCCTTCTGCTTAAGTGCCATTTCTTCAGAGAAGACCCCCCCCCCCACACACACACACACTCAAACTGTGAATAGTCTTATTATAGAGCTTCTGTGCCCTTTGGCCATCTAACACCCTTTAGTCAAACAATCAACCGCCATTAATGATCTGGCTAGAAGAATATTATTTCACAAATCTGAGGGTTGGGGTTGGGGTGGGGGTGGGGCTATGCTCCATGTACAATAGGCCTGAGGATATTTCCCTAAATGAATGACGGCCAGAGCACAGGGCGCAGGGATTTGTGAATTTGTGAATGACCAGATGGATGGCATAACTGCTTAGTCCGGGTCTTCCCTTGCACTCTGAGGGGCTCAATGGGAGATGACTTAATTACCATGTGAGTCCCTGGCTTTCTGGTAACCTGACAGTGACTCCTTGGCATGCGGTAGGTCTGCCAAAGGTCATGAGAACAATGAGTTGGAAGATGACAGTGGCTGTAGGTGAGGCAGGAGGGAGGGCTTTGGGCTGGAGCAGTTCCAAACTCTAGTTACGTCTGCCCGGAGAGGAGATAGTTCTTCGGAAGTGAGGGCACCACACTTGAGACCCACAGGTCCGAGGAGTTCTAAGTGACTCCTGCAACATTCTCTGCTCTGATCACTCCACAAGTGATTATGCGTGAGGGATCCTTGGGTAAGCCCTCGTGCCCTTGGGTAAACCTAATGGCCTAACCTCATGGATTCATGAGCCCAGCAGCTGTCCCCACCTCTCTCTGCCCCTTACTGATCCTCACAATAGCCTTGTGTGTCTCTCTTTTGAGATTGGGTCTAGCTAAGTAGCTTAGGTTTGCCCCAAACTGAAAATCTTCCTACATTGGCTCCTAGAATGGGAATGCCATCACACCCAGGAAAACCAGTTTGGAATAAGGAGAACATAAGGAGAGAAGAAGTGTCCTCAGAGCTGGGAGAGCAAGGAGAGATGAAAGGCCCAGAGGGAGGAAGAGATCAGGAGAGGGAAGGGGAAGGGTCAGGAAGGGCAGAGTCTAGAGCAGGACTCCTAACACATCTGTAAAGCTGCTTCCAAACGACTTCTGTCTGAGGAATGTCAGTATACACACACACACACACACACACACACACACACACACACACTCACCCACACTCACCCACACAGACATACAGATACCAGCAGATACACACATGTGCAGATAGACACATCCACACAGAAAGACATACAGGTGCACACATGAACATACACACACACACACACACACCTGTGCACAGACAGACATGGCAGGCAGGCACACAGAGACAGACACAGACAGACACACAGGCATATATATAGATAGGCACACAGATGAACACATGTACACACAGAAACACATTCACACAGACAGATTCACACACACATGTGCACAGACAAACATGGCAGGCAGGCAGGGAGACACACACACACACAGACACAGACATACCAACACACACACAGAGACACATTCACACAGACAGACACACAAATGAACACACACACAGACACATGGACACATTCACACAGGCAGACAGACACACATGCACACAGACAGACACACAGACAATCCACACAGAAAGACACACAGGTGTACACATGAACACACAAACACACATGTGCACAGACAGACATGGCAGGCAGGCAGGCAAACACACACAGACAGACAGATACACACAGAGACACATTCACATAGACAGACTCACAGGTGAACACATGCAGATACACAGACACATTCACACAGACAGACAGACGCACACTACAGCAGAGAGCTGCACCGTGAGAAGCCCAACAGGAGACCTTGAAAGACAGACTTCTGGGATGGAAGATGGATGGAAGTCTCACGCTGCATTTGGCCAGGCTGGTGAGATGGGGCTGGGGAGTGGGTTGCAGGCTGATACCTTAGTTCTTGTCACAGAAATACTTGTGAGAGGCAGCTGAAGGGAGGAGGGGCCTGCTTCATCTTTTCCTTCTGCTCCCAGGGGAGCTCAGTCAGGTGCCCCACCTTCTTTCTCACCCCTCATGGCCTCCTGGTTCTGGGGTCAGCTGATTTGGTCCTTCTTTCAGTCCCTTTCCATCCATGGTCTTGCTCCAGGTTCTGGGGGCTCCAGGGCTGTCTACACTTCCTGTGAAGGGACCTCAAGTCTCTGCTTAGAGGGCAGAGTGAGTCACTGCTAATTGCTGACCAGAGATAGGAACAGGCAGCCTCTTCACGGTGGGGCAGAGTCAGACCCAGATGGCTGATGCTTATTAGAGAGTGATGTGGACATCTCGCTCACGACTGTGCCTCGAAGGCCAAAGTCTGAGGTCTGAGGCTGTTCTAGGATTGGTTTTGGTCTCATTTCTCAGGGGACCAGCACATGAGTCTTCGGAGGGAATGTGAACAGGAAGGGTCCCATGGGAAGGCTCAGATCACCTCTTACCAGCACCAGGTGTTTGATCACCCCACCGACTTTCCTCAAGTCTCGTTGCCCTGATGTGTGCCCTGTTCCTTCATCCACTCCTGTCCTGGGTGGATCCCAGTATGGACGCTGGCTCTCTACTGTCCCTGGACCTGGGAAAGGCCCAGCATTTATGCACATGTCAGCCAACAAAGCTAAATGAAAGCTAGGACAGACTTCTGGAATGTTCTGTAGGGCATCTCATCTCTGGGAGTTCTTGGACACAGGGTGCTATCTTTCTCTAGCTCCCCTCCTGAGTGCTTCTGGTGGGCAAGGGCTTCCACCCGCTCTGCACAGAGTGGAAGCTCCCAGACCCAGCTAAGTTGAGGAAGAGCGTGGTAGGACTCAGTTGGGGCAGAGACCTGGCACCCAGGGCTTGGCCTCCACTTTTTAATGGCCATTTAAGGATTTATTTAATAGTTATTTTTAAGATTTATTTATTTATGTATATGAGTACACTGTAGCTGTACAGATGGTTGTGAGCCTTCATGTGGTTGTTGGGAATTGAATGTAGGACTTCTACTCACTCCAGTTGGCCCTGATTGCTCAGTCCCTGCTCCCTCCAGCCCAAAGATTTATTATAAATAACTACACGGTAGCTGTCTTCAGACAGCACCAGAAGAGGGCGTCAGATCTCATTACGGATGGTTGTGAGCCACCATGTGGTTGCTGGGATTTGAACTCAGGATCTTCGGAAGAGCAGGCAGTGCTCTTACCCTCTGAGCCATCTCACCAGCCCAGGCCATTTAAGTTTTAAGTAAGATTTTTTTCTTCTTTTGCATATGGTCTTTTGCAATGCCGGATGTTAAGCCCAGTGCCTTGGGGTCCACTTTTGAGCTCTATCACCAGGACTCTGCCAACCCCATAGATAATCTTCATACCGAGAGCTGCATCTCGGAGGCTGCTGTCGATCCTCGTTAGCATCTGTGCAGGTAGCAGAGTGGCTCAGATACTGGGGGACAATGATGGGTGTGTTCAGCCAGAGACCTGCTGATGGAAAGAGCTTGTCTCCCTCCTGGACTAGTGACGATGAGAATCATGAATATTCTGGGGTACCAAGGAGCCTGAGTTCGGGACCTCCTGAAGCTGGAGTTACCTGTGGCTGTGAGCCACTCAGTGAGTGCATTGGGAACTGAACTGGAGGGGCAGTAGCTATTCTCAACAGTTGAGCCAACTCTCCACCCCACAGAGACTTTTTAATTGCTCTTTTGGTCTCTGTCTGTCTCTGTCTGTCTGTCTCTGTCCCTCTCTGTCTTTGTCTGTCTGTCTGTCCATCTGTCTGTCTCTGTCTCTCTGTGGTGTGTGTCTGTGTGTGTGTGTCTGTGTGTCTGTGTGTCTTAGTTAGGGTTTTACTGCTGTGAACAGACACCATGACCAAAGCAAGTCTTATAAGGACAATATTTAATTGGGGCTGGCTTACAGGTTCAGAGGTTCAGTCAATTATCTTCAAGGCAGAAGCATGGCAGCATCCAGGCAGGTGTGGTGCAGGAGGAGCTGAGAGTTCTACATCTTCATCTGAAGGATGCTAGGAGACTGACTCCCATGTGGTTAGGAGGAGGAGGGTCTCATTGCCCACCCCCCACAGTGACACCCTTCCTCCAACAAGGCCACACCTAATAGTACCATTCCTTGAGCCAAGCCTATTCAAACCACCAGTGTGTGTGTGTGTGTGTGTGTGTGTGTGTGTGTGTGTGTATGCATGTATGTCAGTGATTGACATTAGTGTTTTCTTTAGTCACTTTCTATCTTATATTTTGAGAAAAATAGCTGAACTTGGAGTTTACCAATGGGCTTTGATCTGCCTACCAACACTGTGTCTGCCTGTCCTCACCTCCCAGGGCTGTGGTTAAGGACAGGTGCTCCTGTGTGTGGCATTTTACAGGAGGTTTAGGCATCTAAATTCTGGTCCTTGTATGACGAAGAACCTCATTCACCAAGCTGCCTCCTCAGCCCTGTGTTCTGTGTTTGAAATAGAGCATATCTATGTGGCCCAGGCTGACTTCACACTCACCGTGTAACCCAGGCCGCTCTTAGCCCTGCAATCCCATCCTCCTGCCTCACATCCCTAGAGCAGGTTACAGGTGTGGGCCTCATGTCTGTGGCTGTAACCCAAACTCTCCAGCAGGCATCAGTGGAAGCAGTGTGCGAATGTATGTGTGTGAATGTGTGTCTGGTGTGTGTGTGCATGTGTGCATTCTGTGTGATGTTTGTATATATGATGTGTGTATTGTGAGAATGAGTATGGGTGTGTGAATGTGTTTATGGTGTATGTGTGCATATATGTACAGTTTGTGTGATGTGTGTGTATGAGAATGCGTGCATATGTGTGTGGTGTGTGTATGTAGTGTGTGGTGTCTGTGTGTATGTGAGTGTGTGTGTGCATGTGCACACACGTTTGGGGGGCATATCTACTGATTTCAAACTCTTCCAATCTGAGTAGATTTCGATCCTGTGAGGATCTTTTCAGTCTGCAGGCACTTCCTTCAGGAATCAACACCCAGAGATTATGTGTGGCATCCTGACAAGCTCCGAAAGCTCAGACCAAGAAAGAAAGCCAGCTAGTTCTCTCCTTAGCTTTTTTCCTCAGAGGCTGTTATTAGAATATACTCTGGTGGGCCAGAAGTATGTTTTCACATTCGCTAGTCTCTCTCTCTCTCTCTCTCTCTCTCTCTCTCTCTCTCTCTCTCTCTCTCTCTCTCTGTGTGTGTGTGTGTGTGTGTGTGTGTTACCTATTTCCACCACGTGGCTCCCAGGGATGGAACTTTACCCATGGAGACCTCTTGCCATCCTGAGAGCCATGTCCTGAATATGCCAGTCTTGGCCACATCTCCCCTAAAGATACAACGTGGGGGGAAGAGAGAGTGAGCATGCTTTGAACCATGCGGGAACCCTGGAGTTCTGGCAATTCTCAAAAGCAGCTTGTGCTCTGAGCGCTTTGGTCCTCTGGGGGTGGAGGGGGCTGGGTTGGTATGGTTTGCCAGCGAGTCCTGCCCACCGAGCACACACGTGGGTGGTGATTTGTTTTCTGTATCTTTCTAGAGACTGCAGGCTGGCGAGGATGCTGTCTAGTGACAGGAGTCTGAGGCTCAGCTATGACAACTGTGTCAGTGTCATCCATACCTTCTGTTTTCGGTGAGCATGAAAAAAACTGCATCACATTGAAAGACCCCAGCTATGACAGAGGGGCAGGAACCAGCAGAGGGAAGCCAGAGTGGGCTGCCAACTACTACGTCCAGAAGTGGTACCTGGGCATGAGGTCAGCTGACCTACACAGTGAGGGGCTTCAGAAACACAGACATGTTTTGGACACGCTGTTCCCTCTGTTAGAAAAGCAATCGCCTGTGTTTATAAATGGACATCACTGTTGCCATTTTTGGATCCTCGAAATGCCCTAGGGAGAAGTTATTTTTGGTAAGGGGGTCTTCCTGCTTCAGTGTGTAACTGTGAGTTGCTGGTTTGGAATCTTCTCCAGCATGGGCCAAGTGAGAGTAGAAAAGGAGGTGATCTTGGCGGAGGATCTGCTAGGTGTCAGGCAAGGTGCTTGCCCGTATATGCGTGTCCACTGTGTGTGAACCTGTGTGTGTACATGTGTGTGCATTGTGTGTGCATGTGTAGATGCCTGTGTGTGCATGCATTGTGTGGGTACCTGTGTGTGTATGTAAATGGGCATTGTGTGTGCATGTGTGCATTGTGTGTGCATATGTGTGTATTGTGTAGGTGCCTGTGTGTGCATTGTGTGTGCATGTTTGTGTGTATGTGTGTGTGTGTGTGTGTGTGTGCACCTGAGCAGGCCACATGACAAACTTGGGTGTTATTTCCCATTTGGAACTTCTAAAAAAATTACATTTATTTACTGTGCGAGTACACGCATGCATAGGTCAGGCACACCTTCCACATGTTCGCTCTCTTCTGCCTCCAAGGGGATCTTGGGGACGAAACTCCACACTTATGGCAAGAACCCTTACTTGGTAGGCTACTTTGTCTGCCTCTCATCTTGTTTTCTGACACTTGCTCTCTTAATGATCTAGAAATCATGAGTTCAGCTAGGCTGGCCTGCTGCTGAGCCCCGGGGCTCCCCCCATCTTGTCTTCCTGGTGTTGGGGTTCCAAGCATGTGTCCCCATGCACTCTATGTGGGCTCTGACAGTTGAACTCAGTTCCTCATTATTATGTGGCCTGCACTTCCCATCCCAAGGTACAGCTCTAGATGCTGCCCTCCCCCTCTGTTTACTCAAAAGAACTGGTCTCATTACTCATGAGGACAGAGCCACAGAAAGCTGGGACCTTGCCCCTGATTTCTCTCAGCCTTTTAGCATAGACTAAAGGTTTGAATGTGGCTGTCTTCATAACTTACTACCTACCACAACTTGGAAAAGGAACATGACAAGACAAAAAAAATCTTACTAGGTCAAAAAGGACCAAAATCAATCAATCAATCAATCAATCAATCAATCAAAAATGGGGAAGGTGGGAGGGTTATTTGTTATCTGATCATCTGAGGATCCCAGATGATTAAAAAAAACAACAACAACATTTTGGAAGAAACAATATTCAGACATGAAGGAGCAATGTGTTTTGGGGGGAACTTACCCCTCTCTCCTCACTGGGTAGACAAGGCATCTATGCTCCCATATTTGGGTGAAAAAGTGAATGGAACTGGCAAATTCAACTGAAGGCTTGGCTCTCCCTGTCTCTGCCCCATTATACAGTGGGCACTATAGCGGTGATGTGGGCTGTCTGTGGCAGACCCAACTCCTTCAGGATGTTCCCACCCCTTCCCACCTATACCTTTTCTAGTCCCTCTAAATACTGTGCCTTGGGGATTGAGAAACTTCTGGTAAAACTAGTCCTTTGGGAAACAGAATAGACAGAAAACAAAAGCAGGAGAACTAATCAAAAAACGTGACTGTAAACCCCCAACAGTTCACTCTAACCCTGGCCAATCCCGGGTTCACAGTGATGTATGGCAATTTGGATAAAGGCCCTGCAAGCTTATGATGTCTGCAGATTTCCTGATCCCTTAACAGGTACCACATGGATTTTGAATGTGGACCCCTGTGCCCAGCTGCAGAGAAATGAAATAGTGACCTAGGCAGGGTTGGGAATTCCCTACTGCCCAGAATCAAGTCTCAGCCCTTCCACTTCCCTGAAAACCCAGGAGGCTCTGCACTCTCATAGGGGCACTTCCTCTTGTGGTTCTTGAGTTGGTAGAGAGCCTGCAGAAGCTAGGATACCTTAACCCCCCCGCCCCCCAACTGGACACACACCCTGAGGCCTTTCACCTGAATGCAAGCCAGTTATGACCTTGAACCTAGAGTGCTTCCATCAACTGGGTCCCCTGGGACAGCGCTGCTCCAGGGCAGGACTCTCACCCCACTTCACCCTGCATGGCGGGAGCCAAGCAACTTTCTCTTCTATGCTGGTGTCTCTTGGCTTGGTTCTCAGAGGGAGGTCTAGGGTGGGGCTAATGGCTGGAGACACCCCCTGCTGTAGCTCTGACCTCTATTTGGCAATCATTCGAAAGAGCAGGTGGGACTACTCCAGGATACCTCTTGAAGCGTCCTCTCCAGGACAGTGTGCTATTGGAGACCTCCTGGAGTGTCCACTCAGTACTGGGCATCTGGACTGTGCTTAGAGAGCTAAGGGTGAGAAAGAGAGGAAAAGGAGGAGAGGAGAGAGAAGAGAGGAGGAGGGAGAGGGAGAGGAGGAGGGAGAGGAAGTCCCTGGTGCCTGAGAGGCTGGGTCAGGAGCGCGTGGCCGCGGACGGTTGGGGGCGCGCCGGGCTGGGGCGCGGAGCCGCGGAAGGGGCGGTGCGTCGGGGTCCGCGTCGGGGTCGCGCGTCGGGCGCGCCGTGGCCCCGTCGGGGCGGCGGGAGCTGCGGAGCCGCCATGGCGGACCTGGAGGCCGTGCTGGCCGACGTCAGCTACCTGATGGCCATGGAGAAGAGCAAGACGGCGCCGGCCGCGCGCGCCAGCAAGAAGGTCGTCCTGCCGGAGCCCAGGTACTGCTCTGGCCCTCTCCGCCCTATCCAGTCTCCTTCGGTTCTTTCCCTCCCTCTCAGGTCCCTTCCGGATCCCTCCTGGTCCTCTCCCTCACCTTCCCCCTCCCCCCCCTCCCCCGCCAGTTCCCTCCAGTCCCCTCTTGTCCCCTCTGGTCCTCTCCCTCCTTTTCTGGTCCGCCCGCCAGTCCCCTCCGTCCCGCTGTCCCAGGCTGGTTGCAGGGCTGTCTGTCTCTCAGCCCCCCTGCCCCTGTCCTCTGGCCCCTTGCAGTAGTAAGTAGACCTTGAGTTCTCAGTTCTGTCACCAGCGCCATTACCTGAGCCACTTTCCTCAACTTGGACCCCTGGCGGCCTGCCCTTTCTGGGAAGGATGACAGGAGAGCCACTTGAGCCTAGCCTGGTCTTGCAAGACTGGAGGTTCCCGCTGCACCGGCTCCGGCTGGCCGCTCGCTGCCAAGTTGCTCTTAATATCACGACTGATTTATTATTGATTTTTCTGAGGTGTGATGGCCTCTTAGAGCTGTACTTGTCCCGGGGAGTTCTAGGCGGTGTTCCAGAGTGGGGCTGTGTGTCACTTCTTAATTGACCCCACTGCCAGTTGCTTAGCTGGTGTGGCTTCCTTGAGTTGATGAAAAAATTGGCTCGGACTTTACAGCCACCCCTGAACCATGCAATTCTGTAAGGCTCTAAACCAAAGCTGCATCCCCTTTCAAATGGTCAAGCGTGACACGCCCATGTGGCGGCAGTGTTACCTACCTTCATGTGAGAGAAAATATACACATTTACTCGTCTAATTTTTTGAGGTCCTGGAGATGGGACCCAGGGCTTCACACACGCCAGGTAAACCGTCTGTCTCCTTAGCAGTATGCATAGCCCTCAGAGAACCTTTCAATACCGAACAATGGTCAGATTATTATTTTTTTTCCCGATCGTGTTTGTGAGCCCCGTGATCCAGGAAACATCAAATCCCCGTGCCGTGTTTGCTAGGAAGAGTCACACTGTACACACAGCTGCGCTGGCTGGGTATTTTTGGCTTGCCTTCCCTTGCAAGCCTTGGCCCTTCGCTGTTTTTTTTGGGGGGTGTGTTGCTCCTTGCGGAGTGGAGCAGGCACAAGGGGACACTTGGGTGGACTGGACAGTGCTTGCCTTCCTGGAGTTCAGCCTGTCTGAGACTCACTGAAAACAGGACTTGATTGAAATCTTCAGTAAGTGGGAGGGACCAGACCCAGGGCTCCCCAAGTCACAACCAAGCAAGCTTCAGTAGAAAACTTTCCCCATTGGGAAGGGGGACATGAAAAAGCTTCATTCCATTCTCTCTTCCCTTCCCTCTGCCCCCACCCTGTGAGGGGCAGGGAATCTTAACTATGTATGGTTTCTATATATAAAACCAACAAATCACAACTCATAGGGAGCTTTATGGGAGAGGGAGTATATAAGATGACTAAAATTAGGAATGTCTGTCCGCTCATCATCATTTTTTTTCTTGGTGTTTTTAACCTAGCTGGGCTGCTCTGTGCATGCTTGCTTGCTCTTGGCTGCACACCCTAGCGCCCAAGGCCCTCACTTCTCTGTACAATACCCCTCTGCTTTGACAAGGTCTTTGGTGATACTTTGTTTCAAAGGAGATGTGGTGTGGCTGAGCCTGTGAGTCCTGAGGTTGAGGAACGTCTAAGGGAGCATCAAGTTAGGGTGGGGTCCTTTGAGGACCGCTGTTCTGTAGCTGTTTTTTCAGGTAGACTCTTGAATTAGACCATCTGTCCCCCGCTCCAGGAGTCTAGTCTGTTGCCTGTTTGTCTCAGTGGCTTCAGCCCCCAAGCAATAACCAACAACTCAACCACAGACGATCCTGGTTCCTTGTAAGGACTTGGCTGTTGGAAGAGGGGATGGTGCATTTGAACTTGCCCCTTGGTCGTTCACTATTGATTTTTTTTTTTAATTTCTAACTAATTATCTGGTCACCCCCAGTCTTTTTTGTGCTTCCTTCTCTCGGTGACTTCGCCTCTTCCCAGTCTTCAACAGACGACCGTATCTCACTCATTACAACAAGACAGGTCTTCCGGTCCAGCCTCTCTTCCTGGAACATCAGGCACAAGGGAAGACTTAGCCTCCCGTGAGGAGGCAAGAAGCAAATGTTTTGTTACATTGACACATGATTCAATTAACAGGCCGGTGGGTGTAAATCCTCTGAAGGCGGTCAAATCACATCTCTTTAGTCCACCCAAACATTTGTTGAGCTGATGGAGCTGATAATGGGGCCCATTGAAGGTGGGGGCCATGACCCTTGCAGCCCCATTAGCCAGGGTGTTTATATACTGTGTCCTTTGTCTGCTGTGGGGATGAGAATGAACTGGCTTTGTAGACCGTGGTTCTGATGAAACTGGGTCTAACTCATGGGCGAAGGCCCAGGGAGTCCGTTTCTAAGTCCCGCCATGGCTAAGACAGCTCTTCGCACTGGGTCCATTTCTCTGATAACCTTTCTCGAACACAATGTTACTGAGTTGACTTGAAGTCACACATGGCTGAAGGGAGTTGGGTTGAAGGTCACGTGTTCCCCTGAGACCCATTCTGTTTAGTGGATGCTAACAGTGTTGGGCTTTCCACTGGGAGACAGCTCTTGTCAATCATTCAGGCCAATAACTGCGGGAGCAGAAAGAACACAGCTTGAGCCATGGGTTTGCCTAGGATGTGTAGAAATTAAAGGACAACTGTGGCCATCGGTCCACACTGCCCAGCTTGTCTGAGTCATGTCTTGTTTATGCTGGGACGTCTTGTTCATGAATGGAACAGTTGACCCACACGCTTCTGGCTTTTTCCTGTCCCTATCTGCCATCTTGCTGTAACAGTAACACTGAAATTACAGACAAATACTACCTTGTCCATTCTTCTGTGGGTTCCAGGGATCGGTCTCAGGGACTCACACCCTTGGTTTACTTCTTAAGCCATCTCCCCTGCCTGTTTATTGTTTCTGACCCTAAATTGGTAGCCATTCTGGACCCATTTCTCAGAAGCTGGTATGGGGAAGTACTGATGCACTGTATAGCTTATCCGGAGAGTCGTCTGATAGGAGAGACTTGGGGGGTGGACCTGGGCAGGCATCGTTTGCACTCTCTGGTTCTGTATTCGTGGAACACATTATGGTTGTGAAGTGCTTTCTCGTGACTTGTGAATCAGTTGTCCAGGCTTGGCAACGCTTAAGTGTCAAGGCTGTTCATGACTCCTGTGTGTCAGGCTACTCCTGTGACCGACCTGGAAAGGGTGTGGCCATCTGCCCTTTCACGCTGTGGTCACTGGAGAGAGCCTTCCTTGTTCAACCTTTAGGACTTCCCCCTGGCTTTGTTCTGTGCACACAACCAAACATGGAAGAATGGGATAAGGGCTGTAAGGGCTTCGAGGGATGGGAAGGAGCAAGGTGGTGGCTCTCCGCAAGCTTCCCATCCACAGAGCCACAAACCAACCCAAAGAGCCTGGGAAGAAGGTGTTTTGTTTGTGACAGGAGTCATTCTAAGGGGAGGAAGGGACACAAATGGGAAAGGCAAATTTGTACTGACATTTCCATTATTAGCTCATTCCTGGTCTCAGTTAATTTGTGCCAGTGGCTTGGAGAGGCAAGCAAGGGCTGCTTGCAGCTGGGGGTTCTTGGAAACGGATATTCTGGAGCAACCAATTTGAGACAAGGACCTGCCCGGTGGAACACTGTGAGATGCTTTAAATCAGAGCCCCGCGAGCGCGAGTGTGTCTTTGAAGTACAGGCAGTCCCCGATTCGATGATCTATCTGTTCTTAGAGACAGCCTTTTGAAGCACTTGCTCAGAACTCTCATGAAGCTTCGCCAGACTCCCTTGAAAGACAGCCATAAAACTCAGGGAGGGATGTCAAGGCTGGAGGGAGATGCAGCGAGAGTCTCTGTCAGCAGATGGGTGGTGGATGGATGTCAAGGGGTAGAAGTGAGATTGGAAGCAATGGGAAGTTTTTCTCCTGGAGACCCCTAGAACCCAGACAAAGCAAAGTTATTTGCTACATCATGACTTAGGGACCAACATTACTGGGAACATCTCCTTTGCCAGGTCTGGGCACCATCAAGTGTTGCCACGGTAGCTACAGCAGGTGGGCACAGCATTCTCATTTTTCCTCAGAGGGATCCATGCTCAAGAAGACCAGGGAAGGGAGGGCAGGTAGGCATTCACAGGATCCAAGATGAGGGATGCAAGATGTAGGGAGTGGAGCCAGGTGCCTCATTCTACCCACTGAGCGGTTCACCACTGTCTGCCACAGTTGAACAGAACAGCAAACCACCTCGCTTCTTACTTGGTAGGGAATGGATGAAACTTTCTGCTTTTAATTTGGAGGAAGGTTGTGGCTTTGGGATATCGGGAGTGTCCTCGGAGGCTGTGAGAGAGCAGCAGCCTTCTCTGGGGGCCTCTGAGGAAGGTAATTATGATTAAGGAAGCCTGCAGGTGGTTCCCTGTTCCCCACAAGGAGCGTGAGGGGCTGTGGTCAAGATGCCTTTTTCCCCTCCTCCATTTCTAGGAAAAAAGTTAAAAAGGGGGAAGATAATGTCTTTAGCTTCAATCTTAATATAATCACCATTCCCAAAGAACCTTTTCTTATTAGAAAAGAATGAGGGGCGGAGACTACTGTTGGGGAATGGCGCGCTGTGAGTATGGCTGTCTTCCCATCCCTCCATCACTCCGTGGACACTGGCAATTGGAACAGAAGTGACGAACTCCAGTGTGCTGGCTAGTTTCCTGTCACCTTGATACAAGCTATAGTCACTGGAGAGGAGGGATCCTCGATTGAGGAAAAGCCTCCATAAAATCAGACAGTAGGCAAGCCTGCAGGCAGTTTTCTTGATTAGTGATTGATGGGGATGGTCCCGCCCATTGTAGGTGGGGCCACCCTATTGTGGGTGGAGCCATCCCTGGGCTGGTGGTCTTGGGTTCTATAAGAAAGCCGGCTGAGGGAGAAATAAGGAGCAAGCCAGTGAGCAGCCCCCCCCCCCCCCCCCCCCCCCCCCGCCCCATGGTCTCTGCACCAGGTCCTGCCTCCAGGTTCCTGCCCTGACTTACTTTGGTGATGAAAAGTGATATGGAGGTGTAAGCCGAATAAACCCTGTTCTCCTGAGTTCCTTTTGGTCACAGTGTTCCATCAAGGCGATAGTAACCCTGACTAAGAAACTGGGCACTTTTTTTTGCATGTGTGTGTATGGTTTGGAAGTCACCGTGTAGACAGGCTGGCCACAGACTCACAGAGATCCACCAACCTCTGCCTCCCAAGTGCTGGGATTAAGGGCGAGTACTACCATGCTTGCCTTCTCCATCTTATTTTTGGAGACAGCGTCTCTGACTGAACCCAGGACTTGTTGGTTTGATGGGACTGGCTGGGCTAGCAAACTGTAGGGTTCCAGTTCTCCCCCACTCCATCCCAGCCCCCCAGGGTTAGATACACACACATGGTTTCTAAATGTGTGCTCCGGATCCAGACTCAGGTCCTCCTGTGTGCAGGTGGAAGCAACTTCTCCCAGATGGCCAAAGCATTTCTGTGCCATTGGCCCCTAGTGGGGTTGGGTGTCCCCTTTGCCCCAGCCGCTTCAGTCTCTCACGGCTTCCCTCTCTCTGTTCTCATTTTCTGTTCTCACCGTTGCTGCAGAGCTGGAATTCCCAGGCCTTCTGATGACTCCGTGGGTCTGTCCTCACACCCTGTAAATGTCACTTCTAATTTTAGAACTCATCTTTTGGGTCCTCTGAGCTTTGGCCAAATCATACACATATTTAAATACAGGCTATGTGCAGCACTGTGAGAGTGGGGGTTCTGCCTTCCTAATACCCAGTGGCTGGCGAGGGTCAGCTTGGGCTCAGCCTTGGGTCTGTTGCAAACTGCTTCCTCTTTCCACAGTGTTAGAGGCAGGAAGTAAGGATGGCATGAGAGGGGAGCCCTGAAAGCCCTCTGCCACCAAGATCTCTCTTCTCCCTGTGCCCTCCTTCTTATCTGTGATGAATGTGCTAGAACAGAAGGTTCCAGAACAGGAGCCAAGAGCCTGGACAGTCAACCGTGCCCCACCCCCCCCATCTATAGCACACAACATCTACTCATTGCTGGCCATAGCATGTCCCAACAGAAGCCCCTGTCATAAGTGTTTTTATTCACTCATTCGTACCACGTGGAACATGGGATGAGGACTGCTAAAGACTCAGGCACAGAGAACTGGAGAGGAAAAGGTGCTTTTCTACCTATACTCCCAGGTTGCTGGGGTTGTGCACAGAATGGCCTAATAGCACACTTTCACAAAAAGCATGGCGGTGGCTGGGAGTGGGGCTCAGTTGTTAGAGTGTTTGCTACAGTGAGGTGGAGGCAGAGGGTCAGGGGTTTATCAAGGTCATCTTTGGCTACATGGTGTGTTAGGGGCTAGCCTGGACTACATGGGAGCCTGTCTCAAAAAGAAGGAGGGGACAAGAGAGAGAAACAGACAGACAGACACATATACACACACAGAGGGAGAGGGAGGGGGAGGGGGAGGGGGAGGGGGAGGGGTGGGAGCAGGGGGAGGGGAGGGAGAGAGAGAGAGAGAGAGAGAGAGAGAGAGAGACTAGACAGCAGTAGATGTGAAGCAGAGGAGGCCCTGGCACCAGGCTGCCTGGAGGAGGTGGAGGCAGAACCGTGGAAAGTTGGGGGATGAGCTGGGCCAGGGAAGAGTGGTTTCTGAGCCTTAGAAACAAAACTAGGTTCACACCCCTGATATGTCCTCCACTTTCTTCTCAGAGCTGCCTATTGTGGCCTCGTGTGCCTAACATTTCTACACAGGGGTTCCTCTTCTCTTTCTGTCCTTTCTCTTTTCTCCCTGCATCTCCCCCATCCCTCTGGTGATATCTGTGGTCTTCATGGGCTCTTGATGCTGCTGTCCCTTCCTTCCCTCATGGTATGAGGCTGCAGGCTTCCATAGTAAGTTCCTCCACTCTCCCTTAGATTGAGCAGACCGTGCAAACTCAGAGAGCCCCACTCGGTATTTGAGGAGCTCTTGAGAAGTCACCAGCCCAGTCACACATCACTGACACCATTGGAATGTGTGTAGTGTCACAAGGCTGTCCTGTTGTACAGTCTGGATGCTAGGCTCCTCTGGTCCCTTTGTGGTTCTCCAAACACAGTCTCCAAGCATGGCAGCTCTCCAGCCTGCCTTGGCTCTCATTGGAGAAGACCTCTGGTTCCTTGTACAGTGAAGTGTGCACACAGCTCTGTTATGTGCTCAGCACCCTAGTGGCCCTGTCCAGTAAGGGCTAAAACTCATGAAGGTATCAAAGAGATAGGTGTAAACTCATAACGATTACTTTAGGCATAGTATCTCTCGGGTGTTGAAAGTGTGTATGTGGTTAGCTTACTCCTAAGTTCCATTTTAGGAAGAGACTTTTGGCCCTGTGAATGCTTTAAGAATCTATGATGTCAGTTTTCTGACCAGGGTTTGAGTTGGGGTGTGGAGTAAGGTGTGGGTTTATACATACATTTTGCCGGTCACCTCTACAGCCTTGGGCTGCTGAGTGCTGAATGGGTGCCAGGCAGGGGAGAACCCTGCGCTTGTGGGCCGGGATTAGGAAGAAGGTGGACCCTAATTGTGCTGAAAGCCGCCTTGCCTTGCGAGGAGTGTAAGAGGAGCTTTTCCAGGACTCAGAAAAACCAATCCCATTAGCCAGGGAGGGCACCGCTCTCTTAACCCTAGTGGTGAAGCTGTGCTCTCTTCAAAGCCGGATGTGACCGGGACCTCACACTCTAGCTGCTAGCCAAGCACCGAGGCTCTCCCTCTTCCCCAGCAAGCACTCTGAGCCATATTTCCAAGCAATACACTCTGGTGTCTGCTGCTGTGTGATTACCAGTCGGGGTCTATATTTCATGTCGTTAACAAGAAGATCTGCTGTGGTCACTAGTCACCTCATGTAGAGTTCAGTATCTGCATGGCTCTTGACAATGATTTAAGCTAAAGTTGTACTAAAAGTTACTACATGAATCAACCTTCAATACCAAAGACTGTCTTTTAGTGTCAAAGGCGTCGAATGCCATGATATTTTGGTGTTATCCTCTTTGTGAAGTATGGGAGTCTGGAGGGTGTGGTGGTAGGGCCAAGCTCTTGCCTACCTTGGGTGAGGCCCTGCACAAAAAGGGGAAGGAAGAGAGGGGGCGGGAAAACCTTCTGTGCATGCCTGAGGGGCTTGCTGGTGACTGACAGGTCCAGGCAGCACTGGTCTCCTGTGACATCAACCCTAGGCGCTGTGCCTCTGCAGTGTGGCCTCCCCATGTTCCAGGGTACAACTCATGGCCTGTGTTGTGTTGCACACTGTGTCATGCATGCATGCTTGTGCGGGCGAGCATGGAACTGCTCGTGTGTGCATGCGGAGACCTGAGGTTAGTCAAAGGTTTTGTCCCTCGGAAGCTACCCACCTTGGTTTGTTGAGACGAAGGTCTTAGAAGCACAATGGCCTGGTTCTGGTTCTTCGGTTTGCGGATCAAACTCGGTCATCCTGCTTCCAAGGCAAGCAAGTATTTTGCTGTCTGAGCCCCCCCCCCCCAGAACTTCTGCTTCTTATAAAGGCACCCGGACCGGAGAGAGTTGTAAGTGAATTCTGTCACTAGGACCTCAAGTGTACACAGACAGCAGTGGTCGATCTCCTCAATGGAGTGAAAAGGAGTTTCTAAATTTGTAAGCATCTCTGGGCACTCTCCCTCTGCTAGATCTGCGGTTTTCACGGGCTCCTGACACTGTTGTGCCTTCCTTCCCTCATGGTATGAGGCTGCAGGCTTCCATAGTAAGTTCCTCCACTCTGACCTTAGACTGAGCAGACCGTGCAAACGCAGGGAGCCCCACTCAGTATTTGAGGAGCTCTTGGGAAGTCATCAGCCCAGTCACACATCACTGACACCGTTGGAATGTGTGTAGTGTCACAAGGCTGTCCTGTTGTACAGTCTGGATGCTAGGCTCCTCTGGTCCCTTTGTGGTTCTCCAAACACAGTCTCCAAGCATGGCAGCTCTCCAGCCTGCCTTGGCTTTCATGGGGAAGATCTCTGGTTCCTTGTACAGTGAAGTGTGCTCACAGCTCTGTAATCCACTCCACACCCTAGTGGCCCTGTTCAGTGAGGGCTAAGTGGTGGCTCAGGTGGGACATTGCCTGACTGGCAGGTGTCTTGGCTAGTGACTTTGCTGACTCTTTTCCTCCCAGTCTGACTGACATATCCAGGGTCTAATCAGTGGCTGGCTGGCTGGCTTATATCCACGTGAGAACAGACACCCGCCTGGGGTTCTGTGCTGTAAACTAAGTGGCCTCCCGATGGCTGCCTCAGAACATACATCACAGAACCAGGGCTGCTCACTTTGCCAGCTCCGCACCACGGCCATTTCAAGCTCAGTGCTTGGCTTCTGGCTCCCTCTCCCATCTGTCCGGGACACTGCGAGTGCTGGCAGAGTCCATTTAGCAAGAGGTGAGGAGACCGTGCCTCCATCATCCCTTCCCTTTCCCGAAACAGGTTGGATCTGAGGTATAATAGACCTGTCCTTACCAAAGAGACCACCATGACTGTCTAACTTCTGACTTCCACTTGTACGCATGTGCACGTGAGACCTGAGATCCGCTGGCTGCTGTTGAGTCATAGATTTAAATTTAAAGTTATTCGTTAATCGTTGGCCGCTCTGGGTCAGGGCAGAGCCACAGCAGTGGTTGACAATCCGGTGACATGGATTTGATGGATTGGAGCCCAGTAGCCGAGGAAAGGCTGATCCACACGTGGTCCTAGAGTGTGGAGAGAGACCAGGCTATGTATGCATCTTCAGGAGTCACGTTCTAGGATGGAGGGGACGGGGGCAGAGGACGTTGTGTCCATTTGAGAAATGCAAAACCAGAATGGTATGGGGTCAGAGATCTGCTGCTGGAGATTTGCTTTAAAATATTTTAAAGACAGAAGAAGTGAGGGATCCCCAAATCCTGGTGGCTGCTAAGGATGGGATCTGGGTGTCCTTAAACTCCACACTTGCTGGCTGCTGCTGCTAAACAATAAATTGCTGTGTTGTTGTTGTTGTTATTATTATTATTACAATAGACAGGATCTCACATAACACAGGCAGATTTCAAACTCACTTTGGAGCCAAGGATGACCTGGAATGTCTGACAACTTGCTTTCTGACCCTAGAGTGCCGGGGTTACAGAATACACCACCATGCCCTGTTTGGGCAGAGCTGGGGACAGAACCCTGGGGTGTGTTGCATACTGGATAAGCAGCCTGTGCCTTGAGGTACATCCCCAGCTCTAGTTTGGGAATTCTTGTGGTGATGGCGAGGTACGAAGGTGTTGGCTGTACTCTTGCAGAGTGGAGGGCCTCAGTTGTCACACGTATGTTAACTATGGCAGTGTCACATGGATGAACAGTGGTCTGTAATTTCCTGGGGCAAAGAACTTCACTGAGCCTCTTCTAGAGGATATAGAGTCAGAGCACTGAAGATAAAACCCAGTGGGGAGGGTGGAAGAGGCTGGCTAGTTCAGATGAGCTGCCCTCCAACCACACTCCCACCCACACAGCTTCTTAATAAGATGCTCGAAACAACTTTCTATTTAAAAATTTCTCGAGGGAGAGTCTGCGAACTGGCTCAGCGGGTGCTTGTGGCTAAGCCTGGCAAGTTGAGTTTGATCCCCAGGACCCACATGGTGGAAGGAGAGAACCAGCTTCCATAAGTTGTCCTCTGACCTCCACGCGCGCTCCGTGACATGCGTACAACCCTCCTCGGCCCCTAACATTTCACAGTGATGTATCCATTTTCAAATAGACCAGTACGAGGAGAAGCAAAATTTCATTAGAGAATCTGGGTGAGCGAGAGCTGCTGAGGTTCTAGAGAAGGTGCGGCACTGTGCAGATATCAGCCTAACCTCCAGATCGCGTGTGCATTCCAGAAAACACGGGGGCTGGGACCTCATCGGTGGCAGAGAGCATCTACCCACAGGGAACACAGTTGTGAGTTTTGTCCCCACCACTGAACAAAGTCAGTGAAGACTGCAGAGCAGTGGTTCTCACCCTACCAAGTCCTGCAACCCTTTAACACAGCTCCTCACAAAATTATCTTCTTTGCTAGTTCATAACTATAACTTTGCTTCTGTTATAAAGTGTAATGTTATTAACATCTGATATATAGGATATCCCGTATGTGGCCCCCGTGAAAGGGTCTTTTGACAAGTTGAGAACCACTGGCCTAAAGGCACTTTGTAAGTGGATACTTGCCTACCCAGAAGAGAGAAGAGGCAAATAACAAATAGGATACTGAAAAATCATAAGGCCTGTGGCGGAGTCATGTCCCCAATCTGCAGATCTGATTTAGTTCTGAGCTGTGAGGGACTGACTGGTGGTCTCTGATTGTTGCTATTGTACCAAATTATAATCCTACGTTGCATGCAAGAATGAGTTCTAGAGCGTTTAATCACAAAGTCTTCGTGGAAGCACTCTATCGGAATTCAAAGGAATGAACGTCTGTGAGCCTGTGGGCCACAGGGTTTTCCTAAACAAAATTGGAGCCTGCAGACTGTGTCTGGGGAGACTGAGGGATATGAAGACCCCAAGATGAAGTTCTCTTGTGACTCTGATGGCCATGCTTCAGCTTGAAAGACCAGAGGGCCCTTAGGAGAGGTGGATGGACCAGAGGACTTAAAAAAAAAATTTTGGAATGTTTGTAGGCACATAAGGAGCTATGTGTGTCCAGAGGACCTGAGTCTAGTCAACAAGGAAACTGTGTCACAGACATCTCCCACCCATGGCCCCAAAGGACATTTTTTTAGTGAAGCCTGTATTAAAACAAATAAATCACACACACACACACACACACACACACACACACACACACACACTCTCACACACTCACACACACTCACTCACTAATAACAAAACAAAAAACAAACTAACAAAAACCCAACCCAAACCAACCAAACAAAAAAAACCAGACAAAGCTTTCAGATTTGGAGAATTTTGAATTCCAGGTCTCCAGATTAGGGGTGCATTGGGCAACCATCCTCTAATGGGTTAACCTGTTACTTCTTTGCCAGGGGACATACTCATTGAATGACCTTTGGGCTTACCTTGCTTCAGAGGAGACAGCAGGCAGCCAGTGCTCAGCAGCCGGCCCTTTCTCTCAGTGAGTGTCTGTCTGCTGGCCAGTTTCTCCTCACAGGAGGGAGGGGCTGCTTCCCTCGGCAGACTCATTGGCCCAGATGCTCTGTTGGGCATTCAGGAGTCTTCACATGGCTGGGCAGGCAAAAATTGGTGGTCTTTTGTGCGTGTTTATCTGCTGTGTTCTCCTGCCTATAAACCAGCAACCCCCAGGACCTGTTTCTTCTCTTTGTCCTTATGGGGTACCCCTCAGATGCTGCAGTCCCGCACAGTGTGGGAATGTGTGCACTTCATTGTTCTGGCTGGTTCCACCATGCCTCCTCTCTAGATGAAGCCTTTCCGGGCAGGAAACATCAGCCCAGGGCTAACTTTGAGCAAATGAATGCATAGCAGCTGATTGAGCTGCCTATGCCTCTTCTTCTCAAAGAGAGCATGCATTTATGGAGCAAGGTAGGCTGGTGCAGGCATGTTGTACCAGCTACCTTCCAGGTTGAGGCAGGGGGCTCACAGGATGGAGGCCTGCCAGGTTGACAGAGTAAATTCAGAGTGGGCAATATGGTGAGATCCTGTCTCATTAAAAGAAAGAGAGAGAAAAGGAGGAGGGGTGCTGGGAATATAGCTCATCGAGAGAGTACTTGTGTAACATGCACTAGGTTCTGGGTTCAATCCCTACAGACAGACAGAGAGGGAGAGGGGGAGGGAGAGATCCTGTCTATGATAGGGCTGATATCCAAAGCAGTGAACTCTAAGACAGCAATGTACAAGGCTGGGTTCTGCATGGTTGTGACATCCAGAACTCCTTGGTTTCTTTGTACGTGCAAAAACCGTGTCCCAGGATAGTTGTTCTCAAGTTGTGGGTGGTGACCCCATTGTGTGTGTGTGGGTCTCACAGGGATCACCTAAGACCACCAGAAAACTCAAATATTTACATTATAATTCACAACTGGCAAAACTACAGTTATGGAGTAGCAATGGAAATAATTTTATGGTATGTGTGTGTGTGTGTGTGTGTGTGTGTGGTGGGGGGGTGTCACCACAACATGAGGAACTGTGTTAAGGGGTTGTAGCATTAGGAAGGTTGAGAATGGTTGCTCTAGGAGATGATATTATTTTTAAACTGAAGATTTGGATACATTGGGCTTGATAGATTTTCTTTTTCTTTGAAATCTAACACAATTCTTTTTTTTAGGTTTATGTATTTTATGTATATGAGTACATACATAAATGTCTTCTTGTGGCTGTCTTCAGACACACCAGAAGAGGGTGTCGGATCCCATTACAGATGGTTGTGAGCCACCATGTGGTTGCTGGGAATTGAACTCAGGACCTCTGGAAGAGCAGTCAGTGCTCTTAACCACTGAGCCATCTCTCCAGCCCCCTTGATAGCTTTTCTTAAGCCATGCAGATCCATCTCCCTAGACATTTTTAGGGAACCTTACATGAGAAAAATGCTAGCTGAGGGGCCTAGGAATTTATTGGTATGACTTAGGAGATAGGAAGCTGGAACCCGTTGAGCTCAGGGCAAGGCTGGGGAGTTAAAGCCTGGAGTCTTGGGGGTACAGATCATGAGAGACTCATTGGCTTTGAAAAGTAACTTTGAAGACTCCACACGGGTACAGGATGTCACAGTTGGCAGCCCGCCTTGCCTGTGTTGATTGTCTGAGAAACTGAGATAAAGGGAAACTGGGTGCTCTCTGGGGGTTTGTTGGAGGTCAGTGCTGTTGGGCAGAGTGTGGGGTAAGCTCTGGTAGCAAAGATTCACATTACACCAGGATCACTGGAGAGGCTGAGGATGTGTGTCTGTGAATCTGTGTGCGGGTATGTGTGCTTGTGTGCATGAGTGTGCATGTGTGTTCCAGCTTGTGTGCATGAGTGTGCATGTAGGTGTGTGTGTGTGCTCCTGTGCATGAGTGTGCATGTGGATGTGTGTTGTATGCATGTATGTGTCTATGCATGAGTGTGCATGTAGGTGTGTGTGCTTACTTGTATGCATGAGTGTGCATGTGGATGTGTGTGTCTGTGTGTGCATGCACTAGTGTGTATGAGTATGCATGTAGGTGTGTGTGTATGTGTGTGCTCCTGTGCATGAGTGTCCATGTAGATTGTGTTGTGGGCATGTTTGTGTGTGTGATCTTGTGTGCATGAGTGTGCATGTGCATGTGTGTGTGAGCATGTGCATGTGTGCTTGTATGCATGAGTGTGCATGTGGGTGGGTGTTTGTACACACATGTGTGCGTGTGCACAGGTGTAAGGGAGTGTGTACATGTGTGTGTACACACCTGTGGAGGTCAGAGGTCAGTGTTGCTTGTATCCTTCAACGTCTCCACCTTATTTTTAGGCACCTTATTCCCCTGGGCTCCCTGGTTAGGTCAGTCTGAGTGGCTGTGGAGCACTGGAGGTCCTCCATCTCCTCTTCCTCTCCAGGGCTGGGATTACAGGCATGTGCCCTGGTACCGCACATTTTACCTGAGGGCTGGGGAGCCAAGAGAAAGGATGCTTCTCTTTGTCTACTGAGTGCTCACGTCAGCCCCAGAAGAGTTTTGACCCCAGGCTTGGCAAAGATGAGAAGCCAGTGAGTGACCAGCTCTGTTGCTCATGGCTGCCCACTGTCCCTTCTGTCCTTGATGCCCTTCCTGCCAGCTTTTGCTCCAGGCCAGACACCAGCTAATGAAGGAGCTAAGGCAGGGGCGAGGGAGGAGCCCAGGGCAAGCCAACTTCCTTTTAAGGAAGGGGCATGGAGGAGCGCGTCCCTTTTGGTCAGGTTTCAGATGATGAGAACTTGCTTATGTGACCCCACTAAGTTTTAAGGTATGACTGGGTTCTTCTCTCTTCGGGTGGAGGATGGTGAGGAACGGAGTCCTTAGCATCAAGGGTCCTGGATCCAGAGGCTCACAAGCTGCCCTTGGCCAAGCAGGGGACTTTCAGGGTTCGGATCTCAATGTCCATACAGTCTTCCTGGTTCTGATCTGTCAGAGAGTTGTTGATCTGGACTTCCTTAGGGCAAGCTGTACAGACTTCCAGGGAGGTGAGGTGTTAGACAAGGTGTAATCCAGCGAAACCCCTGGGAACCCTGGGTCATCTTGACACATCCAGAGAGGAGAATTAAAAACCGTGAAGGGTAAATGGGAGCACTCTCTGTGGGGGACCATCAGTGAACCTCCCTCTCTGCAGTTGCACTATATGCAGCATCTGAATGTGGAGGGCGTTCTCGGGGGCAGACGCGGGAACGGACTCCTTATCCTGTATCTTTAAGGAAAGACTACTTCCGGTCCGAATCGCGTCCTAAGTAAACACGAACTAACATGAGTTTTTTCAGATTTATTCATGGATGTATTCAGAAAAGTGATAGCTCCTCACTCCTTCTTTTGTGGACATTCCGTGGTGATACGTGAGTACGTTCATAGTGACAGAAGGTGTGATTCTGTGCCAGAATGGTGGCTGCCGGTCCTCAGAGGTTCACAGTGACTTGGGAGGCAGAGAAGCCGGTGGGCTGGCCCTGGGAGGTCATGGAAGGCCTCGTGGTTCTGAAGACTCCGAAAGGGATCTTGGAGCTTGCATTGGAGGCTCCCATGAGAAGGGGGAAAGGGCACGGAATAAAAAGGCAGGAGTGATCTTTAACAGTAGTGGGGGCCACTGTGTCTGGGTAGAGCTTGCTGTGCCTGGGATAAAGCTGAGGCATGCCTGGGCGTGGCTTGTGTGTGGGAGGAGCGAGGCTGGGGTGTGGCTTGGACATGGACGGGGCGTGACTTGTTGTGGGTGAGGCGTGGCCAGCTATGGGCGGGGCGTGTGTGTGTGTGTGTGTGTGTGTGTGTGTGTGTGTGTGTGTATGTGTGGCTGGGGGGTAACTGGAGTGTAGCTTGGGTATGGTGGGGAGGTTGGGGTGTGGTAGGCATATCTGGGGCGTGGCTTGGGTGTGGGTGGGCATGGCTGGGGAGAGTCTGGGGTGTGGCTTGGAAATGGCTGGGGAATGGCTTGGGTGTGGGTGGGGCAAAGCTTGTGGGTGGCTTGTGCATGTATGAGTAGGACTTGGGACCTCTTTAGAAAAGTGTCTTCTAATGAGCCATGGCCCTGGAGTCTTCCAGATAAGACAGACCCAGGCTTAGATTCTTCCTCTGAGATGTGTCCTAGTAGCCAGCGATAGAGCAGCTCATGAGTTGGGTGCTGCATGGATAAAACCGACTCTTGAACCCAGTTTAAAGCCGTGGTTCTGATCGACATGTGATGGACAGATGGCCTCAGGTGCTGTTAACCTTTCAGATGCAGTCTGTTTGGGGTTAACCATATGTGGAGACTTTTCTTTTCTTTTTTTTTAAATTTCTAGTGAAATGCAAGTATGTTTGGGAGGAGGGGGCTGGGGAGACGGCTTGGCTTTCATGAGCTGGCAGTACAACCAGGAGATCCAGAATTTTCAACACTCACATGCCCAATGGTTCCTGTCTGTCATCCTGGGGCAGGGGGTCGAGGCAGGAGGACACCTTTGGATGGATGGCCAGCTAGTCTCAAGGAATTTTCGAGCTCCAAGCTCAGGGAGAGCCTCTGTTTGAGAAGAGGTGGAGTGTGTGGGCTGTGAGTATGGTGGTATACATCCTTTAGTGCTTGGGAAACAGAGTCTGGTGGATCTCTCTGAGTTCCGGGCCAGCCAGGGCCACATGGTGAGGCCCTGTTGCAATCAATCAGTCAGTCAATCAATCAATCAATCATAAATGCAAAGGTGGCATGAAATAGAGGAAGAAATAGACGAAGAAATCCATAGACTCTTACATTCACATGCTTGAATACACGAGTGTGTGGGCATATGTTTGCATCACACACACACACACACACACACACACGCATGCACACACACACACATGCACACACACACACACACACACACACACACACACACACACGACTTGGTATTGACTGTTCAGATCTTGTTGGAGTACCACGAGGAGCTTTGAAGTCATTTTGCTGGTATGTTCTCAAGAACAAATGGCTTGTGGCTGCTGGATTGTTCAAGGCTGTGGAATTTATAGGTAAGATCCAGTGCTAAGGAGCTGGAGATGGAGGAGACCAGGGAGGAGCTGGGGATGGAGGAGACCAGGGAGGAGCTGGGGATGGAGGAGATCAGGGAGGAGCTGGGGGATGCAGGAGACCAGGGTGTAGCAGGAGGAAGCAGGAAATCAGGGAGGGGCAGGGGGATGCCGGAGACCAGGGAGGAGCTGGGGGGTGCAGGAGACCAGGGAGGAGCAGGAGGATGGAGGAGAACAGGGAAGAGCTGGCCCTCATCTTCATGGTGAGACATTGAGCAGCCTGTGTGGTCTGGTGGCTTTAAACAGTGGAACCAAGTTTCCATGGTGACTTTGGGTATTTCCTTCTGGGTTGTATGCCTAATGAGTTGTTTGTGGAAAATCTTTAGCAACTGTACATTGAAAAACAAAATGCCAAAATCCTGCGGTTTCGTTTTGAAGGGCTTAAAGTTTGAAGTGAGTCTTTTCTTTTCTTTCTTTTTTTTTTTTTTTAAAAAGAAGCTGGCCCGCAGTTTGCTTGTAGCTCTGATGAATGGTGGCCTCTGCAGTCTGGGTGTGAGTGGCTTGCAAAGCACTTGCATGCATGCACCAGCTGGCCTGGTCTCCCCCACCTGCTTCCTGTGCAACTAGACTTTTATGGGAATGTGATGCCTACTGGGTAAAATATTTATGCACCATAACAAAACAGCCAGACCTCAGGCGGAACTTAGTGGATTTTATCTGTAGAAGCAACACAGTTAGATCAGCCATTAAATCTTCTCCAACAGGCACTTCGACTTCCCTCTCTTCCCATGGCCTGGGGAGATCAGGTGGCTGGTCCTTCAATTAATTAGTTGTGTGTGTGTGGGTGTGCACTGAAGTCAGAGGACAGCTTGGATCTACTTTCACCATGTGGGTCCTGGGTATTGAACTTAGGTTGTCAGACTTGGCAGCAATCACCTTTACTGGCTGAGCCATCTTGCCAGCCCTTTTGCCGCTTTAGCAGCAGAGACATTTTATCCATGGAGCTGACTGTCCTGTACACTCAGCAGGGTCTCCATAGCCCTGATGGGCGGTGCTCCTGTCTCTCCACCCAGCTGCCATTAAATTTTAAGGAACCCACTGGACTCCAATCAGTATTCGTTGCATAGGTTGGTTCGTTTCACATGAAAGCTGGCACCCCTATTCTTGCCTTGTCTGTCTGCTAGCATTACCTGGCTATTTTCATTTCCCTCCACCTCCCATTTCCCTTGAGTTATTAAGAAACACATCCAGGCAGACATGTTGTCTTCACCCCTAGCTCTTTCTGCAACCATTTATGAGAGAGCTCGTGACTCTCTTCAGATTCAAATTGCTTCAGATGTTCAATCAACTCACACGTGGATCACTCTCCTCCCCCTCCCCTCCTCTGCCAAAGTCTCCCTATGTAGCCCAGGCTGACTCTAAACTCAAGATCCTCCTGCCTCAGCCCCTGAGTGCTGAGATTTGAGACAATTACAGCTGGTGGTATTTTAACATTAAAAACTTCCCCCTTAATTTGCATTTCAGTTATGGCCTGTATATTTGCCTGGTCATCTAGATCCCTGGGTCTGCCGCTCGTGTTATTTTATTATTATTTTGAATTATTTTACTCCAGAAATCAGGTCCCTCACTGTTGTATCATTTTTTGCCCCCAGGGCATACTGGTATCTTAGCTGTTGCTGAAGTAAAACACCATGACAGGGGCAACTTGTAGAAGGAAGGGTTTGTGTGTGCTGAGGTGATTCCACAATATCCATGGCCATCATGGAGGGAGCATCGCAGCGGGCAGGCAGGTATGGTACTGGAGCAGCAGCTGAGAGCTCACATCTGCTTCACAAACAGGAGGTAAAGCACACTGGGAATGGCCTGCCAACCCCCAGTGACATACCTCCTGCAACAAGGCCACACCCCCTACTCCTTCCCAAACAGTTCCACCACTGGAGATCTAGTATTCATACATATGATGTTCAATTCCCAGCACCCACATGGCTGATCACAGCTGCCTGTAACTCTAGTCCCAGGGCATCTGATGTTTTTTTCTGGCCTCTTCTGGCACCAGGCACACACATTTATACACACACACACACACAAGCACATGCATGCACTCACATACACACATACATGTGCAACATACACACACACATATGCACACACATGTACATGCACATACATATACATTCACACACATGCATACACGTATTACACATACACTTATGAACACACACACACATGTTGCACAGAGGCACATGCAGGCAAAACACTCATACATGTGAAATTTTTTAAAGTTAAAAAGTGAAGGAGTAAGCCAGACAGAGACAGACACATAGTGAGCTAGAGGAAAACCTGGTAAGTTTGATTCTGCCAAATTAAACATACAAATACATGTCTAATGATGTGTATTAGGTAATGCTACACATGTGTGCACACATGCTCCTCCTCAGAGCCTGGTTCTGCTCTCTGTGATCAAGGAAGATGCACTGTTTTGTGGGAGATTGAGAATTTCACTTCTGTAATTCAATGCAATTATTTTAGGACCTAAATCTGCTGTCTAGTGCATAAACCAATAGTTTATTTCCCTCTGACCCCTGTATTGAGACACTGACTCTGAATAGTCTCAGATTCACTATGTAGAGCGGGCTGTCCTTGAGCTCACAGATATGCACCTGCCTCTGCCTCGTTCAGCTTTTTTATTGCCAAGTAATATTCCATTAGCTGTGTGTCTTAGCAGCAATTGTGGAAATGTGTATTATTTTTAGGCTTTAGCCATTGTGGAAAAGGCTGGAATCACCACTCAGTCACATGTCAACTTTTATTTGGTTATATGCATGAACATTTCCGGGATAAGTGCCCGGGAACTGAATGTGGGTCTCAGGAAAGTTGAGACTTGAAGTTGTTGAACTTCAAGGTGCTGCCAGGCTCTTTGCTGTGCCTGGTCCATTCCCAGTTAAACATTTTGCATCTTCACTGACACAGGATTTGGTCTTTCCTCAGAGAAGCTACTCTGGCAGGGTGTGGTAGAGTCACACTGTGATTTTAATCCCTTTTCATCTTGTGTAAGTCCACTCATTTGTATGTTTGCTCATTGATTTTTTTTTTTTATTTGTTTGTTTTTTAGTCAGGATCTCATGTAGCCCAGGCTAGTCCTCAGCTTTCTACATAGCTGAGGATGTCCTTTGTCCTTGAACTTCTGATTCTCCTGCCTCCGCCTCATACAAGTTTTTAGATAGTCATTCTCTTTAGTTTCTTTTTTAGACTTTTGTTGTTGTTGTTGTTTTCCAGACAGGGTTTAGCCTGTGTAGCCCTGGCTGTCCTGGAACTCACTTTGTAGACCAGGCTGACCTCAAACTCCGAAATCCATCTGCCTCTGCCTCCCGAGTGCTTGGATTAAAGGCGTGCGCCACCACTGCCTGGCTTCTTTTTTAGACTTTTGTTTATAGTGTGTGTGTAAGTGGTTGTCTGTGTGTGTATGTGCAGCATGGTGTGTGACTGGTGCTCTCTGAGGTCAGAAGAAGGTGGTGGGTCCCCTGAGACTGAAGTTACACACAGTGGTGAGTCACCCTATGGGAACTTGGGCCCTCATTAAGAGCAGCAGGTGTTCTTCATGCTAGCATCTTCAGCCCTTGCTTGGTGATCTCTCGTTCTCCAGTTGTAAGGAGCCACCTTCGTGGGTGTAGGATTTCAGGCTTCAGCCGATGACGGTCTGCAGTCTTGTCTCAGGCTGGGGCATATCCTTCTCCTTCTTGAGGTCTAATGGCGAAAGGGAAGTTTTAATGTCCATGGGTTCGGTTTTCCCTGTAAGGTTCCTTGTTTGTACTCTCATGTGCTGTATGGAGGTCAGAGTCAATGCTGACTGCCTGCCTGGACCAGTTTCTACTTTGTGTTTCAGTACTGGGTCTCACTGGCAGGTCCCAGCTCTCTGTCTGTCTCTGCTGCCCTCGGGGATAGGGTTATGGTTGTGTGTTGCTGGCCTGGATGTTACAAGGGTTCTGGAAATCTGAGCTCAGGTCCTCACATAGTTTAGCGACTGAGCTATTCCACCAGCCCTGTAGCTCACGAGGATGGATGTCTTTGTTTAATCCCTGGGGTGTGGGGGGGGTGGGGAGAGACTTTTAGTAGTTTAGTTTGAGAAGTTCTGTGGTTCTGTATGTTAAGTCTGAGATGCACCTCACTTGAGTCTATGGTGCATCTCAAAATATCTTCTGTGCACAAGTGTTGGAGGAAGACAAGCCGCCACTTTCTCCGAACCAGCAATTAAACATGAGAAATATTGAAGATTCGAGCAGGAAATGAGGACATAAGTGTAGAATGGGTTTCTAGTGGTTAGAAAGGAAATGGGAGCTTTAAATAAAAGATAATTGAATCACATTGAAAACTTCTATGTTTAAGTGAATCAGACTCCTAGACTCTCACCAACCTTTATAGGAAGGCAGATTCCAAAGTCTCAGCACAGCAAATAAGGCAAGAATTGAAAGTCAGAGTGGAATCAGTGCTAGGCTGGTGCTTACTGTCGGCGTCGAGAATGCTCCTGGAACAGTCTCTGGTGGTGTCAGGATAGTCCGTGAGTCAATCATAACACATGAGATACTGAATCAAACAGACTCTTTAGTTCTCCAAAGAAGAAAAGATTCCATCTTCCAAAGGCAGCAAATCAACACAGTCCATACCTCATTGAGCTCCGCCCCTTCCTTGAGGCAGTGTCTGACAAACTGAGAACTGAAGAACATTCAGTTTGCCCAGTTCCACTTGTAAATCTGCCCCATTTGAAAAGTCCATTGATAGTTAGCTGGTGTGTGTGTGTGTGGGGGGGGGTTGCTTCCTCTTTCTCTCCATCGGATTTCAAAGGCTATGGCTGAGTGAGATCCAGTAAGGACCTGATTGAAGGACAGACATAGAGATGAAGGAGGAATGCACAGCCAGATACAGTTCTCACATCCCAATGGTCGATGGTTGAAGGCCACAGTGAGTCAGGGGAGAGAGCACAGGTATTCACACTAATAGTGGTGAGTAAGAGGCAGTCAGAGAAGTCAAGGAAACCCCATCCGGCTAGACCCCAGAGGGACCAAAGTGTCTTAAGCTTGCATTTAGGAGAAAACCCTAGTGGGGCAGTTTGGGACCTCAGATTAGGCAGGTTTTCTTTTCCTCCCCAGAAGCTTGATACAATGCAGAAAAGTATCCACAAGTTGCGTTTAATCAAGTTTCAAAGATTAGCGTCCTTCAAAGACATCAGGCCATTTCAAGACAAACTCTGAACTCCAAAAATCTATTTAAATAGCGGTCATGGTTTCCTTTCTAGTTTTTGTGAGGGAATACTCCACTAAAAGCAACTCTGGGGAGATAGGTCTGGGTTACAGCCTTTGTGCAGAATGGTCAAGGCAGCAAGAAGTTGGAGCAGCTATAGCTCCACAGACAAGAACAGTAAGGACAAATCCTGCATGCTTTCATGCTGGGTCATTTTATCCTCTTTTATTAGTATTTAAGTCTCAAGCCCAGGGGATGGTACTGCCTACTCTTAGTCTGGGTCTTCCTGAATCAGTTCACATGATCAAGTTGATCCCCCTTTTCCAGAGACTATCCTAATTCAGACAACCCCTCAGTGAGAGTCTTCCCCAGGTGATCATTGATACAGCATTACAGTAATAATATATGACAACTCAAGTTATAAAGAACTAAATAATAAAATACCTCCTCAAAGTGGGCAAAATATCTGGAGGTATTCCAGACCAGAAGACACACCAGCAACAGATAAACTATTTACCATGTTTAGGTCTGCTCAACAGGGAAAGGTGTTTCTTGCCAAGCCTGGTGACCCGAGATTGAGCCTTAGATCCCACACTTTAGAAAGAGAAAACTGACTCCCTGTGCTTGTTCTCTGAAACACAAACAATATCAGGGTAATCTACTTAAATGGACCCACATTCATAGTTACAGTCAGTGCAAGTTGTCCACATACTTCAATTAAAAGGCAAAGATTGTCAAAGAGAACAGGGAAGCAAGGTCCAACTGTGTGCTGTAAGCCAGAAACTCAATTCAGCCAGGTAGGAAACACAGTATCTACTTAGCAGACCCCACCCAGACAGCAGCCAAGAGAAACTTGCAACAACCAGGTCTGGGTTTGATGAAAAGGGCAGAAGAAGAAACAAGCCTGTGACAGACATCAGGAGGAAAAGCTTTACCATGATGGGTCGCTTGTCAATGAGGCATAGCACCCCCTGCTCATGTGTCTAATTAAGCTACAAGACAGACAATGCAGGTGGTATCGAAAGCAGACACAGACAGAGTCAGGATAAAATTTGAGAGTTCTGCATTTCCTACCACAGCAACCTACAGAAAAATAAGACAGGAACTTGGCAATCCTGAGTCTGGAAAATCTAAGTGGTTCTGCTACTCATCCTGACCCAGTGAGCATTTACCAGTTCTTCCGGTATCAACACATGTGCATTCTGCTCACACGCACACGGAAAACTCACAAATAGATCACATGCCGGTAGTCAAGCAAAGATCTTCGGTGTGTGCTTTCTAGCCACCATGGAATTAAGCCAGAATCAATAACTGATGTCTCCAGGAACTCAGAAACAAGCAACGTGCGCGTACATAAATTGCAGCGCAGGGAGCAAGTATCAAGGGAAATTAAAAAGCCACGTGAGTGGGGAGAAAAATTAAGGCAGGTGTGTTAAGAGCCGTGGGATACAGTTACGTCAACACCCACAGGGAACTCAGTAACTGACAAGCTACCTCAGAAGGAATTAAGGTCGTTCCGTCTGTGTAACTCTTTATGCCAGAAAAGGAGCAATGAAACCAGGCCACATGGTGCTTCCTCAAGGGGCTGGGTGCAGCAAACACAGATCTGTGCTGTTGGCTCTGCAGAGGCTCTCTAATGACTCAGTGGGGAACTAATGATGGTCTTATCACACGACAGTGAACTGTTAGGGATGGTACGGAAGCTTCGCCTTTTACCCATACATCAGCCTGAGGTGAACACTGTTCCAGACAGGAGAGCTACAGCTTGGAAACTTCTCCCTTTTGAAAGAGTTATTTTGTCATTTTAAATGTATGCATCTGTGCATGGGTCTAAAAGAGGACCTTGGATACCCTGGAACTGGAGCACAGGATTTGTGAGAGGCACCGATATGGGGGCGTGGCATCACTTGCAGAACCCTGGTCGTCTGCAGGAGCAGCCAGTGCTCTTAACCACTGAGTTATTTCTCCAGCTCCCCAAGCTCTGAAACTTCTAAAGGGAAGTACACATGGCCTTGGAGGGTTTGAAGACGGCAAAACATGGATTGCCCATCAAAGGAATGATCAATAAATTGGAAGTCATCAGAGAAGACTTTAGGGCCAATTGGGGGAGCTATAGCATAAACTTTTTGCAACCTACTTTAATAAGGGCTTAACCTCTCCTCTAGCCCACCACCCAGCAGAGGTAGTAGAAGAGAAAAGTTGCTAGGATATGGGGGAAGTGGACTTGTTCAGCAGCAGTTCTTTGGGGATGAGCTCGATCTTCTTTGTCAGCAGTTCAGTCCTGTAGCAAACACCAAACACGACTCAGCAGCTGCAGACCAGTCCTCTAGGCAGGCAGACACCAGGCAAGAACCAGCAGCTACAGTCCAGTGCTTTCAGCAGGCAGACACCAGGCAAGAACCAGCAGCTACAGTCCAGTGCTTTCAGCAGGCAGACACCAGGCAAGAACCAGCAGCTACAGTCCAGTGCTTTCAGCAGGCAGACACCAGGCAGCTGTAGTTCAGTCCTGAAGGAATCACCAGGCTCACCAACTGGCCTGGGACGAGGCCGCTGGAGCGACAAACTGTCACCGGAACCTCGAGAATAGTTAGTTCTTGGGTGAGTTTCTCTCAAAGGCAGTATTATAGTAAGTTGAGCTCAACAACACTATGTAAGGTGAACCAGTACATGCATGTCTTTATTGAAGAAAAGCAAGGCGGAGCAAACTAAATCAATGCTCAGTGCTCTTCTCTTCTCCCACTGTCTGTGGGGTCATATCTGTACTCCTTCATCATGGGTTATACACCTTTCACGTGTTTGCTATACCCAAACATTTTTTTCACCCGTGTCTTCTTTAGGAAACCATTTTTCACGTGTCTGCTTTAGCAAGACATCCTTTCACCTGTGTGCCCCAGGAAGCCATCACTTGACATAACTGACTTTCCAAAGAACTAGAAGTTTCCACTTCAGGGGACACCATAGAGTTATTTAGCCATCTGATAGCATTTTCTTCCAGGCTACAGGAAGAAGTCTTACACCTAATAGCCAGGCAAACAGCCCAGTGAGAAGGCAGGTTATATGATGAGGCCCCTCTCAAAGGCAGATGTACTGATCCCTGTCAGCACATACAGACACCCTCAACTTCGCTGCTCACGAGGGAAATGAAAGTTAAAATACAAACTGAAACACGATCGTCCACACACTGCAAGGTGTCTAAGGGTTAAAGAGGATGAGCCAAGTGTTGGCAGGGTAGAGGGGCAGCTTGAAAAATGGCGGACGGTCAGTGGGGGATATGAGGCTGTGGGAGCATATCGGACTGCGGGGTTCATAGTTTTCCTCCGCAGATGGTAGGATTTACCATGTGACCAGCTCACTCACCCCTCAGTATTTCCCCCATGAGAGGTGACAACACGTGTTCTTAAAATGCCAGGGACATGGATACTTAAGACACTATCATTCATAACGATCACAAACTGGTGGCAACACGGGCGTCCACAAACGTGGAGGGATTAGCAAGCCCCGGGCTATTCTTTCAGCAACAGAAGCTTGGCTGGTGGAAGGCTAAGGGTGTAGCCCCTGGGCTAAAGAGAAAAACAAGCACACGAGACAGCCCAGCATGTAGGCGATGCAGGCCACAGTCTTGAGCTGCAGCGCGTGACCTGTATGGAAGGTCCCCGGCTACCTGGACTTCTGAATCTGGGGAGGGCTTTTGCCCTTCTGGGGCTGATGGAAAACTTTGATGTCTATTGTTAGGACAAAGAGTTAGAGGGTGTGTGTACACATGCAAGGCTCACTCAACAGTGCTTCCAAGATATGTATTTAATTATGACTTATATATCAAAAATATTTACCTTATGTATATGAGTGCACTGTAGCTGTCTTCAGACACACCAGAAGAGGGTATCAGATCCCATTTAAGATGGTTGTGAGCCACCATGTGGTTGCTGGGAATTGAACCCAGGACCTCTGGAAGAGCAGCCACCATGTGGTGGCTGGGAATAGAACTCAGGACCTTTGGAAGAACAGTCAGTGTTCTTAGCCAGTGAGCCAACTCTCTAGCCCTTTGAAAGGCTTTTTAAAAAAAGTAATTCTCTGTGGGTAAAGGCACCCACTAACAAACCTTGCTGACAATGGGAGTTACAACCCGAAGCCCACAAGGCAGAGGAGGACTGATCCCCACACATTGTCCTCTGCCATTCACATTTGCACTGCGGGGAACCGACACACTGTTTGCCTGGCTAGTGGGTGTCAAGTGTGGCAGTAGCTTGTACGCTCACCGTTGGTGGCTTGCACACTTGCCTTTCACTCCAGGTGAGTCGATGCTCACTTGAAAAGCTCACCCTTCTCTGTTTCCCGTCTCTGCCTCTGTTAGTATCACACCTCGTGGCTCAGTGTGTCCAATGCTGTTTTCTGAGCTCACTGCTGCTGCATCTGGCACTTGGCTGTGCATTGGCCGTCCTTTCATACTTAGCCCGTGAATCTTACTTCTCTTCCTTCAGAAGCACACTGGCTGCCCCCGATTCTGTGTTGTTTCATATAAATTGCTTCTTGTTCCTGCATCCTGTGATCGTCCCCACGGGGACCTGATGGGCTCAGACCGACTTTGTAATGAAATTTGGCAGGTCTTTGAATGCTCCAAAAGCTCAATATCTCTGTTCATAACCGTTTCTCCACTCTTTAGTCTCTCCCTCTCTGTGATTTATAATTCTCCCCATAAATGTCTCCTGCGTGATTTTGGAAGGTTTTAATTTCGAGGCATTTCAGGTTTTTTATTTTAGTGTAACTAGGCTCCTCTCTTTTAATCACGTTTTTTAATTGGTGGTGCTCAGAAGTGATTTCAAAACACCAATCGTGTGTCTGGGGTGGGTGTGGGTGTGGGTGTGGGCTTTCCTTTTTTGTTTTAGGAAGAGACTGATAGGAGGATTCTCTGCAAATGTGTGAGGGTATGCATACAGTATACATGTATGTGCACCGGGCTGTGCAGGCAGTATATATGCTGCTATGTGCATATCTGGGGCTATGTGCAGGATATGTGTCCATGCATGGGATCATATGTTGGGTATTGGTGTGGTGTGTGTATATGTATGTAATAGTGTGGAGTATGTCTGTAAGCATGGGCCTGTGTGTGTGTGGTGTGTGTGTATGTATGGGACTGTGTGGGGTATGTGTGGTGGTATGTGTTGTGTGTGTGTGTGTGTGTGTGTGTGTATGTGTGTGCGTGTGTCTGCATGGGACTCTGGTATGTGTGATGTGTATGGTGTGTGTGATGTGTATGGTATGTGTTTTTGGTGTACATGGGACTGTGTGCGGTATATGTGTGGTGTGCATGATGTGTGTATGGTATGTGCATGTATGCGTGGGATTGTGTGGTGTGTGTAGTGTGTGTGATGTGTGCTGTGTATGGTGTGTGTGTGCATGGGACTGTGTGTGGTATGTGTGTGATGTGTGCATGTGGTATGTGTGTGTGCATACATGGGTCATGTTCACATGCACACTTTAGAGAGAGGTGATACTGAGGGTAAGCTTTGGCATCTTCATGTGATACTCTGAACTGGATTTGCCACATTTAGAGTTGGTCCTAGGTCTTGAAAGAGGGTGGGTGGTTCTGGCGAGTCTGCCTTGGCCCCTATCAGTCCCTGGACAGCTCCTACAGTTCTGGGTAGCACTGGGAGGACTCTCTCCATCAGCTGATGTCCTTGAATGGCGGTGGCCATCTCTTCCTCCCTCTGTAGATCAAGGTCACTCACATTGCACCTTTGCCACAGTCTTTAGAACCTGCCACCGTATTGACTGATCCCTGTTGCTGTAATGGAATGCTGGAGAGAACTGGATGAAGCAGGAAAGGGTTCAGCTCACAGTTTGAGGGTGTGGTCCAGCATGGTGGGGACTACATGGTCTCCAGAGGCTTCTGGATGTAATTGCAGGAACACGAAGCTACTTGTTCACATCTGGATGGATCAGGAAGCATTGGTGGGCCTCCCTGGCCTCTAGGTCCCAGCTCCTCCAAATTTCTCTGCAACCTGCGTCATCAGCCTATGAGGGGCATGGCCAGGGAGTCACAGCCATGCCCCTGTTCCAGAAGCAGTCTTCTGCTTCACTTGCTCCTTTGGGTCTGTGTGACTAGGTGCATAGAAAGAGAGGGGGAGGCTTTGTGTTGTATGTGCATGCATGGGTCTGTGTATAGCTTGAAGGTTGTGCTGGCTAGTTCTAAGTCAACTTGATACAAGCTAGACAGGAAATTCACTGAGAAGATGCCTCCAGAAGGTCTGACATTTCATTAATTAGTGATTGATGGGGGAGAGCCCAGCCCATTGTGGGTGGAGCCATCCCTGGGCTGGTATTCCTGGGTTCTATAAGAAAGCAGGCTGAGCAGGCCATGAGGCACAAGCCAGTAAGCAGCACCTCTCCATGGCCTCTCCATTAGCTCCTGCCTCCAGGTTCCTGCTGTGTGTGTGTTCCTGTCCTGACTTCCTTCAGTGATTAGTTAAACTTTCTATAGCTGTGAAGAGACACCTCAGGACCCAGGCTACTCTTAATAAGGAGAGCATTTAATTGGGACTGGCTTATAGGTTCAGATGTTCAGTCCTTTATCGTCATGGCGGGAAGCAGGGCAGGGTGCAGGCTGACATGGTGCTGGAGAAGGATCTGGGAGTTATACGTCTGGCTCAGCAGGCAGCAGGAAGAGAGAGAGACACTGAGCCTGGCTTGAGTTTCTGAAACCTCAAAGCCCACTCCAAGCGACACACTTCATCCAACAAGGCCACACCTCCTAATAGTGCCACTCTCTAAGCATTCAAATATGAGTCTACGGGAGGGGGGGTGTTATTCTTATTCAAACCACCACAACTATGATATGGAAGTGTGAGCCAAGTCAACCCTCCTCAACTTGTTTTTGGCCATGCTGTTTATTGTGGCAATAGTAACTCTGACCAGGGTTAAAGGGTGTCGTGGCCAGGAAGGCATGGTGGCAGAGAGAGGTTTGTGGGTGTGGCTGCCAGCGCTTGAGGATGCTTGCTCAGCAAGTGAGGCTCCCACCACTCACTTCCTCCAGCTAGGTCCCATGTCCAGGACATTCTCTGGCTTCCCCAATCAGGGACTCAAGCTGGAGTCCACAGTAAACTCTGGAGCACGTGGAGGGCTGTGTGCACCTGTGCCCTGACAGCTACTTTTTATCTTACAGTATCCGGAGTGTGATGCAGAGGTATCTGGCAGAGAGAAACGAAATAACCTTTGACAAGATTTTCAATCAGAAAATCGGTGAGTCCTCCTCCTCCTCCTCCTCCTCCTCCTCCTCCTCCTCCTCCTCCTCCTCCTCCTCCCCCTCCTCCTCCTCTTCCTCCTCCTCCTCCTTCATCTGGAACTGTCGTGGCAGCACCTGCCCCTGGCTGCTGTCTGTCTGTCTGCAGCCATCCCATGAGTTTGAGGTGGCTTCTCATTGTGGATTTTATTTCTCTTTCCCTCACAGTTAATGATATTGAGGGTGTTTGCGTAATTAACAATTTCTAGATGGTGGTTGGAGAAATGTATATTACTCATCCTCCATGTTTGAGAATGTTCTCCTGTAGTCAATACCTTCCTTTCCATTTTATTGGTGGCATTTCAAACCAAAAGCTTTTTAATACTAATACAGTCTAGAAAAATGCACAGTACATTTTTCTCTGTAATCCTAGCTTGGAGTCATATTTAAGATATTTTGTGCCCAGTAAGTTCATAGCAATTTTCTTTTAAAAGTTTCAGCTTTTTGTCTTATATTAAGTATCTGGCCTTATTGGGTGAGGTTTTTTTAAAATCTATAGTATTCAGGTCTAAATTAGTGGGGTTGTTTTATTTGTATAAACTATTTTACATTTATCTATGTATTTGTGTGTTGGGGGGGCATACATGCATTCCAAGAATCACATGAGAGGTCAAAGAGCAGCTTCCTACAGTCTGTTCTCTCTTGCTTCCACGTGGGCTCTGGGATTGAACTCAGTCTGTTGGGCTTGGCTGAAATCACCTTTTACCAGCTGAGCCATCTCATCTGCCCCTTCCCCTCTTCTATGCCTGACAGTGTCTTTTCCTCATCGAATTGTCTTTGATAATCTTTGCTGAGAGTTAACTGATAGTAGAATTAGCTTAGTTGGGCCTCTAGTGTTGTCTGTCTGCTCCTGTGTCTGCTTAGGCCAAAGACTTCAGAGGAATGTTTGGAACTGAGAAATAAAAGTCCCCACCACGTTCTGTATGTTTGCTTTAAGGTTCTTTGGGGTTGCTCTGGACCCTTCTTATTTCTGTGTGAGGTTTAATCTTTTAGCAGTCGCTTTCCAGTTTCTGTAATAGTGAGTCTTGCATCTGTGCTGCTGGGAGCCACCGTTTGATGCTGTTGGTGAATGGCCTCTGCCACTTCAGGGGCCCAGGCACGGCTGCCAGCCTTTTCCAGTCTTCAGTGAGTTTATTCCTAAGTGAGGAGGCCCTGTCTGTGGTCTGGAGCTGGACTTGCTTTCTTGGTTTCACATTTGATTGCTTGTGACTGGGATGTGGAAATAACGGTGTCCTGGAGTCTGCACTAGGTTATTAGTTCTGGCAAAGTGTGTGTGTGTGTGCATACTTGTGGTTGGGTGTGGTCTGTATGTGTGTTTGTATACCTGTGTGTATGTTTCTCTCTCTCTCTCTCTCTCTCTCTCTCTCTCTCTCTCTCTCTCTCTCTCTCTCTGTGTGTGTGTGTGTGTGCCTATATGTGGCTGTTCACTCCCCTCTGTGCGTATGTGTTGGTATGTCTGTGGCACAGTTGTGGTCTCTATGTGTGTGTATGCACCTGTTTGCATGTGTGTGTGTTCACCTGTGTATGTGCTCTTGTGTATGTATGTGTGTGTCTTTTTCTGCGTGTGGCTGTTTGCTCTCCTCTGTGTGCATGTCTGTTAGTGTGTTAGTGTGGCATAGTTGTGGTATGTATGTGTGTGTATGCACCTGTGTGCATGCTCTTGTGTATGTGTGTGTGCCTGTGTCTGGCTGTTCACTCTCCTCTGTGTGTGAATGTGTGTGTATGTGTGTATGTATGTGTGTGTGTACGTATGGGTGCATGTGCATATGCCTGTGGGCAGGTGGGTGAGGTTTGTATGTGTGTGTATGCACCTGCGTATGTGCACCTGTGTACATGTTTCCGTGTGTACCTGTGTATGCGCACCTGTGTGTATGCACATCTCTGTGTGTGCACATCTCTGTGTGTGCACCTCTATGCATGTCTGTGAGTGTGTGCCTGTATGTGGCTGTTTGTTATTCTCCTGTGTGTATGTATCTGTGTATTGGCATATCTGTGGGACAGTCCAGGTATGCATGTGTGTGCTTATAAGTGTGTGTGAACGTGTGCAAGCCTTAGGCTAGTCTACGTCCTGCCTGAGTAATTGGTTTTACTTTTTTTTTGACTAATTTTTTGTCTGTATTGATTTCATTTTTCATGTTAATTCTTAATTTTAATGTTTCTCTCAACTGTTTGTAGCAGCATGATTTAAAATAGTTTATCTATAAAGAATACACAGATTGCATTTGAGTCTTGGAGGTCCCGACATAAGAATTAGGCTTGCCACAAGGTTAGAGAACAATTGCCTGTGTTTCCTGACAAAACAACAACAAAAGAACATGTGAGCAAAGCAGAGGCCTCAGTCTCGAGACATTCTTTTGAAAAAGAGGGCATTGCCGAGAGCTCTCTGCAGAGACAGATTCATCTGGGCTTTATTATAGTAAGTGTGATGGCCACACAGAACTGCCGGCATGCTAGAAGCTATAGGTAACATCAAATAAGACATTCTAGGGACTGCCGGTGCGGCTCAGTGGGTAGCACACTTGCCTCTAAGGTACGAAGCCCTGAGTTTGATCCCCAGCTCTACACAAACTGGGCGTGGTGGTTCACACCTGTTGTCTCATTGTAACCCTAGCTCTCGGGAGGTGGCAGAACAGAAGGTGAAGGATAGCCTTGGCTACACAGTGAGCTTGGGGCTAGCTTGGGCTACATGAACATCCTGTCAACAAACAAACAAAAGAGAACGGCTTAGGATTCCTTGTTGTCGATCTCAATGGGCAAAGCTGCCAATCTGTTTCACAGTTCATACAGCGACTATTTGCAGCAAAATAGATGTGTAGAGTCTGTAGGCATTTATAGCTGAGCAGCCTCTGACGGGGGCAACTGAGCATTCTGCATATGGTCCTAGATTAGGCTCTGTATCTGTGACATCCTGCTTTCCCATTCCCCCTGTTCTGACCCTCTTCTGCTGGTCCCCTCCCCATGCCATTGGCACAGTGTCCTCCAGCCTAGAGTCACCTTCCACCATCAGAGAGGAGAGACTAGGGTCCTTCTTTGATTCATCAACAAGGACTCTGGCTTTGTACGGCTTCCCCTGCGGGAGGGGAGGGTTTAATGATCCCTCTGAGTTTCCCTGAAGTCAGGATGGACACTGAGCTAAGCGTTGCTAATTGGATTTTCAATGAAAGGGGCTTCAGGGCAGCAGGGGTGAGCCCTGGGGCACTGGACTGGTCAGTCACAGACGCCTCAGCTTTCAGTTTGGATAAAGAAGCCATGCAGATGGCAACAGGAGGAAGGAGAAGAGCCATCGGTTAGACTCTGGCAAGGTGGTCTTGGCAGCCACTCTGTCAACCTGGGGTCAGATAGGGAACTTTTGTGAGCCCCACCCCACAGCCTCTGCACACCTGGGAAACTGTGGACCGATCAGCGGTTGAGGTGCAAGTCTATGGAAGGCTGTAATTACCTCACACGAAAACTCATGGTCTCCTTGTTAAGCTGTCACTCAAATTCTACAAGTGGGCATAATTGTCACTGCCCAGAGGAAGGTTGGGGAAAGGCCCAATTTACTGAGAGTCATGAATCTGCTACGCTGTGCCTCCTCGTCCCTGACCTTTGATCCATGACTCACAGGCTGGCAGACTTTCCTCTCCTAGTAGCATCTTGGTCTAGGCTCAGGCTACAGTGGCATGCTCAGCCCCCCACTGCTGGCTCCATTTGTGGCTTACTCCCCAGGGAGTTGTGCTTTTTATGTGACATTGCCCCTCCGCCACTGAGTTAACCTCAGCCACCATCTCCTCTCTCCATATACAGCCAAACTAGCAAACAATGCATACAGCCATACATACAATGCATACAGCCATACATACAATGCATACAATGCCATACATCCGGAGGGCTGAGGCTGAGGCTCATTTGGTAGACTGTGCGCCTTCAATGCACAAACCCCTGTGTGAATCCCCAAACACACACACAGAGCCATAGGAACATGCAAGGCACGCAAACATACACTCAGTACCAGTAATGCATAGACATGTATAGGCAAGTGTGTACACATGTGCCAAGCACACACAGCACACCTCCATGTGGAGGCTATGCATAGCACTCATGGGTGACCTGTACACATGGCACACACATGTGTATTCAGCATAGTGCACACGCACAGGTGCATGTGCACGCATATACTCACACCTCTGGTTCCTTCCTCTGCTTCCTGTGGGTGTCAATGACTCTACTTGACCCCAGCCACTTGGGACCTAACAATCTGGCAGGTGATTGACAGATTGCTACCCTGCCAATGGTTCTACTTCTCCATGCCTACTGTATCCTCCATCATGATTCCTCTCCAGGATGTTTCAGGGCCTCTCTAACTAGGAGTTCTACTCTTTTCTTCCCTTCCTAACTGACAAGACAAATGACATCACATTGGGCTCCTTCTGTGACCCTGAGCTGGTAGAGATCTCCCGCAATCTGTGATTTTGTTCTCTTCCATCTCACAGTTCACCTCTGCCCCCTCCAAATTCTTCCACCTCATGTCTGGGTTTACAAACAGTTCCCGTCCACCACGGCAGCTTCGACGCCTGAGTGCCCAGTCAGCTGCAGTCCGAGAACGTGCCTGGGAAAAAAATCACACCTGTGCTGGGTGCTGCCGACTTTTCCTGATCCTCATTCCATACTGGAAATGATGAGAGGTTGGGAGGATGGGATGAGAATGGGATGAGAATGGGATGATGATAGGATGACGGGAGGGTGGTAGAACAACGGGAGCACAGAAGGATGGGAGGGTGGATGGGAGGATGATGGGAGCACAGGAGGATTGGAGGATGATGGGATAATGGGAGGATGATGAGATGGTGGGAGGATGATGAGATGATAGGATGATGGGAGCATGGGATGATGCATGGGAGAATGATGGGAGCACGGGATGATGGATGTGAGGATGGGAGGATGGATGGGAGGATGATGGGAGGATGGGATGATGATGGGAGGGTGGGAGAATGATGGGAGCACAAGAGAATGGGAGCACAAGAGGATGGGAGGGTGGATGGGAGGATGGGATGATGGATGAGATGATGGGAGAATGATGTAGGTTGGGATGATGGGAGAATGGATGAGAGGACAGGGTGGTGATGAGAAGATGAGAGGGTGGCAGACTGTGTACAGAAAGATCCTCACTGTACAGAACACATTCAGGAGAGGGTGACAGCAGAGCAGCCTTCAACCACGCCATTCTGCAGAAAGTGACGTCACAGGAAGAGGCGCACAGGGCTGGCGTGCTGACTTGGCACCAGACAGCAGTTTTTAACTTATTTCCAAGCCTGACCCATCTCAAGACATTTCTGTCCTCTCTCCCCACAGGGCAGGGGCTTGACTGAAGCCCAAGCCCCCATCTGATTGATTTAGGATGCAAACCTCTAAATAGATAAAAATAAATCTGAAGCCTCCACTGGCACTTTTGACACTTACTGTAGCGAATGTAGTTTGCTCTTGTGAGTGTGTGTGTTGTGTGTGCACGTGCACGTGATTTTCTTTGGGATCAGTGGTGAAGGAATTGAATTCCCAAATGTGGAATTTCAGCTTAGCTCAGGGCTGAGTGTTCAGGAGGTGTCTTGGCTCAAATATCTTCAGCTCTGGACTTGCAAGCTGAATCTTCATATCTTATTAAAAAAAAAAAAACCAAACACAATTGCCCACTTTATTAAAATTATTCCCCACAGGCCTTTTGGCAGTTGGATGCCTCCAGCAAACGAGATACTGTCCAGCTGATAAATATCGAATGTGGTTTTCCTGCAAATGGGTCTCTCGGTTGCTGGATGTGGCAGCTCTAACGGCACGTTGGAGACCCTGTGGTGTGGCGGTTGGTGTGGCAGATCAGCCCTTCCACCCTCCAATTCCCTACAGGGACTTGCTCTTCTGAGCTGAAGTCACAGTTCAATCTCAGTGGAAAGTCCTGTGTCAGATCCTTCACTGTTCTCTCTGTGGCCTGTACACATGTCCAGGCCTGACTGGCACGTCCCTTTCCCTAGAATCCTTCATGGCTGTTCATGGCCACACTGATTTTTCCATAGCTCTGACTTAGACAGCCCTAACCAGGGGAAAAAGAGGAGAAGAAGCGCAAGCCACTGTCCTCACATGAATATCACCTGGTGATAGGCAAAGGGAAGCAAATTGGCGGGTGGGGGCTGTTTACCCAATGAGGCGTGGCAACTCCCTGAACATGGCCCTAGCTGTCAGCTCCAAAGCCTGTGACATGTGGTCTAGTATGGTCACCCTAGCACGCCAGGAATGTGGGAAGGAGCAGAGATAGACCACAAACATCAACCACACTGAGCCAGGACTCACACAATAGTCCCCTCTGTCATGGTAACCTCACGTGACAGACCGCTATGCTGCTGTGGGACTCCCTGAGGGCTCCCCGGTCATATGTGCAATGTGACACATGCGTGGGACACTCACATAGCTCTCCATAGCTGGCATAAAGACTCCCAACTCTGTGTGGTGGTGCATGCCCACAGTCCCTGCACTCGGCAAGGGAAAGCAGAAAGATACGAAGACAGCCCGGATCTTTGTTCCTTTCCCTGCTGCTGTGATAAAAACACTTTGACAGAAGCACTCTGGGGAGGAATGATTTGCTCAAGGCTCAGTCCGTCCTGGCGCAGAACTCAGGGCAGCAGAAGCCTGAAGCAGCTTATCACATCACATCCTCAAACAGGAAGTAGCCAGTGGTGATGGTAGTCTGCTTCTTCACTCGCAGAACTCAGGACACAGCCAGGGAATGCCGCCGCCCTCAGTGGATGGGTCTTCCTGCCTTGGATAACTCAAACAAGAGAACCTCTCGCAGGCATGTCTAGAGGCTTGTTTCCTTGGTGACTCCAGACCCTGAGACCTTGTCTTGGGAAGGTTAGGACGCCAGTGCAGGGGGATTCGAGGCAATTGATGGCTTCTTGGTCAATCAGGGTGAAACTATCCTTTGTGAGGCAAAGCAGGTGTGCGCTGTGGGGAAATATGTGTTTTCTAATGTTTCCAGCATCATCCTTGGCATCTGGAAATCACCAGGATGTCAGGTGTGATGCTTTGTATATGCTTGTCCCAGGGAGTGGCATGATTTGGAGGTGTGGCTTTGTTGGAGTAGGTGTGGCCTTGTTAGAGTAGGTGTGGCCTTGCTGGAGGAGGTGTGGCCTTGTTGGAGGAGGTGTGTCACTGTGGGTGGGGGCTTTAATACCCTCACCCTAGCTGCCAGTCTTCTGCAAGCAGCCTTCAGTTGAAGATGTAGAACTCTTAGCTCCTCCTGAGCCATGCCTGCCTGGATGCTGCCTTGATGATAATGGACTGAACCTCTGAACCTGTAAGCCAGCCCCCATTAAATGTTGTCCTTACAATGTTGCCTTGGTCATGGTGTCTGTTCACAGCAGTAAAAACGTAACTAAGACATCAGGTATGGTCTGGGTGGCTGGGGGAGGACTGTTGGGAAAAGATACCAGAGAGCAGAGGGGCTGCAGCCTCCCAGGATGCCAGAAGGAGGCTGTGTGAGCCCTTGGCACTCCTTCCCCAGGCAGTCTGCCCCTGTGTTCAAGGCAGGTGCTGGCTTTCCTTAGTCAGTGCATGACAGCTCCTGAGGGCTCCCCGGTCATATGTGCAATGTGACACACACATGGGACACAGGATTCTTTGTCAGGAAATATGTTTGGAGTGTAGTGTCCCTGGGAAGATGTTCCCATTGGACTCAGAGTCAGCACGGAGCACAGAGGGGACACACTGTGCTCACTGGATGCTCTTGGCTACCTGTGTTGAGGCTGGACCTGCTGGGTGTCCGTGGTCTGTGACACCCTCCTGCCTGACATCTGCAGATGTCAGTGAGGGTGGATGCTTCTACACAGGCCTTTGGGTAATGTTTGTCTTGTGGTTTAATTTGAGTATTTTTAGTCCTTCATAAATTATTTGAAGTCTGTTTGTCAGCGTTCGTGCTATAGAAGAATATCATGGTTAGTTTTCCATCAGCTTGGCACAAGTTAGGGTCATTTGGAGAGAGGGAACATCAATTGAGAAAACTATTTCATGAGGTTGTCTCAAGGCAACCCTGCAGGGCATTTTCTTAATAAATGATTGATGGGGAGGGCCATCCCTGGGCTGGTGGTCTTAAGTTCTATAAGAAAGCAGGCTGAGCAAGCCATGGGAGCAAGGCAGTAAGCAGCACCCCTCCATGGCCTCTGCATCAGCTCCTGCCTCCAGGTTCCTGCCCTGCTTGAGTTCCCATCCTGGCTTCCTTCTGTGATGGACTGTGATCTAGAAGTGTGAGCCAAAATCAGCCATTAGTTATGGCATTTCCCACAGTAGCAGAAACCCTAAGACAAGGAGCCTGGGACTGGGAGTGGTAAAGACAGGATTGTAACCCAGAGGGAGCCCGCCCTGGTCTGTGGCTGGAGACTGTCATTGTGTGACAAGACCACTTTATAAAGCTGGACGGAGTCCAGCTATTGGCAGGGCTGGGTGCGATCCCTGTGGCAGCATTCTAGAATTCTCTTCCTGTTTTAGTTTCCTTTGTCTTGGCATCCAGTCCAGGGCATTCCACGGATTATTCTTCAGCCATGTGCACAGCCATTTGCCCTCATGTTCACAGGAGTCACATCATTTGAAAAATAAAGCGTCTCATCAACTCCCCTAAGAGCATCCTGGGTTTCCTGGGAAATGCCGGGGCCCTAGATTTCAACTAGTGTAGCCTGACCACCCCGAGTTGAGCACTTTTCTCGTGATTCCAAATCGGCAGTGCCCTTCCTGTGGCTTCTTCCAGTGAAAGTTTAAGTCCGAGTGCAAAACTCCGACCACCGTGCACAGTTATGTGGTAATTTTAAAGGTTTACCGAGGGGGCTAGCCTCTACTGTTGTCTGCCCTCTTTGCCATAAATGTTAGAGTGGGATCACACTGAGTCAAAGGCAGGCTTAATCGTTGCTGCCCAAGAACATGACGTTGTTCTTCGCCGATTTGTGATCTCTTGATCTTATTCCTTGGTGTCTTGTAACGTTCAGCCTAGGAGTCGTATGCCTATCTGGCTAGATTCATCCTTAATGTTGCACCCTTGGGTGTTACGATGAACGGGCACTGCTGGGTATGTTCTCATGTGCTGTGTGCTGAAGGCCTACGTGAACCTCTTCGGTTAGCTCATCGTGGAACAGGGAAGTATTTTATTTTATCTTGGGTCAGTTTCTAGACAGACAGCGCTCTTTGAAGACAGTATTTTAGCTCCATCTGCAGCTTCTCTGCTAACCTTTGATGGTTTTATAACCGGGGCCATTTGTTACTGCACACAGCGTGATGTTGGCGGGTGCTCACTGTCTGTCCTTTGGATAATTTTATTTTTATTCTGGGACCGTCCAGTTTCTGGTGTCTCCTGTCTGGAGGCTCCAAGCTTGAGGTGTCTCCCTAGTCTCTGGTTTGCTTTTGTTTCCTTGTCCTCTGGTCTTTACACCATGGCTCTTGGTTATGCTGATGTCCGACCACCCATCCCATAATGGGGATTGTTCAACTAAGTTTGCTGTGTTTAGGTAAAAACAAAATGGAATCTGAGAGTCAAAAACTTTTGGAAATTGGTCCAAGACCCTTTTCTTTTAAAAGTTGCATTATTGGTGTATGTGTGCATGTGTATTGTGTATGTGTGTGTTTGTGTATGTGTGTGTATGCTGTATATGTGTGTGTTTGTGTATATGTGTGTTTGTGTATGTGTGTGTTTGTATATGTTTGTATGATGTATGTGTTTGTGTGTGTTTGTGTTCATGTGTGTGTCTGTGTGTGTATGAAAGTGCATCTGTAGAGGTCAGAGGAAAATTGTGGGAGTCACTTTTCTCCTCCCACATGGGTCCTAGGGATCAAACTCACGTTGTCAAGCTTGGTGGCAAGCTCCTTTGCCCACTGAGCCCTCTCATCTGCCCAAAGTCTTTTTGTTTGTTTGTTTTTTAACTTTAACTATATACAGATGCTAGAGGCACATGATATTGGTTTTGTGAGCTTGTTCACCTCATTGAAGCAGGCTCAATACACTGCAATGTTTCAGGGTAATTCACATGATCCGTTCGTTCATGATACTGGCATAGAGAAATTTGTGTTGAGCCACTTGATGAGATGGCAGGGCAGAGTGTGAGGGGACAGGCTCGCTCAGTCATTCCTGAAGATGCTGGAGAGAAATGTGGAAGGTGGAAACAGCCATCCAAAGGCGCTTTAGAGAGCTCTTGGAGCATGTGATCTTGACTGGCTGTGTGGCGGCTCCTTCCCCCCTCTCGACATCAGGTTAATTGCAGTGGATCTAAAATACACTCCCAGTAAATTGTATTAGCATTTACATTTTTTCCCCTGTGTGTTAGCTCAAGGATATAATGTACTCAAAGTTTGTTTTTTCTTTAATGCCAAACTCAACAATCTCAAGTGGTTAGGTAATTGCTAATTATAAAAGCGACACACATTGGAAACCCTCAACAATATAAGGTATTCCTGTTATTGCCACATAAAATTATTTTTAATTGTTAAAGGTGAGGATTTGGTAATAGCTCCTTCTGTAAGTTATATAACTTTAAATTACTTTTTATTTTACCTCTGTGTTTGGTGTTCATTTTACTTCAGACATAGCCTCACACTGTAGCCCAGATTAGCCTGGAATCTACTTTGTAGCTCAGGCTGGTCCAGCATTTTAACAGTCCTTCTACCTCAGTCTCTTGGGTGCTGGATTGTAGGTGGGCACCACTTGGCTCTATATTGTCTTTTTAAAAAATATAACTTTGTACTTTTGGTCATTTTTTAAGTGTCTTTATCCCTGAGGACAGGTTAAGGAGCTTCACCCCAGAAGCTCCGTGTTCTCTGTTCTCCTCATGTTCTCTTGTAGGTTTTGTTTTGATTTGATTTTGTGCGTGTGTGTCCTTTGGTGCATCAGATATGCCATGGCCCTCAGACACTGTGAATGAGTCTGTGTGCCTAAGAGTAGTGCTCCTTTCTGATCTGGGCACAGTACAGTGCTGGGGAATTCACAGATGAAGTGCTCCACAGCCCACCAGGGAACTCAACACTGATGTGCTCATGGCTCACACCCAAGCCAACGCCTTTGCCTCAGTGTCCTCCCTTGTCCATTACCATCCTCTTTTTGGGTGAGCCTTCCACTTTTCCAGGGTTTATAGGCGTTTTCATTTTGGAGGTGCATCAGATGACTGCACACACATACACACATATACACACATATATATACACATACACAAACATATATAATATACCCATATACACACGTACACACATATACACACATATACATACATACATACACACACACATAAACACATACAATATACACATATACACACATATATACACATATACACACTTATATACACATACACATATACATATATACACATACACACATATACACATTTATATACCCAGACACACAGACACACACACATATACACACATATACACTTATACACATATATACACATTTATATACACATACATGCACACATACATATATACACATATACAATCCTCACATATATACACATACACACACATATACACACATACAAACATATACAGATACACATAGACACACACACACACATATAGACACACAGACACAGACAAACACACACACAGAGTCATAGGAAGGGCCACCTTGGTACAGCCTTTCTCTGCCACCCCATGCATCTTATAGTCAGTCCTCTGCCTCAGGTGGATGTCAGCTGCTGCACCTGCATTGGGTGTCTCTCTTCTCATGTCAAGCACCTTGTACAACTAAAAACGCAGTAACTCTTTTTTCCACGAGGGTGCAAAGGCCTGGGAAAATGGTTACCGTTCTCCCCTCCCCTCTATCCTGAAAGTCATGTCCCTGGAGCCGCATAGAGTTAGCAGTGCTCTCATACGAAGGGGAAGTTGGTCCCTCTGGTGAGAGGATAAAAGGGGGAAGAAAGCAGAGCTGTTTGCTGATTGGTTCTGAGCCTGGCTACTTGGTCCTGGCTAACAGCCATAGCTGCCTTCTCTCCCCCACCCCCACCCCTCTGCTGTGGCACAGTCGCCTGGGGTCCCTGTCCAATTCAAGATGCTGAGTTATAAACACATTATTTCAGGGAAGCCCTGCGGGGGGATAAAGTTTCCTCATTTCCCAGCCTCAAGTTTTTCCTTTTCTTCCCTCTTTAGGCTTCCTACTATTTAAAGACTTCTGCTTGAATGAAATTGGGGAAGCAGTGCCTCAGGTGAAATTTTATGAAGAGGTAAGACTCAAGCCTCTCACAAAATTCCCTTCCAAAGTGTGTTCAGCTGAGCGTTGGGGAAATCTTAAGGATCGTAAACACCTTATGTAATTCAGAAGTTCATTAAAATCCTTACGGGTGCAGATATCTCAGCAGTGATGGTCATGCCAAGCCAGGGCTGGTATACATGCAGCTCAGGCTTTAAAGCAGCAGCGGTTCTCAACCTGCGAGTGGCAACCTCTTTGGGGGTTGAACGAGCCTTTCACAGGGGTCACATGTCAGACATCCTGCATTCCAGATGTTTACATTATGATTCGCAGCAGTTGCAAAATAATTCGCAACAGTAGCAAAATGACAGTTACGGGTTAGCAATGAAATGATTTCATGGTTAGGGGCGGGAGAGTCACCACAACATGAGCGACTGTATTACAGCGTTGCAGCATTAGGAAGGTGAGAACCGCTGCCCTAGAGGCTTTGGAGTGGGATCGAGGGAGAGTGTCGTTGACTCCCGAGGCTCCGGAGTTGTTCCGGAGGCCACAGGTGGCACCTGGCTCTTGGCCATCTATAAATCTTGGTTGCGTCTATGAGAGCTGAGGCTGGGAGGCTGCTGGGTTTGAAAGAGGTGCTAACCTGGGGCCTGCTGGCCATCTTGGAGGACTAGAGAATTATGATTTACGGGGTTGGGTCTCCCAAACATATATCTGCTTTCCCTAAGACATGGGGTGAAGTTTCAGGTTGGAGGAGCCTGGAGAGTTAGTATAGATGTTTCTGGAAGGAAATCTAACTAGCCTTATGGGGTTAGAGGATGCAGACACAAGCCAGGGAGAGCCTGGTGGGAGTGGCCTGTCCAGTGTGAACACACAACCCCTCAGGGCGGCTCAGAACAGGCATTGTGGGTTGGTAGCTACTCGATGTGGATGCGTTCAAGATCATTGCAGCAAGGTGACATTTAAACAAGAGCTCGCGTGACCAGACTGGCCTCTGGGTGGGTTCGGAGTGCACAGGAGGCCACACAGCTACCCTGGTGGCAAGGGCGTGGCACAGGAGGAACTGAAATTGAGGAAGGCAGGGGGGTGAAACCACAGACACAGTGGCAGATTCTGATTCTAACGTATCTGGCAGGGGTGTTGGGTGCGTTGATCTGGGTGCCTCTGTCACGTGTTGAATGTGTTTCGCCCTGATTCAGTTTACCTCAGGTCTTTGTGACCAGGCGTGAGAGAGATGTTAAAATTGCTCACACGAATGGTGGAATGACTTCCAGAGGTCTGTTGTCTCTTTTCCTTGTGCATTGAAGCTCTGTGGTCAATCTCACCGACATATCGCTAGGATGTCACTTTATGAAGTGAGCTGCCTGTCACCTGAGGAGGAAGCTGAGATGAACCAGATCTGTGTGGCCGGGAGAAACTGCAAGCAACAAGGTGTCTTTTAGCTGAGGAATAAGTCAGTGTAGTGTTAGCTCTGCCCAATCTAGGCATACGGCTTATAATTATAATTACTGGATTGTGTGGCTTTTTTTTTTATATGGGCTTATTGGGCTTGGAAATTCCAGCACCAGATTTTGTCAACATCTCCGTTATCTGTGACTCTCCAGTGCGACTGTCATCATGCTCCCTTGAACTGACAGTCATGGTCTCGGGAGGACCATTCTACTCTAAGCAGGTTGTCTGGGGGTGGTGATGAATTTCGAATGAAGCACGGGTGTGACGGGCTGATGGGCTAGACATGAGGGTGCAGCGTGTGGGCCAAGGGAGAAATCAAAGATGACCCTCTTCTCAGCTCAGTTTTGTGACAAGGAAATCCAGTGGGACAGGGTGGCTGTGATCCATTGCAAGTAGAGATGGGACTCCTCCTTTAGATGAACTCAAATGGAGGTGCTTTGTAGATACCCAGGGGGAAACGTCAAATGTACAGTTGCCGTTATTGGCATCCACAGACCTGGTAGCTTTCCCTAAGGTCTGCCTGGCTAGTGGCCAGGGTTCTGAAGCCAATGGGAGACTGAGGAATGGAAGCAAACCCCTGGAGATGCAGAGCTCAGATTCTAAAGAGGTGAGACACAGGGGTGGCCTGGGCAGTGACATGCTCAGTCGTGTGTATGGTCAAGCAGAGGCTGACTGTATATGGGTGTATGCCATCACCCCTGTTCCTCAGTGTGGAGGTTCATCACCTGAGTGCCAGCTCAGCTCTCCTACCATTGATGAAATGTGTGCTGGCGGTCAGGAAGTCCTTTGGGAAAGCCACATCATGGCTGACCATAGCGAGCCTTCTGAAAGAAAGTGAGATGTGAGTCTCAGCTGCTGGCCCGTGCTCTCTCTGCGCTGTCTGGAGTTCACGTGGGTGGGGTTAATCAGACTCAGGTCCCAGAGCACAGATGCAGTGCTGTGCTTCATTTGTTCCCGAAGCCAGGACTGTCTGTGTGGCTGCAGGAGACAGATTGTGGGAACTTCCAGGAGTGAGCATCTGACTCGCCGGAAGCACTGTGCCTCGTGGGTCCCCTGCACGCGTCCCTTTGTGATTGTGTGGTGGTGTTCAGGACATTAGTTCTGGGACGGGGCCCTCCCGCTCCTGGTTGTGTGTGTATCGAGGGACACGCTTTGGGCTCCGGTTGGCTTGGCATCTGTTCTAGCATTTTGGGCCTTCTGGCGTTAACCCTTGACTACTCCGAGACCAAAATGCAACCCCAAGAGTCAACCAACCGGAGGAATCAAGTAAGCTCCACCCCCTCTCGCTGATGGCTCCGGTTCATTGTGCCTTGCAATGGCGGTGTCTATCAGGCTGCTCTGTGGTTAGTTTTCAGAGACTGAGGTAGGATGCTCGGACCTGGTTATGCAAGCCTTGTTGAGACCTGATCCCCTTGGGATGGTCTCCTGGTGTTGTCTGCCCCCAAAAGACCCCATTCCTAGCCCCAGAAGTTGCTCTGGTGTGACTGCCAGCCACCATGCTACACTGCCAACTGGAGCCTGGTAACTTTGAAGGGTGGGGGCCATCTAGTTGTCACAGGGCCTCCGTGGCCCTCTTCCCCCTCCCCCAAACTATGACCTCATCTGCATGAGGAATCTCCTTCGTAGGATTGACTGGTTTTGATTCCAGTGTGTGAAGGCCTGTAAGGTCAAAGCTCCTCACGTGGGGAACAAGTCTCTGTTTCTGCCAGCCCGGGTGGACAGCTCTCAGGTGTAACACAAGGACTGTAACTGGCTTGCACATGGCAGTGTGGCACGTGGAAGGTGTCTCCGCTTTTATATTTCATTGCTTTTAGTCTTGAGTTGTCAAAATATGTGTGTAAAGAAATGGGGACAGTTTTCTGACCAGGGACCTCTAGAGATCAGACTACAATAAATGGAATAATTACACTATTGTCACATGTCACAGGTGTTTCTAAAAACGAATTTCACTATTTAGTCAGCTCAAAGGTCAGCTGGGCAGCCTCTCCTGGCAGCTAGAAACACAGTAGGTCCTTCCTTCCTTCCTTCCTTCCTTCCTTCCTTCCTTCCTTCCTTCCTTCCTTCCTTCCTTTCTCCCTCCCTCCCTTCTTCCCTCCCTCCCTCCCTCCCTCCATCCCTCCCACTCCCTCCATCCCCCTCCCTCCCTCCCTCCCTCCCTCCCTCCCTCCCTCCCTCCCTCCCTCCCTCCCTCCCTCCCTCCTTTCCTTCCAAATGTCTCCCTATCTAGCCCAGGTTAGACTCTGCCAAACTCTTCCTGTCTCTGTCCCCCGAGGGCTGGGATGACAGCCATGCACACAACACCCGACCTGTGATAACTAGTAGTGTTGGAAAATCACGCTTTCATCCAGGAGTCCGCTCCACCTCCAAACACACACTTCCCTCATGTGAAGTTTGGAAATCTCCTGATGAGTACCGGCTATTTTCCCCTGCTAGAACTCTGGTAGAGTGTGGACTTGCTCTACCCCAGAGCTGAAGTCCAGCCAGCTTTGGAAGATTTGTGCTTTGGAGAGAGCCGGCTAGGCAAGTGGCCCCTGGCTTCTCTGCCATGTGGGATAACTGTGGCCAGGGGAGACTTGGTTTCCACATTCAAATGCTCAGGGTCATCATGGAAGGAAATCCACTTGTGGTTCTAGCCAGGTCTAACGCGTGGCAACCTCGTTATCGCCTCGAGCAAAGCAGTAATTTTTAGGGGACATCGCTGCCTCAGTAATTTGTTTTATCTCGTGGGGAAGGGTTCCCGCCCAGGGTCAGCCATAGTTCTAAATAAAGCCGGTTTCTAGGAAGCCCTGAGCTAATGCTGACGACCTCCGGAAATCTAGATAAAAGAATATGAGAAGCTGGACAACGAAGAGGATAGGCTACGCCGGAGCCGGCAGATGTACGACGCCTACATCATGAGGGAGCTCCTATCCAGCACACACGTGAGTGTCCCCATCCCGGTCCCCATCCCCAGACGGTACCATGTGGGGTGTTGACAGGGACTCTATATGTAGCCCAGGCTGATCTTCAACAGTTTCCTGTACACTAACACTGACACCCTGATGGTGGTGGTGATGATGATGGTGGTGGTGGTGATGATGATGATGGTGATCATGTGTTGCTGTATCATGTAGGGGTCTAGAATTGAACCCAGGGCCTTCTGCTTGCTAGGCAAATACCACTGAGACATCTCCCTAGCCTTGCCTTATTGGTTTTTAATTTAACTATACTTTAGCAATTGGGTGAATCAGAGTTCTACTAATATAAATCAGTGGTGTCTTGGGATTGATCGGGATTATAATTATTATGCTAATTTTATTCATGAATAGTTAAGTAATAGTCGAAATTATTGTCTTCCTTAGAAGTCGGATAAACAATCTAATTGGGATAAACTAGGTCCTAGGAAGTGACTTAGGAGCAAATGGATTAATTAGCAAGGTAGACATTGTCATGTAGATGCCTCTGTACCAACACAGGCCGTTGTTCAAAAGACACACAGTCTTCACCTACTCTGTCCAGGGCCAGTGCCCACTAGCCACATGTAGCTACTTGAGTTTATTTAAAGCGATTAAAATGAGATGGAGTCACTTCAGGGATCCCCACGAGCTGTGTCTCAAATACCCAGAGCTCCATGCAACCAGAGGCTCCCATAGGTGACAACACAAAGGTACGACATGACACCGTGTTAGGATGTCCTGGCCTCTCTCAGAGCTTTTGTTGCTTCACTGTGCTGGAGAGAAGAGATTGGAGCCTAGCACACACCTACTGCTTTGTACCTGGGTGCCTTGGGTGGACAATGACTGAGCCCTGGAGGACACGTGTAGTCCTTGGAGCCTGTGTGAATCTGGCTTTCCTCAGCTCAGCCATGGGGGGCACTTTGGCAGAGTGGTGGGTTTTGCTCAAATGACTTGTGGAGATCATTCCCACCAGGCTGAGTGAGGTTTTTGTGCCAGAGGTGATGCTCTGAGTACTCTGGGGCCACATGCCGCTTGACTGCTTCTATCCTGAACACCACAAAGATTTAAACCAAGACTTGGATAGTTGGTACCTCCGTCACCAGCCTGTGTGTGTTTGCTATTGTTTAGGCTGACCGGCTTCTCCCCTGAGAGCCTTTTCCAGCCCAGGTTTTCTGTGGAGGTGGTCACAGGAGTGAAGACAGAGTCTCAGATAGGTAGCATGTGTTCATGTCTCTGTGAATTATAAGAAACAGGAATCTCATTAATCCTGAGAAACAATTTGAACCAATGAGATCACATTGAAAGGTTTCTGGAGAGCTGGAGAGATGGCTCAGCGGTTTGCTCTTCCAGAGGTCCCGAGTTCAATTCCCAGCAACCACATGGTGCCTTACAACCATATGTAATGGGATCTGATGCTCTCTTCTGGCCTGCATGCCATATACATAACAAATAAATCTTTAAAAAATGAATAAAGAGAGATAGAGAGAGAGGAAGGAAGGAAGGAAGGAAGGAAGGAAGGAAGGAAGGAAGGAAGGAAGGAAGGTAGGTTGGTTTCTGGAAGACATAGTTTGCAACCCACATCAAGGGAAGTTCTGTTCTGTTTGCCCTCTGCTGGGGCTCAACGAGACCTCTGGGCACCAGAGCCATCTGCCACTGTGGCCTGGCTTGTAATCCTTGTGTTGAATTCCTGGTGCAGGACCCTGCATCTGTTTTCTCCTCCACAGCAGATAGCTTACATCTGTAGACTTGTTCATCAAGGAAGGTAACAGTTATATACATAGGCTGTGGGAGGCCTCCTGACATTCTGTTGCCATGGGAACCTTGACCTGCTGAGGGGTCTATTCTGGGCACCCAAGGAAGGACTCTGGATAGTCAGAGAACAATGTGTGCTTGGATTGTCTGCACAGAGCCCATGGGTCACTCTCAGGGGACCACTGTGTAAGACATCTGTTGTAATGTATGATCTACAGATATGCCACCTCCTAATTTTTAAAAAATGCTCTTTTCTTTTCTTTTCCTTTCCTTTCCTTTCCTTTCCTTTCCTTTCCTTTCCTTTCCTTTCCTTTCCTTTCCTTTCCTTTCCTTTCCTTTCCTTTCCTTTCCTTTCCTTTCCTTCCTTCCTTCCTTCCTTCCTTCCTTCCTTCCTTCCTTTTTTCCTTTTTAAAGCAATTCTCAAAGCAAGCTGTAGAACATGTCCAGAGCCATCTCTCCAAGAAACAGGTGACGGCTACACTTTTCCAGGTAAGATAAGATCACTTGCCTCCCTAGTAGACTTGATAATGTTTCCTCAGCTCGTCTAACATACTGATGTGCATGGCTCTCTGCTCAGAGCACGCAGGTCCTCTTGCTGCCACCTACTGTGAGTGCTGACAGGCTTTACAGATGTCCCTGACAGGGGCTGCTTGGCTGCGGTGGTCTTGTAAGTGTATGTTCTGGAAATCCGTTGAGCTAAGACAGAACCGAGCCTTCCTCCTGCTTGGCATTCAGTGTCTGTGATAAGTGGGGGTGATGTGGCTTGTGGTGATTATCCTCCGGATTAAGTGAGATTTATGTTCCAGAGCTAGAGGTGATGCTCTGAGCACTCTGGGGTCGCATACCGCTTGACTGCTTCTATCCTGAACGTTACAAAGGTTGGAACCAAGTCTTGGAAAGCTGACCCCTTGTGACAGGCCTGTGTGTGTTTGCTGCTCTATAGGCTGACTGGCATCTCACCTGATAGCCTTTTCTTTTTTTTTTTTTTCTTTTTTCTTTTTTTTGGACAATATGCTCTTTATTGACTGCTGTAGCCACCAATTTCTCTCTCTCTCTTTTTTTATACGTATTACATTTCCAATGCTATCCCAAAAGTCCCCCACACCCTCCCCCCCCCCACTCCCCTAACCACCCATTCCCATTTTTTGCCCCTGGCGTTCCCCTGTACTGGGGCATATAAAGTTTGCCTGACCAATGGGCCTCTCTTTCCATTGATGGCCGACTAGGCCATCTTTTGATACATATGCAGCTAGAGTCAAAGCTCTGGGGTACTGGTTAGTTCATAATGTTGTTCCACCTATAGGGTTGCAGATCTCTTTAGCTCCTTGGATACTTTCTCTAGCTCCTCCATTGGGAGCCCTGTGATCTATCCAATAGTTGACTGTGAGCATCCACTTCTGTGTTTGCTAGGCCCCGGCCTAGTCTCACAAGGGACAGCTATATCACGGTCCTTGCAACAAAGGCTTGCTAGTGTATGCCATGGTGTCATCGTTTGGAGGCTAATTATGGGATGGATCCCTGGATATGGCAGTCTCTAGATGGTCCATCCTTTTGTCTCAGCTCCAAACTTTGCTGAGAGCCTTTTCCAGCCCAGGTTTTCAGTAGAGGTGGCCACGGGAGTGAAGCCAGTCAGACTCTCAGATAGGTAGCATATATTCATGTCTCTGTGATCATTAATCAATTTTCAAAAGTGAAGTGAGCAGACTCATCCCTTATTGGATGACCAGCTTCTTTACAGTGAGCTACCCAGGCTAGCTCCTGGATCCACCATCTCCCCTCAGCCACTACAGGTACATGCGATTGTGCCTCGCCGGTTCAAAGAACAGGACAAACTTCTGCAAAACAAAGTCAGTAATTCTCGGACCCTGGGCACCAGCCTAGCGGCATGTCAGGTACTGCTGTCCTCTTGGAATTAGCTGGATCTGTCTGCACACTCCAGAATGTCTCCGGAGTTAGAATCAGAGCCCTGGATACCCTGACAAGCCGGGCTGGACTACTGGTCATTAATAAGAAATATATGGAAGCCAAGTTAATAGTGAAACACAGAGGAGGAGAATTTCTGGAGCACGGCCACACTGGAGAAAAGGATGAAGAGATCTGCCCCACCCCTACATCCATCGTTTGAGTCCTGCCCTGAGGATAAAGTTTAGGCTATATGCGCAGCTGAGCAGTCCTGTGGTCATGTCTATCACATTTGTGTTCTGATGAGTTCTTAGAATCACGCAGTCTGCAGTCCATCTCCTCTTCCAGTCCAGCTGGCACTGGGCTTCTCTGAGCTTCGGCCTTTTCCTCCTCCTCTGAGTATGAGACTCCTGGGGAAATTCTAGTTCTCTGCTACCTTGTTATTTCCTAGCCTGGTAGCTGAGGGGAGGAACATAGTATCTTTTTATGTTGTCCTTATCCCTACCTTGCCGGTAACAGGAAGAGTCTATGTTTCAGTTCTGGGCCTGCCACCCTACTTTGGAGCTTCTGAACCCAATTTGCTTGGAAATTTGGTGGGGTGGGCACCTACAGAGTGCTTTGCAACCGGCCTGCCCTTCCCACCGTTCCTCAGATGAAAGCTGAGACCAGATATGTTGTGTTTTATAAAAAATTAAGGAGAGGAGAGAAGGATTATGTTTGGTGAATGTGCAGACAAATGTGGAGGAAGGGGCTGTCTCCTTTGGCCCATGCTGAGGCATCCCTTCCCTCAGTATTGTATAGAGTAGAGTTTATTTAGGGCATGGGGAGGGGAGTTGAGAGGATAGTAGAGGCAGAGAAGGGAGAGAGAGAGAGAATATGAGAGAGAGAGAGAGAGAGAGAGAGAGAGAGAGAGAGAGAGAGAGAGATGGGCAAGCAGCCCCTTTTCGAGGGAGTCAGGCACACCTGGCTATTGGCAGGTAACTGTTGGATGGGGCCTAGACAAAATGCTAGTAAGATACCTTAGAGTATAGCAGCGTGGTGCTGATGTCCGAATTGCTGTCTCCATATTTATAGTGTGAGTGTTTTGGTTTTCAACTGATTCCCACATATAGCCCATAGCCAGTCACACTGACATTGCTGGATTGTACCACAGACTACACGGCATGTCACTTGAGGTTCCCATGAGGGAAATGAAATACAGCATTAAGTAAGATTTATCTTCAAGAGCCAACAGTGACTGCTTGCAGTAAAGAGTTTTAATTTAACTCTTTGTCTATTTAACTCTTTGTTATTAATTATTTCTTTATATTAGCCATTTGGGATACTGTGTCCAAGAGCAGGAGTGGAGGCCCCGGCAGTCAGGCTAGCTTCTGCTGATAGCTTCTAGGCTGCATTTCTCCTGGAGATGGCAGAAAGCCAGAGACACTTGGAGGGGCTTATTCTTTTATAGGTACCCTTTCCTGAGAATGCAGAGTCTCCAGAGAACCGTATTCATCCCTTCTGAGCACCTTGGTGGCCTCTCCATCTCCTGCCTCTGGGAGGTCCCTTTAGTTCAGCATCACCGTGCTGGGAACCAGGCTTCCCAACATGTGACCCTGACATGTGCAAACCACATTCCACCCTTGTTACCCCTTTCCCCATTAACAATTAGCCCCAGTAACAATGAAACAAGATCACTACCCGTGAGAATTACGGAGACTCAGGATGTTATCAGGGTGCCCCAGGGCACACCCACCTACAAGCTGTTTGTTTAGCAGGATGGGACTGTTCGTGTGGCTCAGTGCCATTTGCACTTTCCCAGTCTAGTGATGAACTGGATGCATGGCTAGATGGACAGATGGAGGGCCTTTGTCTTGTGAAGTAACAATCTTTACAGAACGACACAGTGTGTCAAAGTCAGTGCAAAGGGATCAATTGATACTCCTGTGTTTGCCAATCTGCTTTAGAGAGAAATAATTGCATAGGCAGATTTGGACCTGAGAGAGGGGCCTAGCTAGACATAGGAGAGGGACCTGACTGCCAAAAGGGCCTGGCTGAAAGTGGGAGAAGGGCCTGGCTGTCGGGTGACTAAAAGGTGCTCCGCCCTGTGCTCCACAGGTAACATTCTTAATTTCATTTACTTGGTTTTTGTTTGTTAGATATGACTTCCCACTTTTACAGATTAGGGTAACTGCGGATCTTAGTAGGAATGTGTGCTCTCACCCCCTCTGCTGAATGCTGGCTTTGTCTCCTTTCACTGGTGTGTGTGTGTGTGTGTGTGTGTGTGTGTGCACATGTGAGAGTGAATGTATGTGTGTGTACATATGTGCACACATGTGAGTAGTGTTTGTGTGTGCATGCATGTTTATGTGTATGAGTGTGTGTGTGCATGCTTGTGTGTGCATGTTTATGTGTGTGCATATGTGAGTGTGTATAAGTAGTATGTGTTTGTGTGTGCTCATGTGAGAGTGCATGTGTGAGAGTGTGTGTGTGTGTGTGTGTGTGTGTGTGTGTGTGTGCGCACGTGTGTTGGTTCTATAAAGTACCTGACAAAATCCACCTAAGTATAGAAGGGTTTGTTGGGTTTGCAGTCCACGGTGACACAGCCACCGTGGTAGAGAAGGTGTTATAGCGGAGGAGTCTATAGTCAGGAGGCCAAGAGGGGCAGAAGCTGCGGCTCCTGCAATGGAGCCACTCCCTGCACCAACGTGGCTCTTCCCTCACAGACAGATACTGGGATATCTGTCTCCATGGCAATTCTTGATCTTCTTGGGTTGGCAATCAGTAGTTACAAGCTCAGGTTTGATTTGTTAAAACGTGGCCAGGCCGTGGGTCCTAGAGAGGCTTGGCTGCTCCTTCATTGCTAGGAAGAATGGAGCGTTTGATGGAACAGAAACGTTAACTAGGAATGAGCACACCATTCCCTGTGGAGAAAGTCTATTGGAGGAACATGGGACCTCATGACCAAGTCCCCATCTGAGCTTCTTGCTGCCAGGACACCCCCTTCTCCTGCCGTCTCTATTTGTTTTGATATATGCTGAGTGAAGGAAGACACTGAAAGGGTTAAATTTCCCATCATCTAATGCATCAAACATATCAAGATATTTTCCCAAAAGATCTAATGGACTCTGGTGAACTCTGAAGCGTGGCCACCCGCCAGCTTCTTGTTGTCAACTGGAGTGTGTAGGACAGAAATCCTGGCTGTTTGTTCAGTGCGAAGAGGAGCAGAGCTGAGACAGAGAGTGGTCGATCCCCACTTGAGGAACTGGGAGCTCTCTGCATCTCCCAGGGTACTCATTAGAAGCCCTGACCACGCCTGCTGAGCCCCACAGCCTCCCTCCCTCTTCTGAGTCTAAAAGCTATAACATTAATTAATTAATAACATGGCCAATTAGAACAATTAACCGTGGGCCTATCAGCTTCCGGTCTTTAAAACTCAGTCTACATGGACAAGGCACATAGCAAAGCATGCTGGGAAACTCACTCACAGGGCCAAATGTAAACACGCGACCCCCTTTTCGGAAATTAGTCTGAATTCCAAGATGGTGACAGAGGGCCCCATAGCTAAGGGCGGGGACCCTTTAAGTGACTCAGGGAGCCAATAAGGAAGTTAAGACAGCAGCTCATGAAGAGCTGTGTGCAATGCAGTAGGAGCTAAGGAGATGATAATCCTGGAATGAGCCGGGTCATGCTGTGGTGATAGCAAGAGAGACAAGCTTGGGGGCAGCATCCTGTGGCCAGCATCCTATGGCCAGCATCCCGTGGCCAGCATCTCGGGTAGCACGGTTACTCATCTCAGGCTCGAGGCCATTGGCAAGTGCCCTTTCTCTGATTCATTCCTATTTACATGGTGTCCTTTCTTTCTTTGCAGCCATACATAGAAGAAATCTGTGAAAGCCTTCGTGGGGATATTTTCCAAAAGTTTATGGAAAGGTATGCAGCTTGGTGTGTGCGCGATACATTGCCCTGGTGTGTGCTGCTTTATCCCTCCACAGACCTTCCTTTCTGGGGACCCCAACCCAGCCCTTTGTCACACTTCCTCCTTGATGCTTTATGTTGTATCTCTGGGGTATGTAGCCCCTGACCCCACATTCTACTTCAGCTTGTTCTAAAATTGAGACAGTCTGGAGAACTTCCATTTTACAAGGATGATAAGGGAAGCCTTTGCTAATTCGACACGGTGACTGTGTTTTATCTGATTCACATCTTAGGATCTTGAGACACATCTCCCAAGGCAAGGGCCAAGCAGGAAGAGGACAGACTGTGCACTCACGGGCATTGTTTGCACACTTAATGAATTCATCTCCCTGGGTTTCCAGGCTGCAGAGTAGTGTGTCATCTGATACTCTGAAATTGGTCAGCTCCCCTTGAGCTGTTTATGCATGTGTCTCCAAGTCAGTTTGCACGCAGGGCTCCAAGCCTCTGAGAGCAGCCCCCTGTGTGTGTTCCACTTGACTGCGTGGGTTGTGGTTCAACTAGAATGGAGAGATAGTTTATCCTGGAATGCAGTCAGCATCTTGGGGACTGACTGACATTCATATATGTGATCCTGGGGCCAGCAGAAAGCTCTGGAAAGAGGCTCAGTGAAGCCAGGGAGGAATGCTGGCTCAGTGCTGAGACTCGGCCTCATCCAGGGCCAGCCCCACTGCCTAGATTTCTCAAATCTGGCTTGCACCTCAGAGTCCATGTTAGTCTTGTGTGACTGGGTTCTACTTGTTCCATGCCTTGAGCCTGGTCTGTCTTTACCTCAAGAGTTGGTGACCCTTCATCATGGGATGCTAGAGGTGTGACTTGCTTTGTAGGTAACACACACATACACACAAACACACACCCACACACACCCTAGGGTATGAAAACAGTTCAAGTTATAGGTAAGTAAATTACTTTGAAAATCAATTTGCATTGCAACATTTTAGTTGGAATTCTCAAAGTAAAAGGAGAAAGAAACAAAGAAACAAAAAAGAAAGAAAGAAAAGAAAGAAAGAAAGAAAGAAAGAAAGAAAGAAAGAAAGAAAGAAAGAAAGAAAGAAAGGAAGGATAAGGGAAGGAAGGAAGGAAGGAAGGAAGGAAGAAAGAAAGAAAGAAAGAAAGAAAGAAAGAAAGAAAGAAAGAAAGAAAGGCTTGCTGAGTGTGGAGCTTGGGTTTGGAAAGCCTTGAACATCACCAGAGCTGTGCAGGCAGGTGGGTGGGGCACTAAAGGCTTGAGGGCTTTCCTGTGAGCCCTGCCATCTCTCTGGAAGCAGGAGAAACCTCAACAGTGTGGCTGTGGCTCCCTGATGCTTCCGGGGGACACAGAAGCTGAGAGCAGGGAGGCTTGGGAGCCCAGCTGACACAATGGCCCTCTTGTCCTGAGCCTCAGAATCAGTGCTGGGGTGGCAGCAGGTGATCCTGAGCCCTTCCCACATCCAAGGTTTACCCTCTGACCTGAGAGCCTTGGGCTCTGGTTGCCAAAGGCCCCTGGTCCCTAGAGATGTCCACTTCTGTTCTAAATAACCCAAAAGACAAATGGACTCAGTGGACACATGTCTACCTTCCTTCTTAACATTACTATGTTTGCTTAGTCATTAATGAGCAGGATGTTGGTGTGGTGTTCTTATTACAGAGGTCCAGGAGAAATGCAGAATGTGGGCTGGGGTAGTGCAGCGTGGTGGTAGAATGCCTCGCTGACCAGTACAGGGCTCTGGATTCAATCCTTACAGCCAGAGAAAGGAGAGAGAAAGGGGAAGCAAGGAAGGAAGAAGTGGAGGAGGGAAAGGAGGGAGGGGCAGAGGAAGGGAGGGGAGGAGGAGTGAGGAGGACCAGAAGTTGCATCTCTCCTAGTTCCTGACTGACTCCTTATAAAAACACAGAATTCAAGGTTCTTTAAATGGGGAGCCTGAGCCCCTCCCACATCCAAGGGACCTCCTGAGGGCCTTGGGCTCTGGCTGCCAAAGGCCCGGTCCCAAGAGGTTTGCATTCTGTGTCTAGGTGGGGCACAGAAGGGAGGGGGCAGGAAATCTTATAAAGTCACAGGGGTCAGCATCCTAGGAGAAAGCTTATGTTGCTAACTGCTATGCACACATGTGCACACACATGCACACACACACACACACACACACACACACAAACCCCAGGGATCACTAAGCAGACCCCAAATAAAGGGTTTCCGATGCCAGGGACCCAAATCCGAGTTGGTCTTTTCGAGCACATAGCAACTTTCCCCTTGAACCTAAAAATGGGCTTTAGAGGGTCTCCCTCTGGCCCTTCAACATCTCTACGAGGCTCACATTCCAGGAATGCACTGGTTCATGTGGAAGCATAAACCTTTGGGACTCTCCTCTTTTCAGAGTCTGGACTCGACAGGGTCTGACACATTTACAACCAACCTTCGTGTTCTGGTCAGCTCAGGGGGCAGAATAGCCCGCACTGTTTGCCACCTAAGCATGAACTTGCTGTGGCAGACTCCTCCTCAGGGGGCACAGATGTCCCCTGGCTGTGTGGCAGAGTTTCTGCTCCAGGGTCATCTGGGCACAGAATGCAAACCTCTTGGGACCAGGGGCCTTTGGCAGCCAGAGCCCAAGGCCCTCAGGAAGTCAGAGGGTAAACCTTGGATGTGGGAGGGGCTCAGGCTCACCTGCTGTCACCCCAGCACTGACTCTGAGGCTCAGGACAAGAGGGCCATTGTGTCAGCTGGGCTCCCAAGCCTCCCTGCTCCCAGCTTCTGTGTCCCCCAGAAGCATCAGGGAGCCACAGCCACACTGTTGAGGTTTCTCCTGCTTCCAGAGAGATGGCAGGGCTCACAGGAAAGCCCTCAAGCCCCTTAGTGCCCCACCCACCTGCCTATGCCCCACCCACCTGCCTGCACAGCTCTGGTGATGTTCCAGGCCCCTACTTTCCAAACCCAAACTCCACACTCAGCAAGCATGCGTTATTTTCAAACATTCATGAATGAAGACGGTGATCAGCAAGCCACGGGGAAGGCTGAGGGAGGGGGAGGGGCTCTCTGCTGTATTCCATGTGTCCCAGAGGAGTTCAGGAGCTTGTTGGTCTGGGTCCATCTGCTCACCACCCACACATGACCTTTGTCTGTTTCCATTTGCTGGCCTTGGTCTTGGCAGTCGTAAAGTGGGGTCAGGATGCCCCGGTTCATGGAGCTGTTGAAAGGAGTCAATGAGCCTTGTGGGTTGGACATGCAGCTGACCACAGGCTGTGTTTGCCCCTCTTAGGATTATTTGTGTACATTGCTTGTTTTTTTATTATCATTATTTTTATTTTTTATTTTTTGGCTGTTTAGAACAGAAGGTCTAAAAGAGTGGTCATGAGTCATCTGTAGCTACAAATTGAAATGTCCTTCTTGCAAAGAAGAAGCCAGCTCTGGGAGGTAGTGATTCTCACGGATCTCAGTGGCAACTGGTTTGCATCAATACCCCCATTAAGTCAAATTATACATGAGGCAGATGACAGTTGAGGAGAGCCATGGAGTCTTTCATTTAAACAGAAAAATATTTTATTTTGTTAATTGTATCTCATCATACCTGCCCTCCTCCCTCCAGCTCCTCCTCCTTCATCTCTTCCTCCCTTCAGCTCCTCCCTCCAGCTACTCCTCCCCCAGCTACTCCTCCTTCCTCCAGCTACTCCTCCCCCTCTAGCTACTCCCATGTTTGTTTCTTCCCAAGTTCATGGTCTTGCCTAAAATGGCTATTGCTATGTGTATATAGTTGTGAATTTATATGTATAAGTGCACATGTTCATATACTTACTCTCACGTGTACATATATGCAGGGATTAAATCTATGTGGGTGCTTATCCTTTAGTGGACTGGTTTTCATTTAGGGGTGGGACCATGTGAAATGTCTCTTTTCCCCGTTGGTAGGTCACCTGGTATTATCGCTGTGCTGGTCTTGTTCCGGCAACCTCATTGCTAAGAGTTCACAGGTGTAGTGTCCCTGTCGTATGTTGATCCTCTGGTCTTATAATCTTTCTGCTCCCACTTCCAAGATCTTCCTGAGTCACAGGTACAGGGGTTGCGTTGGAGGCGTGCCAGTCGTGGTGTGTGAGAATGTTTTCCTTGTGTGAGAGGCGGCACAGGAGTTGGATCCCATCCCATGGGCTCCTCTAGGACTCCAGTTAGGTGCTCACGGAACTCTCCAGTAATTGCTTATATTCTCTTTTAGCGATAAATTCACTAGATTCTGTCAGTGGAAGAACGTGGAGTTGAATATTCACGTGAGTACCATACTTTTCTGCACCACCCCCCACCCACACTTTTAAATAAAGACTTCCTCTGCCCTAATGTCGTGAGAAAGTGCTTTGTTCTGGAACGTTCTCCCCAAGGGTATGCGGCACCGCACAGATGTGCTTCTTATAAGTCCGTGGACTAAAAGGCCGGGCTCCCATGCTCAGTGATAAGCAGTTGCGACCTTAACTTTCTTTCCTCGTGTTTGTGTGAGAATGAGCTTATGTGCGTAAGAAAGTCTATTTTAGGTTGCAATTGATTGACCCTTTACCAAAAATAACACCGGCGATGTAAGCCTTCCTTTCACTATCACGACTGCGCAGCCTGGGCTCTTGCCAAATCATACTGTGGAGTTCCTTTCACCTGTCTTACTGCAGGGTATAATAAAATGAGCAGGAAAGTTGTCTAGAATAAGGTTGCAGGGTTGTTTGGTTTTGTTTTTCTTACTTTGGAATAAGGTGGAAGTGGGGGGTTGGGTATTCAGATCAATGAGAGAACACTGGGCTAGCCAGTGCAGAAGTCAGTCTCTCATTCACACACACACACACACCACAGAGAGAGAGACAGAGAGACAGAGAGAGACACAGAGAAACACACAGAGAGACAGAGACACAGAGAGAAAGAGAGAGACACACAGAGAGAGAGAGAGAGACAGAGAGAGAGAGAACAACAACAAACCCAGGGATATGGAGCAGAGTGACCCTTGACCACAGGCCGCCCCACTGGGTGGTTCCTAGGTATCTCGCCATCCTCTAAGCTGAAATGTCAGTCACTCTAGGAAAGGACCGCTCCGCGGGTCGCGTTTGGGTGCACAGTTCTGTCTGCACCCTCCCCTCCCCTCCCATGGATCTTCTGGAGATACACAGTTTGGATCAGATAAAAGAATCAGTTGTGTTTTCGTTTTTAAAGAAAGATTTGCACTTAAAGCAGAGTTGTGGGGAAAGGGCTTTCCAAACCTTCCCCTAGCATCCAGAGTTGTGGGAAAAGGGCTTTTCCAAACCTTTCCCTTGCATCCTGTGTTTCGGATGATTTAAAAGACAGGGGTTGTAACACATGCACATGCACACATACACACACACACATAGTCATACACATGCACACACATACGTACACACAGTCATATACATGTACTCACATACATACATATACATATACACAGTCACACACATCCACTCACATACACACAGACACACAATCATACACACATATATACACAGGCTTATACACACACACACACAGAGACATACACACATACTCACATACATACATATATATACACAGTCATACATATGTACCACATATACATACATACGTACGTACAGTCATATAGAGGAATATACATACATATACAGTCACACATATGTACCACATACACACACACATACATACATAGTCACACAGAGGCATATACATACATACACAGACACACAAGGATACACACATATGCACACACAGGCTTACACACACACACACACACACACACACACACACACACACACACACCTTTCCTGACCCCTGGGCTCTGTCGGTGGAGGGAATGTCTGTGTGAATGAAGTCTCTTTCTGTGGCCCTTTTTTTTATGTTCCTGTGAGGAGTCCCGATTCTCATGGCCTGCCTCTCAGCATTTCCAGTCAGGGGGTTTGTTCTGAAACAGCTGCCCTCCACATGGACTCTTGCCTTCCCACCAGGACAGTGTGAAGAAGTCTCTGTCCCTGAACTGTAGGCTTCCTGGTGCCTGAGATCACTTCTCATATTGTCTAGTAGTTCTACACTTGTGCTGCCCGGACGCCACAGCTTGCATAACCTAAGGTTTTCAGAGTAGAGGGACAGTCCCCTCCCCCACCTTCCTCTCCCCCTCACCTGTCTCCATGTTGGACCTGGTATGTCTCAGGGTGGCGGCTAAGGCAGAAGGTTGTCCCTGGTTACAGCATCTTGCAGTCTCATCTCTCAGCTTAAGGTCCTGGGAGTGGAAGGTGACACTGGACTATCTCTGTCCTTACCCCGACTTCATGTGATTTTATGTCTTTGTTTTGTCTTGTGCTTCCACAGCTGAGCATGAACGACTTCAGTGTGCACAGGATCATCGGCCGAGGAGGGTTTGGGGAAGTTTATGGCTGCAGGAAAGCAGACACCGGTAAAATGTGAGCCTCTGTCTTGTCTCACGGGACTGTTAAGAGGGCCTCAGTTCCACAGAAAGAAATAGATGTTTGGATTTGGTCAGGAAGCCTGGCCCTTCACTTCTTAGAGCCACTGGGGAAGCTAACAGGATCCACACATGGAGTGCACACAGCAGGGAGCCTGTCCTGGAATTGGTACCTGCTGCCCTTTGGGCTGAGCCATGGTGTCTTCCCTTGTGTAGGAATCCTGCTGAGCGTGTGCCCAGGGCCTGACTATACTGATTGCTCGCTCTTCAGTGGACGGTTCTATGAAAACAACCATCCTGGCAGAGGATGGAGACTGGAGCAGCTAGGTCCCGCATCAGAGATACATTGTTTCCCATGTTCTCAGGGCTCCACGCTGTGGTTAAACTCCTTGCTGCGTCTCAGACTGTTTTTCTATAGGCCACATGACAGAGTCACACCTAGCCCTGGTTGGCCTGATACTTCCTGTGTAGACCAGGCTGACCTCAGACTCAGAGATATGCACCTACCTCTGCTCACTGTGTTTCAGTTAACAGCCATGCATTTCTGAGTTCTGGACTCTGATACCACCCCCCCCCACACACACACACACACATACACCCGCTGGGCAGTTCCAAGCAAATGTGACAGTCACAGGAAATTTTCTGTCCTTAAAACTCTTGTAACAAGTTAAGAATCCTCTCTCAGCGTCTCACTGTTCTACTGAAAACATTTCTTGCGGTTCTCTGTCTGTGAATTATGGAAAAAGCCAAATGACGGGTCAGTTCCCCTTGTGATCTTATCACGGGTTCTTGCAAATTTTAAGTTGTCCCTTGGGCCCCTTAGTTAGACAGGAGCAGACGTGAGAAATCTTCTTGTCACCTGATAGAGTATAGGCCATGTGTAAGTACAGAAGAATCCAGTTAGGGTCTTTACGCCGAAGAGTCCAAAGAGCTAAATCCGATCCAGGCATTCTTCTCCCCTGCTCGGTAGCACCAGAGTGCATGTTAAGTATTTATTATTTTTGCTTCTGCCCCATTTATCTAATGCATCTCTATCCACACGGTGCAAGAAGTCCCTGTAGTACTGTTTGATTGTTTTCTCCCACAGTGGAGAGTCCTCGGAGGCCACTCGGGCACCATCTTGCTTCCTCTGAGTGCCATCTTGCTTCTCCTCGCTGTGGTAGAAATAGCCTGGAGGTTGGTGTAGCCTGGTGTGGGTTCCTAGCCTAGACTCTACTCTCGTCTTTATGCCCCCAGGTATGCCATGAAGTGCTTAGACAAGAAAAGGGTGAAGATGAAGCAGGGGGAGACTCTGGCTTTGAACGAGAGGATCATGCTGTCTCTCGTTAGCACTGGGGTGAGTAAGTCCCATGGCTTCTGATGTCTTGTCAGTTGCTATTGTCTGTCCCGCTCGATCACAAAGTTGGTTGACCCAGAAAGGGTTGGGTGTGACACAGGACGGGCTTGTGCTGGTTGGGTGGGGTGTGAAGCCTCTCTCTGAGCTGGAGGGGAGGCCTTCAGAACCAGCACCTCCTCCCGGAGCTGTTCCCTTCTCCTGGTTTTCTTCTTAGCAGAGCATGGTGCCCATAGGGCAGACAATTATGGTGATAAGAACACTGCAATGCGATTTTAAAATGTCCTGCATGAAGGAAAGCAAGCCAAAGGAGGAACGGGAGCCCTGTCCACTATAAGCCAGGCAGAGGGCGGGGCTTTGACTCCAACTTATTCGTCTGGTAGTGGTGTCAGGCATCCAAGCCTCAGCTTCAGACCTGGAGATATGGCTTGGAGAATGAACATTTGAGGAGCAAGCAGGAGGCCTTGGGTTCGATCCCAGTATCACCACCACCACCACCAGCAGCAGCAACACTACCACCACCACCATCATCACCACCACCACCACCACCACCACCCAGTGGCCTTTCTATGTTTGTACAGAGCTACCAAACAAGACAGCTCTTGTTGAAATCTGTGCAGGTGTGTGGGCACCACGCAGCTGTCAGCCAGCACTCAGAGCAGACCAGAGGCTTAGGATGGAGTTGTGCCATAGGCAGAGTATACTGTACACTGGTGGCTGGCAGGTTAATGCTCCCTGTAATAAGTGGAGGGTCTCTGACTGTCACTGTGCAGGCTGTAGGTGGATAATTTCTGACGGTCACCTCCTGTGGGGTCCTTCTGACTGACACAGCTGGATTCCATGCACAGTCCTCCTGCCTAAAGGATTTGAAGGCATCAAACCTTAATGGCTAAGAGCCCGTTTCAGTGGTCAAGAAGGCTGCAGAGACCACAGAACAGACCCACCCCTTCTGGTTTTTGGCCACACTGACCCAAGCTCACCTTTAGGATCATTCCTTTGGAGACAAAGTGTTTTTTGTTTTTGTTTTTGTTTTCTGGGTTTGTGTGTGTGTGTGTGTGTGTGTGTGTTTGTTTGTGTGACCTGTTTTTATTGAATTGCAGTTGACAATGACTCTAGCACTTCTTTTTGGAGCTTCTAGAAGAACTGTTTGCTACTGAAGCAAAACAACCACATCATTTAGGTGAACTGTAAAATGAAATGAGGGGTGGACTCTAATTAATCCCTAATTATGCGCCCTAATTACGCACGTTTTTCTTCCAACTCTGGACATTTAGCCTCTTTTTTAATGAGTTATTTCAAAGCCCCATTGGCTTTTAAGAAGTCTAATGGAGGATGTTCTGTTCTGTTCTTTTTCTTCTTTCTTTCTTTTTTTTTTCTCTTGGTGTTGGAAAGGTCAGGTTGCATGTATTCTTTTAATGTTTCCCTTATTCAGATGAAGGGCTAGTGGGGTGAGAAGTACAGCATCTTTGCTTTGGTCCAACCTGAAGGAAATAAACTCGAAATCCAGGTTCTATTGGGCCACTAACTTGAACTAACTTGAGGGAATTAACCCTCCTCATGTTCAGATACTTGACTGTTTTGCTAATGACAATCCAGGTGCTTCAACCTGGCACACTATAGTAAGGTGACTTGGGAGTGTCAGTGCTCAGTTCTGTGTGTCCTGGACACCCTGTGACCCTCCTTCTGGTGTCTGCTTGGCTCCTGGATCAATGAGGCTTGCCAGTCTTCCTCCCTTACTGGGTGTTTAATATTGTCTCATTGAAAAGCTCCATGGGGCTTCTGGTAAGATGGTGAGAACTGTAGCCAATGGTGTTCCCTCTCATCTCACTAGGGAGACTGCCCAAGGGAGCAACTGAGCTCCAGGCTAGTGTCTGGGGGAGGGGTTCCCTGGTGTGGTGGGGGAAGGGTTGGCCACAGGTGTTTTGTTCAGTCTCAAGGTCAGCTTGGTCAGATGCCATTGGGTGCTGTCAGGCCATCACTTCTCCCACAGAGATGAGGGAAGGCTCTGTTGGCAGGTGTAGCCAGGCCAGATGAAGTAGTCATGGGTTTTCCCAGGTGGGCAGAAATCATCCCAGTGACGTAGATCTGAGACTGGGGAAGCAAGCCTTGTCTGTTAGAGAGACTCAAACTTGAATGGCTCGCATGCTCAGAACTTGATGTGTCAGGGCTGAGGCTGGTGAATAAAAAAGTACTCAAATCCACCTTGCTGGAACTGGGTCAAGGGGAGCCTGTACCTGGCACTGTGCAAACCACCTTATAAGGAGCTGTTGGGGGGATGCTCAGGGAACGTGGGGTTTCCATCGTGGCTGGCTGTTGATTTCTTTGTGGCCTCAGTCAAGCAGTTCCCAATTCAGGGCTTGGCTTGCTGGTCTTTAAATATGGAAGTGAGACCTTCTTCTTCTTCTTCTTCTTCTTCTTCTTCTTCTTCTTCTTCTTCTTCTCCTTCTCCTTCTCCTTCTCCTTCTCCTTCTCCTTCTCCTTCTCCTTCTCCTCCTTCCTTTTCTCCTTCTCCTCCTCCTCCTCCTCTTCTTTCTCCTCCTCTTCCTCTTTCCTCCTCCTTCTCCTCTTTCTTCTTCTCCCTCTAATTCTAAATTCTAATTCTAAAACCCATTCCCTATCTTGCTAAAAACTCTGGACTGTCATTAGAAAGACCACAAGCCACTGTATGTGCCAGGATCTCCCCTGTGAGCCCCCCTGGTGTCCTGGGTACAGTTCCCCACCCCAGCTGGGAAAGACCCTGGCTTTGCTGAGTTTCAGGTCTACCCACTTCTCTTTTCCACTGAGATGCCTACTAGATCACAGGGCACGAGGGGGGAGGAGCACTGAGTATGAGGAGGTAGTGTAGCAAGGGAAGGTCACGGGAAGATCTAGAGAAGATGGAGACCTGTGTTGGCAAGTTTGTGTCAACTGGACACAAGCTGAAAAGAGGGAACTTCAGGTGAGGAAATGCCTCCATGAAATCAGGCTGTAAGCAAGCGATGCATTTTCTTAATTAGTGATTGGTGGAGGAGGGCCCAGCCCATTGTGGGCGGGACCATCCGTGGGCTCTTGGTCCTGGGTTCTTTAAGAAAGCAGGCTGAGCAAGCCATGAGGAGCAAGCCAGTAAGCCGCACCCCTCCATGGCCTCTGCATCAGCTCCTGCCTCCAGGTCTCTGTCCATTTCCCGTCTTGGCTTCCTTCAGTGGAGTGTGATGATTTAGGATGGATAAGCCGAATAAACCCTTTCTTCCCCAACTTAACTTTAGTTATTTGGTTTCAGCACAGCAATAACAACCCTAACCGAGACAGGGCCCCAGAAGCCCACTGGCTTATGGGAGGATAGCTCTGTGCTTTATGTACTTGAAAATGCACAACTCTTAGAGTCAGCAACTTCACCGCCTCAGCAGACCAGAGGCCGGAAGAGGAAGCTGCCAGTCACCCTGACCCAATTTTCTCTAGTAGACTTATGGAAATGAGTCCAAGTTTGTCCATGCTTCGTTTATAGTGCACACCAGCTCGAAATCATCTGCGCAACCTTGACGTGGAGATTTTGGAGCCTGTTAATGCATATTCTGTGTGTGGTTGTGTGTGCACTCTTTTGCTTGAGTGTGGAGGTCAAAGGTGAGAGGTCACATGTCAGGGGTTACTCTTAGATTGTTGGCCTTCCCCTGTGTTTTGAGATAGAAAACCCGGGGCTCAACAACTGAGCTAGGCCGGCTGCCCCAGGAGGCCCAGGACTCATCTCTCTCAGCCACCTCAGTGTTGGGATCCCAAGTGCCTACGAGCACGCCTAGCTTTTTAATGTAGGTCCTGGAGATCAATCCCAGACCCTGTTGCTTACATGTCAAGAATCTTACAGAATGAGAGTCTTCCCAACACTGACATTTTAAGGAAGTTATGTAGTGAGAATTTTGGTTTCTGGAAAAAAAAACAGTTATATGTGAATAAAACAGTTACGTTATGTGAATATTTTTTGTTGTTGTTGTTGTTTTAATCCCAGGTGTGGCATATGGGGCTGCTTCAGTTTGACCACAGCCGTTAACTAGATTGGTCTCGTGCTCCTGGAGGGGCATGGTTTGTTGCCAGCTGCAGACAGTTTACATTTGGAATTCTGGGGACTCTAGAGCGGGTATAACATCGAGGGGCTGGGGTGATTGCTGGTTTCCCTGCTGCTGCTGGTTTCTGGATTCTTGTTTTGCTGGCTTGCTGGTTGGAGATATCCTGACAACTGAGATTGGACTTGCCTCTAGGAATTTAACACCCCTGGTCAGCAGCAAGTGGTCTAAAGAGATCTATGCCCCCCTCTCCCCTCTTTCTTTCCCTCCTACCTAGTGTTGGGGGGTTGGAAGGGACTGGATGGAGATGGATGGTAGATATGAGAACCCGATAAAGCCAAAAAGTACACCTGAAAAGTTAAACCAGGGAAACTTCAACGCTTCTTTGGACTTTAATAATTCACAGTGTCGAGAGAGACCATATGGTATGGCAGGCCTCATTGTATGGTAGGTCGTATCGCTGCTGAGGCTCTTTAGTGGCTAGGATGTGTGAAGAGTCTGAGCTGATGCTGTGCAGAGTCCAGCAGAGAATCCTGCTGAATCAGGATCTGAGAGCAGGAGATGGAGGTTTGTCAGGAGCCTGAAGTCCTGAAGTCACCCCAAGGCTTGAGACCCCAGCTCCCTGCCCAGGCCATTCTTCTCCTGAGCTCTCGCAAGGTGGCTGTCTCTGCTGTGAGCCTGACCCACGTGTGGCTGTTTCTGCTTCTCTCCCTGAGAGTGTGAGATAGCCCGTGTTGCTGTCTATTACAGCCGCCCCCTATATAGCTGAATAGCTGGCTCAGCAAGAGCTGTGTGGCACTGGCACCAAAGCCAGCCCGTAAGCTGAGAATGGTTCATCCATATCTGGAGGCCTTGTAAGGAAAGGACACAGAGAATAGGTGTCAGATGCTGTGTGTGGTCTGCAGAGCCTGAGCTAACAATGTTCAGGTCCAGAGTCTCGTGCCACAGTCATGAGTCCCCTCCCCGACTCTCCTTGAGGCCTTTCCCAGGCTAGGCTAATCCAAGCAGAGGCCTCCTGCACCCATAGTACAGATGGCCACCGACTGTCTACTTTGTGTGCAGTGGTCAGGTCATGTAATGCACAGCCCAGGTAATAGCTCCAAACAGCTGGTCCTGGCTCAGCACCATGGTGCTAATGGTAGTGATCATGCAGAATGTGTGGCTGGGCCAGGTGTTTCTGCTTTGTTGAATAGGTGCTTAGCTGTTCAGCACTGATAGAAAACACTGACCCTGCCTGTGGGCTGTTATGCCTCATTTATTGCACTCAAGTGACCACCTACATGTGTGTCCATTGCAGGGCTCACTCCTCTGTTACTCATTTAGTGTTTGAGCTTAGGGCCGTGCTCTCTGAACGGCATTTATAAGTATGTGTACATGTGTTTGCCTGTGTGTATACCTGTGTGTGTGTGTGAGTACATGTATACACATGTACACATGTGTATGTGCTACATTTATTATGTTTATATGTGTTTACCTGTGTGTATACCTATGTGTGTGAATGCATGTATAGACATGTGCATGTGTGTATTGCTACATTTATAAGTATGTGTATGTATGTTACCTGTGAGTGAATGCATGTATAGATATGTGCACTTGTGTATGTGCTGGATTTATAAGTATGTGTATGTATACCTAAGTATACCTGTGTGTATACCTAAGTGTATGAATACACATATAGACATATATACTTGTATATGCGATATATATATATAAGTACATATATATAAGTATGTATATGCATGTATACTTATGTGTGTGAATGCATGTATAGACATGTACATGTGTGTATGTGCATATACATATACATATATGTACTTGTATATTTGTGTACATGTGTGCATTCACCTGTATGTACATGTGTGTAGATATGTACATGTGTGTTTGACCATATACAGGCTTATATTGTCTATTTGTGTACACATGTATGTGCACCTGTGCATGCACCTGTATGTCCTTGTATGTGTATGTATGTGTGTACCTGTGTAAATCCATTTGTGTACAAATGTATGTACCTCTGTTTGTGTATATATGGGTGTGCATGTGTCCATGTGTATGTAGCATGTGTGTACCTATATGTATGTGTACATCTTTGCATGTATATATGTGTGTGTGTATGTATACATCCGGTTATGCATGTCTGTGTATGCATGTGTGTATGTATGTATATATGTGTGTATGCGTGTGTGCATTTGTGTGTGTGTGTGTGTGCTTGCGTGTGTGTGCACTAGCCTTTGCAGAGGGATGTGGGATGCTCACTCATGTGTGTGCCTGTGGAAGCCAGAGGTAGATGCTGATTTCCTCAGTTGTTCTATACCTTGTTTTTTGGGACAGGATCTCACATTGAACCTGGAGTTCACTGACATGGCTAGCCCCAATGGCCAGAGAGCCCCAGTGACCTTTTCCTCTCTGTGTGTGCTCAACTGCTCATTCTTTAACGTGTGTGTGGGGTGTCAGAGCTCAGGTCCTCATGCTATGCAGCCATACCGAGCTCTCTCCCAACCCCATAAGGGGTCATCATGTAGACTGCTGTGACTTTCCTGCCTTACTTTTCTTAAAGCATATCTATACTTTCTGACTGTTTATAGTTTCCCACACATTCATTGATCAACCTGTCAGCCTTCATCTCTATTAGGATTCTGTGGGATCCATGGACAATTCCCGGGACACGGACACCCATTTACGTTGAGTTACTCATGTCTATTGCTCTACAGCATGTTTTCCACCTTCAAAAGTGCTATTAACACAATTAATAGAACTTAATTTCATGCTATTAACACAAGTGCTAAGTAACTGCCCTCTCCTTTGGCCCTTCCGAGTTCAGAGATGCAAATACATAGTTGGCTGGCCAGGTCTCAAACCTCAACAGCAGAGACCAGCAGGGCAACAGCGTTCCTGGTGGTTGTGGTCTTTTGAAGTGCCAGGATGAATCTGGGTGAGAGAGTACCCCATGTCCTGCTGTTCTGATGGTGATCTGTGTCTCTGGCTCTTTGTCATCAGCTGGATCTGCTGCTCTGTAGCCACGCACGAAGCTATTTCCCTTTTCCAATCATGTGTCACACTTGGAGCAAAGGAGAAGGCTTTCTGAAGCGGCTTCTGTCCATCTTACAGGCTTCTGTTTGTCCACTCTAGGATTGTCCCTTTATTGTCTGCATGACCTACGCCTTCCACACGCCGGACAAACTCTGCTTCATCCTGGACCTGATGAACGGTAAGCAAGCCCCAGATGTTTGGCTGCCATGTGAGCTCTGCATGGTGTTAGCTCCGAGCCGGTGGCCCCCAGACGCACTGGGCTCCGTGAGTCTGTCCCATAGTTAGACTCTTTTTGTAGGTTAAGGGCATCTTTGCCCTTTGATTTGAGGTAGATCCATCTTGCAACACTGGCTGTGATTTCTCCCACGCTGCCATTTTTTCCCTGGGAAGTTGGGTCTAGAAACTTTTCACAAAATAAATTCTGGCTGTGAAGTATTGCCCTCTGGACTGCAGCTGGCCTCAGTCTTTAATTAGCTTATTTCCTGGTCTCAACTCTTAGGAATGAAATATCTCCTGAAAACGTAGGCCAAAGACACATTTAGAAGCTGGCTCTCAAGGGCTGATTTGTGTGGATTCTGCCTTTTATTTCCCTGTCTCCTGAGTCTTCAGGACTCTGCGTTCATCTCTGAAAACGTGAACAGCCACCCAAAAAGGCACAGACACAAAACGTTCATCCGGAAAATGCTTTCAGTGTGCAAATGTGGTATCTGAGCACTCAGAGTATTTTTAGGAAAAGCTGAAATGAAATATGAACCATTCAGACGTTCAGTTGCTTATTTTTCTTTTCGTTCCCTTAAGTTTTATTATGTTTTGAGTGTGTGATTTTTGTGCTCACATCTAGCCCCAAAGTAGGAAGGACAAAGATTGGTAGCAACGATGCCGGAGCCAGCAGTGCAGGCCATTTGTTTGTGTGTGTTTATGTGTGTGTTTGCACGTGTGTGTGTGTGTGCACACGAGTGTGGGGGGGGGCAGAAGGAGCTGTGGTCACGGAGGGGTGAAGGTAGAGAGGCCCCTTCCCTGCCAGGGCCAGGCTGGCCCACTGGAAAGAGCTTGGAGCCCTTTATTGAGTGTCTCAGTATATACACAAGGAGGAAAGAGCTGCCTGAAGTCCAGGGTATCAACGTCAGATTGTGCAGCCTTTGCCATCTCTCCCCTCCCCACCTGTCCTTGAAGCCACGCATGAAGATATTTCCCTTTTCCAATATTGTGTTACAAATGATTCTGAACACGTGACCAGAGTGACGGTTTTACGGGGGGCTCTCCCATCCCCACCGCCTGGGTTTTGTCAGCTATACTTCACTGTTGGACAGCACCAGCATCCAATCTCCCTCCGCAGGGCCAGTTTAAGTTTTATATTTTGGGTTTGTTTTCTCACGGTGGCAGATCAAGGAGTGGACTGCATGGGTGGGTTCAGTTACTGGGCAAGGATTAAATAATCCAGAGGTTTAGCATAATCTACAGTGTCACTGGCAGCTGAGCTGCTGCCCCAGTGGTGGCTCTGTCCCATCTATGAGACAAGGTCTTCCCCCATCATTCCCCTTGAAGTTGTTTGTGTTGTGATCAACATCTCTAGCCAAATTAGCAGAAATCAAAGTCACATGCTAAGTCCAAAAGGAGGAGCCATTCCCCTTTTCTCTAGCCCCCTTGTTATGCGGGGTGACCTCTGTCTCCTCTCAGTGAGCATCTGTGACTTGCCCTCTGGGTCTCTGGTTGCAGGGGGCGACATGCACTACCATCTCTCTCAACACGGGGTGTTTTCTGAGAAGGAGATGCGGTTTTATGCCAGCGAGATCATCCTGGGCCTCGAGCACATGCACACCTGCTTCGTAGTCTACAGAGACCTGAAGGTGAGGAGGGCAATCCCCGTTGTCATGGCAACTGTAATGCCTACTAAGGTGCTGGGTGCAGGAGGGTCGGGGTGTGCCCAAGGTCCTCTGGGAGCCCCTTTCTCTGCATCAGGGCCCTGTGCTTATCTCCCTAGCCCTGTCTCAGACCTGGCAAAGTGGCTCACTCTGTGGCCATCTTAAGGGTGGTACCCATAGCCAATCCCCATTGTCTTAGCAACCGCAGTGCCTACTAAGATGCCGGGTGCAACACATGCTAAGTTAAGGAGTTATACAATAAAGGAGATGCTGTGCCAGTCAGCATCTTTTGGTCACTTCCCACTTTGTATATATAATTGTGGTTCAGTAGCTGCTTGCCAAGGAGCGGATCTTGCCCTGCGGTTGGTCAGAGCTTTGGAGGGATAAAGATTGACTGTGAGCCAAGACAGAGAAAGATGCAGTCCTGGCTCCTGTGGGATAAGGCTGGGTGGAGGGAGAGGGGTGAATTGTGTTGTGTAGCTCAGCCTGGGGACATCTCATGGTGGTGCCTCCCTGATCTGCTCTCATGTCTCTGTCTTTGCCCCAGGGCCCAGAAGCAATAGCTCTGAGTACTGTGACCTTATACTCCAGAGGTGTGCTTCAAGATGGGCTCTCTAGGATGGGGGACCTGGGTAGTTGCTCCGTGTGTCCATGGTGACATGGTGCATCGATGTGTGATGCAGACAGGGGAGGGGAAAAAAGAGGGACTGCCTTACTGAGGGACTCTGTTGCTGTGATAAACCACCATGTCCAAAACCAATGCAGGTAGGAGAGGGTTTATCTTATAGCCTGTGGTTCATCACTCAGGGAACTCAGAGCTGGAACTCAAGCAGGGCAGGAACCTGGAGGCAGGAGCTGATGCAGAGGCCGTGGAGGGATGCTGCTTACTGGCTTGCTCCCCATGGCTTGCTCAGCCTGCTTTCTTATAGAACCCAGGACCTTCAGCCCAGAGCTGTCCCCACCCACAATGGGCGGGGCCCTCCCCTATCAATCACGAATGAAGCAAATGCTCTAGGTGCTTGCCTACCGGTCTTATGGAGACAGGTTCTCAGTTATGGCTCTCCCTTCTCAGGTGACTCCAGCTTGTGTCAATTTGGCACCCCCCCCCCAAAAGAACAAAACAAAATAAAAAAGCAAGCAAGCAAGCAAAAAAGCGAGGTCATCTAGGACAGAGACCCTAATAGATTCTAGACACATGTGTTATAGAACTTCTTTAATCCGAATCCTGGATTTCTACCCCACCTTTGATCATTTAGTTCCAAGATATAGAACACACACAACCTTTCTATTTACAATAACCCTTAAACAGCACAAGGGCTGGGCAGATATCTACCCTCTGTGCTATTAAAATCTGCTTTCCTATCGATAACTTACTATGTTTCATGTGGGCTGCTCTTAACTCCAATTGTCCAGCCCTCAGGGACCATGCTTTCTTGACTCCTAACCCATAGCATCTTCTCCTTCCACCTTCACCTTCTTCTCCTCCAAGCCCCAAGCCCAGGAACTCTAAACCCCACCTATCTCTCTCTTGCCCTGCTACTGACCATTGCATCTTCATTCAGAAATAAGAAATAACTTGGGGTCAGTGTTGCACAGTATCCCGTGGGTCTAAGGGCAGACTCTCCTCTGGGGCAACCACGTCTTGGATGCCTGCACTGAGCTTTACAATGCACAGCAACAGACCAAATCTCCACACCTGTGTAAGCTATGTGAGTAACTGAAAGAGGATGGCCACCCACCCACCCGACAGGAAAACTCCTGGAGAAAGTGTCTGACTCTCATTTCCATTTCCTTCTGGAATAATCTAAACAGCAGTGGGCTGGGATGAAGTCATGTTCCTGTCTCCTAGGTTCTGTAAGGTGTGTGTGTGTGTGTGTGTGTGTGTGTGTGTGTGTGTGTGTGTGTGAGAGAGAGAGAGAGAGAGAGGGAGAGAGAGAGAGAGAGAGAGAGAGAGAGAGAGAGAGAGAGAGGTGGGTGGGCTCATTTAGGTAGCCCCAAGGCAGCATGGAACTTGAGATCATCTTACCTCAGCCTCCTGAGTGGCTGGATGACAGACCTGCCACTGGGCCCTGCTACTAATAGACTCGTTAAGATCTAAGAGAAAATGCTGCATTTTGGTTTGGGCACATAATTTTTTTAAGAATACTTCTGTGAAACTCAAAGTGTTTCGGGAGTCTTAGCATTTATGTGAAAGTACAGAAACAAAGATAATTTTTTTTTTAATTTTTGAACCAGAAATAACCGGATGCTGGTTGGCTCGTGGCGTATTAGTTGTTCATGAATTTTACAAGGAAGCAGATACACACAGACAGCCCAGGGCTGCTGCCCCTGTGTCTTAATGGAAACCCTGGAAATGGCTTTGCCTGGTCCTCTGTTGGTCTCGTTTCCCAAGCTATTACCGGGCAATGATGTCATTTAATTCTCATTCAGATTAATTCTAGTCACTCATGTTTATTCATGTTTCAGTGCTGTAAGAGCTCGGTGTTATTTTTATTTTAGGGAAAACAATAGGTGTTCCACAGCAGAAAGATTTTCCAGAGGCAACTGCAGGTGTTTGTGGGCGAGGGGGAGTGGAGGGAGGGGAGGAGGAGGGTCGGTGTTCTTCTGTTTCTGTGATTGCACCGACAAATTGAATCTGGATGGAAACAGATTAGATCAGAGTCAGGGTCAGATCCAATTGGTAGGGCCCTGGTCAGTGATGGCCGTCCATCCGGACTGGCCTGGTGGCCTGGGATACCTCCAGCCCTCGGGTCAGCAGCTGTACATCTCTGTAGGATTCCTCCCTGTCCTTGACTGACTGTTATAGCTGTAGTCTCTGAAATCTGGTGGTCCACAGGTGGCCTGAAGCCCGTGCCCCATTGCTAGGATGTCCATGCTGGTTACACGGAAGCTCTTGGAGTGATGGGGAGGACATGCTTCAAGCCTGTGGTGGGAACTGTCCTGCCCTCCCAACCCCCACTGGGTGTTACTCTCTTATGGGGGTGGGGAGGTCACTCTCAGAGTCCCTTCCCGCTAAAGTTTGCAGCATGGTGCTGGGCTCATTGGCCTGATGCCTTCCTTTGAGGACACCGGGATGATGGCATGAGGATATACACCCTGTAGAGATCATGGTAAAGTGATGTTGGGTTGCACCCTCTGGAGCTCTTGGGGACTCTTGAACCTCTTTTCCTTTCAGCCTGCGAACATCCTCCTAGATGAATATGGGCACGTGAGGATATCGGATCTCGGCCTTGCCTGCGATTTCTCCAAAAAGAAGCCTCATGCCAGCGTGTGAGTATCACGGCTGCCTCATTTGCTGCCTTTCTGCACCATGGCGCCTATATTCGGGCAGTACCGCCTGGCCACTTGCGCCCCTCGCCTGCCTCCCTCCCTCACCAGCTGGGATGTTCTGTGTTGTATTCAGTATTAAGGTGATGGGAATAGAGATAGAGGCAGGGGGATTCCTGTCACTGTGTGGGGATGGACCTGGCTCTGGCTGGTTCGTGAGAAGGAATGTGGTTCTGCCGAAGCTGAGTGCGCACCGCCCGTGGGACTCTGCGCGCCTGCTCACCTTTTTGAGCTTCCGTCTCTTCTTCCATAAAGCTAATAAACTGGTTTATGCCATTGCCAGAGTGAGTGTCAGAGGGCGTGCCCTAGAGAGGCATGTGAATACTACCCGGAATGCCCCAGGGAGGACTCGGGACCCATTTCCCATCTCCCTCTGCTGCACTTCTGAGAAATCAGCAACTGTTGGGAGCCAGCCACCTACTTACTTGACAGGTCATGCTGTTAGCCCGGGAGGGTGAGCCAGTTGCTTGCCACAAGGGAAGTATGTTTGGAGGCTGCCGCCCTGAGCCAGCTCTGAGGGCTCAGAACCCTTGTGTAGTGGTGGCAATGCTAAGTGCAGGTGACCTGGCTGAGGTCAGCTCTAAGTAAAAGCCTTGCCCCAGCTCTGAAGAAGCTGTGAGAAGCACGATGGTGAAGTCAACTCCCCCCCCCCCCGCCTCGCCCCCCCCCCGCCCCGTCCCCCACAGTTTATAATGTTTCCTCCTCCATTGTGAATGGCTAAGTGGATTCACAATGCATGCAGCCAAGCACCTGAGTTCAGTTCCCCTGGGACCCACTTGATAGGAGAAACCTGACTCCTATAAGTTGTTCTGTGACTTCCACATGCAAGCCGTGGCCTGAGGATGCCCTCTGCATACATCATCCGTGCACTCAGACACCTACTAAAGTATCTCATTCTAGCACCGAATCTTTTACAATTACACTTTACTCTGAACAAGTGCTCTCTCTGCTGAGTGGTTCGGGAGATATGTCCCCAGACTCTCGTTCCATGTGTCTGTGTGGAGAATAAACTAGAGACCCTTCTTTTGTGTAACTCAGACTGAAGGGATGGGTTTGCGGTGCTTTACCAGGGCCTGCCTGAAATCAGAACTGCCTTTGAAAGCCCCAGTCACGTGCTGATGTGTCGATACTGAACACCCTCATTTCTGTGAGGACATTGCTCTTTGCAGGGAAGCTGGGACAAAACTCTTTGAAAGCATCTGTGTTCTACCAGAGCGTGGCTACCTGCACATCTCCCAGTTGATTCATCGGCCATTTTTTGAGATAGGCTTTTGAATTTTTAATGGCATCACTCTCTGGTGTGTTAACATCTTCAGTTTGCTGTGCTTATAGCTTGAGGAGGAGAGTTTGTGAGAGTTCATCTTCCCAAAACCTCAGCTCTGTGTCACAGGATCGTTTATCCCACTAGCCTGGCTGCCTCAGTCCTGAGAGTCACGCCAGCTACAAATGGAGGGGGCTGTTCTGCCTGCTTCTTGAGGAACTGTATTTGAACAGTGTCTTGGTGTCTGTTTCTTGGCTGTGATAAGATGCCCTGGCAAAAGCAGTTTAAGAGAAGAAGGGTTTATCTGGTTCATAATTCCGGGTTAAAATGTGTCTTGGCAGGGACATCCCAGCTCTAGGACTGGAGACAGCCAGGCATGTCACATCCAGGCAGGAGACAGGCACATACTTCGCTCACTTTGTCCTCTTAATACAGCCCGGGACCGAAGCCTAGGGAATGGCGCTGCCCACTTTTAGTGTGGGTCTTCCCACCTCAGTTAACCTGAGCAATACAGTCTTGGGCATGCCCAGGAGTGGGTGATTCCTCCGAGGTGCACCTAAAGGCTTGTCTCTCAGGTGCTTCAGGTCTGACATGTTGACAGTGGACACTGATCCTCTCAAATAGCATTCACAAAGACATTGGATTGAGGATACCAGGCTCCTGGTACTGGGCCACCACTTTATGCAGATAAAGGCACAGGGAGCATATCTTTAAAAATTTTTTTTCTTTTGAGGCATTTTGTGGCTGGGGCTGAATGAAGGCTTTGGAGCCACAGACCTGGGTTTGAGTTCTTTCCTCCTGTCATATCTATTCTCTCTTGCAACAAGGAGAAGATGGCAGTTTTGTGCCATCCTGTGACAGTTTCGGGCATGAGTCTGTGTACCTGCTGGACCTGGATCCTAGATCCTAGCCGGCTGCATTCAGTATGGTGCCTTCACAAGCCCCCATGCATTATGGGCATTACTAGCCATTGTTGACAGCGTGCAGATTGAGGTGCAGAGAAATAAAGTTGAGTCGTGGGCATACAATGGGGCTGAGTCATGGGAGCACAGTGGGGCTACAATTGTAATTCCTCTGTCCCGTGTAGATGCCGTGCTCCAGGTAGAGAAAACTCCCTGCCCCAGGCTCCGAAGCCCTCTGCCTTCAGAGATGCATCGGGTTAAGATGTGTGGCCTGGATCCCAGCCAGCCCCTCCGTTTTCTTTTGTTCAAAGCCACAGACATGAATCTTGAGCACTAGCTTTTGACCCCTGGGCTGCAGGCTCTCAGGTTATGGTCAGCGTGAATGTATCTTGGAGGAGCCCCTGGCAGATGGAAAGAAAAACTTCCGGAATTGAATGCATTGCCTGCGACTAGTTTGAGCATGTGCTTGCTTGATGGAGGAGTGCAGAGCTTACCTTGCTAAACTGTACCCCTGTGTTCTCAGTGGCCCATCAGCGAGCATCTGGCTGCCATGCAAGCCATTGAGAGAAACCCCAGTGGCAGTAGTTCTGGTTGACTCCAGAGAACACCTGCAGAGCCTACCCATCCATATCAGCCTGTTTGATTTCTGTGGAAGATGTCCCTCCACTCCCAAATTGGGGTTCAGTCATGGATACCACCCAAAAGTCACCTCGAAGGGCTTTCAGGCAAGGCTGAAACTCAACTCTCCCAGAAAATGTCTTAGAAGCCCTGGCAGAGGTCTCTTCTCTTCCCCGCACGGCTCTCTTGATTTTATGCTGGCGCCTTATAGAGAGCCAGGCTGGCTGTGATCTGTCAGCACCCATACCATGTGCTATACAGCTTCTCCCTTAGGCTCCAGTGATTGCCCGTGATCCTACTGGCCAGGGGTTTCAAAGGGGTGTGACTAAGCAAGTCAAGTAGCACTTACCACAGGGAACCTGGGATTTGAACCTGCCTTCTGTCCTGCATGGGGTCAGTTCACCTCCTGGGCCATGTGATGCTGAGCCCTGGCCACACCTGCATCCCCTCGGGGCTCATTCATCCTCTCATTGAAGACAGATCGTCTGCAGATAAGGGCTTTGTTCTCTAGGTCCCTCTGACAAACCTTGGGGCACAGTGTATGAGCCCTTGGGTCTTCATGGTTGGACACCCACCTAGCACCTAGCTGGCCAGATCAGTTGAATCGACCCTGGTGGTTGGTGGGGTGACATGCCTCAGCCATCACATCCCGTGAAGGCCAAATTGCTTTCCTGTCCCATGGGAACTCACTGTTGCCTCCTGCTGCAGGGTGCTCAGTACAGTGTGTGTGTGTGTGTGTGCATGTGTTTGTGTGTGTATGTGTGTGTATGTATCTCTGTGTGTGTATCTCTGTGTGTGTATGTGTCTGTATGTGTGTGTCTGTGTCTGTGTGTGTATGTGTGTGTGTGTGTGTGTGTGTGTGAGTGCACATGCCCTCTCCTTTGTGCTCTCTCTTTGTGTCACTGCCCTCTTGCAATGGGTCAGCCTCCTGATTTCTGAGTGAGTGTACTCCTGTGACCATCTCCTTTCCCTCCCCAGGGGCACCCATGGGTACATGGCTCCCGAGGTGTTGCAGAAGGGAACGTGCTATGACAGCAGCGCCGACTGGTTCTCCCTGGGCTGTATGCTCTTCAAGCTTCTGCGGGGGTGAGTGGAACGCAGACGTCCCGTCCTGGGGATACTTGGATTGAGTGTAGCTTCCTGGGTGGAGGTTAGCTCCGTGGTAGAGGACTTGCTTCATGAACCTGGCGCCCTGGGTTCCATCCTCAGGAACCCAAGTATTTCCACTGTCGGCAGTGTTCTGAGACTAGGCAAAAGTATTAATGCCATGGATGTCTGGAGAAGGGGGGATTGGTCTCCCCACCCCAACTCCATGTACAGATGACTCCTGAGCCTTGAGCATCTGGGGAGTTGTGGGCTGTGTGTGAAAGAGCCAAAGTAGCACTTCCTGAAAAGTCTGCATTTCTCCCTGAGCCTGCTGCAACTGTGTCTGATGCTGACCCTTCCTGCTAGGCTGTGTTCTAGGCTATGGGGAACGATGAGCTGGACCTTAGGGGAGTGCGCCCCAAGGCGTGTCCTCCTACTGGATGGCTGACAGCTTTGCTCATACTTGTGTGCCTTTCTAGAGGTTTCAGCTGGTTTTAACTGGGAGTGTGAGTCTAGAGGAGCCCAGGTGTGTCCTCCATTTTCACTAAAAGGTCAAAGAAAGGCTCTCGTCCCCACTTGCTATCCAGATTCCCCTCTTATCAGTTGCCTACAAGCCTGCTCCCACAGCTCTCTGTGGGCTCACTGTGCCCCTGGGAAAACTCACTGAGTGTACCGTGGTCACTCTATGTCGTATTTGGTGAGTTTGAAGAGCTGTTGAACTCCAACAGCCCTCCCAACTTGGCTCCAAGTACGACTCAGTACATCCTGGGTGCTTCTGTAATCCAATTCTGCTGTGCCCGTTGTATAACCCGAGAATCTAAAATTATATTACCACTGAGAAAGTCGGGTCTGTTATTCCATAATTGTGTTACCAGTACCATGTTGGTGGAGCCCAGGCGCCCTTAATTTCCTCGGCCAGACTAGCTGACCTGATTAGCATTTATGCTAGCCATAGGAAGTCATTTCCCAGGGAGGACCCCTTTCTCTCCACCCCACCCCCACTGCAGTCACCGCAGATTCAGGGAGACACCCAGGAGCCCCTCCGGTTCCCTCTGGAGATGCAGAGTCTGAGCTTCGAGAGTCCAAGTTGACTCACAGGATACAAGATATGAGAGTCCCCAATAAAGTGCCCCAGGGAACCAGTGCAAACCTGGCAAGGCTACGATTTGCTTCTTCGTTGCCCTCCCTAGCTGTTTATAAAAACAGCCCATGCTTGTAGCCTGGAGAGGGTCCGAGATCACATGACTTTGTGTCTGAAGAGTCAGCTCTTCTAATTATCACCTCCGTCCTGTGCAGCTGTGATTTGTGCATCTCAGGGTGAGTTTTACAGAGCCGAAGTTTGAGCTGAGTCTGTCTCAATGAGAAGATAAAAGTCCTTGACAGAGTCCTCCTCTCCTGTGGTGGGAGGTTTTTTTGTCACAGACCCAAAGGCCTCTGAGGATGGTCCTAGGGACAATTGTGGAGAGATGTGGGAGAGCTGAAAGCCAGAGAGAGTGGGCACAGCTCGAGTGACCAAAATGCCAGACTGCAGACCTTAAAAAGAGCATCTCACGGAAGGCTGGTTCAGGCAGGAAAAACACTGGCCTGGCGAGGTGGCTCAGCAGGTAAAGGTACCTGTCACCAAGCCTGAGGACCTGAGTTCAATCCCTGGGATTCACATGGTGAAGGAGATGAACCCACTCATGAAAGTTATCCTCTGACTTCCATAGCCCCCCCCCGTGCACAGGTGCATATGTACACGTACACACACACACATGCATGTGTGCACATGCACACATGCATACTTGCATACACACACATACACCAATGCACACATGCATGTGTGCACATACACACACTCATACCTGCGCACACACACTTCCAACACACATGCATGTGTGTGCATACACACATGCATCCTTGCACACGCACACACGCACACACGCACACACACACACACGTGGGGAGAATGAGTGTAAACAAGGATAAGACTGAAGACATCATCGAAGAATCTTTTATGTGTGCAAGCCTCTAGCTGCCCAAGGACTGTTGGACTTTTTCCATAGCCAGTTCCAGGTCATTGTCTCCAGATCATTTCCTGAGTCCGGAGGAAGAATCTCTGGCATGTCTGGAAAATGGGCTTTGATGCATCCTCCCCACCCAGCTTCTCTCTCCTCTGCTTACCCAAAAGCCCTTCCAGGCAGTGGTATAGCACCACAAGCAAAGAACAGTAAATGAGTTCCGACTCCGATGATTTAAGCTTGATATGCATTTATTGAGTACTTAGGGCACACGAGGGGCTTTGCTCGATGCAGAGGAGAGGAGGACAAGGGAGAGGGTGGGCTCCCCTGAGTCCTGGGAGCTCGGAAGCTCAGAAATGGGAGACCCATTCTGACCAAGTGGAGTGACTGTGGGAGATGGTTCTCTCAAGCTGGAGAAGATGTTTCAGGGACAGGTGCAGCTCACCATTGGGATCCAGCGAGTGGTAATTGCTGTCTCAGATAGGGAGTGTTAGAGGAAGCAAGGAAGACCCCAGAGAGCATTTGTGTATGCTATGGAGCATGGTGGCCTTGTTTCCTGGTGGTGGGTACTGAGAGTTTTTAAAGGGATGACAGAGCCACGCGATCTGCAGAAAGATGATCCTGGAAGTCCCATGTGATGGTTTATATATGCTTGGCCCAGGGAGTGATACTATTAGGAGGTGTGACCTTGTTGGAGTAGGTATGGCCTTGTTTGAGTAGGTGTGTCACTGTGGGTGTGGGCTTAAGACCCTCAGACCCTCATTCTAGCTGGCTGGAAGTGAGTATTTTGCTAGCAACTTCAGATGGAGGTGTAGAACTCTGAGCTCCTCCTGTACCATGCCTGCCTGGATGCTGCCATGCTCCCACCTTGATGATAATGGACTGAACCTCTGATCATGTAAGCCAGCCCCAATTAAATATTGTCCCTTATAAGACTTGCCTTGGTCATGGTGTCTGTCCACAGCATTAAAACTCCGAGACACCGTATATAGTGTCAGAGGGACAGAGACAGAAGCAAGAGGCCCACAGAAAGGCACCATGCGCCTGAGCCTCAGTGGCAGAGGGTTGGAGGGACACAACAGCATTATAGAGTCTGTGCAGACAGTGCAGGGACATCCATTCCAGGCACAGGATGGGGTTTTGCTCTCGGAGGGGCATGCTTCAGGCTGAACCAATGCTCACAGGGACCTTTCCTGTGCATGGCTGTATGGTGTGTTTGCAGAAGGAGGACCTGAGGCTGGAGAGATGGCTCAGGGTGAGGGGCAGTCACTGTTCTGACAGAGGACTCCGGTTTGATTCCCAGCACCCACCTATCCGCCCATGGCCACCTGTCACTGCAGTTCCAGGGACTCTGGCTCATTTCTCTGGCCACAGCTGGCCCTGTGGGCACATGGTGCATAGATGCATGCAAGCGAACATAAAGTATACATGCACATAACTTACACATATACATGAAGCATACATGCACATACAGTACATGTGCACATACAGTGCATGTGAACATAAAGCACACTTGCACATACAGTACACACACAAATAAAGACATCTTAAAGGAGGAGCAACTAGGCTGGGGGCCTTCCTTACCCCAGCTGTAAATGACAGGAAACGCCACCCACGAATCTGCACTCAGGGAGGCTCGGCACTGTTCTGCATCTTGCACAAGAGGCTCCGAAGCTGCCCTTCATCGGCTCTGAGGAGAGACAATGTCTGGGGCAGGACACTGAGTACACAGAGCTTGGCCTGGTGGGATCCTGCTCACCTGGGGCAGCCTGTTCCTTTCCTAGCCCATCTTAGGGCAGCCATAGCCAGACAACCAGCAACCCTCGGCTCCAATCTCCAGGGATGCTCTGCACTCCTTGGGGACAGTTTTGGTTGTCATAGCTTGGATGCATGGGCACTACTCAAGTACCCAAGTGCACAGGAGAGTCCCTGTCCCCAGCAGAATTGTGGGAACCAAGAACTCTCCCTCTGGGGAAGGCTCCTCCCCCGCATGTGTCTTCCATCTGGCTGGGCTGTGGCCTGGGGGCGGGGTTAAGTGCCCCTGGAATTACTGACTTTCTTCCATAGGGGAGATGGGACCATTTGTAGCTGTTTCACTGTTATTGGCTTAAACTCCCAAAGGCATATTTGATATGACACACAGTCTCTCTTGCCTTCTGAAATTAAATTGTGGGAGTGTTTAATCATAATGTCATATTGGTTTGGGCTCAGTGTCAACCCTGTGGGTTTGAAGCATCTGTGGTAGGAGTGTGTGGGCCTCCTGGCAGGTGTAGGTGGTGTGTGCTCAGTGCTACGGTATCTAATTAAGAGCTCTGTACTTGTGCTGGGGTCTGGACTCTCTCCCGAGTTTCTCCACTGTGGTCAGAAGCCGCCTGGTGCTGGGGAGTGTGTCCTGCACTCGGGGTTGATGACAGCCTGGTGCAGGACACCTATTTACAGAGCCTGTATCAGGGAACGGCTGCCATCTGTGGTCTGCGAGTGCCACTCCTTCTCAAAATAGAGATGTTACTATCTGAGGGTAGCCCCCCACCCCCTTTAACATTTTTAGAAATAGAAAGCCAAATCCCAGACTTGGTTCACAAAGAGTAATCAAGACCGTATTGGCAGCACATGTGCGGGGAGCTGGATGAGAACACTCAAGTGTTACCCATGAGGCAGCGCAAGGGTGAAGAGCTGGAGACCCAGCTTCCCATGATGCTTGCTGGCTCAGATGTGTTCCTGCTGAACTTGTTAAAGAGACCTGTGGATCTAGGGATGGGCGGGAGGGTTGGCATAGGAAGGACCTGAGGCTTTCTCTGACTCTGACTGTTTTGTGCAATCGAAACAGAATCATAACAGAATTATAGCAGACAGGATTTATTTGGGCTTGTGCTCCTGAAAGAGCATTTAGCCAGCAACCTGAGGGACCTTCTATACCACCATTAAAGACTCTGGCCAGGGTACCGTGTGAGACAGCAGGAGAGGGGAGCGAGGACAGTCCTGGAAGCCAGATTCACCTCTCTAACTCAATCCCTTCCTGGGGCTGCAGCCCCCTCCTGACCTGGACTTTGAAAGACCCCACCTTCTCACATGACTGATACATTTCAGCAGGATTTTGGGATGACTTTTGCACCGTGTCAGAGGTCAAGGCTTTGCACTCACAGCCACGAGCATACATTTAAGTTCAAGGTCCTCAGAAGTCCCTCACCCTGTGAGAAACACCATGGGGTTGAGACGGCAGGGCAACAGACAGACAGACTGGCAGTGTGGCTTGGCATCCTTCTCTCCGGACCTCAACGCAATGACATTTCTGAGGATCTATACAAAAGAGAGCGTCCGAGTGTGAAGTGTACTGATTCCAAGCAGGGTGTTGCCAGGAACAAGAGAAGGCTGTCTCCTGTGTGCTCAGTCTTTATTATTTTATGTTCGATGGTGTCTCCAGCAGTCCGTGCTTGACTGGAGTGCCCGCCTAGCTGAGGGTGGCCTTGAACCCTGGATGCTTCTGCCTCTCACACCTCCCTTGCTGGCATGCACCACCACATCGGGCTCTCCATTTCCTTTTTTGAGCACAGTAATTGCACATTTTTCTCCTTGGAAACAAGGCGAAAAGAATATTTCCAATCAAATCTATTTAAAGATTATAGCACATCCTTGGTGAGTGCCAATTTGCCTTGTTGGGATTTTTTTTTTTTTGTTCAAATCAGGGCTTTTAGGAACTGGTGATTACTTTGTAGTTCTGCTGAGACACTGGAGCGCCCTCTCTCACACAGAGGGAGGAGAAGGAGCTGGCCACTCCTTGCCTGCAGCAGGAGGAGGCAGCCTGGAGCACCTGTGACTGGAACTCATTCCTTTAGAGTGGCCTCAATTGTGGATACCATGCATTGCTGCACTCTGGGAAGTCAGCCTCGGAATGGTTTCCACAGGATCTTGCTTTGCCTTATATCTTATGTACCTTGTAAAGGGGCAGGGTCACTGCATAAGTGTGCCCTTCTGTAAGGAAGCCTCAGCCCTAGCTGGCCCTTCATCAATTTCAAATACATCGATAGGCTGTGCGTTCTAACTTACAAATTGAAAATACTGGTTAGCGATAAAATTTCCCTTCAAAGCTCACTTCTGCAGAATTTCAAAGACACAAAAGATGTGGCTCACACTTGAAATGCCAGCACACTGGAAGCTAAGGCAGGAGGACTGAAGTAAATTTGAGGCAGCCTGGGCTGCATAGAGACCCCCTCCCAGTGTGTGTGTGTGTGTATGTGTGTGTATGTATATATGTATGCATATGTGTCTGTATGTGTGTCTGTCCACTCTCATGTGGAGTGTGTGCATGTGTGTGTGTTATATGCATGTGTGTATGTATGTATATGTGCATATGTGTATGTATGTGTGTGCACGTGTGTATGTACATATATGTATGCATGTGTGTATGTACATATATGTATGCATGTGTGTGCATGTACATATGTGTATGCATGCATGTGTGCATGTGTGTATGCACACATATGTGTATGAATGTATATGTATGTATGTCTGTGTGTCTATGTTTCAGTTCACTCACATGTGGTATGTATGTATGTATGTGTGTGTTATGTGTATATATATATGTATGTATATATATATATATATGTATGTATATATATATATATATTTATGTGTGTACATGCATATTTGCCTGTATGCATGTGTGTATGCACGCATGTGTGTATGATATATATGTATGAATGTATACGGGTGTGTCTATGTCTGTGTGTATATGAATGTATACATATGTGTGTATGTGTGTTATGCGACTATATAGCACCCCCAGATGTTTATGCAAAACTTCACATTGAGCACATCACAGACACACAGAGCCAGGCTCACCCACAGCTAGGCTATAGAAGCAGCCCAGGTGTCTGTCATCAGAGGCATCGATGAAGACAATACAGAATTGTTTTCAGCCATGAGGGAAAATGAAGTTCAGCTGTTTGTAGTGAAATGGCTGCTCTGGAGCTAATCACGGCAAACTGAGTCCGTCCCAGAAAGACAAACATTATGTGTGTCTTGTCACTGTGGTCCCAGACTTTAGAGAGTCATAAAAATCATATATGTGTGAATTACAGGAAAGAATTGAAGCTGGGGAGCAGAGGGGAGAAAGGGGGTACATGGAGACATTGGTGGGAATGGGGAGAGAGAAGAGGGAATGGGGGAGAAGGGGAACAGAGGGGGGAGGAGAGGGGAGAAGGGAGAAGCAGGGCGCAGGGCAACATGATGTACATGCCTGAAAACAGCCTCGTGAGACTCTGTATGAGAATAATAGCTTTAAAAGGCAAGAGAAAGAAATATAAATAACATAGCAAAGAGGAGTCCTTTTCCGGCCTTACCAAGCTGGACTGGGCTCTTACTTGACAACTGACTGCCATATTTGGCACCTGCTGTTTACTGCCACGGACTTGGTTCCTCACACTCTGTGAGGCATGCATCCCAAGCCACTGTCTGCAGGTAGGTTTGGCTATGGAAGGTTTTGTGTGGTCAGGCCACCGGACCCCAGCTTTCCTGACTCCTCCTGGGTGAAACACATCTGGGCCAGCTATTGTGGTCCTTTGTCACCAAGGCGGTGTTTGTGGTAGGCACCTTGGCTTCTAGGCCGATTCACACTTACCTGGGGACTCTTGGGGGCGGGGGGTGTCCAGGCTGTTTTAGGAGCCAGACTGCAGAAGTCTGCACTGTAGCTGTGGCATCTCTCACCCCTCCTGCACATGGCTGCCTGGGGCTTGTGTTCTGCTGGTGATTTTGGTAGAAGAAGCCTATCTCACTGCCACAATGACACTGTTGCTGCAGCGAGGACCAAGGACTTGTCTGGCTCATTCAAGGCCCAGTCTGTTTGTTCTGTGGCTAGGCTTTGTTTCCAGAAGTCACAAGTGTTTGTCATCTCTGAACGTAGATGTATCTTATTTTACCCAAATACTGGTCTCAAAGTAGTGCTCTAATAGAACTGTCTCTTATCTCTACAGCCACAGCCCCTTCAGGCAGCATAAAACCAAAGACAAGCATGAGATAGACCGAATGACCCTGACCGTGGTAAGCATGAGATAGACCGCATGAGCCTGACCGTGGTAAGACCATTATAGAGAGCCCTTCTGAGTCCCAGAAGTGTGCCGTAGAATAGTGGAATATACAACAGGGCTGGAGAGATGGCCCTGAGGAAAAAGAGCTTGCTGCACAGACCTGGGCCCTGTGTTCTGATTCCCAGAACCCCCACGAAATCCGGATACAGTTGCTACATTTGTAATAGCAGTAGGGCTGTGAGATGTCTGGTGAGGGTAGAGAAATCCTCAGAGGTCATGGTATGAGCACAGCAAAAAGCCAACAAAGACACCAGATGGAAGACAGGGTTAGTCACCCAAGGCTGCCCTCCATGTGGGCCCTGTGGTGCACATGTACCCACATCTATTTGAACACCCAATGTTTGTTGATTCATAGATACGGATACAAAATAACAATAAAGACAGATACAAACCATGTAACATATAGTATATAAAATATTATAAAACAATATATGATATAACACATATAAAACATGAAATATATTATGCAGCATATGTAAAATAGTATGTACACTATATGAGAATCGCATCGTGAAAGTAATAAATGAAGATAGCCATCCCTAGTGGAAATTTTGAAAGAAAAAACAAACAAACAAGCAGAAATACACACCAGGGCAAAAGGTGAGAGTTGCAAATGAACAGAGTAAGATGCGGAGGGTGGGGGAGCAGACATAGCCACCAGAAAAATGAAGAGGTGACCCCCATACAGAAGAGGTCCGGGCTGTAGGCTCTTTAGACCTGCCAAAACCAATCAGTAACTATTTGAAGGTTTAATGCCACTCTGTTGTGAATTTGGCTCGTCCCTTTCCTAAGGGACAGCCTTGACTTGGGTTGGATATGAAGTCACTGCCTTAGGATGGACCTTTGAAGTTTGTTTCTTCTCTCCCTAGAACGTGCAGCTTCCAGATGCCTTCTCCCCTGAGCTGAGGTCCCTCTTAGAGGGTTTGCTCCAGCGGGACGTGAGCCAGCGGCTGGGCTGCGGAGGAGGAGGGTGGGCCATCTTTCAGAGTCTCCACTCCAAAGGAAAAGGCTGGTCTCTTGTATCAAGTCGTCACTAGGAGCCCTCATCTTTCACTGGGGGTGGGGGGCGGGGGAGCTGGTTGGTTGTCCATTCTGTTGCCTGTACAACATCAGTTTGCTTCTGTTCCTGGGTTTCAGAGGGGTCTGGAGTCAAAGTACAGGGCCAGTCCTCAGAGGGCTGCGTGGGCGGGGCTTGTACCTCAGTAGAGCAGGAGGCAAAGATGGGGAACTGGAGGATTTTCTTCAAAGTAAATCTCTTCTTAGAGCCAAGCCCCACTTGCTAAAGACTCCACCCCCACCCCCAGTATTGCCAGCTGGGAAACCAGTGTTCAAACAGCTGGTGAAGAGAGGGAGGAAGATGGGAGGGGGGTGTGTGGGAACAGGGAGAGGAGGGGAGAAGGAAGGGAGGAGAGAGGGGGATAGAGGAAGGAGAGAAAAGAGGGAGGGAGAGAGAAAGGGAGAGAGGGAAGAGGGGGAGAGAGAGAGGGAGGTGGAGAGAGAGGGAGGGAAGAGGAGGAGAGAGAGAGAGGAGGGAGAGGGAGACAGAGGCGTGGTTCAATTTTCCTACCACATTCTGTGACACTGGGCATAGCCTCTGTCTCTTCCTTGTATCCAAGAGATACCATCCCTGTATCTCTTGGGTCTCCTGAGTCTGCTATTTACCTGACCCCGAGCCCTCCTCTTTCCTGGGCCCTATCTTTTAGCTGCAATGTGTTCCCAAGTAGCCACTCCTTAGAGAGGGGCTAAGGGGTGAACCCTCCCCCTCAATCCAGCCTAATGTTGCAGTTATGCAGAGGCATCTGAAGCTGGAGGATGTGGCTTTATGCTGTCAACGCTGCTCTGGATGCCTTCCTCAGCTCAGGAGACAAGTCGTGCCATCTCCCTCCACCCGCCACCATTCCGATTATGATTGGCAGAATGTTCCTTTGTCCTCCGTGCTCCTGATCGCCTGTGTCAGCTGTCTCTTCCCTTTGATTCTTTGTTTTACTCTCTGAGCATTTAGATCCCTAACTCATCTATTGATTTTTTTTTAAGTTTTTTTTGGCAATATTGGTTTCTTAAATGTCAAACCTTCTAGGGCTTTCCCTCCTATTTGAATACACAGCTAGTTGTGGGGACTTGAGAATTCAGGGGTGGGGACAAGGTTTGGTGTGAGGGTGAGTGTACATGCATGTGTATGTGTGTGTGTGTGTGTGGGGTGTCTCCCTGAAGAATTCCAGCCCTGATGTGTACACATACACATGCATACACACATGCACACACACATGCATATACACACATGCACAAACACATGCATATACACACATGCATACACACATATGCAGACACACACATGCAGACACACACATGCAGACACGCATGCATACATGCTCACACATACACATGGACATGCATGCATACACATGCACACATGTGTACACACACACGTCTGGAGGTCAGTACACGCTGCATCCATCCCAGGGCAGTTGCTCTGCTACCTGCTGGCATTGCAGATTCCTCTGTCACTCCCATCTACCTCTGCACAGCCCCTCTTGCTTGCCTCTCTGATGGGCATGTGTCTCTGTGCTTCACCCAGCATTTCCTGTGACATCATGGCAGTGAAGAAGTCAGTCTATACTCCAACAACCTTGCTGGTTTGCCTGTCACACGTTCAGCCTGCTGTATAGACAGCAGAGGGTGCAGGCAGGACCCAGACAAGGCCCCTCAAATGTTGCTGCTGAGGACATGGGTACCAGCCTTGCCTAGGATCCTTCATCAGCTCAGGACTTGGCTCCGAGCTCTTGTTAATGACTCAGGTCTGGGAGGAGCTGTAAGGGAAACAGACACAGATCTGAGGCTGGGTGCCTGGTTCAGGGCACTGCTAAAGACCAGCCCAGAGCAGCCATTGCTGGTGCAGGGGGACCTGGACTCAGCATGTGACCGCTGCTGTGTGACCTCAGCCTTGACCCTGACCTTTAAGGAGTTTGTTTATTCAACCATGGGGGTACATGTACTGTGGAGTTTCCATCTAAGTCAGTGCCAGAGGCTTCATGGTCCCACCCTTTTTCTGTAATTCTGTCCATCATGGCTGATTGACATTTGTGGAGAGCCTTTAACATGATCCTCTTTCATCACTCTTCTTCAAACTATGCTGTTGCATGCAACTACACAGTACAGATGTACATGTGTGTATCTGTGGGAACTTCCAGGGTGTCTTAAGCTGCAGTATACATCTGGACAAATGGGACATCTTCCCAGGCCCAGTGTTGATCACTGCAGTGCCGTCTATGGTTTCTGAAGGACCGCGCACACACACAGTTGCATGCACATGTACACACACACACACACCCACACACACACACACACACACAGAGTTCCATGCACATGTACATACATACACATGCACATGTACACACACATGGGCAAATACACACTCCCACACACAGAGTTCAATGCACATGTACATATATACACATGCACATGTACACACACATGCTCAAGTACATACATTCATACACACACTGTTGCATGCACATATACACACATACACACAAAGTTCCATGCATGTGTACACACACACACACGTGCAAATACACACACCTGCACTCACACACACAGTTTCATGCACATGAACACACATACATGCAAACACACACTGTGCATATGTGTATGTGTACATGTGCATGCAATTCTCTATCTTCCTGTGTAAATGTGCATGTGACTCTCTGTGTGTGTATGTACATATACATGTGACTCTCTCTCTGTGTATGTGTACATGTACAGGTGACTTTGTGTGTGTGTACATGTGCATGTGACTGTGTGTGTGCGCGTGCATGTGTGTGTGTACCCAAGATTGATGAGTGTCTTCTTTGATGGATCTATACCTTGTATACTGAGGCAGGTCTCTCCCTAGAACCCAAAGCTTCCTGATTGGGTCTAGCTAGCTGCATGCCCTGGGGCATCCCCGGTCTCTGCCTCTTGCTACCATGCCAGTGTGACATTTACACCGGAGCCAGGGATCCTGATCAGGTTCCCATGCTGACACTGTAAGCACTTTCCCTCCTGAGCCATTTTCCAGCTTGCTCTTGGTTTCTGAATGAGATGGAACATTCCTGTAGTTCTTATGGGGAGGCAGTTTGGCACAGCACCTGTCCTCAGGACTCACTCTCTCTCCTCTTCCCCAGGGCACGAGAGTTGAAGGAGCACATCTTCTTCAAGGGCATTGACTGGCAGCATGTGTACTTACGGAAGGTATCCCTCCAGACCCTCTGAGCCCCACTCTCTGTGTCTCTCTGCTGCTGGCTTCCTGACCCTGTCCCTCCAGAGTCCCCACCCACACCAATCCTGCCATGTCCACATGTTCTGCCTGGACTTATCGCCGCACAGGGGACAGCCATAGGGGGTAGGGGACTCCCACGGGAAGGCTCCTCTTCCTCTTCCTCATTTTCTTCATACAGACCACATGTACCTTAGTTGTGCATCTGTGGTTCAGCCAGCTACAGATGGAAAATATTCAGGGGGAAAAAAAATCACAAATGTGCTGAGCACACGCGAACTCCGCCCCAGTCATCAGTGTCACAACGGCACTGACTGAGCACTATCCGAAGGGCATTTACACATTCACCCAGAGATTAATGTCTACAGAGGGTGTGTGCAGGCTCCGTGCAAATCCTTGCTGCTTGCCAGTGGACCTTGTAGGCAAGCCATGGCCTGGACAGGTCCTCTGCAGGGGCTGAAGGGTGACCATATAAAAATTTTGGCGATCTCCTCTCAACAAATAAATAGAAGACACAGCATAGCAGTTCTCCGGCTAACTGAGATGTGTGTAGACTCAGACACATGCAAGGAACATCTGACTTGAACATGGATGTTTTGTGACTCCATACTACCCCTTCCTAATTTTTAAAACTTTTCATTTTATGGGTTGCGTTTTTTGTTTGTTTGTTTTGGTTTCATTTATTTTTTTCTTTCTTTCTTTCTTCTTCTTCTTCTTCTTCTTCTTCTTCTTCTTCTTCTTCTTCTTCTTCTTTTCTTCTTCTTCTTTTTTTTTTTTTTTAATGCTGGAGCTGTAACCCAGGAAGCACATCCTTTCCCTTGGAGCCACACCCCCTCCCTCCTTCCCTTGTTTTAAGCTTTATTGTATTCTCTTTGGTACAGGGAACACCCTGGTTGATTTTTTTTTAATTATTGATTGTATTTATATGAGTACAATGTCACTGTCTTCAGACACACCAGAAGGGGGCATCGGATCCCATTACAGATGGTTGTGAGCCACCATATGGTTGCTTGGACTTGAACTCAGGACCTCTGGAATGGTTGAATTTTTAAAAGTGTGTTTCTGTGTGAAGCCTGCTGCAGAGTAATAGCTGTTTCTACAGGGAGAGGTGTCTGGCTGCCTACCCTACCATGCTCCAATCACCCGGACAGCCAGCACTGATGAGGGCTGGCAGTGTGGAGCTCTGGGTGGGCATGCGCATTTTGGGCATGTGCTTTCTGCGCATGCGCTTTCTGAAGGGCGGGCTGTGTTCTTTTTATAGACTGCTGTCTTGGGGTATACAGGTCAGCTGATAACTGGGCCTTACCTACTTGTTGGATCTTGTAGTACCCGCCACCCCTAATCCCTCCTCGGGGAGAGGTCAACGCTGCAGATGCCTTCGATATCGGCTCCTTCGATGAGGAAGACACCAAAGGCATTAAGGTACACACTCTCCTGAGTATGGGGTTTCTGCTAAGAATGGCTGTGTGTAGAGTTGGCTAGGGACGAGCCCTCACACCTGCTCGGCAAGCGCTCTAGTAGGATGGAGCTACATCCCCGGCCTCTGAACTCACTCTGTAGCCTAGTGGGCCTTGGACCCTAGGTTCTCCTCAGCCTTCCCAATGCTGGGATAACAGTCCACCCATCCTTCCTGGCTTAAGGAGAAGAGAAACCATTAAACTTAGCGATGGCTTTAGTTTTACCAGCAAAGCCTTGGCAGCTTCCTCCGTTCCAATCATTTTATACTGCTGAGCGGCAGAGGGGGCACTCCTGTCACTATGACTGGCATGTGGCATTTGCAGTTGAAATCCAACTTCAAAGTGAGAGAGCAGAAGAATGTGTGGCTTTCGTGCTTCCACATCTAGGGTCTCCCTGTGTCAGGAGAGACTATGCAGACGGCAGGAATCTTTGCCCTTGTCAATCAAGGGCGAATTGACTGTGGGCTTAGCATCATCCCCTACATTCACCAGACACTGGTGCGTGACTCTAGTTTTCCAAGTGGAGACAAGACATACTCATGGGGAGTGAGTCATGAGGGAAAATTACCATCTTCAAAAATCCCAAGTCAGCAGGTCACCGCCTGCCTGCCTGCCAACCAGCCTGTCATCTGCCCCTGACTCTGGTGGCTTATCCCCGGGTGGGGCTCTTCTTTGCTCCTTGAGTGTATCCCCACGAGCACAGTCACTTTTCCATCTGAAAGCGTCCCCTCCAGCAGCAGGCCATGGTTCTGAGTGTCAAACTCACACCTGGTACCTAGAGAGAGAACAGCAGGCGCCATGGTGGAGTCTAACAGGCTGCTGTCTCAGGGTCTCCCAGATTAGGAGTGTGGGGGCAGGGTGAAGGCACCGGCTGGAGGGAAATGAGGCAGGGGACAGAAGCAGATGTGAGATGGAAGCAGCTGTGCACAGGGACAACTGGGCAGAGCCAGAGGCTCCTAGCGAGGAGGCTGACCCCAGGAGGCCATGGGGTGTTACAGTGTGATCCCCAGTATGGAGCCTGTGTTGGGCAAAGAGCCCACAGCAACATTGGTGACCGACTCAGATCCACTTTTATGAGGTTTGGATCAGTGACCTGGGGCGGTTGGAGGGCAGCAGGCTCCTCTGAGCACCTCACACCTGGTGCCTGGGTGTACAGGTACCGCACGCACATAGTGGTGCTGCCGTAAGGTCAGTCCACTTCCAGATGCACCCAAACATTTTTCCCATTAGACGCAAGGCTGCCTGTCAAAGGCGCTAGGGGCAAGACTGGGCTCCAAGATGATGCTTCGCAGTTGATGAGTGTGAGCCTCCATCTCCCGACCTGTGTTATAGATGGTGGTTAAACCCCCAGGCATACAGTCGGGGCTTAACCAGCTAGGATCTTCTATATTGTGGCTTTGGAAAGAGCATTGTGGTTGGGGGCAGAGAGGTGAGGGGTGACAGCCTCTGTGGCCAGCATGAAGTGGGGACGACAGGGCCATGGTCAGGGAGGGAGCTGGAAAGAACTCCTCCGTACTTAATGATTTAAAACAGCTGGAAAGATGTGGTTGTTCATTTTTGGTTGGTTTTTTAAAATTTTTTCTTCTTAAAAAGAAAATCTTCATAATCTCATAGCAACATAAATCCCCCTCTCCTAATTTATTTCTTCCTCAGGTTTTTTTTTATTTTTTCATTTGAGATGAGTTTCTGATATATATTCCAAGCTGGCATTAAACTTGGCATGTAGTCCAGGCTGGGCCTTGAATGAGAAATCCCTCCTTGCTTCAATCACAGGTGTGCCCTGCCCTGCTGGTCTAGTTCATTATTAACTGCCTGGGCAAAGTACACACATGAACTTTCAAAAATTCCAGGAGGCAAGGTCATATGTCTGTAAACAGTGGTGGTGGTTTTGGGAATGCAGAGTGCCATTCTGGCCAGGGACCTCCTAGGCTCTACACATACATACACACAAACATATACACAGCCAAGCACACATACATGCATGAACACACAAACAGATGTGTGCATATATATACATATATGTATATACATATATACACACACACATATATGTATATACACACATGTTCCCATAAACATGTATACATGCACACACACACAAATATACACAGGCACATGTATACATACATGCATGTACACACAAACAGGTATACACACACATACTTGTATTCCCATAAACATGTATACATGCACACACAAATATACATAGATACATGTATACATACATGCATACACACACAAACAGGCTTACATGGATGCACACACATTTGCATGTGCACACACATACATATGCATGCCTCTTGTCACACTCAGAACAACTGAGGACCTCCAGTCTGGGCTTAATTTGGAAATTTGAATGGATGTGGGGTGAGTTCTGCTCTCTTCAGGGGCTCAGCCTCCCCTGTGCCTTCTAAACAGCCCGCCTGCTGCTGTCCAGGTCACTCTTCTGTCTCCCAGAGACAAGAGGAGGATTGGTCTCAGAGAGGTTGCTCCAACAGGTGCAGCTCCCACTAGCCAGGTTTGAGCAAAGTCACCTCATTCTCCTGGCTTCCCCGTGAAGCCTCCCTCAGAGGGTGGGACAGAGACATTTGAGTGACTGCAGCTCTCGGAGGTCCGGTGCCTGCACTCCATGACACTTGTATTTAAACACTCATTCATAGTGGTGGATGAACGAGTCTTTGTGAGATACTAGCAACTCATCCTGCAGCAAGCTTTCCCCCCTTTTTAGATTGTTTCAGGGAGGCTGGTCAGCCAGTCTGGCTTTTCTGTTTTATCAGATTCTAAACTCTATGTAGACCCATGTCCCCACTTTTACAAATACAGCATCCACAGATGAAAAGCAAACCCAGTATGTGAGGCTGGGAAGATACTCAGTCAGTAAAGTGCTTGGTGTGCATGAGTATCTGAGTTCAGAGCTGTGGCACATGTATAAGACTTTGGTGTGGTGGTACACACTCACAACCCAGCACTGGGGAGTGAGGAGGAGGCAGAGACGAGGAAGCCTGGGTCTTGCTAATCAGCTGGTTTATTCAGTAGCTACTCACCCAGATTTAGTGAGAGACTCTGTTCTCTACATACAAATAAGTAAATAAATATGGAAGACACCAATACCAACCTCTGGCCTACACACACACACACACACACACACACACACACACACACACTCATGTGCATGCACACATACACACATTCTTACACGTACACAATATACTCACATGCACACACATGGACATGCACACACTTGTACATGCACACACTTGCACACATACATGCACACATAATATATATATACACACATTCTCACACACACGTACACATGCACATACATAATACACTCACATGCACATACATATACATATATATTGCATACACACATTCTCACACATATACACACACATATTCATGCCCACACATACAATTCTCAAGCACATACACACATACATATATATGCACATACACATATATACTTCCATACACATTTACATACACAGGAATAGATGTACCACATGCACATACAAACAAAAATTTTTTAAAAAATAATTTAAAAAATATCAACATATGTTCATTTTCTTTGGCAAAAAAATACCTGATGCTATTGACGGCCAGGCCTAGGCCTCATGGCTGGGAGCCATGGTGAAGCCCTCCCTGAATGTGGTCATGGTGGGGTCCCACGGCCATGGTGCTGGCTGCTCTGCATCTGGGCAGGTGATGGAGCACAGCCTCTTCTTTCCTTACACACCCAGCTGTTGGACTGTGACCAGGACCTCTATAAGAACTTCCCACTGGTGATCTCCGAGCGCTGGCAGCAAGAAGTGGTGGAGACCATCTATGACGCCGTCAATGCTGATACTGATAAAATCGAGGCCAGGAGGAAGGCTAAAAATAAGCAACTTGGTCAAGAGGAAGGTAAACCGCTTGTTATCCAGTACTTAGAGGAAAGAGCACACCCCACTTGGGTTTTACGTGGATTGGAGTCACCAGGTGGATGGAAGTGCCCACTGAGGGGAGACAGTGCTGTCCCAGTTCTGGAGTACCCCCACCCCTGGAACTTTGGGAAGCAGGCTTGAAATTTTAGTCCTGAGAGATGGAGCATCTCAGAGTCATGAACAGGCCCTTGGAGATTCCAAAAGTCTCTGTGACAGGAGTGTACCTCGCAAATGCATTTTAAGTCTGCTCAGAAATGCCAGCCTGTGTCAGAAGGGCAGCTCTGTGGACCCCAATCCTTGCCTGTCTCCTCTGTCTCAGAGCTTGCTTTCTCCCCATCTCGGGGGACATAGGGGTGTCAACCTTTTGAGGGTGATCGAACTCTCTTCGGAGAGTAAGCTCCCAAGGGTGGGTGAGTTTTATCTCTTTTCATTTGTTATTCCTGGCACCCACAAAGCTTAAGCCTCATGCCTAGCCCCCGTGGCATCGTGGGCACATTGATGGATGAGTGAGTGATTTTAACACAACCGCCAAGGCTCTGGGGAATGTTTTGAAACATCCCCAGTTTTCCTTAAATAATGCACCAACTTAGAGCCGCAGTCAGTGCCCTGCATGGGTCTGAGGATGAGTCTGCTGTGGCTGCCACCTTAACCTTGGAGAGAGAAAAGGCCTGGCTTCAGAAAACGACTCACAGGATGAAAGTGGATTAAAGGAAAGAACCCTCCAGTGGCAGTGGGACTTTGGAGAGATTTTACAATTAAACAGTCTCTATTATTTGGTAGTCGTTATTATACATATAGGTTTAAAAAAAATGGGTTGGGAGCAAACCTTTGCCCTGTCAGAGTTCTCAGTAGGTACTGTGGGTTCAATGCCAAGAGCCTGGGACCTTCTGAGCTCCCAGCTCCTGTGTGTCCAAAAACTGAGATAATGGTGTTCAGATGAGTTACTTTGTAGAGACCTGTGCAGGTTCTCCAGCCCCAGAGCCTGTTTTAGCCGTGCTAAGGTAACATTGTGTCTTTACCCTCAGATTACGCTATGGGGAAGGACTGCATCATGCACGGGTACATGCTGAAGCTGGGGAACCCCTTTCTCACACAGTGGCAAAGACGCTATTTTTACCTGTTCCCCAACAGACTGGAGTGGAGAGGAGAGGGCGAGTCTCGGGTGAGTCCCGGGGTGGGCCCTACGCAGCCTTCGGGTACAGCATACTGCTTTATATCCAATGCCTCTTAGTGTCACAGAAAACAAGGGTTGCTCTCGTCCAAGTAACTTTTAAGTGTCCAAGTGGAGTCCCCTTCTTGGAGTAAGATGCAGGTGTCATCTGAAAGACTGAGTCCAAGTCCAGCAGCCTTGAGGGTGGGGGTGGGGGCAAATGGAGGCTGGGGAGGGGAATGGGTGGGCTGGGAGAAGAGCAAAGTAGGAAGAGGGCCATCCCAGCTCATTGCTTTCAGGACTGAGGACACCCCAAGGTGTCCTCTCCAGGCCTCAGTTTCCAGAAAGCCTCAGAGCTCCCGTGATTACTGCAAGCTTACCCAAAGCTAGGGGCTGTAAACAAACTCACTGGTTTAGTGGTTTCCAGCGTCCAACTCTGGATTTACTGAGAGGAATCCAGGGCAACCAAGGGCACAGCCAGCTCACTGTGGGTGGGGAGGGATGCTGACTGACTCAGGTCAGCCTGTGCTCGCTAGGTCTCTCCCCAGGTCAGATTACACCAAGTGTTACCAGTGGGCTTTACATCGGAGAGGCTGGGATAGTAAGGCACCCATGCTGTCTGCACCCTGCTGGGAATCTGTAGACAAATTTCACAGTACCTCAGAGCCTTTCCCCAGTTACTAGTTACTTAGTAGCAAAGGGTTTCCCCGAGTTACCAGTTACTAGTTATGGCAAGCAAAGGGACAAGTCAGGCTATTTTATTAAACACCCACCAAGTGAGAGGCCTGAGGAGGAGTCCCCCTGGGAGGACGGTGTAGGAAGGCAGGACAGGGCTCAGCGCTGGGAGTGCAGGCTTGGTTTTGTCCCAGGGTCAGGACATGGTTTTGTGTATTGGGAGGCAGGACTGAGGCTCAGCAGTGCCGGAGAGTATGGAATCCATGAGGCCAAGCTCAACTCCTTTATCCTGACTCAGAGCCATGGGTTTTGATAACTGCTGGTGACGTCTAGGGTAATTATGAATGGTGGCAATGGCCTGTGGTCACCTTGGTGCTGTGCCAGGAGGCCCTTTGAAATTAAAGTCGGTAAGACTTGCCGCAGTCGGGTGTCTTATGGGTGCCCCAAGATGCAGCTCTGTGCTGGCTGGTGTTGAGGTGTTTTCCTGGAGCCTGGTCGGACAGTCTTCTTACAAGCCTCATGGAGGAGGGCACAGCAAACTGTCTGGGCTGTAACGGAGTCTCAGTCTCTCTCTCTCTCTCCCTTTCTGTCTCTCTTGCTGTCTCTCATTGTCTCTGTTGCTGAATCTCTGTTTTTCTGTCTGTCTCTCTGTCTCTATATCTCTCTGCCTCTTTGTTTCTGACTTTCTGTCTCCCTTTGTCTATCTGTCTCTGTGTGCCTCTTTGTCTCTGTCTGTTTCCGTCTCTCTGTCTCAGTTTCTCTCTCTTCTCTCTCTTTGTCTCAGTCTCTCTCTTTTCTCTCTCTGTGCCTCTCTCACTGTCTCTGTCTTTCTGTCTGTCCCACTGTCTCCGTCTCTCTCTGCCTCTTTGTCTGTTTCTGTCTCTCTGTTTCAGTCTCTCTCTTGTTTCTGTGCCTCTCTCACTGTCTCTGTCTTTCTGCCTGTTTCTCTGTCTCTCTCTGCCTCTTTGTCTCTGTCTGTCTTTGTCTCTCTGTCTATTTCTGTCTATCTCAGTCTCTCTCTCTTGTCTCTCTCTCTGTGCTTCTCTCACTGTCTCTGTATGCTATCTCTCTGTCTTTCTGTTTGTCTCTGTCTGTTTCTGTCTCTCTCTTTGTCTGTTTCTGTCTCTTTGTCTTTGTCTCTGTCTCTCTCTGCATCTATGTCTCTGTCTTTGTCTCTCTGCCCCTGTCTCTCTTTGTCTCTCCCTCTCTCACTCCACTCAGTGTTCTGTATGAAGCTGGGCAGTCCCTGAGGTAGATCTGTCAGAATGAAGAGAGGCATAAAAAGCATGGGAGGTTCTCATGCTATTCACTCCAGATTTTTGTAGAATTTATCTGAAATATAAACAAACAAACAACATCCCCAGATGAGGAACTCATTGTGTGGTGGCCTCCTGCCGAAACCGTCACACTAGATCTCCTGTGAGGATCCTATAAGAACGCCACTTGCATTTAGGTCTTTTGGACATCAATCAAGATAGCTATGTCTTCGCCCATCTCCCCATCCCAGCTGTCACTACTGTGCTCACTGTTCTGATAATGGCTGGACAGTGGCAGATGCTCCTGTGACATGTGATGTGGTCCTGTCATGGATACCCAGACTGACACTTATCCACAGTGCCTGCCCATAGGCCCTCACAGACCACCACTGCCGTCCACAGTGCCTGCCCGTAGGCCCTCACAGACCACCACTGCCGCCCACAGTGCCTGCCCGTAGGCCCTCACAGACCACCACTGCCGTCCACAGTGCCTGCCCGTAGGCCCTCACAGACCACCACTGTCATCCACAGTGCTGGGCCATGGAACCTCACAAAAGCATGGCTTTCCTGGTGTTTCAGTTTGAACTTTTGTTGTTGTTTATGTCACTGTGACCATTCTCCTTATTTCTAGATGATCAGCCAAGAAAGAGAAAGTAATGCCCTTTGCTTTTGAAAAACACACTCTTTGATTTATCCCAAGAGATCACCAAATACCAAAGTAATCGTTAACTATTTGCATTTAGCAAAGTCTACTGACCATGGAACAGATCATGTCTGTGGAGGAGACCCAGATTAAAGACAGAAAGTGCATCTTACTCAGGATAAAGGGAGGGAAGCAATTTGTCTTGCAATGTGAGGTAAGGCTTTTTTTTTTAATTAATTAATTTACATCCCAAATGCTGCCCCCCACCCCCTTCACAGGGTTCTTCCCCACATCCTCTCACCCCTCCACCCCCCACCCCCGGTACATCGAGTCTCTGCAGGATTACACAAGGTAAGTTTTTATTGACATCCCTCTGGAATGGAAACAATGGCTCTGGCCATTGTCCCCAGGTTCCCCTTGTCTCTCACAGATTTAGGAGTGTGAAGTTTCAGGTAAATTAAGTCACATCAAAATGCTAGCAGAGGAGGAAGTGCAATGAGGTGATGGTTGAGTCTGGAGATTGGGATGGGGGAACGGGTGTGGGGGTGGGGGAGGACCTGGAGCCTGATCTTACCGATAACATAACTCTCTTATCTTTGGGATTCCAAAAGGGCTTTTCCAGGGGTGCTGTCTTTGTTCTACTCTTTGAGTTTCATTACTGGACAGCCCCGGGGTACTGAGGCGTGTTTTCAGAGCAGCAGCTTTCAGAGAGGCCCCTAGAACAAGGTTGCCTTTTAGCCTGTTTTTGAGATATATAGAGTCTTACTGTGGACTCAGGATGGCTGGGAACTCTGGTCTTTCCTGGCTCAGCTTCCCCTGGGCTGACACCCTCCTTAAGTAACTGTAAACTCCCTTAGACCCTCCTTAAGTAACTGTAAACTATCTTAGACTTGTGATCAGTCATTTTAAAGTATCAGATCCCCTCCCCCAACTTTTATTCTATAGGCTGTGGTTTTAGGACCCAGAGAAAAATCCCCAACTAGATTAAGGCAGTAGATACTGTGTGCAGGAAGCTCACAGGAAGAGCCCACAGCTGGCTTTCCTTGTCTCACCAGGTTCCCAGGGACTCGAAGGTAGGGGTCAGGCTTCATTCAGTGCAGGTAGCATGTGTCCAGTGTCAGGCTCCATTTGTAGATACTGTTGGCAGGTGAGTAGACACACTCCAATTCTCTCCTACATCTCCATGCAGAGTGACCCCGAGTTTGCACAGTGGCTGAAGGAGCTGACCTGCACCTTCAATGAGGCCCAGAGACTGCTGCGCCGTGCCCCCAAATTCCTCAACAAACCACGGGCCGCCATCCTGGAGTTCTCCAAGCCACCACTGTGTCACAGAAATAGCAGCGGCCTCTGAACCACAGAGCAGCGGGGCCTGAAGGAGGGGCCCCAGCTCTTCAGCCCAGGAGTGGAACGAAGCCACGGGGAACCGTGTGGGGCTAAGACACAGTGTTTCTGAGCACTGACGGGGCTGCTCCAAGCCGAGGAGGCTCAGGACACCAGGGCGGCCTTCTGGGAGCTGGGACATCCTCGGGGCTGTCCTATCCACACTCGAAATTACTGAAGAAGCAGAGGCATTCTGCTGTGCAACTCTCTCACTTTGGTATCCAGGGACCCAGAACGTAAAATGGTCCTTACTTCTCAAGCTTTTATGTCTGGCAGGGAGCATATCTGGGGTGGAAGCACGGTCTCTGGGACTATGGTGGCCTGTTCTAGGCATTGCTGTGTCCGAGTGCCTGCCTGAGGTGTAGGGGTTGAGGCTCCAGACACTGGAGGAGGGTCTCTGTAGGTCAGGGCTGACTCCTTGCTGTCCCTGAGGCGATGAGGTAACCCTGAGTATCGTGTGCACTTCCTTCCTCTGATGACTTCTTTCCAGGGATGCCCCTCGAGGAAACTTCGCGGCATCCATCACAGCCATTTCTGGTGGGCACAGACTTCAAGCAGGACCTAGGTAACCCACCAGACAGTGCCCCCAATGCATGGCGTGCATAAACTTGGAGTCACCATCAATGGTTAGGTATGACAGAGTCCTCCTGATCCCCCAGTTTGACCTGGGGAGCATCTGAGGATGTGCCCAAGATAGACAAGAGTTGCTGCCTTGTCTTTCAGTATAGCTTATAATGATCTCACACTGGTGGGTGACAGTGTCCAGCGGTCGGTCCCCTATGCGCCCTGGCATGCCCCATACCCTCTGTCACTAATGCACTGTGCGCTGAGTTATTCTGATGGGGGCAGCAGTTTGCCCAGCCCCCTTCCCCTTAAAAGTGGGTTTCTCTGCTGCTGCCTGGCCCCATGTCACACAATGAGAAGTCCTGCAAGGTCTCGGTGGACTTGTCCAATTCCTGAGGCCTTGGGGGCGGGGGCAGTATGGTAGTGTTACTGGGTCTCTAGATGAAGTCCCGAGCACATAACCTGACAGCAGAATTCTTTGTGTTCTGTCCTGGATCTTCCTGACAGTCCCCAGTGTGTATTATGTTCTTGTGCTGGGGAAAATGAGGTGTTTATTTATTGATATCTATGGGGTTTTTTTTTTAATTGCAACTACCTTTTGAGAATTTGGAAGATAATTTACTGAGAGGGTCCATTACTCGGCAGGTGCATGAGGGACCTGTGAGACTCAGGGCCTGTCTCACCGCACATGAATTCTGGGTTCATGATCACGCACAGGGCCGCTGTTCACTGCCTCCAGGGTGGGAATGTGGCGTCACCTGGCAGGGACACCCTGCTTGCTTAAAAGACTAATATTCAGATTCTTCTACTTCTACTACTACTACTACTACTACTACTACTACTACTACTACTACTACTACTACACACACACACACTTAAGCGTTGTGGTTACTGTGTAGGCATGGTTAGTATGGACAGCTCACACATGCTCAGTCAGACCTGCAGGGAGGGGTAGGAGCTGTATCTCTGGTCTCTTTAGCACATATAGAGACCTCCCCCCACCCCTTCCACATTGGGAGGGAACTTGACCCCAGCAGGTGCTGGGCTAGCTGTAACAGTCTCTTATCGGGGTTATAGCTATACCAAAGTCTTTCAAGATGGCACAGGATCATGGGATCCTGCACCTGCACTAAATCACGCCAGACTGGCACAAATATCATGTGTTATTATTGGCCAAGTTAATTTTAAGGCCCCTTTCCTTTTAGAAAAAGAAGTGTGTGTGGGTGTGTGTATGGTGGGGTCTCCTGCCCTCAACCCCATTTCCCTCGGGGACAGGAATGAGAGAGAGTGCAGATGGCCTCTGGCATAGTCCTAAAGATTCATATATGGGCTGGTGGTGGATCTGCTAGCGCCATCTCAAAGGCCATCTTTCCACCCTGGCATGTGGCTAGGGTGTGTCCTGGATCCATAGGGTGGGAGGAGGAGCCAGATGGGTTTATGATACATGGCTGTTTGAGAGTTCCCATCATGCAGGCAAGTCCCTAGATGCCTCTTGTACTCAGACTGTTAACAGGGCGAGTCATGAGTACTAGTGACCTGGGTTTCTGGCCTGGATCACTTATCATGATGGAGGATGTTCCACTTATTGCTGTTTTTACACAGCTATACTCTACATAGGCGTGGTTTCATAAGGCAAGAATCAATGCACAAAGTCCAAGAATATCAGATAATTTTAGAGCCACTATGTGACACACACCAAATTAAAACCTTTGGCAAGCCCCAGTTTGTTTATTATTTATTTTAATCTAAACTACCCTCTTGTCCTTAGGGCTCCCTGCTTTTCCTCTGGGTCATAATTAAATGTGTGGGTTTTTTGTTTTTGTTTTTGTTTTTTGTTTTTGTTTTTAAACAAAGCCTGTGGAAATTGTCACACTGTAGTGGTTGACAGAGGAACCTGTCTTGCTACTGATACTCAAGTGTGCACATTGAAAGGCCCATTGGCTGACATTACAAACTGTCCATGTAAAACCAGCAATGAAGGATGGATGGTGACCTACAGGGGAAAGACACTGCAGGTTCACAAGCCCAGCCTTGATTGGCAGAGGCAGGAGGCTTATGAGTTTGAGGCTAGCCTGGCCTACATGGCAAGTCTCTGCCTCCAGAACACCAAGGGCTATGGCAGTAGCTCTGGGCCAAGGTCTTGCCTTACATCTCCAAGATTCTGGGTTTAATTCCCAGAGGGTGTGGACAGCGGGCAGCAGACTGTTAGCCAACTAATAAGATTTATCTCTAGTGGCCGCCTTGACCTTGGCTATGTGTCTGTGAGAAGCAGCTGTTCTGAGGCCCCACTAGCCAGGATTGTTCACCAGTGGTCAGTGTGACAGAGAGGCAGAGCAACTCGGTACAGGAACTCACCGTTTCAGTGGTAGGGTAAGGACAGAGGGAGAAGGCTTGGTTGGCTGATGGAAGCCACACACTTGGCATGATGACCCACCAAGGAGGGAATGAGGGGAGCTCAAGGGACACGCCCTCAGAATCCCCCAAGGATTTTTGCAAGACTTGCTTCGTTCCTGAGGCCGAGTTGCCCCGTCATGAAGGTGCCGCCACGTGTTCTTCTATGGACATTCCCAGGAAGGTCCCTCATCAGTGGTACATCCCCGGACACTGAGTCTGTCACCTGAGACTGTGGCTGTGTCGCCCAGGCAGTGTGAGGCTGTGACCTAGTCACTGTCCATGAATGGGCTGTGGAGGGGTGCGTGTCCAACTTAGATGTGGTGAACCTCAGAATGGCATCACCGCCTTCCTACATGTTTGATTCCACTTCTACTTGGAACTTCCATAATTTAAATTTAAAAAAAAAAATCGTTTCTCTTCCTAAGTGAGGTTTACTCGAAAGTCTCAATTGCTCACATTCATGTTAATAGGACCTCTTGCTTTAACTTCATTGGTTGGTTCAAGGCCTCTTTTCCTTTATTTGTTGCTATGGGAATGAAGAAGGATGAGCCCAAAGCCTCTTCTCCATTCTTGGTGGACATTAGCATTTTCTCTGTTGGTTGCTTTTGTCAACTTAGACAAATAAGAGAGAACGCAGCACAGCACCTCAGACTGGCAGCCCCAGGATTCAGGACACTGAGACAGGAGAATGATAAGTCCTGGGACGTCCTGGGCTACAGCTACAGGGGAAACCCTGCCTTAGGAACAAATCAACTAACAGACGGAGTTGTTTCCTGACACAGGTGTGAACACTCCTACAAGCCACCCGAAGGTGCCATGTTCCCAAAGTGGGAAACCACGCACTTTAAATGGCCTTCAATTGAAAAGCAGCCACAGAGACTTGGTTCGAAATGTTCGCCTTTCATGAAGGACAGAAGTCGTTACAGCTAATTCAAATCCATAGCGTAGAGTTAGGTCTCGGCTTCTAATAGTCTGAGTCCTTCCAGGAAACAGAAACCTATGCCATCCCTTTTTATTTTGCCCTAAATGTAAAACATCTTTGACAGCAGCTTGGGAGTGGAGCCATCATTCTGATTATCAACTGTGATTTTTTTTTCCCTCCATTTCCTTGGATTTTTCACCTGCCCTGTGGTTATATGTATTGTATGTGGTTTATAAATTCAACACTGGCTTTTTTTTAGTTCTGTTATTAAATTATATTTTTCTATGTTCTAAGTAATAGCAGATCTGGCTTCTTCTGGTAACAGAGATGGATGGACCTGTAACTAGGAGACAAGAGTTCTATTTTAGCACAAAAGCATTTTATATTATTTATTGAATCCGTATGTGCGTTCCCATGGAAACCATCTGTATTTCTGCTTCTTGTGATCTGTATAGTTTGTTATTTAAAGAGAGATGGCAGCCTTTTGTGTTGCTGAAACAATAAAACCAAGCTCCTACAAGCAGTGGCTTGAGGCTGACATCTCATTTCCCTGACGTGGACTCTTCCCCAACCGAGACACGCATGTGGGTTTTTTAAGGCATTGCAGGTGGGTTGCTGGAAATTGACCTCTTCTCCCTCGACAGCCATCAAGGGTGCTGCACCCCCAAGCACTTAGGAGAGTGACCTCCAGAGTTGGTCACTCAGGACGCTGCTCTAGTTTTTAAAGCCAGCCTTGTCCAGGGGGCCCTGTGAGCTGATCAAATAGAACCTTTCTCTAGCCAGCATGGCCTTGTGGGAACCAGGGCTGCTCAGCGAGCCTTGGCATTTTCCATCTATGCTATCCTCCTTCAGTCTTACTGGTCTTCACATCCAGTAACCATGCCAGCTCAGCCCTCTCCCCCTCTCTTTTATCCATGACAAACTGTGGTTTAAAACTACTCCGAGGAAAAGCTGATTTAAATGTGCCTTCTTACTCCTTTCTATTCAGAACAGTTTGGAAAGCTGGATCATAGTGGCAAACACTCACACCTGGGAATAACCCTCACTGGTGCTGGTTCTTATTTTAAGGGGACCCTCTAGGCTCCATTTATGCCAACAATGGTCAGCTGTGAGTGGGAAGTCCAAGGATCCAGTAGTTGCTCAGTCGCACGAGGCTGGGTGTTTCAGCTGGTCTTCTGTAGAAGTAGGTTCCGACAGATGTGCTGCTAGTAAGTGCACGCAGGGGAAGAAGAGCCAATCTTCCTTCTTCCAACGTCCTTATGTAGGTCTCCAGCAAAGGTGTGGCCCAGATTAAAGGTGTGTACCATCATGCCTGGATCTGGGACTTACTTTGTCCCAGGCTGACCTGGAACTCTGTCTCCTGGGATTAAAGACATGTAGTATCTTCCCTGGGCCTAAGCTTTTCATGGCCACTATGCCTCAAGATCTCCTTGCCAAGACCAGGACAGAGTTGGGCAGTGGTGGCACAAGCCTTTAATCTAAGCACTTGGGAGGCAGAGGCAGGCAGATTTCTGAGTTAGAGGCCAGCCTGGTCTACAGAGTGAGTTCCAGGACAGCCAGGGCTATACAGAGAAACCCTGTCTCGAAAAACCAAACCAAACCAAACCAAACCACCAACCAACCAACCAACCAAACAAACAAACAAACAAAAATGATTGGACAGAAATGTGTGTCTTTCAGCCTCAAGATCTGGATCACAGGTGAGCCCTCCAATTCTGGATTGTAGTTCATTCCAGATATAGTCAAGTTGACAACCATCAGTAGCCATTACAGCCCCCTGATAACATCTCAGGAGCAGTTGAAGCAGTTCCCACATGTAATCATATGTTACTCCAAGTCTCTGTTCATTGGTCCTGGGTAGCGTATCACAGTCAGTCTGTATTAATCATCATCAGCCCTGCATGTGATACTGATTGGTCCACATCACCAATCCCTGGCCCCGGGAGTGGTAGGTACCACAGTCATTCCATTCTGGAGCAGTCCGACTGGTTTTCTATGCTGGAAAACTGCTCATATCAACCCCAACTGACAAGGATAAAGAATGCCTAATCAGACATGCTGACCCTGTCTGCCATTGAAGACTGCACCAAGTTGCTACAGTATTGGTGACTCAATTTAAAGGATGCTGACTTTGGGTGAAATTGATATGGGATGATTCCGTGATACTGAAGGAGTGGACAGGCATGGCTGCTGATTCCGTTGGCCTCATAGTACAGCTGTTTGCCCAGGCTTCAGGGTTTTGGAGCCTCCCAAACCTTTCAAAATGGAGTCTAGGCCTATATGAAGAGATTCATCTTGCCTGCAGCATGTGGAAAACCACGGCACACACCCGAATCAGCTTACAAGATGACTTGGGTTCTCTTCCTGGATAGAGAACTCCTTCCTTGCATACTGCCCCTGCTCCACAGAGTTGTGCTGAGTGGCTCTTATGATGCACACCCCTTTAAGCCAGAGCTCCAAGCCTCAGCTGCTAGGATCTACAGTCAGGGGTCAGCTAGGTATTTCCTGTCTTTGAGCTGGACAGGAAAAGCCCTGTCTCTTGCTAATTAGGGAAGAAAGGAAGTCACCACTGGCCTGGCCACCACTGAGCCTCCCTGGAGTGTCTTAGTGCTGACTTTAAAACTTTTCAGCCAGTAGCTGGCAGGAGACCCTAGTCTGGTTTGTATAGCTGTCCTGTGGGCAGGAGGCACTGCCTTGTGTGAGCCTACATGTCTGTGACGAAAGCTGAAGAGCTCCTAGTCCTCTGGAATGCCACAGAAATCCCATCACCCCTTAGGTAATGACACGAAAGGGAACTGGCTTCCCTCCAAGGACACTCAACTCATCCCCAGCCAGTCACTTTAAATAACCTGGACCCGTATCACTTTGAATAACAGAGCTCTCTCTCTCTCTCTCTCTCTGTCTCTCTGTCTCTCTGTCTCTCTCTCTGTCTCTCTCTGTCTCTGTCTCTCTCTGTCTGTCTCTGTCTCTGTCTCTGTCTCTCTCTCTCTCTCTCTCTCTCTCTCTCTCTCTCTCTCTCTGTGTGTGTGTGTAATGTCTTGGACTAACTTGTTTTTACTATGGGAGAATTCATCTGTAGCATCTAGAGGATAGTTTTCATCAGGCTGTCTAGAGCCTAGAAGAATATCAATGTGGAGAGGCTTTCATAAGTTATCACCGCTTGGGATAGTGTACCCCACCATGGGGGTTCAAGTCTGGAAAACATGTACACATATCAAGCACAACTGTGGAGGGTCCGGTCACCCACAGCAGCGGTCATGTAACCTGAGCCGTTTGCTTTCCTCCAGCTGCCCAGTGTACATTATGGGTTACTCTCATGAGACCCAGGAACCTCTCACATGGCTGGACCAATAGGCTCCTCAGAGACTGCCTGGGGACACGCTCAAAAAGAAGCCTGCTCAGGTGGCCTTTGTTAGGAGAAGCAGGAAGTTGGCATGATGTCTCTTCCCCATTGTAGCCTTGGGTCAGCTGTCCCTTCAGCTCGCAACCTCACTCCTCTCTACATGGCTTCCCTGCCTTCCCCATTTCAGCCTGACTGGCTGGTCCTGCCTCCAACCCCTCAGCTTTCCACTCTTCTTGTCAGTTTCCAAAGTGCTTCTATGACTGTCTGTCCATAGACCCTTTAATCCTGTCTGCATGGTGAACAATTTGAGAACTCCTTCTGTTTAAGTTTCTGGTGTCATACCCAGGACACCCGTCCTAGTAGCTTCCTATTGCTGATAAACATCATGACTGAAAGCAGGCTGGGAAGGAGAGGGCTTATTTCTCAGGTCACAATGTATCACAGTGTGTCACAATGTATCACAATGTATCACTTAGGGCAGGAACCTGGATGCAGGAGCTGAAGCAAAGGCTATGGAGGAATCCTGTTTACTGGCTTGATATCCGTAGCTTTCTCAGCCTGCTTTCTTATACATCCAAGACCACCTGCCTAGGCATGGCACTGCCCACAATGGGCTGGGTCCTCCCATAACAATCACTAATCAAGAAAATGCCCCATATACTTGTCTATAGGCCAGTTTAAAGGGAACATTTTCTCAATTGTGGTTCCTTTTTCCTAGATGACTCTAGCACGTGTCAAGTTGACAAAACCCAACCAGCGAAAGGACCCTTTCTGCAAGGTGGGGCTCTGGTGAAGTAGAGATTTCTGGTTTTTGTTTATTTGTTTGGTTGGTTTTGGTTTTTCGAGACAGGGTTTCTCTTTATAGCCCTGGCTGTCCTGGAACTCACTCTGTAGACCAGGCTGGCCTTGAACTCAGAAATCTGCCTGCCTCTGCCTCCCAAGTGCTGGGATTAAAGGCATGCACCACCACGCCCTGCTGTTTTTTGTTTTTGAAGCTCAGTTGTACCGTGTTATGTTGTTTTGGAAGCTGCCTTGGGAGAGGATGTTTTGCTGGAGCAATGCTTGAGACGGTGCATGATGTTTGGAAAGAGTATAAGTGGAACCCCACAAACAGTGAGAGGAAGCGCTTGCCTTGGGACACAGTGGGACGCTTCGCTGGTCTTTGCTGGCCATGGAACGCTTCACTGGTCTCAACTTCTTAGCTGGTCTTCACTGGTCTTCACTTTGTAGAGAGAAACACATCAAAGAACTTCTTGTGGTATTCCAGCTAATTTTTGGTTTCTGCTGGATCAAACTGCTGCTAAAACTAATTTGTGTTTAGTCTGTTGTGGAGAGCCGTGCCACAAGCAATCACGTGCGTGCCATGAGCAATCGCCATCTTATAAGATAGCGCTGGCTTCCACTGCGCCTAACTAGTAAACAAGCCTTATGCGCAAGTGCAAGAGTGAACTCACTCCTATCACTGCCCATTCTCGGGGCGTAATAGTGGGGTGATGGGCGAGCAGTGAATCAGGAGCTGTCACGCCACATCAGGTGCTGAAATATCACGCTGCAGGCTATATAAGCAGCGCCATTTTCCCGGTTTGGGGGTCTTCCCTCCTGATAAGTAAGCAATAAAAGCTTTGCCGCAGAAGATTCCGGTTGTCCTGAGTGTGTTCTTGCCAGCGGGGACAAAAGCTCGGGCAATAAGTGGAACTACCATCACACTGGTGCAAGGGAGATCCCTTGTTCACGGGGCGGAACCAGAACTGCGGGACACATTACAGCTTTACGAGGTATGTCTGGCCTTGAACTTTCTCCAGTGTTAGAAGCCTTTTTGTTCTTTTTCACATGTCAACAAGTGGTTAAGGCAGGGCAGAGAATTCTGGACGAAATTCAAGACAGTCTATCAGAGGTTAAGCGGGGAGAGAGAGTAGGAGCAAAGAGGAAACATGGTGCACCAATTAAGCATACAGGCCTTTCCACAGGTCTTGAACCCGAGGAAAAGTCAATGTCAGGGAATAACACCTGGGGAGAGATTGGAAGGAAGGAGAAGGAAAAAGAAAAGAAAAAAGATCAATCAGTGAAGGTTTCTAGGAGAAGGAACTTATACCCGCCACTAGATGAGTTTAAGCGGCTAGCTCTTAGTAGCTCAGAATCAGATGAAGGACTTAGCTCCTCTGAAGAAATGGACTTGGAGGAGGAAGCAGTTCGTTATAAGGGAGAAAGGTACCAGCAAGATAAAAAGCGAGCTACTCAGTCCAGAAAAAGGCAAAAAGCGGCTGGCGAAAGCCAGCTTGCTGGTCGGCCTCCGGACTGTCGGCTTCAGGGTCCTAGTGCACCTCAGCCCTAGGTGCAGAGGTACCATTCAGAGCCTTATGTGCAGAGGTATTCAGAGCCTTATGTGCAGAGGTATCATTCAGATTCATTCATTCCAAAAGAGGAACAGAGAAAAGTGCAGCAAGCGTTCCCAATTTTTGAAGGATCTGAGGGAGGGTGTGTTCACGCTCCGGTAGAGTATATACAGATTAAGGAGCTTGCAGAAGCAGTTCGCAATTATGGAGTCAGCACTAATTTCACTATAGCACAACTCGAAAGGCTTGCGAATCACGCTATGACTCCTGGTGATTGGCAGACTGTAGTAAAAGCTGCAGCCCCCAGTATGGGAATGTATCTTGAGTGGAAAGTCTTGTGGCAGGACTCCTGCCAGACACAGGCAAGGGCCAATGCCACCATGGAAGGGGACCAAAGAACATGGACATTTGAATTGCTTACAGGTCAGGGACAGCATGCTGCTAACCAAACAAATTATCATTGGGGAGCATACGCTCAGATCTCAGCTGCTGCTGTTAAGGCATGGAAGGCACTCTCTAAGAAGGGAGAGGCAAGTGGACATTTGACCAAGACTACTCAAGGTACACAGGAGTCCTTCTCAGACTTTGTGGCCAGAATGACGGGGGCAGCAGGGAGGATATTTGGAGACCCAGAAGCAGCTATGCCTTTAATTGAACAATTGGTTTATGAACAAGCTACGCAGGAATGCAGATCAGCAATTACACCTAGAAAGAGTAAGGGGTTACAGGACTGGTTAAAGGTTTGCCATGAGCTTGGAGGGCCGCTTACTAATGCTGGATTGGCAGCAGCCATTCTGCGGGGGAGGAGGCGCTCGGATTCAACTGAGCTCAAACTTTGCTTTAATTGTGGCAAACCAGGACATTTAAAAAAGGACTGCAGAGCCCCTATAAAAAGGACAGCACCAGGATTGTGTACTAAATGTGGAAAAGGATATCATTGGGCTAAGGACTGTCGTTCAATTAGAGATATACGAGGCAGGCTCTTGCAGCCTACAAGGTCTTATTGTCCACCCTGGAGTTGTAGATCAGGATTATAAAGGGGGAACTTCAGGTTCTCTGTTCTTGTCCTCAAAGTGTCTTTTCTATATCACAAGGGTACAGAATAGCTCAACTAATAATTTTGCCAATCCTACATGGCTGTTTTCCTTCCTCTGGTATTCCTTGAGCTGCCAGAGGGATTGGTTCTACTGGAAATGATTCTGCTTACTTAATAATGTCTTTAGATTCCAGGCCATCCTTGGAGTTAGTTATAGAAGGGAAACAATTTAAGGGAATTTTAGATACAGGAGCAGACAAAAGTATTATTTCTTCTCATTGGTGGCCAAAAACCTGGCCCGTAACTCAGTCATCACACTCTTTATAAGGGCTAGGATATCAGTCCTGCTCCACTATTAGCTCCCGTTCTTTGAGCGGGCAAATGGATGTCACGCATATTTCCTCCTTTGGGAAAAATCAATATTTACATGTTTGCTAATATGTCTAGGCAGATTTCTTTGTATCTTGCAGGAAGTTGGTCTGAAATTATTCGATGAGACCCTTGAGGCCCTGAGAGCGGCTGTTCTCAGGATCAACTCGACACGAGTGGACCTGTCATTGACAGAGGGTCTCTCCTCCTGGATTTCATCTGCTTTTTCGTATTTTAAGGAATGGGTGGGGGTGGTTTTATTTGCTGCTGTCGTCTGCTGTGGATTTGTGTTTATGCGGTGGTTAGTTTGCAAGCTCAGAACCCAACAAACAAATGACAAGGTTGTGATTGCTCAAGCACTTGCAGCCATTGAACAAGGGGCCTCCCCTGAAATGTGGCTGTCCATGCTTAAGACCTAAATGGCATCTGAGTTCTCTGCTATTGCATCCCACGGATTTGTGGATACATTGCACTGGGATGTAAGAGACTTAATGCTCATTGATCAGCACTTACACCTCGCTGAGGTTTACTAATTCGTTTTTTGGCTGGCCTCTTTTATAGAGTTCGCCCTAGGTCATTTAGCAGTTACTGTCACACAGTACTTTCCTCATGCACAGACCAACCTAAGACACAGGACCCGGTGGCGATAGGGTTACCCTATGACAGGAAAGGCTGTGACATTGGAGGAATGACCTAAGACAGGAGCCACAGCAGATGGACATGACTGCAGAAGCCTAGACCAGCCTCAAATTTTAATAAAATAAAAAGGGGGAGATGTGGAGAGCCGTGCCGCGAGCAATCGTGTGCGTGTCATGAGCAATCGCCATTATAAGATGGTGCTGGCTTCCACTGTGCCTAACTAGTAAACAAGCCTTATGCGCAAGTGCAAGAGTGAACTCACTCCTAGTCACTGCCCATTCTCGGGGCGTAATAGTGGGGTGATGGGTGAGCAACGAATCAGGAGCTGTCACGCCACATCAGGTGCTGAAACGTCACGCTGCAGGCTATATAAGCAGCGCCATTTTCCCGGTTCGGGGTCTTCCCTCCTGATAAGTAAGCAATAAAAGCTTTGCCGCAGAAGATTCCGGTTGTCCTGAGTGTGTTCTTGCCAGCGGGGACAAAAGCTCGGGCAATAGTCTGTAATGCTGGTATCCTGCCAACAAAGAGTTGAATCACCCACTAAGAACTACTTCTAAACAGGTCTACAAACCCCTTTTCCTATTAACCTTCTTTCTCCTCAACCTCCAGACAGTGGGTTAGAAGGGAGGTTGGAGCATTCAAGAACCCTAAATAAAATAGGTTTAGGAAATAATCTAAGCCCATACTCCTGCAAAGCCACCAGTTTACTATAGAATGTTTGTTTGTTTGTTTGTTTGTTTGTTTTGCAAAGTTGGGGTTAGGGCTAGACAGGGCTCCTACAGTGAGTGTTGAGGCTAGGTTTAGTGTCCTGGGTCCTGACTTCCCTGAGATGGCATGAGCCCGCATGGTTGCAGTGGCCTAATCACTGGGCCAGAAAATATGCATGGTACCTGACTACTGGAGGCCACATCACCCTGAGCCCAAAGTGGATGACCTGTGGCCATTAGACTGGCAAAAGGGGGCCTACCCAGAGTCTCTCACACAGGTCAGAGTCACAGGACACAGTAGGGCAAGTACAGGCAACTTCGTGCTTTCCCTTCAGCGCAGGGTGAGCTCACAGTTTCCACAGTGCCGTGCCTGTCAGGCTACAGTTTTCCAAGGGTCATCTATGGTCACCTGGGCACTGAGCAGAAGCAATGGTGTAGATAATAGATATGTGTATACCACCCACCTTGGTAGCTCCTGGGTGACCTTGACCACTGTCCTGGGCCAATCAGATCTTCTTTCATAGGAAGACTTAATTGGCCCAGTGGCTTGGGGAACTGGCATTGAAAGTCTCAGCTGTCATCTCTTTGGGGATGCCTCAGCAATAGAGTGCCACTGGCCCAGGGCCATGAACTTCTTCGTGTAGTTCAGTCCCACGGCAGTATCCTCTTGCTTGAGGAATGATAAGGCAGCACACACAGGTGCCATCAGTCTCCCTCCCATCTAACTAGAACACCCATCACTAGGGCTGAGTACTTGGCCATGATGGGACTCAGCCAGTTCCAAGAAGAAGCCATGGCCCTGCCATGGAGATGAAGACCTGATGGGCAGTGATTGGCAGGAGTGGAGAGAAAGCAAGAATACTGTAGAGGAGAGGGAGGGTGGGCTGAGTGAGGAGAACACCCTCGGTAGCTTTTGCTGTTGACTGGATACAGCTTTGAATCTTCTGACAGGAGAACCTGGATTGAGAATCTTCCCTGGTCTGGTTGGCTCATGGGCATATCTGTGGTGAGTTGTTTTGATTGTTAATTGATTCAGGAAAGCCCAGTCCACTGTGGGCAACAACAACCTTAGGCAGGTAGACCTGGGCTGCATAAGAAAGCCAGATAAGCATGCGCCTGCAAACAGCTTTCTTCCACGGTTTCTGCCTCAACTTCCCACAAAGATCATTGTTTCCTGGAAGCTAAGTAAATCGTCTCCTTCCCGGATAAGCTAATCAAGACTAGTTCCCACTCAGGAATAAGAGAATACTCCAAGGCCACCAGGGAAGAGGGCAAAAACACTACCAACCACCAAGAAGTTCAAGGTGGCTGCTCTCTGCAGGAAGCACCTACGGTAGGAAGAACCTTTAAAGGCTGACTCTGATTTGTTGAGTCATTTAACAAACATCCACTAAGCATCCACCATAGACTACAACAGCAGTGGAGTAAGGATCCCATTTCACAGTTGGGAGCGCTGAGGCCACTTTCCAGAGGCACACAACCAGGAGTGGGTTCATTTCAAAGCCTGTGCCCATGCCCAGAGCTCATTACAGACCCACTGCCTTCTGGGGATTTCCTATTTTCTCTTCCTCTACATTTTTGTTTTATCTCATTGATGATTCTGCTTAGTAAATACAGAACCACAAGTGGACCAAAAGACTAGAGGCTGGCAATGGACAGACAGACAGGCAGCTAGCGAAAGCTTAATAAGAAACTAGGTCTGTAGATGCCTGCCAGGGCTCAGATTCCATGTAGTCAGTTCCTTTCATAAACACTTACTGAGCACTTGCTGTGTGCTTTGGATTATACAGTCATTCACCAAACACCCGCCGAATCCCTACCATGGGTCATGTGCCACTCTGAGTGAGTCTGACTCAGAGAGGCAGTTCCCCTCCTTGATGCGGTGACACAGAATCCTGGCCTCTGATGTCATAGCATATATGTGGGTGGGACTCTTTGTTTATCTAAACATGTTGTGCATGCTTGTGCGCACACATACATATGATGCACATAATATGCGCACACAGATACCTATGCACTCACATATGCGTCCCGACATTAATGAGAACAGCACCCTCATGGTAGAAGTCAGGTGATGTCACTTCTCCCTCTGAAGCACACACACACCACACACACACACACACACACACACACACACACACACACACACACATGCATTCATACCCCACCACCACACACAACACACACACACTACATACAATATACATACAAAAATCTACACACACAAAACACTCAAACACATACACGTTTGTGCCCCCCACATGTTCATGCACACACTCACAACACACAAAACACACAAACACACATTCATGTTCCACCACCACACACAACACACACACACACACACACACACACATGCATTCATACCCCACCACCACACACAACACACACACACTACATACAATATACATACAAAAATCTACACACACAAAACACTCAAACACATACGCGTTTGTGCCCCCCACATGTTCATGCACACACTCACAACACACAAAACACACAAACACACATTCATGTTCCACCACCACACACAACACACACACATGCGAAACATACGAACCCAAACATATCCATGCCCTCACACACACACATAAACCATGCAAAACCACATGAAACACACATATATTCTTGCCCTCACACACACGTTTGTGCACACATACACAACACACACACACAAAACACACACATGTTGTGTGCCCCCCCCCACATGTTCTTGAACACACACACCCTAGTGAGTGACCAGATGGGAAAGGCTGGAGGTGACCAATAGAATGATAGTCCTGCGGGGGAAACAGCAGATGTCACCATGAGCTTACACAGGAGACTGAGACCAGGGCCCAAAACAACACACAATCTTTTCTTCATGTTGTGGACCCAGAACTCACTGTCCGAAGAGGCCAAGTCCCTATGGAGGTCCCCGAGCCTAGCAGGGGTGTGGAGACCTCCCTAGACTCTGCTCTAATGGATCCATGGCACCAAATAGCACTGCCACCCCCCTCTCCTGGTGACAGTGGCTTGTGGTAGCCAAGCATGGCAGCCCCAGGGCAATCATTTTTTTTTTTTTTGATTCCTCTCTTCCCACCTGGGAAAGAAGCCTGGAGGCTGGGAGAGAGAGGCTTGGTGGATACCACATCTGCTTACCAGCTCCAGGCTGAGTCACAGCATGACCTGTCATCACGACACACACACACTAACACACACACATACACACACACACAAACACACTAACACACACACTCACACTAACACACACACACACTAACACACACACTCACACTCACACTAACACACACACACACACACACACACACACCTACTGCAGATACCAGGAAACTTAACAGGGGTGTGTGTGTGTGTGTGTGTGTGTGTGTGTGTGTGTGAAATCTTCTGGAAAGCCTCATCTACAAGAGGTGTGTGTTCTAGAAGTAGCCAAAATTCTACCTTTTACTGGAAATGTAAGAGTCATCCAGGCGATCCAGGTTTTAAAGGCAGATGAGGCTTGGCACTGTGTGACAGGGCTGGAGTCCCCGAAGAGAGCCCAGGAGAGGTTGTTGATGGAGTTAGAGCCCAGTCACAGCAGAAGACCCAGGGTTTTGGAGATGCCAGTACCTGTGGGCTGACCACCAAGAACAGTAGCAGCCGTGGAGTGGAGCCAACTGGAACCTAGAAGACATGCTATGTGTGTTGCAGAGGGCAGAGGCAGAGAAGTGACCCAAGCCCTTTGGGGGAGCCCAGAAGATCATCATAAGTGAATCCCAGATAGCTGGACATTGAGTTATTTACACTTCTGGAGGTTGGTCTCACTTTGTTCAGGTTGTGACTGCAGCCTGGTTCTTCCCTCCTGAAGGAAGAAAGTACCTAATTTGTTTTGGACTTGACAGGAGACTTTGAGGCTTTGAGAGACTTTGAACTTTTAAAGGTAAAGAGACTGGATATTTTTCAAAGGTTGAACTTTTAATATGTTCAAATTTGTAAGGACGATGGGACTTTTAAAGTCATTTATATTTCATATTGTGACATGAATATTGGTGCATCATCAAGCAGATAAAGGGGATAAATGAGAAAGGAAAGTTTGAAGTTGAAAGGTGATTGTTGGCGTGAGAAATTGACAAGGGGTCAGTTGTGCTGGCTAGTGTTGTGTGAAAGGGGGCAACCTCAATTGAGTACATGTCTCCATAAGATGTAGGGCCTTTTCTTAATTAGGGATTGATAGGGGAGGGCCCTGTCCATTGTGGATAGGGCCAGCCCACTGTGGGTGGAGCCATTCCTAGGCTAGTGGCCTTTCGTTCTATAAGCAAGCAGGCTGAGCAAGCCACGAGGAGCAAGCCATGTAAGCAGCACCCCTCTATGGCCTCGCTATCAGCTCCTGCCTCCAGGTTCCTGCCCTGCTTGAGTTCCTGTCCAACTTACTTAGATGCAGAGACCAATATGGAAGTGTAAGCCAGACTAACCCCTTCATCCTCATGTTGCTTTTGGTCATGGTGTTTCATCACAGCAATAGCAACCCGAAGAAGGGGAGATGCACCCTTTGTGAGATTAACTGCCTGCTGTTCAAGCACCAGGACCTAGTTTCACTCCCATCACCTAAGTAAAAAACCAGACATGGTGACTGGGTGCTCGTAATCCTAAAATTAGGGGCTTACTGGGCAGCCATCTCAGGCCTTATCTCAATAATACCATGGACCGCATCCTGAGGAAGGGTAGCCCAAGTTAACATTTATCCTCCACACAAAACAGCACGTACCCACGCACAGGTGCATGAAAATGCACATACATGCACACGCATGCACCTACATGCACACACATGCACCTACATGCACTGACACACATGAGAGCGTAAACATGTGCTTAAATCATTAGAGTCCTGGATTTGAGTTCTGCCTAGATTCCTTGCTGGCTGTGTGGATCTGTGCACCCTTGGGCATGCTATGTACCGAAGTGGTTTCCTGACACACCCTGTAGCTGATGCTCAGGCCCTGTCGTCATGGTTTGTATATGCTTGATCCAGGGAGTGGCATTATTAGAAAGTGTGGCCCTGTTGGAGTAGGTGTGGCCTTGTTGGAGGAGGTGTGGCCTTGTTGGAGGAAGTGTGTCACTGTGGATGTGGGCTTTAAGACCCTCATCCTAGCTGCCTAGAGCTAGCAACCTTCAGATGAAGATGTAGAACTCTCAACTCCTCCTGCACCATGCCTGCCTGGATGTTGCCCTGTTTCCACCTTGATGGTAATGGACTGAACCTCTGAACCTGAAAGCCAGCCACAATTAAATGTTGTCCTTATAAGAGTTGCCTTGGTCATGATGTCTCTTCACAGCAGTAAAACCCTAACTAAGACAGGCTAAGCACTGGCCCTATGTTGTGTTCCACCCTTCAGGGGTCCAAACACTTTGGCAGAGGCTGGTTTAGCCTGGTGTTTACAATCAGATAATGGGGGTGGGGGTGGGGAAGGTGAATATTACCTGGTTCAAGAGTTGGTTTTCCAATGCTTCGGACAAGCCTGTTAAGCTAAAACCAGTTTTAAATTGCATGTCTTTATTTCCATGTGTGTGCACTCTAGGGACTTGGGTGGGTGGAGGTCAGAGGACGATTTGCAGAACCCCTGGGACAGGCTTGGCAGCAAGCCTCTTCTACTCACTGAGCCATCTCATCAGCCCCAAGTGGTTAACGTTTGTACTTCAGTTTCCACCTGTGGACTGGAGGTGTGTGTGTGTGTGTGTGTGTGTGAGAGAGAGAGAGAGAGAGAGAGAGAGAGAGAGAGAGAGAGAGAGAGAGAGAGAGAGACTCCCCCCAGGGCTGAATTAGAGTGAATTAGAGGAAGCTCACTGTGGGAGACTGTTGTCTGCCTTAGCTTAAGCTTATTCACACAGATTCACAAGGAGCCACCAGTGTGCTTCAGTGACTGCCACCCAGCCTGGCTGGTGTAGGGAGTCCTCCATGACTTCTCTGCTGCTCCTTCCCTTGGCAGAAGCTGTGTGACCCGCCCTAGGACAAGATGAAGGCTGAGAACATGCTTGTCCAGAGCTGTCCCCTCCCGCCACCATATATGTGCATGCTGTCCCCAGCTGGTTCAACGGCCACCACCCCGCCTGTGTCTCCTGGCCAGACCTGGGGCTCACGGGCTAATTTTGGAAATGACTGTGGCCCAGCTGCTGCTATCTCAGTAGCTGGGGGAGGAGGCACAGGGATGTGCTGGTCTGTGCAGAGGCAGTTCCTGACACTCTTCCCTCGCCCTGCCTGGCTCTCCACACTTGCTGGGGTCCCTTTGTAACCACTCGGGGAGACTCTTTTGGACCAGAGTAGTTCCAGAGACCCTTGGCCACCAGGTACTGTCGGGTTGGGCTTTGAGCCGGCACCCTGCAAGCCGTCTCTATGTTCGGTGTGTTCGGTATTGGGAGGGCTGGTGTGAGGCCGGGGGACATGAGGTCTATTTTAGGCCTTCCTGGTGGTGAGTGCTTGGGAGGCCTTTCTCTTGCTGTGGACTTGTAGCAATTGCTCCAACACCAAACTATCTGGTGTGAGAATGTTATCCTAGGTTGTGGGGACACTGATAAAACTTCTGAGTTTGTCTGTTTGCCAAGCATTAAAAACAAAACAAAACAAAACAAAACAAAACAAAACAATTCTTTTCGATTGGAGGCAGGCATGCCACGGCACACCTGTGGAGGTCAGAGAGCAACTTTTGGCAGTGAGCTCTCTCCTCCCATCATGTGGGTCCCTGGGATTGAGCCCAGGACGTCAGGTTTTGGCTGCAATCTCCTTTAGCTGCTGAGCCCTCTCACTAGCCCACTGCCAGTCTTTGTTTTAAAATAAAAAATGTGTTGAGTTCTTCCTTAACGTGTATTTGTGTGTGTGTGTGTGTGTGTGTGTGTGTGTGTGTGTGTGTGGTATGTATGTCTGTGTGGTATGTGTGTATGTGTTGTATATATGTATATGTGTGCGGTGTATGTATGGTTCATATGTATTTTCATGTAGATGTGTGTATGTATGTGTGTGACATATATGTAAATGCATGTATGTGTCTAGACGTTTTGACTTTCATTAACTTCAGCTATGCTAGTTTTCTGCCTTGGTCCCGAGGCCCCAGCTTTTCCCCTCCAGAGCGCTCACCCTGCTGAACCTTAGCCTGAGAGGCTGTGGGATTTTGTTTCAAATGAAGCCTATGTGTGTGGTGGGGGAAAGGTTGGAGGATTCAGTGTTTCGCGAGGCGATCTTGTGGGGGGGGGTGCTCTGGCATGCTGATCGATACTCAGTTCCTTGTTGCGTGGAAAAGATCCACAGGTCCCAGTGGCCCCAGGGAGGGTGGAAACTTCACCCACAATAATCTGCCTGTACTTCAGAGGCCTCAAAGTTGCAGGCTCAGGCAGCCGCCTCCCTAGAGCAGACGGGGAAGCGCCCAGACCTTCCCAGGATGGTCCTAGTGCCAGCCTAGCCTGGCCTCACACTCAGGGCTGGAAGCTTTAGGCTGTTAATTGACTTTCTGACCCTCCTAGAAGACTGTTCCGATTGGGACACCTGCTCCTGCAGCTGAGAACTCAGGGTCTCTAAGCTGCCTCCTCCCTCCACTCGGAGACAGGTGGAGTCAGGAGAGGGGTTTGTTCTAGGGATCAATAGGGGCTGAAGAGGAGAAGGGAAGGGGAGGGAGAGAAAGAGGAATAGGAGGGGGAGGAGAGATGGGGAAGAAGGGAAGAGGCAGCTGCCTGAGAGAAGGAAGGGGAAAGTGAGGGGGAGGGGGAAGGAGATGGAGCCAGAGGAGGGAGACTGGAGTGGGTGGCAGGCCAGGATCTCTTCTGAGGGCCTTTTGGTGACAATCAAGGTTTTTGTTCTTCCTGCATGTTGGCCTAGTCACCTTGAGTCACAGGGCCTTGTGCTACTGGCCCTGTGACCTTCGCCATGACTTTCTTGGTAGGTATTTTGGTTTTCCTTCTAACATCAGAGGATGGGGCGGGGGGGGGGGCGCTCTGCACTGTCCTCCAGGACTTAGCTACCAGGGACCCTGCCCTGCCTCAGATCTTGGTGCCTCCCTCAAGGTGGCCTGGGAAGGGCTCTGGAATGCATAATCCAGGCTTACCTCAGACTCTGTGTGTAGTGTTTAGGGCCAGCCAGAGACCAAAGGTTGGACCACAAAGCTGTGTGGTGTGCATGCATGCTGTGCATATGTCCGTAGGGCCTGTGCTAAGCAGACTGTCCCTTACTTACTTGGATGTACTGGAAGCAATAAAGGCATTGAACAGTGGGAAGAATGGTTTGAGACAAATGAAGTCTATGGGGTGCTGTCTAATACTCCTGTGTGCTAAGGCACAGAGAGGAGAGGCAACTTGCCTAGGGACACACAGCTCTAAAGTGATAGGACTGGGCTTAGATCCAGGCAAGCCTGTTAGAAGGAATAACCTGGTCTACTGTATGCCCATCCCCCCACCCCCACCACCATCATCCCAGACTGGAAGGAGAACGTGTAATCTTATGTATTTTAGAATTACATGTATATATGTCTGCGGTATTATGTGTACGCATATCTGTGGGTGTCTGGCAGCAGAGATCAGAGCCTTGTGATCTGCCAGGACCACATGTTTATCAGTACAGCTGGGCAGGGACATTGGAGATTGGAGTTTTGGGTGTTCCTCTTTACCCAACAACCTGGGCTCATTTTCAGCTGTTTTCAGGAGCCAGCTGGTGTTGAGGCTCCAGTTTCATCGAAGGCATCTGGAAAAGACCCAGTATTGAGAAACTGTTCTTTGGGTTCAAATGTTTATTTCACTCACCCTTAACATTCCCCAAGTTCTGGCAAGATGGATGAGCCCATTTCACAGCTTCAGAAACCCAAGGTCACACAGACAAATGACCTGCAGGCTAGGTGCTTTTCTGGCAACCGTCCTGGTATGATCTGTTTAGTGACTCTGGTTGAGATATCAAATCCTGTGACGTTTCAATGGGACCAACAGATGGCAAAGGCCACTCTAGGTCATCCCGCTGGAACTGGCTGTCTGGGGACGACTGTCTTTTCCTCATATTTTCCTGTCATCAAAAAATATGCAGCTCATTTTCTCATTGCTTTCCCAGCACATCTTTTTTCTCTTTGAAGCAAAGACACATCTGCCTCCATTTCTGTTCATCCTCCCTTCATCTTACCATGATCCTTCTATTCTGGGCCCTGAATGGGTGCTAGTCTAGACTGCACTGAATTTGGGTGTGATAACTCTGTTTCTGGCTGTTGGCTCCTGAAGGGTGTCTAGTGGCATCTCTGGCTTTGTCCCATGAGACTCACACAGTACCACCTTTCCAGTGTGGCATCTGCAACTGTCCCCAGGCATCCATGGGCAGGTACACTCACCACTTCATGAGACTCACTATGTAGCCTTAGACCCATTGCTACACCCATGGCAGACATGAATAGTCAATCCCAGCACATTGCCTTCTCAGATCAGATATAGTCCAGGCAGGTACACTCACTACTTGATGAGCTTCACTAATGTAGCCTATGACCCACTGCTGCACCCATGGCAGACATGAATAGTCAATCCCAGCACACTGCCATGTCAGAGCAGACATAGCCCAGGCAGCTAACTAGCTATGGGTGAAATTTCATTGGCTGCCTCTCAGTAGGTCATCAGGCCCACCTGCAAGGAAAAAGGTGGCTGGTAAGAGACATATGACCTGCTGTATAATTTAGGGATGGAAGGGGAGGAGGGGCTATTGGCTTAGCTGCTGATAGTGGCCTGTGGTTGGGACTTTAAACACCTGAGAACGTTAGGAGACATGGCAGATACAAACAGATAAGTCCTCAGCCTTAGTAAGGAGCTGCTGGGCTAATACTTAGACCAAATGAGTCCAACACCCCCATCTGACAGATATAGCAGAACTACAAACCCCTGAGCATGGCCTCAGGTAAGGTCAGAGGTTCCCAGGGTGGTTGATGTCAGTGTCCCCAGGGAAAGGAAGGACAGCCTTGGCCCTGGTCCACTTTCCATGAAGGGAGATGACCATACAGGACACAGCCACTTCCTTCTGTCTGAAGAACAGTTGGGGCTCCAGATGAGGACCTGGTGTGTATGTGTGTGTGTGTGTGTGTGTGTGTGTGTGTGTGTGTGTGTATGTGTGTGTATACAGGAGCCACATAGGAGTGTGAATGTGCAAGGGACATGTGGGAAAGGGACTTGTTCAAGAAAACAGTGCTGGGGTGGGGGTAGCAGTCTGTGTGTGGTTGCCATGGCAACATACCTACCTGTAGAGGAAGCCCGTGTTTTGGAAGCCCTGAGGACTTGGTGTCTGCAGGCCTACAGGCCTCTGCTCTCTCCTGGACCCTAGAGGCAAGAGCAGGAAGGGGCTTGAGGGTTTCAGCATTCTTTCTAAAGCTTCCTGGCACTGGAGGGAACCCAGGGGCAATCACCAGGACTTTACAGCACTGTAGACAGGCACCCAGAGCCTACACTTCTGTGTTGCCCTCAGGTCTTCTGGCTGCCCTTCCCTGTCACCCTCCCTCCCACCCTACGACATCATGCTTCCATGACCTCCTCTTCCCTATGTGACATTCTCTTCCTCATCACCTCCCCATAACCCCTTCCTTTTTGACCTTCCCTCCCTCTTGACCACCTTTGCTAAGACCCCTCCCCCTCCCCTGTGACATTCTCTTTAATGTGTGGTTCCTCTTCCCCATTAATAATCCCTGCTCAGTGTGACTGTCAGCCTCTGTGACCCTCCCTCCACAACGAACCCCCTCCTCCTGTGACCTTCCTCCTGTGACACCCCTCCCACGAGTCCCTTCTTTGTGACATATTTTCTCTTGTTACTCTCCGTGCCTTCACCTCCCCTCCCCATGATCCTCTCTCCCTCTGCTAGCCTCTTCCCTATGAGCCACCGACTCACGTCTTAGTTGGCTGTTCTCATCGCTTTCCTCCCTTCCTCTCTGCACACATTCCTTCCTACTGTCTGTCTTACGGATTCTGTTGCTGTGATAAACACCACAACCAAAACAAACTTTGGGAGAAAATGGCTTATTTCATTTTTATACTTCCAGGCAACAGCCCTTCCGCAGAGGGCAGTCAGGACAGGAACTCAAAGCAAGGCAGGAACCTGGAGGCAGGAGCTGATGCAGAGGCCATGGAGGGGTGCTGCTTACTGGCTTGCTCAGCCTGCTTTCTTATAGAACCCAGGACCACCAGCCCAGGGATGGTCCTGCCCACAACAGGCTGGCCACACCCACAATGAGCTGGCCCGCCCACAACGAGCTGGCCCCACCCACAATGGTGGGCCCCTCCCACGGCCCCTCCCCCATCAATCTCTAATTAAGAATAAACCCCACAGGCTTGCCTATAGGCCAGTTTGATGGACACATTTTCTCCATCAAGATTCCCTTCCCTGGATATAACTCACCCAGCACAGCATGCCATCTCTCCATCAAGCTTCCAGCTCTTATCTTCTGTGCTTTCAGGGGTTTTTGAGATAGGGTCTTAATACATAGCCCAGGCTGGCCTTGAACTCAAGAGCCACCTGCCTTAGCTTCTTGCATCTGGGATTCTGAGTGTGCACCACCACACCTGGCTCATTCCCTGTACTCTTTCCAGTTCTAAGTAGGACACAGTGCTATAGACACAGCTGCAGCCCTTGATGAGGCTGGCTGCAGCCTTCCCCCGCACTAATGAAGAGAAGGGTTTTCTTCCTTTCTGTATGGTTCAGCTCAAGGCCAGAGTGAGCTAGCCCCTGCACTGTGAATGAACCACAACAGTCTCCTTTGGTCATTTAGCCAATAGCCTGCAAATGCACAGGTACTCCATCTGCTCCTCCCAGCAAGTGCTCCATCCGCTCCTCCCAGAAAGTGCTCCATCAACTCCTCCTATCAGGTGCTCTACCCATTCCTTCCAGCAGGTGCTCTACCCACTCCTCCCAGCAGGTGCTCTACCCACTCCTAACATCAGATGTTCCATCCACTCCTCCCAGCAGGTGCTCTACCCACACCTCCCAGCAGGTGCTCTACCCACTCCTCCCAGCAGGTGCTCTACCCACTCCTCCTGGAAGATGCTCTACTCAGTCCTCCCAGCAGGTGCTCCACTCACTCCTTCCATGTCTAGGGCAGGCATTAATCACCAACCAGAGGACTCTTTTGCCCCCAAGTACAGACACAGCTCTGAGTTCTTCCTAACAGTCTAAGTAACCATGCCCCACTTCTTAGAATCAGTCTGGGTATTGGAACCAAATTGGCCTGGACACCGTGTTCAAATTCTTTCTGTACAGTCAGTGAGATTTATGGAGGGACTGGTGAGTGAAGGAACTCACTCAAGGTATGAGTGCTGGGGTTAAGGACATAGGGACCAGGGAAGCTCTGGAGGTGTAGGGGCCTCATGGGGTTGGGTACAGAGGGAGGAGAACAGGAAGGGCGAACGACAGTGGGATGGAGGATGAAGGGATGGGGGATGAGGGTACAGAGGGGTAGAGGGATGAGGGGATAGAGAGATGAGAGGATGGAGAGATGGAGGGATGAGGGCATGGAGGGATGAGGGATGAGGAGGTGGATGGCAGGGAGATGGGGAGGGCATGGAGGGATGAGTGATGGAGGGATGAGGGATGGTGGGATGAGTGATGGAGGGATGAGGGCTCCTTAAGGTCCTGAGGCTATAGATAAGCACCATGGTCTTTGTTCAGACTCAAGCCCATGGGTCATGCAGATGTTGGAGCCACAGCCCTTTCCTCCCTGGCTTCATCTTTCAGGGGTTCTTTGCCCAGGGCAGGGCTGCTGCCTGGCTGGGTCCTTGAGGAGAGCAGTTGGGTCACTGTGGCTGTTTTGTATGAAGAAAGTGAGAACCGGATGTGATCTGACTGTGGAGACAGGGTCAGAAAATGGCATTCATGGGCTCTGTTGACCCTCTGAGTCTCTGCCTGGTTTTAAACTCTCCATTTAAGCAGGGCACAGTGGCACACACTTTTGATCCCCATGCTTGGGAGGCAGAGGCAGGTGGATCTTTGTGAGTTCAAGAGGAGCCTGGGTCTATACAGTGGGCTCCAGACAACCAGGGCACCACAGTGAGACCCTGTCTCCAAAACAAAACAAAACAAACAAACCTGCCCTTAAAACGCAGGCCTGCTTATTTGCATATGCCTGAGGCTGTCTTTTTCGAAGCAGGGAGGGGTTCAGACAGATGCATAGATCCCTACATACAGAGAAAACTACCCGCTCCTTCCCAGGCACAATGAGTGCTGTGCTCTGGAGCTAACAAGATGCCTCCTGGACCCAGAGTGAACCAGGACCTTCTGATGGAAGCAGGAAGAGTGACTGGCCTGAGGAAATAGGCTTTGATAGAGGGATCCCTACTGACTAGGTGGGAGAGATGCCCCTTGACACCTGCCGCTGGGCTGGGGACTCCTCTCGACCCAGGCTCTTCTTCACAGGGTGGAAAACAAAGGTCCACCACACAAGCAATTCCTGCCACGGCTTTAGGAGAGCGGAGGAAGACTGTTTACTGCGTGATGCAAAGACGGAGCCAGGGGCTGAAGGGGTTACTTCCGTTCTCTCAGGGTGCCGGTTCTCCTGAGTGCCTGTCCTCTCTCTGGGACCGGCAGAGAGCTGGTAATAGGCTACTCGGTCTTCCAAAAGCCAGCCTCTTGGTTGTGTGGAAGAGCTCAGCATGTGACTGAACCCTCTACTTGCCTGTGTGAGGAAGGAGGCCCAGAGCAGCTCAGGATGATCAAGAGGCAGGACCGACTTAGCCGTGGGGAAGCTGGCATGCGCCATGGAGAGTGAGCCGCGGGTGGGGCCTGGGGAGGCCACTATGTTCTGGGGGATCATTGGCTCATCTGAGTTGAGAAACTGCTCCACTGCCTGTATGTGGGTCACAGAGCCTCCTCCTCTTTTGCCTGAGGGGAGGGTCCCAGGCTGGAATTACTCTCTAAAAAACCTGGCCAAGACTGGAAGACTTTGGAATGTAATGGCTTCCAAAGATGGTGTTATCAAAGCTGTGCTCTGTGCTGTATCTCAGAGGAGGAGGAGCCTGAGTTCAGAGACTATGGATATAGCGATCCAGGCCGTGGCTGTTCCCTGCTGTGTGACCATGTACCAACACTCAACCTCTCTGATTCCCAGTCACCAGCACTTTTAGCCCTATGACAGGCACCCCTCCCCAACCCAATTCTCCCCCTTAACAGAGACACTTTGGCCATCTTCTAGGGGTTCCACAACTCGGCATCAGATATGGGACGCCTCGACGTGGTACCCTTGTGTTGACCTTCCGAATACTCGTGTGGACTATGGTGAGAGAGAATGTGAACATCCTTGTGTCAGGAATTTCCTCAGACTTTTGCTGGGTGACCTCAGGCAAGGCCTCACCCTCTCTGAGCGGCTGCCAGCTCTGTTGGTGAGCAGAGCGACACTAGCAATAAGTACTAGCTCCGATTTTAATGCAATTTCATGTCAGCTCCAGCAGGATTGGGGCGATTTCACTGTGAGGACCTCAGGGCCAGGACCAGGGTCAGTTCTTAACTGTGGGAGAAGGTGGCTTTGGCAATTGAGTCAAGAGGCAAACCCAGATTGTTTTAAGTGTGGCTCCCCAGATCTCCTAGGATGTGAACTGGGGACACCCCTACTGTGAATGGGACAGCAGAAGCCCTGGGGTGCACTGTCCCTGGGGTCCCTTTGCACCTTCTTCCTTCTCTTATCCTCTCAACAAACATTCATAGCACATGGAAGGGAACCAGGCCACAGGGGAGTACAACGGAATGAGGTGGTTCTGTTACTTCTTTGAGAATGGTGACTTTCAGCAGAGATCCCAGGGGAGTGGAGATGTAGGTGTGTAGGCAGAAGAGCATTGCCAAGGGCCTGAGGTGACCAAGTACCCTGAAGGGTATACCCAGGGCTTACTTTAACTGCCTTGGGATTAGGGGAGCTGTCAGACAGGGGTCATGAGTGACCCTTTTGGTCCCATGAAGACTTGAACATTTATTTACTTTAGGAGGCAGGTAAACTCTGGCTACCTTTTGGAGACTGGACACTCTGTGGTGGAGGAAGAAGATCAGAGAGCCATGGTGAGCTACTCAGCTCCTGCCTGAACATGGACAATATCCCAGGCCACTTACAGATCTAGGGCTTGGGACTCCTCTCACCAGCCCCCCTCCCAGAGGAGCCTGGAGAGAGGGTTTCCAGATTCCAGACTCAGCACTGGAAGCTGCTTAAATTGGCGTGTGACAGCATGCTCTGGTCTGGCCTGGAAGGGACAGAAACATGAGAGTGTATGTCAATCAAGGCAAGACAGAGTCCTGAAGTACAATGGACTCTAGTCAGCGAGGCTGACCCAGAACCCTTGGGTGGAGTCAGGGCGCTGGACACCAGGAACAATGGTTGGTACCCGGGCGGGGGAGAGCTGGCAGCTCAGGGCTGTCACAGCCAGTGTTCTTGAGCCGCCAGACAGAGAGTGATTTCAGCACAGGGTCCTGGCCAAGGATGAAGAGGGCACAGTGGCCACGACAGCCAGCGTCAAGCCAGGCCTATTCATATCCCCAGCTCAGCTCATCCGTTCAGGGCCTATGAGTCACTAGGACATTCCCCAGTGTGTCCCAAAGGAAGCCAGTATGGGGAAAGAGGTGTCCTCCCGTACGTGCCTGCTGCACACAGAGCTCATGCATTGGGGACTTTTCCATAGGCACAGACCTGGCTGCTCTGGTCACATGCATGTGGTAAATTCCTAGCCTCCCCCGTGGCATGTGGTCTCATCAGACCTGAATGTCCCTTCTTGGCTCTTTGAGCCGTGTGTCTCTTCCTTACCCAGCCATGGAGGAAGCTGGGCGCTCAGCCAGTCACTCCCTGGTGACGGCTGGACAGCCAGCTCCTGGCACCCAAGCCCAGTGTGTGGCAGCTGCCAGTGCCTGGGGTCAGGCCTTCTGAGGCTGAGGTCGGGCCTCTCATCAGGCATCGCTGGGAAATGAGTTAGAAAGAGATGTGAAAAGAGACTGAAAGGTGATCCTGGGGTCCCCATGTTCTGCCGTGCCTGTGGCTATGGGCTGCAGACCCCATGCAGTCCTCACAGCCAAGCTCCAGGCCCATGACCAAAGAAGGCTTTAATGGTGTGCATGTGTGTGTGTGTGTGTGTGTGTGTGCACATGTGTTTGTGTGTACCTGTATGTGAGTGTGTGTGCCTGTGTGTGAGTATGTGTTTTGTGTGTGCCTGTGTGAGAGTGTGTGTGCCTGTGTGTGAATGTATGCTTGTATGTGCCTGTGTGTACTTGTGAGTGCCTGTGTGTGAGTATGTGTGCTTGTGTGTGAGTGTGATTTTGTGTACCTGTGTGTGCTTGTGTGTGCCTGTGTGTGAGTGTATGTGAGTATGTGTGCCTGTGTGAGTGTGTGTGCCTGTGTGTGCTTATGTGTGCTTGTGTGTGCCTGTGTGCTTGCTTGTGTGTGTCTGTGCATGCTTCTGTGTGTGAGTATGTATGCTTGTGTGTGTGCCTGTGTGTGAGTATGATTTTGTGTACCTGTGTGTGCTTATGTGTGCCTATGTATGTACTTGTGTGTGCCTATGCATGTGTGCTTGTGTGTGCCTGTGTGTGAGTGTATGTGAGTATGTGTGCCTGTGTGAGTTTGTGTGCCTGTGTGCTTGCTTGTGTGTGTGTGCTTGTATGTGTGTGTGTGCATCTGTGTGCGAGTGTGTGTGCTTCTGTGTGTGAGTGTGTGTGCTTGTGCTTTTGCATGTGCACATGCATGTGTACTTGAGTGCACAGGAGCTTGTCCTGGGGGTGGAGGTTGGGACGGCTCTGAAAGAACATAATTCTAAGGTCAGGCCCAGGTCATGTACCTCCACTCAGGGACCTCCCCGAAGCCCTGTGGCTGTTTCTTCCTCTTGGATTCCATGGGAACATCCATTTTCTTATCAACCACAGAGTGAATGTGTGTGTGTGTGTGTGTGTGTGTGTGTGTGTGTGTGTGTGTGTGTGTGTGAAAGAGAGAGAGGCAGAGAGACAGGGAGAGGGAGATAGAGAAACATATCCCCTCTTTTATTTATTTATTATCAATGTATTTATTTTTAGAATTTATTTATTTTATGTATATGAGTACAGTACACTGTCACTTCAGACACACCAGAAGAGGGCATCAGATCCCATTACAGATGGTTGTGAGCCACCATGTGGTTGCCGGGAATTGAACTCAGGACCTCTGTAAGAGCAGTCAATTATCCTAACAATTGAGCCATCTCTCCAGCCCCTTATCTATCTGTCTGTCTATCTATCTATCTATCTATCTATCTATCTATCTATCTATCTATCTATTTATTGTACAACACAATGCACTCTGAACAAACTTATAACTCATAGAGCTGAGAGAAGATGAGATTTCGACTCATGGCCCAAGTGAAAATTAAAACACACACACACACACACACACACACACACACACACACACACACACACACAACCTCCCTGAATGGGAGGAGATAAAGATCTCCAGGACATATGTGCATGTGTGCACACATATGTGCACACACATGAGCATATAACTCTAGCTTCACTCCCTTCTGCTAGGCTTTCTATGTGTGATTTTACGTATCGGCATAAAGTACAGGACCCAGGAATAAGAGCAGATGTGAGCTGTCTTTCTGGGCCTTCTGCATGTAGATCTCCACCTGTGTCCATCCCTTCTTCTGTCCTCATGCATGGATGCACACAGCTGCCCTGTGCACAGGGACCACATCATGGATGCACACAGCTGCCCTGTGCACAGGGACCACATTTCTCACCTCATTCCTCATGGGTGGGGTCTGAAACTAGAGTAGTAGTGAACCTGGGGATGCTAACATGTCTGATGTGTAGATGTGAATCCCCAGGGCACATTTCTAGGACACATGTGGCCGGCTGGTATGGTAATCCATTTTAATGTTTAGAGGACCCTCTACCCCCAGTTCCCATAGAAGCTGTACATTCCCACCATCTTAGCTGAGGCCTGATTTCCCTACAGCCAAATGCCTCATCTTTTATTTTTTTAGTTAAAATTTTTTTATATAATTAGATCATATTTGATCACATTTGATCATATTTCTGTCCCAGATCTTCCTGCCTCACATGCCAGTCCCCCTTTTGTTCTCTCTCTGAAAACAAACAAACAAAAACCAAATAATCTACAACAAAAAATAACAATGCTCCAAATGTTGAATATCAAAACAAAGACAAGTCCAGTAAGACAAAAAGAAAAAGAAAAGAAAAAAGAAAGAAAGAAAAAGAAAAGCAAAATGAAACAAATCAACAAAAATCCATTGAGTTCCTTTGGTCTTGGCCAACTACTCTTGGGCTTGGGACCTGTCCTGTTGTCATAGAGATTCATTGCTATAAAGAGATGTCATGACCAAGGCAACTCTTATAAAGAAAAACATTTAACTGGGGCTGGCTTACAATTTCAGAAGTTTAGTCCATTATCATCATGGTGGGAAGCATGGCAGCATTCAGGCATATATAGTGCTAGAGAAGGAATTGAGAGTTCTACATCTTGATCTGAAGGCAGCAGGAGACTGGTAGCCACTCTGGGCATAGTCTGAGCATAGGAGACTTTAAAACCCACCTCCAGAGTGACACACTTCCTCTAAGAAGGTTGCACCTATTCCAACAAGGCCATACCTCCTAAAAGTGCCACTCCCTGGCCCAAGCATATACAAACCATCACAGGATCTCTGTGTTAGTTCCTGTCTACTGCAAGAGGAAGCTTTGCTGATGATGGCTGAGCAAGGCACTGATCTATGAGTGTAGCGGAATGTCATTGGGAGTCACTGTATTGCTACGTTTATTTTGCAGGCTAACAGCATTAAGTTTTTGTCATAGGCCCATGACCAATCCAGTCTTAGATTCTTGGCTACTTTAATAGTATAAGCTCTGGGTTGCATCTCATGACATGGGTCTTAAGTCCAGTTTAAAAAACAAATGTGGTTTATATCTTGCAAGCAGGTTACCACCATAGCTCTCAGGGTTTATAGCTGGGTCATATTGACGAGTGGCTTTCACCTCTGGTAGCATACAGAATCCATTCTGGTACAATGAACTCTAGTCAGTAGGGAGCAAAGCCTCCAGGTGGGCACCAGTTTGACTTCTCTGTGTTTGATGATGTGGATGGTGTTTTCTTAGAAGAGGGTCTTAACCACCAGGTTGTCAAGGGCAACCAACATCCTTGACAACAGCCTGTGATGTTTGGGGGTTTCCATGGGACTCCCTTTGGCCAACAACTCAACAGGATGCAACCTATTCCTGGAAATGGAAGCTTTACTGGGTAGCATAAAATGTCTACTTGGGGCATTGTCTACCCCATATGTCATGACTCTGTTTAGATTCCTTTCATATATGTGTATATTTTAGGAAACTTCTATAGCTGTGGGTTCCCAAATGTTTTTACAAATGTCCTTTGGTGTTAGTCGTCCCTTCCCTTATTTGCTCCTTCACTCTGTCCCCCCCCCATCCCTCTCCCCATCTAACCCTCCCCCTTTCCTCTTTCCTAGTCTCCTCACCACACTGAATTCTATTTTCCCTTCCTTGGGATATCCTTTCCTCGCCTCCTTCTCAACCTTCCTAACCCGTGGCCCTTTAATACAGCTCCTCGTGTTGTGACAACCCCCCCAACCATAAAAATTATTTTGTTGTTACTTCATAACTGTAATTTTACTACTGTTGTGAGTTATACATATATGATATGCTGGATATATTTCCATTGTTACAAACTGGCCCAAAGGGGTCATGACCCACAAATTGAGACAATGTAGCATCAGGAACGTTGAGAACATTGCCATAGACAATGGCTACTAGGTTGCCAACCTCTGTGCTTTTTTGAATTGTAGTGGGCATACTGAATGCTGAGAATCTAGCATCCATACATGAAAGGACACATACAATATTCACCTTCTTAGGTCTGGGTTACCTCACTCAGGATGACATATACGTATTATGAATTATATTTTATTGTGTGAATGTGCTACATTTTAATGATTGATCTGCTTATCACTTGATGGACATCTAGGCTATTGTGAACAGAGCGGCAGTGGAGATGGTTGAGCAAGCGTCTCTGGGGGAGGATGAAGTGTTTTTTGGGTTTGTGCCCCAGAGTGGTATAGCTGGGTCTTAAGGTGGATTGATTTCTAGCTTCCCAAGGAAATACCACAAAGATCTCCATAGCATCTGTACGAATTCGGACTCCCACAGCAACGCATGAGTGTCCCCTGTCCCCATATCCTCCCCAGCATGAGTCATTCTGACAGGTGAAAGCTGAAATCTCAAAGTAGTTTTATTTGCATTTCCTTGATGACCAAGGATGTTGAACATGTCTTTAACTGTTTCTCAGTCACTCATGTTTCCTCTTTAGAGAATTTTGCTTAGTTCTGTTCCTCATTTTTACTTGAGTTATTTGTTTTCTTGATATTAGGTTTTGTGTTGTTGTTGCTGCTGCTTATTACATTTTGGATATAAGCCCTCTATTAAATGTGTAGTTAGTAAAAAGCTTATCCTCATTCTGTAGCCTGCCACTTTGCCCGAATGACTGTGTCCTTTGCCTTACAAGATCTTGTCAGCTTCGTGAGGTCCCATTTATTAATTGTTGATCTTAGTGCCTATGCTAATGGTATTCTGTTCTTTCCTGTGTCCATGGGTTCAGGATTATTCCCCACTTTCCTTTCTGTCAGACTCAGTGTATCAGCCTTATGTTGAGGTCCTTGATCCATCTGGAGTTGGGCTTTGTACGGGATGATAAGTATGGATCTATTTGCATTCTTCTGCATGCAGACATCCTGTTTGACCAGCATTTATTGAAGACACTGTCTATTTTCTAGCGTTCATTTTTTGACTCTGTGTCAAAATTCAGGTGTCCATAGGTGTGTGGACTTAGGCCCAAGTCTTTAGTTTGAGTCTATTGACCACTGATCAGCATGCCTGTCTCTGTGTCAGTGCCATGCTGTTTTAATTAGTCCAGTTCTGAAGTTCAGATTGACACTGGGGATGCTGAGCCCCCCAGCAGTTCTTTTGATATTCAGGGTGGTTTCAGCTGTCCTGGATTTCAATATAAAGCTGAAGAGTGTGGTTGTTTTGTTGTTGTTGTTGTTGGTGGTGGTGGTGGTGTGTATGTGTGTGTGTGTGTGTGTCTGTGTGTAGAATCATGTTGGGATTTTGATGCAAATGACTGTAGGGTTGTGGGGTCCCCGCGTCTACTCTGCCAGAGAGCATGGCCACTCAGGGAGGCAGTACTAGGGAAGTTGACTGCCCTTACCCCACAACTTTGCAGGGCAGATGTTGGGCTGTAGGGAAGCCTTGGGATACCACTCCCGCGGTGGGGAAGCACAGTCTGAGGTGGGGGGTACACAGAGCTGGCTCAGGGGTCCCTGGGCTTGCAAGGAGGCTGGGGCCATCTGGTTCTCAGGCTCTCAAACATCCTGGTGCCACTGGGATCCGAGGAAGAGCTGAGAATGGAGTGGGGGCCCACAGGCTGGATCTAGCCAGGGGGAAAGGGAAAGGGAAAGGGAAAGGGAAAGGGAAAGGGAAAGGGAAAGGGAAAGGGAAAGGGAAAGGGAAAGGGAAAGGGAAAGGGAAAGGGAAAGGGAAAGGTAGAAAGCTCCGACTGGTCCCTTGGGAAGAGTCCTTGACTTGATTTTGGCTTGGTTTTGTTGGTAGCTGTGACTTGGGGCACAGAGAGACCTTCTATGGGAGATTAGACAGAGGCTCTATAGGCAAAGGCCTTCTGCATGACTCCCCATGGTGGACCCTGGTGAAAAGAGGCAGTCCATGCTTTTAAGACATTTATTATCATGGCAGAAAGTGGATGAGTTAAACCGTACCTCACTTCTCAGGGCGGGCCTGAGATTAAATACCTTTTGCAGGAAGGAGTGTCTGGGAAGGAAAGCTGATTAGCTAAGTCTTCAGGCCTGTAGGTAACATTAAAATGGAGATCTGTCTTGAGCCTATGTGACCACAAGTCATGTCCTCTACCTGTGGATGGGTTTGGGGCATTGCCCTTATGTGACTGATGGCCACAAATCTATGGAGGGCTGCAGCTAGTGACAGGGGCCTGGAGCCCGGGAATCAGGCGTAGCACCCCTCATCCCTTTAGGGTCACTGGGGCTTCTAGCCTTAGTTCAACTGGGAAACAGGCTACCTTTCACCGTCCTACAAATGGCCATCTTCTCTGGGATGGATTTCACACATTTGGGTCAGGATAATCTGCACTGTCTTAGTCAGGGTTTCTATTCTGCACAAAACATCATGATAAACAAAACAAAACAACAAGTTGGGAAGGAAAAGGTTTATTCAGCTTACACTTTCACACTGCTGTTCATCACTGAAGGAAGTCAGGGCAGGAACTCAAGCAGGGCAGAAACCTGGAGGCAGGAGCTGATGCAGAAGCCATGGAGGTGTGCTGTTTACTGGCTTGCTTCCCCTGGCTTGCTCAGCCTGCTTTCAACCTAGCACTACCAGCTCAGGGATGGCTCCACCCACCATGGACTAGAGCCTTCCCCATTGATCACTAATTGAGAAAACTCGTTACAGTTGGATCTCACGGAGGCATTTCCTCAAGGGAGGATCCTTTCTCTGTGACAACTCCAGCTTGTGTCAAGATGACACACAAAACCAGCCAGTACACGCACATTCCTTCCAGAAAGCGCCTTTTCTGGAAGGAATCCTGTTCCTCAGCTGAAATGCCCTTCATCTCCACTGGACTGAGTCATGTTGAATCTTCTGGAACTCGATCTCCACGCTGCTTAGGCAGGCATCGTCTTTGTGCAAGCGCCTTGGAGAGACACACACAAGACCGTGTATGTCTCTCCCGAGATGTGACCTTAGGGCACAGGGTTGAGAGGAGGAGTGCCTCACACACTGTCTGCTCAGTGACTGGCAGCCTTATGGCTGGCCCACTGTCATGGGAACGGATGACGGTCTTAGCAGAAGATGGAGTAGTATCTTTTCATTCATGATGTGGTGGGAGCAGAGCCGAGCCCGGTGCTAACCAGTCTCTCTCTCTCTCTCTCTCTCTCTCTCTCTCTCTCTCTCTCTCTCTCTCTCTCTCTCCTATTCAGTGTGTCTGGCTTGTGTCCACTCACCTCATGCTCTCCATGTGTCTGTAAGGCTTCACTCCTCGCCTGCCAGGAGCACTCAGAAGCACAACGTCATCGCCCGAGTCCAGCTACCTGTGTCACCATGGCCATTTCGTCACGCCTTGCCCTGTGGGAGCAGAAGGAAAGTTGTGTTTTGGGGGGCTGGGGTCACAGGGCCAGACTCTACCCTGGCAAGAGGGGCTGTGGCCTGGGTGGCCTGACTCACACCCACACACCCACACGTACCTCAGGCAGGGAATGATGATGGTCTTCTGTCTCTGTGCCTGCCTGGTCTGGATCTGTTGACTCCTTCCCATCCCTTAGCAGGAGGCTGGGAATGGGGGTAGTGTGGCATCTATAGCCCACAGCAGCCTGACAGAGGGCTGAGGCAGGAGGGAGGAGAGAGTGGAGGGGGTGCAGAGGTGGACTGTTGGCTGCCGGTCTAGTGCTAGAGGGTTTCTGTGAATCTACCTCTGGTCACTACAGAGACCTGGACAATGGCTCTTACCTAACCTGGCTATCCTTCCTTTTCCACAGGATTCCTTAAGGGCTCCTTGGTCTCTGATACCTTCCCCTCCTACTTTCTCCTCTCCTTTCCTCCTATTCTTTTTCTTCCCTTTGTATAGACATTATTATTATTATTATTATTTTTGAGACAGGGTTTCTCTGTATAGCCCTGGCTGTCCTGGAACTCACTTTGCAGACCTGCCTGGCCTCGAACACAGAAATCCACCTGCCTCTGCCTCTGCCTCCCAAGTGCTGGGATTAAAGACGTGTGCCACCACCACCTGGTTGTATAGACACTATTATTTAAAAATAAAAAAAAATAAGAACTTTTGTCCATGGTTGGTTCCAGGGATACAGAACCCACAGCGAAGAAAACGGGTGGCATAGGCCATGGTTAAGTCTTCCCAGCCTCTTGGTGGTCCCAGCACACAGGAATAATTGATTATTATTATCTATTACTTCAAGTCCCCAGAAGGCTTCTTCAAGAAGCTGGGAGGTACCACAGAGACAAGCTTGGAGTGCAGTGCATCCTGGGAGTATCCCTGTCTTAGGTGGGAAGAGCATTTTCTTCTGGGGTTTCTCCAGTGGCCCCTTGGGGCCAGAAGCGTGAGGGCAGAGGAGCCTGGTGTCGAGCCACCCCTCCTGACATCTCAGAAGCTGCTCTGAGAGGTGGTTTGGGTTCTTCTCAGGAGGAGACTCTCCAGGCTGAAGCCACCTCTCCCGTACAACCTCTAATGTCCACACTGGTCCATTCTGTCCCCACACCTCTCGGCCTCATGGTGTCCCTCAGAGCCTTTCTGCTCTTCTCTTATGCTTTTCCCCTCAGATCCACCCGGGCATCACACACCATCTGGGGGAAGCCCTGGCCCTGCAGGCTCACTCTCACTTCTCTCCTCGCTTCCACACACAGATTCGAGAAGAAGACAAGAGCCCCCCTCCATCCTCTCCGCCTCCCTTGTTCTCTGTCATCCCTGGGGGCTTCATCAAGCAGCTGGTTCGAGAGACAGAGAAAGAGTCCAAAGAAGCCAGGAGGAGGAAGGCGGCAGCATTCACAGCCCCAGAAGTAGAGGTGAATGGCCCTGTGGGGGCAGAGCACAATGGGGCAGGGCGGGGCGGGGCAGGCGCCTTCCCATTCATATCCTCATATTGTCCTGAGTCAGTCCTCCTTTGCTCTCTGCCCTGCCGTATTCTTCCACTCTCTCTGTTGAGCTCCTATGCAAACTGAAAAGCCCATCTCCAATTGCCGACATCTGGAGAGTCTCACATTGCTCTACCTTTCTTAACTCCCCCATGGTTGCTTTCCTTGAGACCACACAGAGCTCATTTAATCGCATGACTTATTCAGCTATGAATTTCTAAACAGCAGCAGCTGCCTTCCGCTCAGCTGTGCCCTGAAAGTAGCTCTCATGCTCTGAATTAGTTCCTTGTCCCAGGCCAGCCTGGAACTTCTATTTCAGCCCATTCAGTCTCCTGAGTGGCCGTGGTTATAGGCCTGGCCACTGGCTGGTCTCTGTTCATTCATTAAAGCGGAAAAGATGCTGGCATGTCCCTTCCTCGGAGAGCCTGATGTTGAAGCATTGGCATCCTTCTGGGTCGGGCACATGAGCTGGTGGTCCCACACACCAGTGTCCTCCAGCTGCAAGTCTCTCAGCCCCTTCCAAGTCTCTTGGAACATCCACTATCCAACAACTGAAGGCTTTATCCCAGCTAGGTTGTAGATCTTGGATGCTTGCTTCATCTGCTATTCCTTCTGATTGGTATCGATGGGCATCATCAGTCAAAACTGTGTTAGGCAGACAGGGCACCAGTTCCTGCTGCCTCTATACTGCCCTCTTGAGGCAAAGAGAGTTATGGCAGAATTGGGCTGAGAGGACCAGGGATTATAAAAACCAGGTGTTGGCTTAAATCCGGAGTGTCACCCTGGCTCCATCTTTGCTCCCTCCTCCTCCTTGGCCCATTTACACTACACGTGCTTGCACCTGTTTAATGACAGGGGCTTCCCTGTGTCAGCAAGCCACTCACAACTGACTGGAAGCAGCTGTGGGGACAGCAGTTGGGTCTCATTGAAGAGACTGACAGGGTGGCTGGGCCCTGTGCCTGCTCCTGTCTGACTTAAGGAATAAACAGAGGCCACACTTAAATCTCGGATAGGAAGTGGTCCTGTAAAATGTTCCTGTCTATCACCAATGTTCACTTAGTGATTGTGGCACTGTTTAAAACAGTAATGGGGACGGAAGTCACACCTGCTTCTCAGAGGTGGAGACTGAAGCACAGAGAGGTCAAGACACTTTCCTCAAGGTCACCAGGCCAGGTAGAGGCAGAGCCATGCCGTGTAAAGCTCTCTTTCTGGGGCTGCCTGGGAGAGCAGGCAGGTGAGATATAGGAAACAGAGTGGACAGGAGGGGTGGAGAAAAGGTATGCCTGCTGGCCATCAGGACCAGCATGAACAAACATGAGGGCATAGGGAATGGGTGGGTGGGCCAGAACTAGGAGGTATCCAGTGTGGCCAGAGAGTGAGGCGAGTGGACACAGACAGACCCTGAAAAGGCTTGGAGGAACCGAGGGTGTGTTCATGGACTTCCAGTAGACTTGGGGTGGCCACCAATGCCCTGATCAGTGGCCACCAGTGTCTTGATCAGTTGTAAAAGGACAGTTGGCTGATGGGTGATAGATGACTGGGAGGTTGTATGGGATGGGCAGTCGGTTTGAGAACCTGGACGGCTGGAGTGGAAACTGTGCCCCTCCTCCCATCTCCTCCTCTTGAGATCACAGAAGAGCTTTTCACACTCAGCTCGCAAAACTCCACACAGCACGCTTCTGTTATGGAGGGGCCTAAGCTCACAGAAGATAGGAGACAATGGGCCGAAGTTGCCCCACACCTGCACTGAGATGGGAATGCGTATCCTTACTGATGATCTCATCTGGAGGGTTGAGATGTGTTTTAGTCAGGGTTTCTATTCCTGGGCAAACATCACGACCAAGAAGCAAGTTGGGGAGGAAAGGGTTTACTCAGCTTACACTTTCCACATTGCTGTTCATCACCAAGGAAGTCAGGACTGGGATTCAAGTAGGTCAGGAACAGGAGCTGATGCAGAGGCCATGGAGGGATGTTACTTACTGGTTTGTTTCCCCTGGCTTGCTCAGCCTGCTTTCTTAAGGAACCCAAGGCTACCAGCCTAGGGATGGCACCACCCACAGTGGGCCCTCCCACCCACTAATTGAAGAAATGCCTTACTGTTGGATCTCATGGAAGTACCTCTTTAAGGGAGGTTCATTTCTCTGTGATAACTCCAGCTTGTGTCAAGTTGACACAGAAAACCAGCCAGTTACAAGATGGAAATATAACAGATATATCTACAGCAGCTACTGAGGACTGACCGTGTGCTGGGCCACCACCAGTCTTTATATCCACCCTGCATGGCAGGTCTTTATGATCCTTGTGTTATTGTCAAGAAATTGGCTCAGAGAGGAGGAGAAGGAGGTTACCCAACACCACACAGTGAAAAGAGGCAGAGTGGCATTAAACTCCCTTTTGTTGGATTCCCGAGTCTACCTTCCTCCCCCTGATTCTGTGGACCCTCAGCCGCTATCTAGGCTGAACCTCACTGTCAGGCACAGATTCTGAGGATGTCAGAAGGGCTTGGGTTTCTTTGTGTGGGTGAAACTGGGAATGATTGGCTGTTGGTCAGTCATGCAGCAACTAAGCACATTATGGTCTCTTTCCTAGATCCCAGCAGTTCCAACTAACCAAACCAACAAGACCAACAATGTCCCCAAGCCTGGAAGCCAGCAGACTTCCCAGGACAGCTCATCCACCACTCAGAACAGCGCAGACATTCCAGGAAAGGAGCCCCCGGGGGCTGGTGACAAGGACTCCACACCTGTGACCAGCACTAGTGGGGAGAGACCTCAGGAGTCAGGTCCCACAGGAACACCCGCCAAAAGGACACTGCCCTTCAAGAGGGGCGTGAGGAGGGGCGATGTGCTGCTGATGGTGGCCAAGCTGGATCCAGAGTTGGCCAAGGCAGATCAGAAGGTCCAACCTCGTGATGTCCCCGTGGACAAGACCCCAGCTCCAGCCAAAGATTCTGGAGGGACAAAGAAAGGGGTGACCACGGGGACTTCCTCTGCCCCCCAGCCTTCTATGCCTGAGAAGACTAGGACTAGGGGAGTTGGAGATACAGGCCAAAGCACAAAGGGTGGGAAATGTCAGGGCACAGAGGGAAAGGGGAGCCGGGACCCCCAGACCATCGGGCAAAAAGAAGGTGAGTCTCAGAGCACAGAGGAGCAGGGGACCAGGTCCCAAGCTCAGGAGGCAGGAAACAAGGAGCAACTGGGAACAGCAGAGAAAGAAGGAGGGGGTCCCCCAAAGAAGATGGAAAAAGAGGATGAGCCCAAGGTTGCAGGGGCTGAAGTCAGACCTGTGGAACCCCCAGTCCCGCTAAGGAAGTGGGGAGGTTTCTTGGGTTGGAGAAGCAAGTGGGACAGTCCTCAGAGCAAGGACAGAGTAACAGAGTCACATCGTAAGGATGAGAAGACCGGCGACTTGCAAAGCCCAGCGGTAGACAGGAGCTGTGGGCAGCTAGCAGAACCCACAGGGCAGCCATCAGGGCCCACGGGGCAGCCATCAGGGCCCACGGGACAGCTATCAGAGTCCACGGGGCAGCCATCGGGGCCCACGGGGCAGCCAGCGGGACCCACGGGACAGCCAGCAGGGCCCACGGGGCAGCCAGCGGGGCCCACGGGACAGCCAGCAGGGCCCACGGGGCAGCAGCAGGAGGCTCCAGTGAAGATGGAAGGAAAGGTGGGGAGACCTCAGAAAAAGCTGGTGACACCAAGGAAACCCCGAGAGCTCCCTGGGGTGGCAGCGAAGACTCAGAATCCTGAGGAAAGCTGCAAGGCCCCGGATAGGATTCCTACAACGGGGATATCAGCAGAGGCTGCAAAGAGGGACGGCCAGCCAGAGAGCAGGGTGCAGGGAGCCGGGGAGCCCCGTGTGTGCACAGAGGAAGAAGTGGATGTGGTGAAGCCTCAGGCAGAAGGTCACGTAGAGTCCATTCCTGAGGTCGTCATGGAAAGGCTTTCTACGCTGAGGCCTATGGAGGAGAAGCAGATCCTGCAGGACCCGGATAGAGGGGGCCAGAGTGGAGACTCGGACCAGGTGATGGGCTGTGGACCCTAAGGATGGGATAGGGGAGGCTACGGGGTGGACATAGGGCTAGCCACAGCCCAGCACTCCCCAGGAGTGTACTCCCGAAGAGCTAGGTCCCTAGGCCCCACACGGCCCCTCCCCAGGCTAGATTTCGCCTATTACTACTTAGTGGTTACCGCGTCCCTTGTTACCCACAATTCTCTGTGCCGGCACCATGTGTAGATTCTCAGGCCGTGCCCTGGTGGCTTCTTGAAAGGTCCTGCGGGAGAGGTTAGGGGTCCCTACATCAACCCTGGGCTGGTGGTTTTTGCTGGTTAGGAGACCTTCTTTTTGCTCCCAGGCTTATGAGGATAGATGGTACGAGGCACAGAAAGTCTGGCTGGTGCAGAAGGACGGGTTCACGCTTGGTAAGTGGGCTCAGGCTGGCCTGGGGTTTGGGGAGGGGAGTCCCACTTGTTTCTCATGTCTTTCCCGCCACCAGCCAGTTTTACTTCATTCTCGAGGTAAGCAAGGAGGTAGGGGAGAGGCTGAGATGAGGATGGCACCAGTAGCTGCTATGGGGCAGAGAGTCCCCATCCCCAGTCCATTCTTGTTGGCCAGTGGAGACTGAAGGGCGTGTTCTGAGAAGTGATTCTGTGTTCCATTTGTACTGTTTGCCCATTATCATCCTGATCTGACCTAGGGGTGTGGAACAGGTCGGTGGACTTCACCCTCTGAGGGGCCTGCTCAGTGCTAACCTTTGTCTCAAAAGGGCTTGGAGCAGTGCTTCTCAACTTTCCTAATGCCCCGACCCTTTAACACCGTTCCCTGTGTTGTGGTGACCCCCCAACCATAAAGTTATTTTCATTGCAACTTCATAACTGTGATTTTGCAACTGTTACGAATAGTAACGTTCCCATGGTCTTAGGCAACCCCAGTGGAAAGGGTCATATGACCCACAGAGAACTACTGGCTTAGGGGTGGCAGTACAGGTTCTTTATGTGAATAGAACCTTTCAGCCTGTCCCAAGTTCAGTCTCCAGCTTCCTGGACTGTCTCAGAGACTCTACCCTTCCCTCCCTTCCTCTCCCTTCCCCTCTTCTCCCATTTCCTACCCTCCCTTCTCTTCCTTTCTTCTCCCCTCCCCTCTCTTGTCTTCCCCTCCTCCTTCTCTCCCTCCCCCTCCTCTCCCCTCCCTTCTCCTTTTCCCCTCCCCTCCCTTCCCTTCCCCTCCCCTCTCTTCTCCCCCTCTCCCCTTCACTCTCTCCCCTCCCTTCCCCTTCTCTCCTAACCCTCCTCCCCTCCCTTCCCCTCCCCTCCCCTCCTCTCCCTCCCCTCCCTTTCTATTCCCTCCTCTCCTTTCCCCTCCCTGCCCCTGCCCTCCTACCCACCTTTCTTTCCCCTCCTGTCTCTGGCTGTCCATGCAGCAACGGTGCTTAAACCAGATGAGGGAACAGCTGACCCGCCTGCTGGAAGGGTGCGGCTCTGCATCGATGCAGACAGGACTGTCATCGAAGTGGATGAGGAGCAGGTCCACCCGGTGAGTGTCCCCTCCTCCCCACCACTGCTCTGTCCTCTCTGTCCCCACCCCCCATGGTACTCAGGGCTCTGCTGATGGGGCTCCATCATGGGATCGTTCACTGTATCTTTTAGCTCTTTGTGAAGACAAGCCTGCTGGCTCCTGTTGCCGTGGCTCTGACTGATCTGAGCAGGAGATTACTTTTCATTTTGTGAAAACCTTTCCATAGACGTGTTTCTGTTTTCACCCTGGGAGCTAGGGAACTCAGCTAAATGGGCAGGTTGCCATTGAAGCATAGATTCCAATGGTGCATATTTTGGGCATCAACCTTTCCCTTAGGGGGCTGTGCATACCTCTAAGGGACCAAGGCACAGTGAGCTTTGGTAAAGGAGGTGGTTGGCCACTGGCTTCCACCCCTGGGTGTCACAGGGCACGTCGAGTGTTCCTCTCCAGGACTTAAAAAGCAGATGATGTGAAGAGGCATGTACCCTCAGCAAGCCAAGCATGGTACACTTGGGGTTTTACTTGACCTGTCTTGGAGACAGCAGCCTCACAGAGCAGTGCACCCAGGATGTGGAGACAAAGCAAAGGAGATAGACAGGCCAAGGAGAGAGCCTGTCACTTCCCTTTGTGCACTGGTCTTTGTCACATGCCCTTTACATGACAAGACCAAGCAGTGTGTGGGGCACATGTATGCATGAGGGTGTGTATGCAAGCATTTGTCCATGCACATATCTGTGTATGTGTGCTGGTGCTGGTGGGGTAGGGGCCAAGGAATCCAGAGGAGATCCTTTGTGAGTTCTTTAGGCCAACCCCTCTGAGCTGGACCAAGCTGAGGACCTGGCTTCTCTGGTCAGCGTCAACGAGTCAAGCGTCATGAACACGCTTCTACAGCGCTACCGGGCTCAGCTGCCATACACCTGCTCGGGGCCTGATCTGATCACCCTGCAGCCACAGACGACCACAGTGCCCTCTTCAGGGAAGGTGAGGTGGGGCAATGGTCGGGGGCAGAGACAAGTGGAAGGCCCCTCGCCTGGGTATTATAGGGGAGAACTGACTGTCAGCACCCCGGAAACCCTCAGCTATGCTCATGATGGGAATCTTGGATTTGGCAAGCACCAGTGACCCCATGCTCCCTAGAGGGGGATGGTGAGCTCTGGTTCAAAGCCAAGGTGTGACACTTTAAACTAGCCATGACACCCACCTGGAAAGCCATTTCATGGACACGCAGAGGAGCTGGGACAAAGTTCAAGCTGCAGCTTCTCTGAGCTCCTAACGTTAGCTAGATTCTCTGAAGTCTCATACATCCACCTTCATGTGGAGATAGAAGCTCTGTTCACCCTGGTATTTATTTATTATCTCTTGAACGGAAGAAAGGGCATTTATGATTGGGATTAGTAATGAAAGCAAAGGTTCATGGCGCCACCTGGTGGAGAGTCATGGACTACACCGGTGTCCTCTGTCCCTCGAAGCTGTTTGCTGGTGACTAGTGGGCTCTGAGGAAACGCCAACCCTGCTGCCCTGTGGGCTTCCAGGGAGGGGAGACAGGAGAGGCCACTGATGGTAAAGCCCACGGTGGCTGAAATGGACTGGACACCTGTGGGCAAGGATGGGGCTGGAAGAAGCCAGTGGGGGCGGGGCACGTGTCACAGGTCCTGGGTGTGACTTGTGTAGGGACAGACTCACAGGACCCTGGGCTGCAGACAGATAGACAGGGGCATGGAGGAAAGTGCAGGCAGATGGGTAGATAGTCCCTAACAGTGGCCCTCATCTGTCACTTAGGGCTGTGAAGCCACACTGAGACCCATGGAGTAATGTCCACTCCGGGTCTCTCTTCTCAGACTGGGTATTGTAGATTGATCAAATGCACCTGCAAACACAGGCACAGGGAGGGCCCTGAGTGATGCCACCCTGGCTCTCCCTGTGAGGGCCACTGAGCTCTAATCTCCTTCCGTCTCCAAGTCTTCCTGCCTCTCAAGTCTCATAGGAAGCCATCTTGGCCCAGTCAGCTTCTGGTCCCCAAACAGCCATCTGACCCACATTGGCCTGGGACTAGGAACAGCTTGAGTATGGTCAGGACACAGTGAAGGACATGTCTCTTGGGGTTGGAACATGTTGAAGGGTCATATGAGCACACATGTGGATGTGGGGTGCAGCTGTGCACTCTGCAAAGAGGTCCAAGGCATCACTTGTAAGGCTGGGGGTGCCCACGGGTGTCAGGTCTGCAGCATCCGTTTTCTTCACAGCGTGGGCCAGGACACAAGTCTTCAGGGTAACTGCAGCTCCAGGCTCAGACCCTAGGATCTTTGGATGCTCCAGGCTCTGAGGCTACCTCCAGGAAGGCAGGCCTTGTCCCGTGGCTCCCACTTTAAGAGCTTACCTAGCACTGGTTCCAAGTGGTTTGGGATAAAAGGTGAGGTGAAGCCACTCTAGTCCTGGTTCCCCAAACTACAGGTCTGAGCTATGAGGAGGACCTTCTGGGTGTGTGTCCGGTTCCTCCCCGTCTTAGGGAGAAAAGGCAGGGCTAGGCTGGACCCCACAGCAACTATGAGGTCTAGTGGCCTTGGGTTTGCACTCCTGTCCTTTCTAGGATTCCCATACGCCTGGGCGTCCTTGACCTCTCTGTCTCCAAGGGTGTTTCTGTGTAGACTGTTAAGGTCACCTGACATGACCAAGGCCACTTGAGCAACCTCCTTCGTCTTAACCCTGGACACCATGGAAGATCTCCTTAGCCCCTTCTGGGCTCCAGGGCCACTCTTGTCTTCCTCTGGTCCTTTAACACCCAGGCTCCTCTGGGACTTTGGGAATGATTTATACACCAGAGAGAGCAAGTTGCTCACCCTTCCTTCCTTCCTCCCTCCCTCCTTTTCTTCCTCCCTCCCTCCCTCCCTCCCTCCCTTTCTTCCTCCCTCCTTCCCTCCCTTCCTTTCTGTCTCCCTTTCCCTCCCTCTCCCTGTCTCTGTCTTTCTGTCTGTATGTCTGTCTGTATATCTGTCTGTCTGTCTGTCTGTCTGTCTGTCTGTCTCAGGGTTAGGAGTATTGGATATGGAACCCAGGGTCTCTCACATACTAGGCAAGCACTGTACCACTGAGTCACATCCGGTGTGACCCTCTCTTTTAAAACTCTGAGATGGTCCCATTGGGTTGCCCAGGCTATGAACCCCTCTATCACCCAGACAGGCCCCAAGTTTGCAATTCTCCTGCCTCAGCCTCTTGAGGAGCTGCAATCACAGGCTTAGGCCTCCATATCCAGTTCTTTGTCTCTTTAAAACCCAGATTGAGGAAGCACGACTTGTACCCAGTTCAGTCCAGCTTTCTCTGGGACCCTTTCTTGTGACTGTGCGGTGTGCGGTGCTTGCCATGGGCCTGCACAGGATAGCCATCGCTTAGAGAGATGTCTGCTCTCTCTCTCTCTCTCTCTCTCTCTCTCTCTCTCTCTGTGTGTGTGTGTGTGTGTGTGTGTGTGTGATCAGTCTCACCCACTGACTTTCCTCAGAACTCCTAGATATGCTTTCTGTTATGCTCGGTGTGACCTGTGACGTAAGGATCTCTGTGACCACACCTTCCTTTCTCTTGGGCGTGTCCCTGGAGCAGTGTGTGGGCCATGTGATGTATGCACAGCTTTCTGTGGAGGAAGCTCCAGCCAGCACATTCAGCACCTGCTTGCATTGTCTGAGGGTTTTTGCTTACGACATGTCTTCATTGGAACCCAGCAGTGACTGCCCAGTCAGTTTCTTGGCCAGGGAGATGGCTCAGTTTGTTTTCACGGCAGACATCACTAATTGATAGCCATTCCCAGTTCCCATGTTCAATATTACTAATCAATTGTGCCAATTTCCCCGGCTACCTCATTGAAGGTGAATCGTACCCAATGATTTAACTAACCGAAGCAATGAACCCTTTCTGGTTGAGCCTTTAATGAGTATATCGGTCGCTCAGGACTTCTAGTGATCTAGCTGTAGATGACACTTGCAGGCTGGCCGGGAGGCTGACACCTGTCATCTTGTGGCAGGTACCCCGTGGTCGGCAGGATGGCTTGCCTGCCCACGTAACGTCCCTGGCCCAGCGTGCATACTGGGCACTGCTTAGCCAGCGGAGAGACCAGAGCATTGTGGCCCTGGGCCGGAGTGGAGCTGGGAAGACCACCTGCTGTGAGCAGGTTCTGGAACACCTGGTGGGTATGGCAGGCAGCGTGGACGGCAGGGTGTCAGGTATGGTGGCCCACAGGTGACAACTGGATGGGAACAGGGAGGGGAGATGTGGGGGTCCTGGGTGGCTGGGGGGGGGGGAGATCCTGGGTGGCTCTTCACTACTCCTGTCTAGCTGTCATTCACTAAGCACAGATAAGTAAGGGCCCTGTGTTGGCTACTGACCCAGAAAGCTAGTGCTCTTTTATATACCTCTGCCAGGATAACAGTGCATCTCTGTCATGACATTGGTAGCCTTTACAGTGGTCACACACTGGGACAGCACCTCTACCAGGATAACAATGCATCTCTCTCATGACACTGGTGGCCCTTACAGTGGTCACACACTGGGACAGTAGGAAGCAGAAGCTTGGCTGCCACCTGCTGGGAGCCATCCCATCAGACAGATGGAGGGTTTCTTGGGAGTGTGTGTCCTTGAACAGTCCACAGCCCACTCCGCTGTACAGAGAACCTGAGAAGCAAAGATGAAAGCAGAGCTGAGAGCCGGAGACAGAGCTACGGAAGGCTAGGATGCTCTAGAAAGTGCTCCTGTGCTGGCTGGGGGAGAGGCCGGGCAAGAACACAGGAGGGGTGTAGTGGGCCTTAAAGACCGTCCGTGAATAGCATGGATAATGATAACTGTGGTCACAGCCGTCGGTGTGGCCATCTCCAGGGACCCTGTACCGGACCCGCTTCTAAACAACCACAAGAGCTCTGTGGTTTGAATAGGACGGGGGTGGGGGAGGATAGCGATTATAGCAGGACACTGGTGGGATAGCGATTATGATTTGAGATTTATACATAAAGGCATTGAAAACTGGAGAGGTTTACTAGGGTTCTCAGTCACACTGTAATGTCTCCATGGAACCTTCATAGACATTTCTCTGCTCCTTTTCATCTTTCTCCTCCTCCACCCCCATACACACACACACACATACTGTTTATCTAGAAAGCATACGTGTGCACAGGTGTGTGCATGCATGTATACTCTAGATGAACATCATTTTCACACTCTCCAATAATAGAATCTGTCCATCCTGGGGACACTGTCCTCCGGGACTTACACAGCGCTGCACCAGACGGCACCGGCTATACCACCATTGCAGACCATGGGTGCTTTCTAAGCACTGAGCATTGTTAAGCTGATCAACCTTTCAGAACTCTGCCAGAAACACAGTTGCCACTCCAGGGAGGGTCCTCCTGAATTGTGAAGAAGATAACTGTCCCTTTGCAAAAGGCAGAGCCCCCTTGGGCTTCTCTTAGAGGCTATACCTGCTGTCCCCCCTTTCTGTGATCACTCTAAGCACAGGGCTGGGAGCTGGTTTAGACTCTCTCACAGACTGGTTCTGCTGTGTATGTGAATGTGGGAGACAGGATGTACCCAGAATGTGGGAGACAGGATGTACCCAGATGTCTCCAATGGCACACAGGGCTTGTGGGTGCTCAGAGAATATCTTTGGGGAGATCCCAGAACTTTCAAGCCCTCTCATGGCCTTCAAGTGTTAGGAGGATCACACACACACACACACATCACTCAGATCGTTTCTATTCTACTCATGACTTTGAGAGTCGGGGTTGAGGCAGCTGCTGGGACTCATGGAGTGACTGTAGTTCGAAGCTGAGCTGTTGCTCACCAGAGCTCCCACCTCAGAGAACAAAGACCAGGATGGATTTCGAGAACGGTAGCCTTGCTTAAGGCACAAGTGACACCTCCCCTCTGTCTCCTGACAGTGGAGAAGCTCCGGGCTACCTTCACTGTCCTCCGGGCCTTTGGCTGTGTGTCCACCGGCCACAGCCGCAGGGCCACCCGCTTTGCCATGGTGATGTCATTGGACTTCAATGCCACCGGCCGAGTCACAGCTGCTCAGCTCCAGGTGAGGCTTAGGGATGGGCACGGGCTCTTTAAGGTGTGGTGTCCCCAGCCTGTACCCACATTTCCAGTCAGGACCCTGGGGTGACAAGAGTGTTGGCACCCTGGAATGTTAAAAGCAGCTAGCATGGCGTGGCTCTGGGATGGGTAGGAGCAGAATCTAGAGGCTTGTTGAATGTAACAGATCCACACAGAATCCTGTCCCCTTGTGCCACACATGTGGCCTGTCCCCTCTCCAACATTCCAGTTGAGCAGAAAACAAAATTAGGGTTTTAGAGAGAATGACCACACAGCACCAGGTGACAGCCCAGATCAGGGAGATCTGGCTCCCCAGTATCAACTAAGGCCTTTGCTCTGCTGGTACCACTGGGTGCAGGCTTCAGTGAGGGAGGTGCTCTGGGCTTTCCTGGGAGCTGGAGGGAGCCCATGGCTTGGCTGATTGCCTGTGGGGCTCTGAACCGTGGGTGCTCTTGAGTCACCCTTTGGTGAGGCCTCAGGGAGTGTTGGGGTGGGACACTCTAGTAGGGCCTTTGGGAACCAAGTCTGGAGAGAAGGACCGGGGATGACACTGCTCAATTCCCCCCTTATAGACAGTGCTTCTGGAGAATAGCCGTGTGGCCCGGCAGCCGCAAGGGGAAGGAAACTTTGAAGTTTTCTCTCAGCTGCTGGCTGGGATGGATGTAGATCTCAGGTGAGTATTTGGGATAGGCTGGGCTGGCTGAGGCAGGAGGGTGAAGAAAGCCTAGTGGGAAGCTCCACCCAGAGCTGAGAGGCTCGGGTACCCAGTGACCCGGTCTCTGATCTCAGTTGTCAGGGCACTGCACTGAGGCTGGGTTACATTTCATGGTCTTTCGCTGTGTGAGATTGGAACATAGGGTCATTGGGATGGGAGGCCTGGGGCCTGGGGCCTGGGGCCTGGGGGCTGGGGCCTGGGGGCTGGGGGCTGGGGTAGCCAGGCTGTGTGGTATGTGGGACCCAGCAGTAGGACACCTCCTGTTGCTTGGGCTGGGGCAGACCCTTCACTCCTACAATCGTCTCTTCCAGGACAGAGCTGAACCTGCATCAGATGGCAGAGAGCAGTGCCTTCGGCATGGGCCTGTGGTCCAAGGTTAGTGGCCTGCCTCCAGGGTGCACTGTCATCCCAGGGCCAGGGAGGGAGTGATGGAGGGTCTCTGACCCACTGTCTCCTTTTGCTCAGGTCTGTAGTTGCCAATGGCGGTCATGTGGGGGCAGCAGCCCTAGGAGAGTAACAGGACCTCTTGGTAGGATCTGGGCTGGTTGAGGAAGGGAGGCTTGTCCCTGACCAAGGAAGGATGTGGTGGGAGAGGGTGAGATGTGTACCCTAAAGCACTGTGTCTCCCTTCAACCCTGGCTCCCCAACTGTCTCCAGTGAGACCTGAGAGTTTAGCATGGTTCTGCCTGAGTCTGTCAGCAGGGGGCGCTCTGGAGGCTGATGGGGAGAGGTGGGTACCCTCTGCTGGTTGCTGTTTATGGTCCTGAGCAGAGGTGGGGGGCAGTAGGGGTGTGTGAAAGGGATAAGGTGGAGGATGGGTGGGGGAGGGGAGAAGTGGGGAAGGGTGGGAGAAGGAAGGGCCTTGAAGGTTGGCTGCTCCAGGGTTCCCTGAAAGGGGGTGGCCGTTCACTTGTTGGCTGTTAGTTTTGCTCATTTCTAATGCTGCTCTCGTGACTTCCTTTGCTCTCATTCAGCGGGTCAGGACTCTGGCACTTGTCTGAAGTTTCACTGTAGTGAGGAAGATAGGCATGAAAATTAATGTCGGTATTTTAGAGAACAAGACTTAGGAAGAAGTGTGGTTGTGGGCACCAGAGAGTGATTAAATCAAAGAGATGTTTGGCCTGAGTCAGGGAAGGCCTCGTAGCCAGGGAATACTGGGCCTGGTTGGCATTGGGTTTTGAAGGATGCATAGGAGTTTACCAGGTAGAGGGATGACAACCCAGATAAAGGTACTACCACAGAAGAGCATTACAGAGCATCAACGCTGAGCATAGATACACAGATTATGAACCTGGTACTTGCCAGTTAAATCTGGGAGCACACGAAAAAGATCATCATGAGAAGTCTTCACTCCAGGGATGCGGGCATGTCTCAGTGTATGTGAGTCTGTAAATATAATACATCCCATAAATGGAATCGAGGCCACAGGTCACAAAATCCTCTCTATGGATGCTGAAAGGACTTTTGACAGAACCCAACATCCGTGCATGATAAAAGTTCTGAGGAGCTTGGGGTAGAAGTATGTCTTGGCAGCACTGTGAGGTTAGAGCTGTGGGGTTAGAGCCCATCACACCACTGAGCGGGAAAACCCAAAGTCTTCCCCTTGAAGTGAAGACCAAGACACAGTGTCCACTCTCTGCCCCACTCAGCACAGCAGTGGGAGACTTCACAGGACAGCGAGGGGACAGCAGGAAAGGAAGGAGCTGGTTATTGCTTCCAGACATGTGATTCTGTGACCAGTAGGACCCCAGCAGGAATCTCAGAGTGGGCAAACACATCCTCAGCAGAGAGGCAGGAGACAAACCACACACACACACACACACACATACACACACACACACACACACACACACACACACACACACATGGCAGGGCCCTCTTGTGAGGCAACGGCCAACGTCTAAGAAAGAAATGAAGAGCTCAGCCCCATTCACCACCGCAAACATCTCGCAATAAATGTAACCCAGGAAGTGAGAGCCCTCGGCAGTGAACCGTTAAGACCCTTGGGGAAGAGATCGAAGGAGTCATTAGAAGACAGAAAGACCTCCCACACTCAGGGATTGACAGATTAATGCTGTAAGTGGCTGCCGTACAGAGGCCACCTACAGGCTCGACGTGTCCACCCAGGTTCCAATGCCAATCCTCAGGGACAGAGAGACAAGCCTGAAACTCAAACAGGAGCAGGAGAGACATGGGGGTAGTCAAGCAATCCTGAGAAAAAGCAAGATGGTGGGAGGCGTCGCACGCCTGATTTCTAGTTAATCTGCAGACTCAAGAGTAATGAAAACATCATGGGACAGACATGCTGATTAACGGATAGAGTCACATACTCAGATCTGAGCCCGCATACCCGCAACAGAAAACACACAATGGCGAAGAGACATCATCTGGGAGAACTGGGTGACCATGTACAGAATGAGGCCCCACTACTCACTCCTAAAACACCAACTTCAGATGCACCCCAGACCGTCATGTGATGGCGTGAAGCTCACGGTCCAGACCTGCAGGAGGGGAACACTTAGTAGGACTCCAGTCACCCAGGGAACAACACCAACACTGGCAAAGGGGACCCCAGGGAAGAGACATACAAACAGAAATCAAAGAATAAACCCACAAAACTTCTGTCTAGCACGGGACACAAAAGAAAAATATGGCTTACAGAGTGTTAAGAGCTGGCAAAGGATTATCTAGAATTTGTATCTAGAATACACAAAGAACTCCAAAAATGAGAAACCAAAATACTCATTAACAATGAACTAATAAAATGAACAGATGCTTTTCAAAAGGGGAAACACAAACGACCCAGTCAGAATGGCAGTCATTAAAAAAACACGAACAACAACAACAACAAAACCATACAAACGCTGGCAGGAACGCCCCCTCGTGTGCCATAGTGGGGGGGAATGTGAATGGGTTCAGTCACCATGGAAGCCAGAATGGAGGCTCCTTTGGAAACTAAAGTTCACGTGACCCAGGGGCTTAGCTGGGCATTGACCTGGAGGTCCCTAGTCAACATACCACGGGGACATTGACACAGCAGCATTCAACAGACCACAGCAGTAAGTTCTGGAGCTGCCTGGTGTCCACAAACAGAGATGAATAAAGAAAAGGTAAGCTTCATCATGATCTACGCAGCTGCAAAGGGGAAGGGGGCTGTCGGCTGAGGAAAAAGGGCACGAGGGAGAGTTACTCGAATTAAACCAAGAAGCGTCCCAGCGTCAACGTCATTGAAGAAACGTGTGAACGTCATTGAGAAACGTCTTAACGTCACTGAGAAGCGTGTGGTCCTTGCAATGTGGCACCTATGTTTGCATAGATACATGAAATCATGGATGTAACAATGTAACACTAGAAGCAGAGCTGGGGCCAGAGGAGTTCGGTGAGAAGCATCCGTGGGTGAGCTGCGTCTCAGCTGTGGCTACAGTTGTGGGCAGACAGCAGCCCCTGCTGCCCTGGTGGCTGGCTATCCGTGACCCCTGAACCCGTGCACCTCCTCCAACTCCTGCTACGGTCAGCTGTGGTCTCAGAAAAGCCGGAGATGAACAAGTCTGGAGTTTTAACCTGGCCGCCCTTGTGAGAGCTTGTTCTGTGCCTGTTTTAGTATTACTTGTTATCTCTCCCTCTTGCCTCAGTTTTCCACACACTCTGAGGTGGTGTGGGGCTGCATTTCTTTCTCGCCGTTGGTGTGCAGAGCTCGAGGGACATCAACACGCTCCTTAGGGGAGGCTCAACATGGTCTAAGATAGGGGCCCTAGCCTGTGGCTTTTCTCCAGGGCTGGGATGGAGGCTGTGGTTCTTGGGCACCCAGACGTCGCTGGGAACTGCAAAGAGTTGGGATTGGGTGGTCTTGAGATGAGCCCAGGGCGAAGGGCATAGGGCTTAGCTCAGAATGAGAGCCAGGAGTGTGGAGGAGCCTTCTACGGCAGCAAGGCTTCTCCCCATGACGGTCCTGGATAAAGGAGACAGTCCTTGCCTGTCCAAACTGTTTATTCATGGTGAAAAAGGATGCATACGACTTAGTCAAGGTGGACCAAAGATTAAATACCTTTTTCAGGAAGGGATGCCTAGGAAGGGAAGCTCACATTGGCTAGACATTCGGGGCCTATCTAGATACCTCATTAGCACGGAGAGCTCTGGGCTCGAGGTTAAGGTGACCAATTGTCATGGTCCTCCTAGTGGGGTGTCGTGGTTACATGCTCCAGGACAGAAATCTGGTTGGCTGCCAGTGAACTCCTGCCGTTCTCAATTCCGAGTTTTATCCGAGTTCTAAACTTTACTCCAGTCTTACCAGTTCTGAGTGGGTGTGCGACTGAGCTGGTATTGCCTGCAACTCTGAGGTCTCCGAAGGTCTCTAGTGTGGCCCTGTGGCTCAGGCAGGTGGAGAAGGGAAGCGGCTCTTGTGACTTCTACCCTAAGCAAGCTGCTGGGCACACACATCTTACACACACACACATCTTACACGCACGCACGCACATGGGCACCTCTAAGCCACCCACAGAGCCATGTGCCCTGCCTGAGCTTCCCACATAGTTGTGTGCTTGCTGTGGTGTGAACAGACCCAGAGTGTTGGAGACTTAACCCTTAAAATCGTAGTGTCAGGTTGGAGAGACAGCTCAGCGGTTAAGAGCACTGACTACTCTCCAGAGGTCCTGAGTTCAAATCCCAGCCACCACATGGTGGCTCACAACCATCTGTGATGGGATCTGATGCCCTCCTCTGGTGCGTCTGAAGACAGTTAAAGTGTACTTACATATAATAGTAAATAAATCTTTGGGCCAGAGCAAGAAGAAAAAAATTGCTTTAAAATCATTATGTCTGGCGTGGGGACTTTGGGATACTCTGAAGCTCCTCCCATGACAGCATTGGTGGCTTTATATGAAGAAGGTAGCCTGAGCTGGCCAGCTTTATCTCCCCACTGTGCGCTGGCTCTGCCGGGTGCAGCCTCAGGCTCCATGGGGTGCAATGCTGTGCTCTGAACTTCTCAGACAGCCATCCCAAGGGAAGATGTGTGTGTGTGTGTGTGTGTGTGTGTGTGCGTGTGTGCCATGGTCATGGGCTTAGTGACATAAGGCAGATAAAGAGCAACCTTTTGGGTCAAACATCTTTGACTTGGTATTGGCTTTAAAAGCCTCACACTGGAGTGAGTATAGCATTCGCTTGTTCTTTTTTCCTTGCTGTATAGTATTCCCGCCCTGGGCTCTGGATTCACCCCCTCCTGTGTAGCCTTTCTCATTCTGCTCCCCAGTTTTCTTAGGGGTGATGTGTGCACTCATCTGACTTACTTCTGGTTTCACAGCTTTTACCCAAGAGCAGATCGGTCAGGGCACTATTCAGAGTTACTTACAGAACAACAGGCTCTCTAACCATCATCCTAGGTCTCACCACATTTGACAGGAACGTATCTCCTAAATCCACGTTCTCTGTTTCCTAAGAGACTTGGGAGAGGAGACACAAGAGTGAGGCTTTCTGAGAGTCTCCCCTCAGTGATGGGCTCTACCTGTTATTCAAAATCGAGTGCTCCTCGCTGACATTGGGAGCCAGGATAATCTCACCATCTGTCCTCTGTGTGTCCTTTCCTGCTACTTTGAAATCTCATAAATAACCGAGCCTTTGTTGGGTGGTGCCTTCCTCCCCTCTTTCTGCTGTGGTGGAGCAGCTGCGGTTGCTAGGCTCAGCTCCTGGTTGCTAGGGACTTGGTGGTTCTGTGGTGGCCCAGAAATATGACAGAGAGGTGGGACATGCTTCTGCTGTTAATTGAAACGCTTCCAAGGCGAATCTTTCAATGTCACTGCATGCTTTGATGTTGTTCCAATTGGCCGAGGAAGCTCTCGAGTCTCTCAGTTGAAAAGAATCAGTGTGGGCGGGAATCGGGGAAGCCTTCCGTCCTTCCCTGCTGTCAATTTGCTGTGTGACCTTTGGCCTATGCCATGCCCTCTCTGGGCGATGGAACTCTACAGAATTCAAGGACCTGTCAGCTCTAACAGGCTGCCCTGCCCTGTGTCACCCAGATTCTCTATTTGGACCAGGTACAAATTGGTCTCTCATTATGTGCTGTGTTGGGTTACTGACAGAAGGGCTGTTCTTCCCGCCTCACTTTCTCTGCCTTCCAGACTTCTGGGCAGTGCATCCTTGGCCAGATGGCTCATATGCGGGTCTTCAAAATTAATTTTACTATTCAGACAAATATAATTAGAGCTATTAATCTGAAAAAAGAGAAAAAATAAAAGACACTTGAAGCTCAGTAACCCACGGACCTCCCAGTCGGCCATTCTTTCCTGCTTCAAATCCTCCAGCAACTTCCCTTTGTCCCACAGAGGGTGCCGAGCAAGCCCCATGCAGGCTCCTGGGTAGATCTTGGGGTGTGCTGGCCAGGGGTGGTGTTCTGAAGTGAATCTGGATTCATTGGCTTGCAGTGGGATCTTGATTGATTACTGATGTCTGCTGTGGGTCTAGACATCTAAGTGGGATCATGTCTCAGTCCTTAACCATCGAGACAGGAAACTGTTGCTCCTTATGCTGACCGTTGGCTGTCTTGGGTCTGACCTGCCTTCCTCTTTCACGTCCCTATGTGTGACCTCCGCTGGTTAGTCATGGCTGTCACCTTGCTCCCGTGTGAGACCCTCTCCCCTGATCACATGATCAGTTTCTGTGTCTACCTTTTAAGCTCTTGCCCCAGGTTCTGCTCTTTCTCTGTGATCTCCTGTGTCCCCACTTAGACCTGGGATCTGCCACACGGCCATTTCCACACCCCACTGCTTTTCTGTTGCCATCCTTCTGCCTCGAGAGGCTCCAGGGCCGTGCTAGGCTCCTTTATCTTGGCATCCAGACCAGAGCTCGGTGCAAATCGGAGCCTGATAAATCCTTCTAGAATGAATAAAACCTGCCCTGCACCCCAAGCCAGACTCAGACGACATTTACAACCTTCCCGGAAGTCAGCCTGGCTTAACCGTGGGTAATTTACTGCAGTCATAAACCGACCATGTGCCCAGCAGACTGACCTCGGCTCCGAGCTGTGAATTCCAGTCTCTCCACCATGACGTGGCCTTTCTCTTCTCTCCCCTTCCCCAGCCTGAAGACAAGCAGAAGGCGGCCACCGCATTTTCCCAGCTCCGGGGTGCCATGGAGCTACTGGGCATCTCAGAGGGCGAGCAGCAAGCCATCTGGCGGGTGCTGGCGGCCATCTACCACCTGGGTGCAGCAGGAGCGTGCAAAGGTATGGTCCCTCCTGTTGTGGTGTGTGTCTCAGGGTTCCTCAGTGACCTTGAACCCATGCTGTCCATGAGAACCTGTCACACTGATGGGACCCTGTCAGTTACCCCCACTGTCATAGTGGTCACCAGGCACATAGGGCCATAGAGCACCTAAAATGTAGCCCAGGGCTGAGGGGTTGAGTTTACAATTGTTAGTAATTGTGTATGTGTGCATGCGTTTGCGTGTGTGTATGCACACATGTGCATATGCATATGTGTGCATGTATGTGTGTGGTATGTATGGGTACATGTGTTATGTGGTATGTATGTGTATATGTGTGTGTGGTATATGTGTGTGCATGTAATGTGTGCATGTGTGTGCATGTGTATGTGATATATGTGTTGTAGTGTGTGTGGTGTATGTGATGTTCATGTGTGCCTGTGTGTATATGTAATATGTGTGTTGTGTGTAGTGTACTTCTATGTGTGGATGTGCATGTATGTATCTGTGTTCTTATGTGTATAATATACATGTACATGTGTGCATGTGTGTGTGGTATGTGATATATATGTATTGTGTAATGTGAGTATGGTATGCATGTATGTTTGCTGTGTATTATTTGCATGTGTGTGAGTATAGTTTGCTGCATGTTCATATGTGTATGCATGTATGTGTGTATGTACATGTAGTGTGTGCTGTTCATGTATGTGTGTGCCTGTGTGTTGTTTAGTATTTATGTGTGTGTTGTGTATGTATAGTATATGTGTGCATGTATGCATGTTCATGTGTGTGGGGTGTGTGTATGTATATGTGTGCACATATGCATGTTTATATGTGTGGTGTGTGTATGTGTGTAGTATGTGCATGCATATATGTGTGTGCATGTGTGTGTGTAGGACAAAGGAAACCTTAGGATTGATTCCCCAGATTCTGTCCCCCTTGGGTTTTCAGACAGGTCTCTTACTGGTATGAAGCTGCCTGGTCATAGTAGGCTGGCTGAGGCTCCTGAAGACCCTCCTGTCTCTGCCTCTGCAGCTCTGGGTTAGCAGCAGGCTTCTATGCCTGGCTCATGCACACGCGTTCCAGGGATTGAACTCAGGTCCTCATCCTAATGCAGCAGGCATTTGCACACCGAGCCGTCTCTCCATCCCTGGGTTGAATGTGATTTTAACGACTTCGAGTTGCCAGTGGCTTCTGCTGGCCAGAGCAGCCCTAGTCTCTGAGCAGAGACTGCCCATGTGTTGGACGGCTCTCCCTGCCATACATGCTGGGCTCTTGTCAGTTTTGTTCATGGTGTATGATTGACAGCTTGATGGTCATGTCTCATCCCTGGTATCTCTGTGGCTTGGGCATCTTTGCCCCATCCTTTCCTCCTTGTAGATGCTCTGGTCTCGCTGCCCTCACTGTGAGCACAGTTCTGCTTGGTCTGCTGTAACAGCTTCTTGTGTCTCCTATTGCTGTGGCACTGTGACAAATGTCCACCATCTTGATGATATAAATAATAGGAGCCCAACCTCTCCCCTCTTAGTGCTGGGTTCCAGGAGTCTTGAGCAGGCTTTCTGCACCCACATCCCATGAAGACTCTAGGGAGGCCCTTCCCATCCACTCTGTGGCTCTGGTATCCCCATGGTGATGTCACCTTGTCCCCTTCTCTGCCTCCATGTAGGTCACCTTCTGGGTTCTCAAATCCTTTTCTATAGCTTCTAAGAATACTGGTCCTTGGGCAAACACAGATGGTCTTCCCTTTAGTGCAGACTTGGTGGAAGAGGCAATACCCTGGAGTTCATGACCAACTCTTGGCTCTGATAGGCCAGGACTCCTTGACTGACAGCACTCAATGGGGAGGGCTGTTAGAAGGAGATTTCCAGGCTGTCTTGGACAGATTCAGTAGGAAGAGGAGAAGGTGGTGGGTGAGGAGGAAGATTAGGATAAGTAGGTAGGGATGATGTTGAGGAGGTAGATGATGATGATAATGTTGATGTTGTTGATGACGATGATGATGATGATGATGATGATGATGATGATGATGAGGAGGAGGAGGAGGAGGAGGGAGAGGAGGAGGTAGTGGCAGCTGTGGACCAGTCCAGCAGACACCTGCCTCTCCTTCCCAACTCAAATGAGTATTCTTTGCCTCCAGCTGCAAAGGAGACCCCAGGACTTGATGTGTAAAGCCATGGTTAAGAGGGTCTCAGGGCAATTCCCTCTCCTCCTGGGACATGTAGGGATCCCCTCCAATGTGCATTCATGGGCTTCCCTCACATGGACATGCCCAGGATGATAAGAAAAGAAACCCATGTCTATAAATATTTTATTAACTCATGATTAGGGCAGTAATTCCTTCTGCCTCCCCCTCCTACCCCACCCTCCACATTATTTTATGAAGAGCCGCCTCGGTCTGCTCAGAAGCCCTGCCCCGTGATTTACTGTATTTTTCTGCTTTGGAAGATTTCATAATGGGTTGTTCTAGAATCAGCTATTAAAAATCCACAGTCGTGTGTAAACGTCTCTGCTTTGTGTCATAACAGATCGCTCCGAAATATATTAGGCTCATTTTCATTAATCAAGGATCCCGACTCTGCCTCCTCAACCTGTGCTTCAGAAAACTGGATCCTGCTAGTTGAAACCAGTGGTCATGGTCTGGTGGGGAGATGCGGGGGAAGGGGGAAGGGGTCTCATCATGAGGGGTTTGTGGAGTGACTGAGTGTGACAGTTTTCACTGATGCTCTTAACTGAGAGGCGTCCACCGGATTCCTGCAAATTGTGCCATGCATGAGAGTTCAGAGGTCGCTGTGGGGAAGCTCAGAGCTTTGGTTTTCTTCCAGTAAAATGAGCTGGGGCTGTGAGGTGGCTCGGTTGGCAAAGTGATTGACATGTGACCATGGAGACCCGAGCTCCAGATACCAAGGTTCAGAGAGGTTGTTCTGTGATGCCAAGCCCCACAGCATCCGGGGGTGTTGACCTTGGGAACTGTCTCTACAGTTCCCTTGCATTTGCCTGGCTGTGCTCATGCCAAGGTGCATTCTGGGTGCTCGGAGAACCACCTTCTTTTGTATGAGTCTTTCCTTGGTTCCACCAACCCTTTGATGTCCCCAACAACACTGTTTGGGAGTTCACCTGAGCAGAATGGGGAATAACTCTAAGTTGAGGCTGTGGGTGTTCCTGGGACCAGTCTGCTTCTTGGTTAAGGTGATTCTCTGTCCTTGGGGACTCAGTGTTGTCCTCTGCCTAATGTGACAGTAATGCCCAAGCCAGCACATTTGTGAGACTGGCTCTGTTTAACCAGACCATTTACAGCCCCACAGGTCTCCTTAATCCAGATATGACTGTCATCAGTAAGAAGTCCTTCCTGGTGAGGAAACTTGTGACTGTCATCAGTCTGCTCCCCAAATCCTGTGGGCTCATCGCTCTCCACAGAAAGTGGAGCCATGTGTCACTGTGCCTGCTGACCCTCATTGCTGTACAGAGAGGACCATGGCATTTAGAATCCAGCCTGGCAGCCAAGCTGGGGGACGCTTATGTCTACAGCTTAGGTGGCTTGGCCTCTTTTCTCTGTGAAGGCCAGTAGTGTGTTTAATTTATTTGTTCTTCATTAAATTCGCCAGCCTGCTTGGCATTGACCCACTGCCTAATATATGGCATAGTCAGGTCGTATATAAGCCCAAGTAGAGCTGTGGTGGGGAAGAGTGAAGTGCACGGCCGCCACCAACCTCCCCGCCACCGTCATAAAGATGCCAGGCCCTGAATGAATGGGGTTGTAATTTGGGACCCTGAGAGGGTCTCTGCACAGAGGTTTCTAATGACAAGGGCCAGGCACCCCATCTTCTGTCGGACACTGGCAGAATCAGGGTGAGTGGGAGTGGGGGAGGTCAGTTAAGGGGTGGAGGCGTGGGGCGTGGAGGGGTTGGGGGCGTGGAGGTGTGGAGGTATGGAGGCACGGAGGGGTGGAGTCACGGAGGCCTGGTGGGGTGTGTGGAGGGTCAGAGGTGTGGAGGTGTGGAGGGGCAGAAGGGTGGAGGAGCAGAGGGGTGGAGGGGCAGAGGGGTGGAGGGGCAGAGGGGTGGAGAGGTGGAGGCGTGGAGGCCCTCTAGGCTGGGGACATCTTGAGCACAGGAGAGAGCATGAGTAATAGGCAGCGCCTTCCCTGCTCCTGTTAGGGTATCTGTCTCTCTGCTCTTTCACTGCTGCGGGTCCACTCACAATTAGTGTCTATGAGAACCGGAAACAGTACAAAGGGATTTCACACCAACAAACAAAGGCCCTCCACCTCCTGTGTCCTGCTGCTCTCAAGGGAGACCGGGGTCTCGAACAGTACCTTTTCCTCCCCTAAGTGGGTTTGGTCACGGCACTTGTCACATCCTCAAAGCGAAACTTAGACTCCCTTCCTCCCCTCTTCTCCCATCGAGCCTCCTTTCTCTCTCTCCTTTCTCTTACCACTTTTGCCATTGCTGCTTCGTTTGGCTCTGTTGGTTGCTTCAGTTATTTTATGTGTATGACTGTCTCGCCTAAGTGTATGCCTGCATCACATGCTTGTCTGGTACCCTTGGGAGCCGGAAGACGGCATGGCATGCTCTGAAACTGGAGTTATAGATAGATAGCTGTGAGCCTCCACACAGGTGCTGGGAACTGAACCCAGGTCCTCTGCAAGAGCAGCAAGTGCTATCACACAGGGCACCGTCTCCCCACTCCCTATCTCCCTTCCTTCCACGCCTCTGTGTCTACAGGCTGTCAGGCCCCAGCTGCCCGGGGACACCACCTCATTGTCTCCACACTACACTACGAGGATTGCTGGTGGTGTGTTCAGTGCTCTGTTCCAGGCTGTGGAGTTGTCGTGAGCAGGGTCCGCATAGCTGTTTCATCCTCTTTCTCCATGTGACGCCAAGTCTGAGTTCCCACCCAAAGCCCTTTGCTGGCACGGTAGATGGACAGCTGTGAGCTGTCATGTGACTAGGGAAGGGGGCAATTCCATCTCTCTGTCCTCGGGCCCAGGGCTCCTGAGGCCCAGCTCCTCCCTGTCCCCCTCTTCCCACGTGCTTCTTAAGGCCAAATCTGCGCCTGTCCGCCCTGTCCCAGCTGGTGGCTTGGCTTCTGGCCCAGCAGCTGTGCAGTAGGCCTATTCTGGGCCACAGGCGAGGATTTATTCTGCATTTTCTGAGCATATTGAATTCATTCATTAAGCTGGGATGGCTGTTCTGGGATGGAAACAATTAGAAGTTTCTGAAAAATGAACTCCCCGAAGTGGCTGGGGCTAGAAGGCAGAGCTCCCTGCAGCTCCAGGCCTCGGGGGTGAGTGGGGAGGTGGCAGCGTGAGGGCTCTGGGGTTCGGTGTGTCAGAGAAGGCTCTGTGCTTTTAGACTCTGTTTCTCTGAATAATAGTGGAAGCTGATGTCCCTTAGTGGTTGCCCGGTGGGAAGTGCTGCTTAAGCAATTTTACTCCCACGCAAAGTGCTGCTGATAGTACTGATGGTGGTGTTGATGGTTGTGAGGTGGTGCTGATGGTGGTAATCAGGGTCCTGGTGATGCTGATGGCAGTGATGGTTATGATAATGGTCATAACATTGATGCGGCTGATTAAGTAGTTTCTAACGGATGTATTGAGCGACCCAGGCGGCCTGCTGTTGCAAAGAGCATGTGGCTGTTGAAAGGTTGTAGTTTGATGTCCCTCCTGGTGTCCGTTTTTCTAGCAGAGTGGCCTGGGACAGGTCACTCAAGGCTCTGCTATTGGTCCGCTGTCATCCTCTATGACACCCTCTGGCTGACGACTCCCTGAGTCCCCTGTGAGGCTCTACCTCATGAGTCTGCCTTTACTCTTAAATGGCCAGTGTTCTGGAAAGCAGCCAACCCATTTTACAGATGAAAAGACCAAGGCCCAGTAAGAGATATTGTTTGAGATATCACAGCTAGGCTGAAACAGTCTTAGGACATCTGACCTCTGGCTCTTCCCACAATCTCCCTGTGGGAGCCATGAAGGGTCCCTGTCACCTATCGCCCCCTGGTTGTGTCATTTTGGGAGACCTCCCCAGGGACTATTCCTTCCTCTTGTGAATTCTCAGTGTACAGGGTACACTAGAGACCCTGAGAAATCCTACACCAAAGCAAGCCTGCTGGGGTCAGTCTGAAGTCACCCCACCTGCATTTCCCACGGGACTGTCACCTCCCAGAACAGCTTGTGTAACTCCGCAGCAGTTTCTAGATGGTTCTCTGTGCAGATGTGTGCACAGCAGAGATGATGCTGGTGCCTGCTTCCTCCAAGGCAGAGGGAGCCACGTGGGTGGGTAGGGCCATGTTGCCTGTGGGTGGAGCAGGAAGCTCTTTAAGAGTGGGGGAGGGGTCATTTCCCACGGTGCCTGTGATAGCCCTTCTAGATAGAGATGTTGTTCCCAGATGTTTCCTTGGTTGGCCTTTTGCTCCCGATCCCTCTTTTCTGAGGGTGGATGGTTCAGGTGAGGAGCAGGTCATGGCTTCGGTGTAGAGCTGGTGCCCACAGCCTTGCTACATCTCCACACACGCTCCCCTCTGATCTCTGCAGGCCTCATTTTGAGAAAGATGGCAATGGAGGGTTAGACAGTCAACCTCACTTCTCAGGGCATTGCCTGGCACCAGGTGGTGGTGGAGGTGGGATTTGAACTGGCCTGCTTTGTCTCCAGAGCCAACTCCTTCTTGTGGCAGAGCCACAGCCCTGGCTTATCTCCTCTCTGCAGGTGGCCTCCGTCTTCTCTGGGCTTCAGAATTGTAAATCTCTGTGTGAGGCAGTGGGAGCCAGATGCTCTGGCATTATAAATAAGTCCCATAATGTTGAGTAATTCAGGAACAGCTCAGCTATTGTTGGAAGGAGGAACAACTCGGTTATTAATAAATGCAGGAGGTCACGGTAATTGATAGCAATTGAACCCACGGTGCGCAGGGACAATAGCTGTGCCATTGTCAGCTTGTGTGCATGCTCTCTCCCTCCTCCCTCCTTCCTCTGTCATCCACTTCCTTCTCCCTCCTCCCTCCCCCACCTCCTTTGCTGCTTCCTTCCCTGTCTCCCTCCTCCTCCCCCTCCTCCCCCTCCTTCCCCTCCGTCCTTTCTTCTCTGTCCTCCTCCTCCCTCTTCCTCCTCCCTTCTCTGTCTTCCCTCTCACTCTCCCTTCTCCCTCCCTCCTCTGTCCCCCTCCCTCTCTCTCCTTCTTTCCTTCTCTGTCCTCACTCTCCCTCCTCCCCCCCCCTTCCCCTCTTCTCTCTCCTTCTCCCTTACAAACCTTGCCTCTGAGAGTAGATTTGAGTCCCAGACTCTGCAGCCTCAGGATCTGCGCTTACTCCTGCCCTTCTCCCTCTCAGTCCTCCTCTCAGTCCTCCTCTCATTACTGTGCTGCCTGCCTGGTAGCTCTGGAGACAGAGTAACCTTGGGGTCTCTTCCAACTCAACCAGAGTTTCCCAGAGAAGAGTCTAATGGGACCTGGGAAGTGTTGCAGGCTCTGTTAAGGCATCCTGAGGTTACTTTGGGCTAAACACACACACACACACACACACACACACACACACACACACACACCCGCCCCCCGCTGGAGACTCACAAAAGTGGCTTTGAAGGCCCTGAGAAGTCCCATAGAGATGACACTTACCCAGGCAGGGGTATGGTACAGGGATCGGTTTCCTCGGTGTGTGACCTGGGAAGAGACTTTGACTGCTTTCCCTCCATCTCTTTCCATCCTATATTTTGAAACAAGGCCTCTGGTTGAACTTGGGGCATTCTGATTTGGCTAAGCAAGCTACCGGCGCCTGTCTCTGCCTCTCCACGGCTGGGATTGCATGCCTGTGCTGATAAACCTGGCTTTTTCTCATAGGTGCTGGGGATACCATCTCATGCCCTCCCTTTACAGACTAGGCCATGTCTGAGCCTCTGTTTCCTCTAGTGTGTTAGATGAACTCTGGGGAGACAGACACCAACTCTGAGGCCAGCTTGCCCTGTTCCATGCCTCTGTTGCCACTGAGAATCACTGAGTCAGCTCTGCCCTGCCTAGGTGACTGATGGTTTGAGCCTGGCCTCACTCAGACAAATGCAGGTAGCCTCTGGGGGAAAAAACAAGATGACAGCAGGAGAGAAGGCAGCTTGCTGAGAGGTTGGCTTACTTTCTGGACCTTTTCCTAGGCTGCCATCATTTAAAGTGAAACCCAGCTAGACACTGTTGTCTGTGATCACAGGCAGGTGGCCTATCCTGAACCTGTCCTTGGCTAGCTGAGGGCAAGATGCTGAAGCAGGTGTTCCAGGACACGGGTACACATGAGACATGAGCCTAGAAGTGCCAGAAGGGCTTGCTGAGATCTGGGGAGCAGGAGTGGGGCTGCCTGCCCCCTGGCTACAGAGGGGTTTTGTTTTATACCAGAAACGAAAGAAATGGCTGCCAGTCCAATGTGCAGTGGGGAATGACCTCCGCACTCAGGGAGATGCCCCAGGCACAGCTTTGGGAACTCTAGCTGGTGCTGAGAAGAGCATCCAGCAAATGTGGGCAACCCTCTGCAGCAGGCTGGGGGCAGGGAGAGACACACCCTGTCCCTGTCAGAACTAGTCCAACCTCTCTCTTTGACAACCCCTTCCTGACCCTCTCTGTCCAGCTCCCTTCTGTTTTATCTTCAGCTTGATCTCCTGCTGTCCTGATGGTGGGCTGAGGGTCCAGATGGCTGGTTTCTTTGGGTAAAGCGACTCTCGTACATTCTCTTTTCCATGTCATTCTCTTTTTCAAGTGTTGGTGGGGAGGCAGGGGACAGAGTGGCCAGAGCTGGCTGTCAGCCATTCAGCTCATCCACTCCTGGACTCATTCCTCCCTGGGTGACTTATCAGGGGTCTGGTGACAGTAATGAACCCTCCGCATCCATGGAAGACAGAATAGCGGAGTCGCTGCCGCACAGGGTCTGGCCAGGACCCTGTTTGCTTTCTGTAGCATGCTGGGCAGGAAAATAGACTGTGTGTCTTGGTCACACTCTCCTGGAGGGTTTGTGAGCATCCCAGAAGTGTCCCTGGCACGTAAGCCCCACGCAAATCTCAATGGCTGTCATTACTTTTAACTGACGACCACACGGAGGTACATCCCTGTTTATCTAGATGCTGGGGCATGTTCCCCTACCCCAACCTCGGTGTGGGTCCTTCTGAGGAGCACAACAAAGTCCTTAGAGGGGGTTAGTAGAAGACGCTGGGATAACCCACGACCCCATTTCAGTAGAGAAGTAGCTTTAGTCAACTGAACCCCTAGAGGGGACGCTGGTTTCCAAAGCTAGCATTTTCCTGGTATAAGACCTTACAGCCATTTCCTGAAGCAGCTGACAGACCTGTAGCTGGGCCCCTGCACGGCCAGGGCCTGGCCAAGAGCGCCCCCTGGAGTTTATAGGTGGAGACACAGCGGCGACAGTGTACTGGGCATGCCTGCCTTCTCCACCCAGTCTTTGAGCCTAAAGGGATCTTTGGAACTCTCACGACATGCCAAAGGTCATAATTGTGCTTGAGTTGTGGTCATCCGCGAATGGCAGTGGTGGAAATTGTAATCTGAAGCTGTGATCTTAGCCAGGGCCTTCTTTCTCCCCCTCGGGTGGCTCTTCTGAGCCCTTGGCTTTCCTGGGGTGCCCGGAGCAGCTGCTCCTGTCTGAACCAAGGCAAAGGAGTCGAGTCTGGGTTCAACACCTGGGCTACTGGCCACGCCCCCAGCAGGCCTCCCGTAACTCCTCCCAGAAACCTCACCGCCAACCTCCTTCTCCTCAGCTTCACCAGACTCTGCAGGTCACTGCAGGGGATGGGGGTGGGGTGGGGTAGGGGGCAGAGACTCCAGGGCAGATGTGCACAGTGGTGTGGGGTGGGGTGGGGTGGGGGAGGGGGCGCGGAAGACAGCAGTGGGGAAGCCGGCTCTTGTTAGAGAGTTCCCAGGACCCTCCTGCCCCCTCCCCACTCCCGCCCCCACCCCCACCCCCACCCTAGGTCTGGTCTCATCCAGGGGTAAATGGACCATCCGGCTCCTCTCCAGTGCCTGCTCAGCTCCCTTTTTAAGAAAGAGAGAGCTGGCTTCAGCATCGCGGAGGTAACGGATCTAATTAGAATCTAATGGCCTGCTGGCGCCCGTGTCGCGTATGTGTTTCTACTTCTCTCTTGTGACAGGCGACAATGATTCTCATTGGAGATGGAGCACTAACGTCTCCCTTTACACATGTTTGTCTGAGAGAAATAGACGGCTCGGTTCACGTCAGGAACCGTGTACCCGGGTCCTAAGGATGTGCTAGGTGACATCTGAAGGATGGGGTGGGCTTCAGAGGTTGCGGGTTCTTCCACTCGGTGGCTCTGTGTTGTCCGGCGATCCTCTGAGTCCCTTTTGTCACCTCTAAGCGACAGCGACCACCCACGTTCACTGCTCTGGCACCCCAGAGGTGAAGGTGGTGATGGGGGGGGGGTGCGGGGGGAGACGAAGTTCAGGCTGGTTAGTCATGGGCAGAATCTCCCCCAGGGTTCCCATTTCTCCCCGAGACCGACTGTTCGATTGTTCAGTTGTCTACTTGGCCCACTGGGCCCTGCCAGCCTGTGGGGTAGCTGAGACTCTGTTTCAGAGAAAGAAACACATTTGCAAGGAGACAGAACTCTTGAAAGGAGCGCATTGTGATTTGTTTTAATTAGTCAGTTATTTGTATTTGGGTCACAACATCAGCCCACAGCTACTGTAGGGAATTTGGAAAATGTCAGCTCCTCGCCCTGTCGTGATCCCCGGCTGACTATGTTCCTGTTTGTCATGTAATTTAAAATAATTTGAAAACATCTATTTCTTTGCGTAGCATGCACAGACAACCTGCAGGACTTAGTCCCAGAATTCTGCCTTGAGGGTCCTGGGGATTGAACTCTGGTCTTTCAGACTTGGTGGCAAGCCCCTCACCTGCTGAGCCTTATCACCATCCCCTCCCTGCTCTCTCACTGTGACAGCATTTTAGAAATGACTTCACATCCTCTTGTGGGACGGTTCCTTGTCACTTTTACTTAAGCTTTTGCTTGTAAGCATGCTCCGAGCTCCACGAGGTCAGGTGGTTTTAAGTGGCCTCCACTTGGCTGCCCTCCTCCCTGCTGTGCTCCTCATTTCTGTCCCAGGGCCTCTCTACCAACTCCTAGTCTCTAGGTTCCTTCCTGGTCACAGCTGAGCCCACTGTCATATCCTCCCAGGGTCCCTCTGAGCAGCACATGCTAACACAACCACCATCTCTCTGTGCCCACACTAGTCTCTCCCTGCAGCGTGCACCACCTGAGATTATCTCACCGACTGTCTGTCTGCTTGCTTCTTTCTCAACCCCTTGCCTGGACTGTAAGCTGCAAGAGGGTCATCATTTGACGTGTGTGACTTGCTCTCACGTCAAAGGTTCTCAGTAAACATGGGCTGAGCATACGGGTGGCTGGTTGGATATGTGGCTGGGTAATTGGGGAAGTGGCTGTGTGGGTGAATGGGCAGGAAGGGGTCGAAAGGTAATGGGCATGCACATAAATAAATACATGGGTATGCACATAGATACATACATGGATGTGCACATAAATATATACATGGGTATGCACATAAATACATACATGGACATGCACATAAACACACAGGTGTGTACATAAATATATACATGGGCATGCACATAAGTAAACATGGACATACATATAAATAAATACATGGACATGCACATAAACAGACACATGGTGTGTACATAAATACATACATGGGCATGCACATAAGTAAATACATGGTTTGCATATAAATGTATACATGGACATGCACATAAGTAAATGCATGGGGGTGCACATAAATACATACATAGGTGGATATATCCCAAGTCTACCCTATCTCCATTTAATGTGTTTCTCTATGTTATCTTTAATGGCTTTAAAAAAAAAAAAGCAAAATGGGTGTGAAGAGGGGAGACTCCCTGAGGTGATCTCGGGCATGCAGCTACCCTGTGTCTGGCATCTCACCCCTCATCTCTTCCCCATCCTCTGTGCAGTGGGCCGGAAGCAGTTCATGCGGTTTGAGTGGGCCAACCACGCTGCTGAAGCCCTGGGCTGTGACTATGAGGAACTGAACACCGCCACCTTCAAGCACCACCTACGGCAGATTATCGAGCAGATGACGTCAGGGCCGCAGCGCCAGGGCCTACAGGACAATGAGGCCTGCTCAGGTATCGAGTCCTCAAGGCTACATTATGGGGGGCTGGATCTTGCAGTGGCTGCACTAGTAGCTGCACCTCATGCTTTCCCATGTTTTCTTATGTTCAGCAAGACTCCCTTTGAGTGTTCTGTGCACATGTGCAGGAAATCATTCCGCCCTGTCTGGTGTTTATGGTCAAATGGTTCACTCTGGTCAGGAACCAAGGAGGCCACTGAGCCCTGGGAGGATCCTCCACGCGGGGAGATGGGGCACTCAGGCAGCACCCAGGGCTTTGTGTTTGTGAGATTTTGACAGGCAGGGGAGGCAGACCTACCTGTGTGAGGGATGAGAGCAAGGCTGGTGTGCTGAGGACTGAGAGGGAGGTGGGGAGAAGATGGAGGGCACACAGAGAAGCTGAAGAGTGGCTTAAAGGGGCTGGGTGTGGCTTGCTTAGCTCACTGGGAGTGTCAAAAGCTGAGCAGCGACTAGGAGGAGAAGCTGAGAACCTGTAGAGATCACAGGCAAGGGCTGGGGCATGACTCAGTGGGGAGAGCTCCTGCCATGCAAGCATGGGAACCTGAGTTCGAATCCTTAGAACCCTCCTGAAAAATGGGCAGAGCAGTGCGGCCAGCACTGAGGAGGCAGGGGCTCACCTGGGAGCCACGGTGTGAGTTCTGGGCTCAGGGAGAGGCCTGTGTCAAAAAGTGAGGCACAAAGTGATGGAGTGAGGTGCCAGTGTCACCCTCTGGCATGCAAATACACACACACATACAAATATGCATATACACACAAACATGCACATATACACATGTACATACATATACACACATATGCACATACAAACAAATGTGCACATATACATGTATACACACAAACATGCAATACACACATGCACACACATGCTCATACACACAAACATGCAAACACATAAGTGTACAAATATACACATGCATACATGCATCTACATGTACTCACACACATGCACATAAACATGTTTATACACACATGTATACATACTCACTCACAAACACACACATACACACATCTATTTGCACTCACACACATGCACATACACACATGCACACACTCATACATAAATATTCACATACACACAAACATGCACATACACATGTACACACATGCACATACACAAAAACATACACACACATGTATGCACACATGTACACACACACACTCTTGTGCACACATACCTGTATGTGTGCATGTATGTACACACCTATATAAACATGTAACCTCCAACACATACAGACACATGCACGCAATACTCTCACATATTTGTATATGCAGGCACACACTTACATGAACATGTAACACTACCCCATCACACAGACATACACAGCCACTAGATGAGAGGCGACACACTGGACCAGAAACATGGCAGTGGGAGTGGGATGGGGTGGCAAATGCTGGGTCTAGGGTAGACACTGAGGTGACACAGAAATCCCAAGGGGCATCTTGGATTGGGCATAAGCAGCTGGTGAGAGGTCTGTACTCACCAGAGCGAGTCTGCTGGGCCCTGAGGCTGTGCCTGCAGAATATGGAGGCAATCAGAGCCCTAGGACCCAGGGAAGCCTGCAAACTCTCTGTAAGCAGTCCTTTGTCAGACACCAGGGATTGTGATGATAATAGGGGTCTGTTTGACCTAGCTCTAGGGTACAAACTTCTTGACCCTGGGGGGTCCCTGGAGCAGTCTACCGTCCGCTAAGATGGATGCCTCTTCTGTTTCATGAATACAAACATACATGTGTGCATAAATACATATATGGATATGTATATAAATATATACATGGGCATGCACATAAATACACAGGCATGCACATGAATATATACATGGATGTGTACATAAATATATGCATGGGCATGCACATAAATACATACACAGGTGTGTACATAAATACATGGGCATGCACATAAATGCATACATGGATACTGTGCTCTGCTGTCTCCTCTCATTTGTAGCATACCACACACATGAACTGCATGTTTGTGTATGCACACACACACACAGATGCTTGCCTATAGCACGAGTGGAAAAGACAGGTGCAAAGTACACACTCAAGACAGACAGACAAGCAACACTTCTTGAGTCTGAGTTGGTCTGTCCAGCAAAGGTCTCAGAGACAGACATTAAGCAGACAGGGGACTTGTGTGCCTCAGATCAATACTCTGAGGCCGTGGGTTGCCTAGCAACAGCCCAGGGTGGGGATGGAGATAAAGGAGGGATAGGGAAGGCTTGAGAGCAGCAGTGGGCAGGCTGTCAAGAATGTGCAAGCAGAAGTATTTGTCTTGAGGGGCAATGGATTCTAATTCTGTGAAGGGAACTGGATGGGAGGTCAAGAGCTGTGATTGGCTGCTCTCTGCTGCACAGCCTCATCAAGACCAGCTGCTTTAGTGAAACGTGTTTGTGACCCTGTGCTCAGTCACATCTGAGGCCTGCTAGGCTTTCCAGTCCTCTAGCACTGGGGAGGAGCCCTCTGCTGCTGTCTGCTACTGTTCTGTGCCTGACTTGAGCCTCTGCATGGATGGAGTCCCGGTTTCTGGCCATTCGCTCTGCCTGGATGGCCGAGTTATCACAACAAAGTGATTCTGGCCAATTTAAACAATCAGAGGACATTGTGAAGCCAGGCTGCTCTGTTTCTCAGAATCTCTCATCTGAGTAAAATCTTAGGAGTGAAGCGATGGAGTCTAAGGATGAACCTGTGCCTGCTTGTAGAGAAAAAAGACAAATGAACTCGCTTCCATGCTGTGCCCCATACTCAGATGGTTCCTTACTTCAGGGCACACCCAGCCTCTTAATGGAGACATAGATTAAAATAATATGGAACATGGATGTTTGTACCTTGACCTTAAACTATGGGCACATTATTTGAGCGCAGAGTGAGTGTCTCTTTACTCTGGTGACCCTGGCTACTTGGTATCGATGCCCTTGGCCTCAGGAGAGGTCATGACCTCCATTTACTAATCCCTTTCTGTCTCCCCATGCCAGGGCTGAAGATGACAGGTGTGGAGTGTGTAGAGGGGATGGCCTCTGGCCTGTACCAAGAACTCTTCGTGGCTGTGGTCTCCCTCATCAACAGGTAACAGTGTTCTTGTCTGGCTGAGGCCATGTCTCTTGCAGCGCTTAGTGAGAACAAACCAGGGCCATCTTGCAGAGTGGCATATTTTGAATAGAGGAAGGGCTTTTAAGGTGGGGAGAGCTGAGCTTAAATCCCATCCTGGCTGTGTGACTTCACCAAGTCCATTTACCTCTCTGGCTCCCACAACTCTAAAGCCTCCATGTCCTCGGGAGATTAGAAGAAGCAAGCAATTCATTGAAATAAGTTTTTCGCTGTGAAAATACCAACAGCAGCGACTGAGAGTACAGCTCAGTGGGCAAAGTTCTCCCCACTAAAGCCAAAGAGACAAAGTTCAGAGCTCACCACTCACCTGAAAGGGCCAGGCATGGAGGCACACATCTGTAATACCAGCGCTGGGGTTGGGGGTGGGGGTGAAGGCAGGCAGATCATTTGGTGAGCTAAAGCACTGAGCTACAGGTTCATCGAGTGAGGAAACTCTGCTTCAAAAAACAGGGGGAAGAGAAATGGCAGATGACACGTGACAAGGACCTCTGGCTTCTATATGTACATACAAACACGTACACACATTATGGACACACACATCATGTGCACACACATGTTCACACCCCTCACACATGTGCACACACATGCATGCACATGTGCACAGCCCCATATATGTACATACATGTATACACATGTTCACACCCCTCACACAATGCACACATGCACACACATGTTCACACCCCATGTACATATGCACACAAGCACACACATGTTCACATCCCATGCATATACACACATGCACACACATGTTCATCCCCTACACACACACACCAATAAAAAGTTACAGATTTAGGGACAGCTGCTAAGGTCTGGGGATGGCCACAAAGATTCGACCTGCTTTGTGGTGTTTACTGCTCACAGTAGCCCACTGTGCAGGTGAGACAGGGAGGTGTAAGGGTGGGAGGAGTCATCTAGCAAGATGCTACCATCCATTGCTGTCTTCCAGAAGCCTTTGTCATTGATTTCTCTAGCTTCTCCTGCTGAGTGTCGGGATAAGAAGGGCAGAATGGTAGGGTAGCCGGTGGGTGGCAGTCCAGGTTTGCCCTGAGCCCTGCCTCCTCAGAAACCCACTGAGCAGCTCCAGTTTGGCCTGTGGGGAACACGGGGAGGGGGTCCCCCTCTCTGCAAGAGCTCACAGCATAATTAGGATTCTGAATCCTGTTAAGGGATGAACTGCTGCGTAGCAACCATGAGCAGCCAGGATCTCCAGTCACCGAGGTCTTGGAATCATCTCCCTCTATCTCTGAGTAATTACCATCCATCGGAGGCACAGACACCTTATCTAGAAGGCAAAGGATCAGTGTGCTTAGAGGAAGGGAGGGCTATGCTCAGAGCTAGGGGGTGAACTGAGGCAGAGAGGCTGCCTCTCCTGGATGGCAGGCAGGCATTTCCACAATAGGAGACTTTGATGAGGAAGAAGGTCACCAGGGTGGTTATGGGCTCTAGCAAGTGCCTGCCTCTCCAACCTCACCTTCTTCTCACAGTGGTCTCCATGGCAGCTGTCCCACTTGACCCCACTTTATAGATAGAAAAATCTTCACAAACAGAAGTAAGAACTGACGTTCAAAGCATGCTCTCTAGATCTGACTGCAGACGTTGCCTGTGGTGATGAGTGTTGAGGACTTGGCTAAGCACCAATCACAGGGCAAGCTGCGTAGTCACAGCATTGGGCATGCTGTAACGTCCATTCTCCCAGCCCAGAAGCCTTTGGGATTAAAGTTTCTACCTTTAATCATCTCACAGCTGGGCATCAGAGAGGTCAGACCGATCCCCAGAGACACACAGCCCCTCTGTTGCAGAGCGGGATGGCGGCACACTAGGGACCGCTTCAGAACTTTTCTATCCCATCTTGTCTTTTGATAAGAGTAGCCGAGGCTGTTCACCCTTGACAGAGGCATTGGAAACATCCGAGGAGGTGAAAGCTTTAAGGAAAGAAAACTCTATAAAACATACACAAAATGGTTTCTCAACTGCGGTGTGCCCTGGGGAAGGAGAGGGACGTTATCAGGTGGCTTTTGACTTGGAGGCTGATGGAAAAGTCATGTTTGCTGAAAGCCTCGCATCAGGGCTGGCATTGACACTTAAACCCGGTTTCCTTTACTGCAGCAGGGGACTAGCTCACCCCTGTCACCATTTAACAGCTGGGGAAAGCCATGCTCAAAGAGGTTAAGTTACTTGTCTGGGGTGGGCGTCAGTGGGTCACACAACCTGTGAATGATGAGCTTAAGATTTGAAGCCAGATCTCCAAATCCCCTTAGAATGCTACCCCAGTTTCTCCATCTCTGCTATGGGGAAGGCTTGACCTAGCAGACTCCATGTTAGCTCAGAACCCCTCTCTTCTCTCCCCAGATCCTTCTCCTCCCACCATCTGTCTATGGCTTCTATCATGGTGGTTGACACTCCAGGCTTTCAAAATCCTAGGCACCAGGGCAAGGACCGGGCGGCCACTTTCGAGGAGCTCTGTTACAATTATGCCCAGGAACGTCTCCAGCTGCTGTTCTACCACAGGACCTTTGTCTCTACTCTGGAGAGATACAAAGAGGTGTGTGTTAGCTGGGCTGGGGCCTCCCAGGCCTATGACCAGGGGCGAGGCCAAACAGGTGGGGTTGCGATCTATACGAGGTGGCCTGAGTCACCTATAGAGCCCCTTGCTCCAGCTCTGGCTTCCTCTATCTCTGAGTTGGTGCAGAAACCCCCTCAGGAGCTGCTGCTGTGTACAGATACAAGGCTGAGTGCTCTCTCTGGAGGACAGCAGCCATTGCTAACAGAGTAACAGGTATATGCTCTGAGCTATGCCCCATAAACCATTTACATGTAAGCCACCCCAGGGCCCACTTGCCTCAGAAAGGCCCCTTTCTTTATATTCCCATGCTGGCCGTCTGACGGGAGACACTCAAACCATCAGCACAGAGAAATACACAAGCCCCAGTAGACAACAAAGAGAGATGACCACCTTGTGTGTCCACCACCTGGGTGACAACAAGGTCGGGACCACAAGCGAGTGCCAGGGGCAGGTGATAGAAGCAGCCATATTTCAGTCATTCCTTTGGTTGCAGCCAACACGGATCAGACATGAGTAATTGTGGGTTGGAGAGCCTGACTCTAACTCTGGCAGATTGGCTGTGTGGCCTTAGAAAATGTAACCACCTTTTCTGATCCTTGATTTCATCCCATGTGAAAACAGACCCATCCTTGTATATCTGTTATCATTGGGGATAGTATATAGTCTATAGAATAAACTGCCATGATGGCTTGGCAGCAGAGACCTTTTTGCTACTGCTCACAAGTCTCTTTGGTCTGGACATGACACTGGAGCCTGTGGTCCACTTCTGGGTCCGTGCATATTTCACGACGACTTTAAAACTAACTCTGAAAGAACGGCTTACTAGTGATGGAGACTCCCCTCCCTCTTCCGACCACTGAGCTCACAGAGGGGACTAATGGTTACTTCCCACGAATTTCAGGAAGGCATTCCCGTGCCCTTTGACCTCCCAGAGTCCTCCCCAGGAACTACAGTGGCTGTAGTGGATCAAAATCCCTCTCAGGTAAGAAGGGACCCAGGGACTTGGGGCTCTCAGACATGGAACCGCAGTATACGTAAGGCTTTGTGCATCTGGATTCCCCAGGAATGGTTGGAGACATTGACAGGTGTGGGGTGTGGGCATGGAAACACCCTGGGGCCTAAGACCCGACACTCTGTTCTGAAGAACTCAGACGTTTGTGAGCTGATCAGTGGCCTGGTCAGGGGCTCCATCGACACCCACCTGAAGCCATCAGGATTCTGTTGAAGATGCTGGCTGCAGAGGCTTGAGGGAGGGAAGTGACCTCAGAGGCAGACAGGTGTCTGTGGGAGAGGCCTCACACATGGACATCTCTCTCAATCCTAGAACCTGCTGATGGGTACCTCAGCTCACCCTTGCTGCTGACCTTTGACCTGTGACCCCGATTTTTTTTTTAATTTTTTTTCCCTTCTCTCTTTGGTGTGAAAGTTCTGAGGCTACGGAGCAGTGTGGGCTTAGTCGGTTTAGCCTTGATTCCCTCAAGACCATCCTTTTGCTTCTCTCAGCCTCACTTTGCCCTTCTCCAAAGTGGGCACAGCATGTTTCTCTGAGGAGGCATAACCTCACGGAAACGTCGTACCAAGAGCAGTTGTCACTGAGTGTGACCAGAAGCTTCCTGCCACTGGTGCTGCTTCTACCTTAGGAGGGCTTGTTGCGCTCCTTCATCCTGTCTCCTGCTGACCAAGGATGGTTGCCATGGCTCCCGCTGGTCACAGTGCGCCCCACTTCCTGTGCAGAAGGTCCTCCTCTATAATCCTAGGGAGAGGCTCTGGGCCAAGACTCCTGTTAGAAGGTCTAGAGTTATTCTCGCTACAGGGCTTTCTTGTCCGTCTATCTGGAAGGATCAGGTGGGAGAGGGTAGAGAGTGGTCAGAGGGCCCTGAGGTGTGGCTTCTAAAGGCCTCTCCTGAGGATGAGCCAGATGTCCATCTTTACCCCAGTGAGGAAGTCCAAGTGTCCTCTAGGCTTTGCCCCTGGGACTCATCATGGGACCTTGGATGTGTCCCTTGCCTTCTTCAGCTTTGGAAATAGAAAGGCCACCAGAGCCCCTGAGTCAGCACCAAGTGCTGCCTCAGTCACCCTGGGCTGGCTGATGTTACCATGCCCCATGCCACCATCACTCCTCAGCCCATTGTTTTCTTGTGCCAACTTAGACCTCACCATGCCTCCCTCATGCACCCATGCAAACCCACTGATTTCCCAGAAGGTTGCTATGGCTGGCTTTAAAATTCCACGTCTGCTATGGATAGAATCAAGTTCATGCTTTCTAAAATTTTCCTCGAGTGCTTGTCTCTTTAAATTTATTCCCTGAGATCTCAGTATAATGAAATGAAATACCAAGACTTCTAAGAGAGAGAGTGATGGGGCCAGGCTGGCTATGCACACATGCCAGCTCCCTGTGTGTGTCTGGGGAGGAATTACAAACAGGCACACCTTTCTTAAATGCCTAAGGCATCTGGGGAAGACCTTTCCAGGCTCCATTTTAAGCATGAGAAAACAAGGCTTAGAGGGGTACAGTAGGTTGTCCAAGGAGTTAAAGATGGAGACAGAGAGGATTCAGACCCTTTGCAGACGTGTTTGGCTTCAGTACTGAGAGCAGGGACTGAACAGGTTTACAGGTTCCATTAGGCATGCTTAGTCCTGAGGACTGGGAAGGGATCCCCAGAACCAACTCTCAGCACACACTTGATCTCCCACCAGGTCCACTTACCAGCTGGAAGAGGTGCTGAGGATGCTGGGGGCCTCTTCTGGGTCTTAGATGAAGAAGTCCGGGTGCAAGGCTCCAGTGACAGCACTGTACTTGAGCGTCTGCGTGCAGCCTTTGAGAAGAAGAAGGAGGCTGGGGCTGAAGGTAAGGGAGGTGTGGGTGGGAATGGGACCTGAGTCTTGCCTTGGCTTGAGAGCCTGTCTATGCCAGTGAGGAAAGGCCCTGAGTTCTCTGCTAGGCCAGCACAATGCCTGGGTCTGCTTCAGAAGGTCACAAACATGTGCTAACTTCTATTGAATACAGAGGAAAAAAAATCAGGTCAAATACAATGTTTACATAGACACACATACACCTGTGAGGTAGGCCTGTATATTAGTAACATAATTTATGTGTGTGTACATTGTAACTAACATAGTCTACCTTGTGTACACTGTAACTAACATAGTCCACCTGTGTATACATTGTACTGCTCATAAAGTAGGATTGCAAGAGCACGTGCAGTTCCAGGATGCACACACGCACATACCTGCCACAATATGGTGTAATTAGGGAGGTCCCAGAGAACCCCCACATCACGCAGTTTGAACCTCTAGCTTCCCAAATTATGAAGTTAAAAGATCTTTTTTTAAAAGATAGGACCTCATTTCAGGCTGTGAGCACGAAAATGGAGCAGAACACAGTAATACCGATCTCTCTGCTGTTCCTCAAACATTCCATGTGCATCCCTGCCCCAGGGACTGTGTACTGTCATGCTCCAGGCCATTCTTCCACCACACCCTAGTACAATGGGTGGACTTCTTTACCTTCTTTGACTCTTGGGGACTCTCTGTGACCATCATCTGTGTAAAACAACACCCCATGGTATCTGTGCTACTGTCTCCTATACATTTACTCTTTGGCATACGGAGTGTCAGAAGTATTTGGGATAGATGAATGGATGGATGGACAGATAAAACATCTGACATCACTTACTTTTGCATCAGCCACACCCATTTCAGGGTGGGCCAGCTTCTTGGTGATGAGAACCAGGCTGGTCCCCTCACCGAGGGAGCCACAAGAGCCAAGCTAGTGTGATTAGGGGCTCAGGTTCTTGACACAAATTTGATGAATATGTGAAAACTCAATGGTGCAGATCCAAAGAAATGAAACTTGCAAATGCAGTGTCGTCTCAGTCCGGACTTTAAAGCAGCAGAGACTCGAGGTAGGGTTGGAAGGAGAGGGCCCCCTATAGGGCATGGCTGGGCTAGAAAGGGATCCACTGATGTCTGTAAACCTTTCTTCCACTAGGATCCATTGATTGTCCAATCCCAGATACTCTAAGGAGGATGTTCCAAGGCCCTCTTCTCTCAGGAGGACACTCTGGCCTTTGTCCTAAATGGGCCACTATAGGCACATTAACTCAGACATGTTGGTAAAAGACCGTTTATACCTCTAGAGTTTTTTGATGAACTCTGAGCTCATGAAACAAACCCTGGAATGGGTACTATGACCGAGTGTCCTCCCACAGGCTAGTGAGCCTGCCTTAGTCACTGTTCTATTGCTGTGAGAGGACACCATGACCAAGGGAACTCCTATCAAAGAAAACATTTAACTGGGGCTGACTTACAGTTTCAGGTGTTTAGTCCATTGTCACCATGGTGGGGAACATGACATTCAGGCTGACCTGGCACTGGAGAAGTAGCTGAGAGTTATGCATCTGGATCTATAGGAAGCAGGAAGAGAAAGTCTCTGGGCTTGGAATGAGCTTTTTGAAACCTTCAAAGGCCACCCCTGCCCTGCTGTGACACACCAACAAGGCCACACCTCCTAATCCTTTCAAATAGTGCCACTCCCTGGTGATGAAACATTGAAATCTATGAAACTTATGAGGGCCATTTTCATTCAAAATACCACAGAGCCTAGGGTGGAGGAATCCCCAGGGAGTCTTTGTCCCTGGATAGTCCCTGGATCCTATGACTTTTGTCCCAGAGGTTGAACAGAAAGGGCTGAAAAGACCCTGCCTGGAGATCCAGCCTTATGGGAGAGATAATGACGGACTGAAATGTTACAGGATAAGACTTCATCTCTCAGACATGTCCATCCATCCATCCATCCATCCATCCATCCATCCATCCATCCATCATCCATCCATCCCTTCACCCATCCATTCACCTACCTGTCCACCCATCCATTCATCCATCCATGCATCCATCCATCCATGCATCCACCCATGCATCCATGCATCCATCCATCCATGCATCCACTAACCCATCCTTCCATGCATCCATCCATCTATCCATGCATGCATGCATCCATGCATGCAGGCATCCATCCATGCATCCACTAATCCATCCTTCCATGCATGCATGCATGCATCCATCCATCCATGCATCCATCCATGCATGCATTTATCCATCCATGCATCTACTAATCCATCCTTCCTTGCATGCATCCATCTATCCATGCATGCATGCATGCATCCATCCATCCCAAATGCCTCTGACAATCCATATGCCAAGCATGACACTGAACAGTCAGGATAGAGACAATCACTTTGTGATCTGAAGCATCAGCCGAAGGTTATCTGTGGTGCAGTGTTGGCAGTGTTGCCATTTACTGAGTGAGTCCCATGTGCTGGGAGCTATCTAAATGTTTTATACATCCTTTGACCCTTCTCCACCTTGGAAAGTATGTATTATTTAAGCCCCACTTTGCAGACCAGGGAATGAAGGCTCAGAAACTCTGTGGCTTGGCTCCTTCTTACAGTAATACATTCCAGGCAATCTGCATTCCCTCTAACCCCAAGGCCAAATCATTTGTGTTTCTGATCCTGTCTTTTATATCCAAGAATCTGGCATCAGCATTTCCCAATGTTGCCTTTGTTTGGCATACAGCACTTCAGACTGTTTTAGTCTGCACATGGATACATATTTTAAGGTATTTAGCAGATTCTTATCTCTATGCATGGCAGGAAAGAATTGGTGCCTGTATGTATCAGGCTCATGGTCAAGTGTTTCTTTTCAAATGAATGTGCTTATAAAAATGTGAGTTGGTTTAAACAAAAGTTGATGTAAATCATAGCCCAGGTGACAGCTGGGTACATATAGGAAATTCACAAAGACTGTGTGTTCTGGGATGTTTGGGCCAAATAGGTTTCTGTGGCTTCAGAATACAAAAAGGAATAACATTTTTTTTTCTTTTCTGGAAGTAATGCATGCATCTTACAAATGTGGAGACTGTGTTTACCAGGAACAGACCGCTTTAGCTATCTAGAAATCCATTAACTATTTTTAAAATCTGTGGTAGGGTATGCAAACAGAATGCATGTATTCCTGACAGCCTCCCCCCCCCCCCCCGACACACACTACCATCTTATTCCAGAACCCCCCTCCATGCGGACCTGTGAGCAGCCCCTTCAGTGTGAGCTTTTCCACCAGCTGGGAAGGGACCCTGTGCGCTACGACCTCACAGGCTGGCTTCGAAGGGCCAAGCCCAACCTCGCAGCCCTGGAGGCCCCTCAAATCCTGCAGCAGTCAAAGAGGTGAGCCAACCTGGGCATGGGACAGGGCAGGGGCATTGATCCCTAGGCTGTTTCTGTTCAGCAACAACCCAGTAAGCAACAAGGGCGGTCTAGAAACCTCATTCTGTCTGCCGCAGAACCAAGGCCATGACTCCAATTGCAGTAGCACAATGTCTCCCCTGGGGCAGAGGAGACCCAGCAGCAGTGCAGAGCAGGCTTTCGAGGGGAGTCAGCGCACAGCTGAAAAGCCGTGTCTCCGCATTTTTGGCTTTCCACCTTTCATTAAGTATCTGAGAGATGATGTGCCTGGAGTAACTTTTATGGACATCCTTAGAACCTGGGGGCTCATAAAACCAAAATGATATGTTTTGTAGCAGTAGGAAAAGCACTCCCAGCTCTGCACTCCCAGATCGCTCGTCCCAGAAGCACTGGCGTGGGGCCCTGTAGCAATCCAGATTCCACTTCTAGGTTAATAGAAAACGCTTGCTTTGTGAGGGTGCATGCATCTCAAGTCCAGCGCTGGAAACCGACTGAGGCAGAGCATAGTGCCGGGAGAGAGGGAGGGGCTCGTGTATCGGGTGAGCAGCTGGATCTGGAAGGAGTGTGTGCTGACTGCGCATTGCATCCTGTCCTAACATGCTTTAGAGGAGCGTTACATCCATACTTCCATTTTGCAGATAAGGAAACATGCGTCACCAGTGGTGAAGTTCCTTTCGTTTGACCACTAGGCCAATCATCTCTCCTGGCAGAGCTGGCTATAGCTTGAACCCACCTGGCGCTCAGGGAAGCTCAGGGTCTTATGATCAGAGTTCATGGAAACCCCAAACCCAGAAAGCCATGGGAGTTCACAGCTCTTGCAGAGACCCGTACTGGGAATATAGCAAGAGAAGGGTTAGCGAATGGGGATCTAGGATACTGGGGTGACAGTGAGCAGTCACTCTCTCTCCTATGGCTTCCTTCACACTAAAGTCAAAGCCACACCCAGCAGAAGACTCAGCAGGCCTGTTCTGCCTTTCAGACAGGGGATGTGTGCATTGTGCTTCAGTGCCCTCCTGCTCATATGGGAAACCTTGGGCCTCCACACCACAGCCTGAGACATGAAGGTGCTGGCTACACACTCATGCTTACTGTAAAACTTCTACAATGTAAAGCAGCAGGTAGCTTCCGGAGAAGCCTGGGTTGTAGCAGGCTCTGAGCATGCCTTGGGATCTTGTAGAGTCCCTTCCTTCTCTGAGACCAGACAGCTGAAGCCAAATGAGGGGTAGAGCCATGAAATGGTGGGACAAACTCTTACTGACTGGGTGAGCTTGGGATTCAGCGCGAGAGCAACAGCCAGAAGCCATAGCACCACTGGGCATGCGTCCTCTTAGAATGTTCTGTAGGTGTGATGATGCATCCCTCCAACCCCAGCACTCCAAAGGGGAGGCAGAGGCAGGTCAATCTCTGTGAGTTGACACCATCCTGGCCCATATAACTAATTCCAGGCCAGCCAGGTCTCACAGCAAAACTCTTATTCAAAACAAAAAACAAAAACCACCACCTAAACAAATCTAAAAGACCATTTTGACCTTGTTGCAGCTGGTCACCTCCAGAGTCTAATCCTGGTGACCGAAAGAACAATCCCCGCTTGATCTTAGGGTGAGGCTTTGTAGTCAGGGCCTCAGTGAGCCCACCAGGACTGTGAACGGGTCTCTAGGACTCCATCGACAGACTCAAGGGCTTTCTGAAAGCTGTGTGTTCCTCAAGGTATAGTCTGGAGAGGACATGGAACTTGCCCAAGGTCATATGAGAAGTGGAAAAGCAGAGATCTCCATCCACCATCTACCGCAGTAGACGGATCCCACACGTCAGGTTGGGGCTGGGGTTGGAAGCACCTGCCTTCTCCACCCTAGGCTCATGGCTCTTAGTGCTGATACTCTACACCCCAGTCAGTCCTTGCTCTGATCACACTGTGTGCTATGCCTCTATTGATCCTGCCATGGGCTCATGCTTTTAGTTCATCCTAGCATCTCAGGCTCCCAGGAGCCAGCAGGCATCAGTCTGGATCACAAACCTTTAAGGCTGTAGCTGAAGTGGACCCTGAGCTTTTTGATAGTGAAGAAAGGTCTCTGAATGCTTCATGGGGAGATAGAGCTGGTGGCATTGGGCAGGTACCAGGCCCCGGGTTTGCAGCTCCACCCACTGGAACAGCAGCTGCCTTTTCTCTTTCTGAAGAAAGAAACATTGATGTATTACTAAGAATTATGGCGAAGGATTATGTGGAGCCTCTTTCCCAGCTCCCTTGTGGATCGCTCTATCTGATGGGTTGGATAGTGTCCACGGGGTAGCATGTAACGAGCTTTGGGTCTGTTCTCATTCTTTTTTTTTTACCTTGCTGCCCCTCCCCCACCATTATCCCTCTTTGCTCCCAGAGGGATTTGAGTCTACTACTGTCTTGCAATCAGCACACACATGATCTTATGTCTGTATCTAGTCCAGGATCCACAGACAAGAGAAAGCAATGGTTCTGTCTTCCTGAGATGGACCCAGGGTCTTCTAATGCGATTATTTCCAGTGCCGGCTACTCTTGTGCAAGTGGCCTGACTTCATTCCTCATTGTGGCTAAGAAGAATTCTGTTGTGATATAAGCCACATTTTTTTAAATCCATTCCTCCATTCCTCCCTCTGTTGGACACCTAGGTTGGTTCCATATCTCTGCCTTTGAGCAAAGCCAGCTTGGCTTCATGAAGGAGCATTAGGGAGCCAGGCATTCTCACCATGCATGTGGGAAAACTGGGGGGAAGGGAGACTGCTTAGTGTGAGCCTTGGCGCCTCATTAGTATCGTGTAGTAGTGAATCACGAAGTTAGTGCCTTCTGTATACTTGGCCTGTGCAATCACACAGTTAGTGCCTACTGTATACTTGGCCTGTTCTCGGGATACTTAACATGGCCAAGCCTTCAGGATATGGAAGGCTTTGTGGATTGCCAGGAGGGAGATGTTTCCAGACAGGGGAGGAGAGAGCTGCTGAGGAAGGAACCAGCATTTCTGACACAAAGGCTCCACAGACAGGAGTGTTATGAATAGAGGGGCCTATGCCTTGCTCTCACATGGGTGAGCTTCCCAGAGAGTCCCCTGCAACCCCCTCTCTCTTCCTCACTAGGGAGGAGCTGCAGAGCCTCTTCCAGGCCCGGGCCAAGCTGCCTCCTGTGTGCCGAGCAGTGGCCGGGCTTGAGGGTACCTCCCAGCAGGCTCTGCACCGGAGTCGTGTGGTTCGGAGGGCCTTTGCCAGCAGCCTTGCTGCAGTGAAAAGGAAGGCTCCTTGTGCCCAAATCAAGCTGCAGATGGTGAGTGAGCTAGGTTCCCTGTGGCCTTGGACCTACATGACAGGGACCAACACCCCATCAGGCTGCTTTGTTCTACCATGCCCCCAAAATACCACAGGAGGGTTTTCCTTCGTTCTGTTGAGGGGAGCACAAAGGTTCTAGGTCTTTGGGAAGTGTGACCCACAGCCACTTTTGAGAAGTTACTCCCCAGGTCCAAGGCTAGAGCCTTGGGTATTTGGTGTCAAGCTGTAGGCCTTTGGGGATACCCGTGGATCACCAGGGCCTCCTTGTCTGCACTATCAGACTAGTTATACCTACTTTTCTCCCCAAGTCACCGATCCTGGTGGGGTGCAGGCAGCAGGATCCAGCACTGATGTATACAGGCTTCCTTAACCTGTTAACAGAACGCATGCTCCAAAGCTCTACTTCCTAGTTTCCATTCATGGTAACCATGACAACTCTACTGGGGGTGACCTGGGCACCTCACTGGCCTCTCCTATGCCTCAATTTCCCCATCTGTGTCCAGGGGCTGTTATAAAGGCCTCCTTTTTTTCCTGAGCGTAAACCAGTAAATACGAGGTCCTAGATGTGCAACATAGCGGGTCCCAAAGGATGTGCAGGCCAGGATGAATGTGTGTTTGGGGACTGTCCAGATGCCCGATTGCATCCCCCCGAGACAATGGCTCTGATTCCCTGTCTGCTTCCATTCCAGGATGCTCTTATCAGCTTGCTGAGAAGGTCTCGGCTGCATTTCATCCACTGTCTTGTGCCAACCACAGTGGAAAGCAAGGCTGGGCAAAGGACTCCATCACCATCACAGCCCAGTGGGGACCAAGGTGTAGCCAACGAACCCACAGCTCTGGACATCCCAGCACTGAGGGTTCAGCTCGCAGGCTCTCATATCCTGGAGGCATTACGACTGCACAGGGCAGGTAGGAGACAGCTGGGAACAGAGAACCTTGTCCTGAGGACTCCCATTGTGTGCCAGGCAGCCATAGGACATGAACACTCATTATTTTTAGGCACCCAAAGAACAGGAACACCTACTATGTGCCCCAGGCAAGTTGCATCTGTCTGCCATTTTACAGATGGAGCAACTGAGGTTCAAAATGCTGACAGAATACTCAGTGTCACACTGCGGGAACAAGGCAGGGCTTGACCGTGAATCAGGTCTCCCTGAGTCTGAAGCCCATGTAACTTCCAGAATTGTTTCTGTTTTCTAAAAGGCTAGGCCTAACCTTCCATATCTGTCCATATAAGAGTAGACTTTTTCAAATGAGTTGTCCTTTGAGGGCGTGAGGGTCCGTGCCCTTGCTGTAGAGTCAAGAGGCTCACAGGTCCCTGGGGGCTTTTCTACTCTTAGCGGGCAGGGGTACCCCCAGAAGAGAAAGAGCAATAATCAGGTCTAAAGGCTGAAGGATCAGCTCTCATCTGGCAAGTGAGGGGACAATCAGCAGAGGGTCCCCAGGGGCAAGGGAGGGAGAGAGAAGAGCTGTGGTCTGTGGGAATGAGGTCAGACTGGATGCAGGACTTTTGCTCACCAGGGGAGGTCATGGCTGCCTTCGCTGGCCACTTGGCTTCTGCCAGATGCAGCTGGGTGGCAGAGAGGTGGGAAGCCTGGAGTTATGCAGTAGAGAGGGTTTGGATCTGTTTAGTGTGCAAGCCCGTGCTTGTGGTGTCTGCCGCTGGTTAATCTTACGCGTTGGGTTTGATCTGAAATTGCCCCATTCCCTTCTGTCACACAGCCTTCAAAAGTTTGAGCTTGGCTGCTCTCTCTGCAGAGGCCTGGTAGCTGTCCCATGCAGCCTGCTTGTATAATGTCTCTGATGTCCCATGTTGTGGTCCCTGCAAACCCAGTGTCAACACACACACACACACACACACACACACACACACACACACACACACGCTACCACACACATCACCTCAGACAGAAGAAGACAGACAATGTCATAAGAAAAAAAAGGGAAGCTGGGAGTCCTTAGCACAAAGCTGAGATCCACCCTCTATATATACACACACACACACACACACACACACACACACACACACACACACACACACAAACAAACAAAACCACACACACAAAACCACACACACAAAACCACACACAACCACACATGTCAGCTCAGGCAGAGGGAAATGGACAATGTCATAGGGGAAAATAAAGGGAGTTTACAAAGGGAGTTCATAGCTGGCAGCCAGGCCCCACAGCCAGTAAAGCTGCCTGACTCATAGCAGGTCTGTGGTGTTCTAGAGCATGTACATATGTGTACATGTATGTGAGCATGCCTGTGTATATGTGATTACGTGTGTGTTTATGAGTTTGCGTGTGTATGTGATGTGTTCATGTCTGCATGAGTGTGTATGTGTGTGTGTTGTATGCTGTGTTTGTGATAATGTGTTCATGTGATGTGTGTGGTATGTGTGTTTATGATATATGTGTATGGTATGATGTGCGTGGTGTCTCCTGTCTGTGCACAGTACTCTTTCTTGCTTCATAGATTATATGAGAAGCACGCATGATGCTGCCTTGGGCAGTGTACAGAGGCTTTAAACGCAGTTCCCTATGGGACACTGGAGGGAAAGGTATCAAAGAGGGAGGGAGCGAGAGAGAGGGGGAGGAGAGAGAGGGGGAAGAGAGAGAGAGAGGAGAGAGGAGAGAGGAGAGAGAGGAGAGAGGGGAGAGGGGAGAGGGGAGAGGGGAGAGGGGAGAGGGGAGAGGGGAGAGGGGAGAGGGGAGAGAGGAGAGAGGAGAGGGGAGAGGGGAGAGGGGAGAGAGGAGAGAGGAGAGAGGAGAGAGGAGAGAGGAGAGAGAGGAGAGAGGAGAGAGAGGAGAGAGGAGAGATGCTGCAGGGTTTCCCAGAAGGTCTTGCTGAGGACAAAGACTGTTCACAGAACCCCCAGAGCAGGGACATGTGTGCAGCAGCCAGTTCTGACTGAGCACTGATGGACCGAGCTTTGCCTATGTCTCCCCACCCGTGACTGGCCTGCTCTGTCCCCAGGTTACGCTGAACACATGGGGCTCGCTCAGTTCCGCCGTCGGTTCCAGGTGCTGGACCCTGCACTGCTAAAGAAGCTTGACTTGACCTCCGAGGAACTGGATGAAAGGAAGGTGTGTAAAGTGGGTCTCGGGTAGGAAGAGGCCACAGAGCCTGTATTGTGTGGGTTGCTCATGGCACAGATTGACCAGGAAGGATCTGAGAGGGGGCTGCAGAGAGTAGCATGAGATTTGAGTCAGACCGCAGCCCCAGACTCCATCCTACCACCCAACAATGTCCTTGAGACTATTCCTACTCAGAATGCCCTCTGAAGCCTGCATGGGGAACATGAAAGGTAAGAATTAGAGGAAATAGCCTGGTTGGCTATGTGTCCGACTTCACAAGGACTGTGGTGGCACAAAACCCAAGGAGACTGAGCCCCTGAGGCCTGAGGTGGTGTATGGGAATGTTTGAGCAGTACTTCACATGACGGTGTAGTGACCAGACTGTCTCAGGGCCTTTGCACTGGCTGTCCTCTCTCCAGGGGACATTCTCTGATGTCCCCTTTGCTAACCTCAGCTCAGGGACACTCATTCCAGGCTCCTCTAGCTCTGATGTCTCAATGGTCCTTGTCTTTAATTGAAATTAAGTTTGCCAGCAAGTACTCAATAACTTACCCAGGTGGCTGAATAAACAAGCATGTATTCAGTGTTTGCACACATATATGGACTCAGACACACACGGGCACATGCACACAAACATGCTGGTGAGCACATATACACATGTGCACATGCACATAGAGACACATACAGACATACACACAGACATGTACACACATATGCACACACACATACATACACACAGAGACACACACAGGCACAGGCACATGCTTGTGTACATATACACACATGTTCACATGCACACAGACACATACAGATACATATACATACACACACAGATACACACACAGACACACTCAGACACACACAGACATACACAGTCATACTCAGACACACACAGATATGCAAACCTACACACATATGCACATGCACACAGAGACACATACAGACATACACACAGACACATATACACACACACATACATACACACACAGAGACACACAGCCACATGCACAAGCACATGCTTGTGTGCACATACATACATGTGCACATGCACACAGACATATACACACACAGATACAGACACACTCAGACACACACAGACATACAGACACACTCAGACACACAGAAACACAAACATGCACACATATGCACATGCACACAGACACACACACACATATAGATACACACACACATACAGATACACATATATGTATACACACAGATACACACACATACAGATACACACACACACACACACACACACACACAATCTATCTCAATTCTTTCCCCCTGCCTTCCTGTTTCCAGTCCTGCTCTAACCCGTGAAGCCTCACCTCACCCCTCACACCCTCCTGTCCCCAGTGGAGCTACCAATGAAGGATGGTTGTGGGTTCAGTGGTTAGAGATGCCTGGTGCATTCATGGTGCAGGTTCGAGAAGCAAGTACACTCAGTCACTTTGGCAAATGGGTCCTTTGAAGATGATGCAAGTATCGGGCCCTTAGAAATGAATTCCACAGGTGTTAATGGGCTTGTTCCTTGAAATCCAGATTCTAAATTCCAGGGGAGGGTTGTTCGGAGCATATGGGTCTTGGGGTCAGTCAGATATGCATTGACTTCAGCTCTCACACCGGCAAGTGACTTTCAATCTGCCTCAGTCTTTTCACCTTTAAAGTGGGAGCAGCAGCAGCGGCTGCCTCCATCAGGACTCTGATGATAAGATACTGTAAAATAGCTGATGTGCCGTGCACAGGTCCTGGCACACAGGAGGGGCTTTCACATGTGTTATCTGCCTCCACCAACTACAGTGGCAATGATTGAAGCATCTTTCAAGGTCAAGGTAAAGGGTGGTTGGTCCATAGTCTTCACAGCCAAAGTGCACCATCACTTCTGCACTCCCTCGTATGAGTGTGTGTGTGTCTGTGTACATGCATGCATGTGTGTGTGTGCATGCATGCATGTGTGTGTGTGTGTGTGTCTGTGTGCGTGTGTGTCTGTGTGTGTGTGCATACACATGCCCAAGTGTACTTGGAGTTCTTCACACTGCCATCCCCAATGAACCGTGAGGTTGCAGGGGTGAATGGCATCACAGTCTTAGGTCCCTTGGTTTCTGTCCAGGGCACAGGTTGGCTCCAGCAGACAGACAGCTCCTTCTGTGGGGTCTCTCCCCTCGGTGTGAGAGTAAGCTGCCCTCTCTATGTTTGGCAGCTCACTTTGGAAGCCCTACAGTTTGCTTTGGTTCCAACCCAATCAGCTTCCGGGGTCCTTTCTTCTTGGTCCATGCATGCTTGATCGCCATACAGAAGGTCCACAGTGCTGGAGACTATGTGGCTCCTGCCCAGTTGGGAGCAGAGCAGACTTGGGATGTGAGGGAGCTTCCTACAGGGGTGACGGGCGCAGTACACAGCAGCATTTAGACTTTGGACTCGTCAGCAGGATTCTGCAGCAGCTAAGCCAAATCCACCTCTATCCACACACATTCCAGGCCCTAGAGAATGGAAAATTACCAGTGCAATGGACTTGCTTGGGAGAATTTTTTTTCCTTCTTATTCTTTCTTCCTATTTGTTCACAAATTTCATTTGCTGGGGCATAGAATTTCAGTAGCAAAGAAAGAAAAAAACATCATCCTGCCTCTTATGAAAAAGCTAATAAATATTCATTTGTCAGGCACCGTGATGGGCCATGAATTATACATGAGTGTGTACTCGTGGGCAAGCCGGCAGGCTCTGCACACAGAGTGGTTAAGACCTTGGAATCCAGTGAGACAAATCTGACAGCTAAGAAAGGTCAATGTCACCCTCAGACACTAGACGGCAGCAGACGGGATTCTTGTCGGGGTGGAAAATGGACCCTAGCAAAGTCCCCTTTGCACCTGACATGTGGTATCTTCGCATGCTGGGCTGGTTCCACCGAGAGGCACCCTGCCTGGGTACTGGGCACCCTCACGTTCACATCACAAAATAGTTTCCTGGTGTTGGGGTGCACGCTTGAGATCCCAATACTAAGGGGGTAGGAGCAGAAGGATCAGAAGTTTACATTCACCAAGGCACAAGGTGAGTTTCCAGTCTCCAGGACAAAGCCTTTCTTTTCTCTTCAGAAGCAGCTGGAGCAGGACGATAGAGCCAGGCAGAAATAGAGGCGGGATTCAAACCCACACTCTCATCTGGGTCCTTACACAGAACACTAACAATAATTATTATGGGCAGAGAGATGGTCTATCAGTTAAGAGCACTTGCTGTAATTGCAGGTGACCCAGGTTCACCCGCATATGGCGACTCACCCCCTCCCTCCCCGCACTGTTCCCTCACCCGTGTAAGTTACTCGAGTAAGCTCCAGGGAAGACAATACTTTCTTTGGCTTCCATCACACCTGTCTATACTGTATTCAGTTCTTTACGCACTGGAGAGGGAGCTGTCCACACTTGCGGTGCTGAAACTTGCTCTCTGGACGTTAATCCCAGCACCTTTCCCTGCGCACTTGCTGGGTCCCTGCCTCTGGATAGCTCTTTGCTTCACTACATACTCTTTCTCCATCACACTAGCCCACGCCATTACGCGTGCAGGGTGTTTGCTGATGCGCCTCTTTGCTGCCTGATGCTTACAGTCAGGACCCTGAGGGTTAAATGAAGCCTTCTGTCTTTAACTGTGATGTGGTCCATGTGTGAGGAAGGGATTCATGAGTTCAAGGTGAAGGCTTTGACTTCAACCTGCAGATGTCTGAACAAGCTCAATGCAGTCACCCAGTTCAGCCCTGGGTTTTTCTCAAGCTCTTGTGGCCCCATGTGAGACACCACTCTTTATTCTTCCTGGCTACATCCTGCTCCAACATCCTAGACACAGGAAGCCCTGTGACAGAACTCTGGGGCAGGATTTTTACATCTAATTGATCTATCAATTATTAAGAGACAGATGTTAACGCCCTTGGCCACTCATATTGAGCTGTCTTACTTTTTCTAATTCTCTCCCTGTTCTGCTTTGCACGCCTTGAGGCTCTCTGCCTAGGCTCTAAGAATCTACCTGGCTGGCTGGCAGGTTAACGCTTTCATCACCGGACACGTCCCTCGTCATTTGTAGCAGCGGCTTTGGTTTAAGTCCAGTTAGTTGTCTTTGTGTCAGAGTGATGGTATGTTTCTTAAATTCGCAGTCTGAAGAGTGTTGCTTGTATTTGTTCTGCCCCCTCAACTGGGCTCCAGACTGAATCAAAAGAAAGCTTTTGTTCCACAGACCCACCTCCTCCTGACGCCTTGGTGCCATTGTTATAGGTAGATGCCATAAACCCATTAATACAGCTCAATATTTTAAACTTAATCTTATGTCTTTTTAATTCACTTAAGATATATTTTCATATTTTAGCTTTTGAGACAGTCTCGCCATATAGACCTCATTATCCTGGAACTTGCTCGTAGACCAGGTTAACCTCTAACCCAGAAATCCTCCTGCTTCTGCCTCCTGAGTTCTGAGGCTAAAGGCATGCACCATGACACAAGGCTTCAGACTGTTTTCTAATTGTTTCCTGTAAATGCGTTCTGCTATTCTCCAGTCTTTAAAGGTTTGAGTCAACATTTCCTTCAGCCTCAAATCTGAATACAAGATCTGGTAGCACTGACTTTCCCAGCCTGTGTGTGCATGGGTGGAGCTTGTTTTGGGAGGATTAGAAGCACAGCTCTGTAAGGTATTGATTGACAAAGGGTTTTCCCCTCTCAGCATCTTTACCGTGCAGTTACACTGACTTCTGGGCTTCATTACTCAGGGTCGTGTTTGCTTTCTATGGCTGTGACAAACACCATGGATTAAAGGAACATAGAGACACAAAGGGTTACTTCATCTTCCAGGTGACTGTCCGTCACAAGGCAGATCGAGTGAGGACTCAAGCAAGAACTTAAAGAGACGCCTCAGAGGAACTCTGCGTGCTTCTCCATGTTTTTTTCTTTCTCCCTCCTCTCTTATACAGCCCAGGACCACCTTTCTAGGGAATGGTGATACCCACTGTGGGCTGAGCCCTCTCCCATCAATGAACGATCCAGGAAGACATGACTGCAGGCTAGTGTGACCCAGGGGATCTCTCCTCTGTGGTTCTTTCTTTCCAAGTGACCCTGGATGTGTGTGTCAAACCAGCCAGTCACTGTTAGGCTCATGGCTTCTCTCTTGCATGGTCAAGATTTTCTGCCATTTGGAGTTTACTTTTCTTGCTGCCACAAGCTCTGCTCTGACTTCCTTGGTTCCTCACCTTCCAATGAACTCACTGAACTCCTGGGAGCTCCAGGAAGCTTTTATTTTTAGGAAGGAACACAATTTGGGGAAGTTTTAAGCTGTGAGGCTCCATTCTGTTTTCTCCCTGTCCTTCGATGCTCTATCATGCAGATGCAGCTCTGTTCTGTTGCCAGGCGTGACTAATTCTTTATTCCCACCTTTCTGTGTTATTCAATTCAGGCAATCCCTTGGATACCACTCCCAACTCACCAACTCACCTGTGGTGAAGTTGTAGGTCCAGCGGTTTGATTTCACAAATGAAGAATTTCCACTCTTAGTTTTGCAGTCCTTTTTAATCTTCACATCTCTTTTTTGGTATTTTTACATTTGATGCTTATTAACACATCCTTCTTTTGGTGTTGTGGAATCAAACCCAGGACCCGGTACATCTCATCAGAGGGTCTGCCGTGGAGACGCCTAGAGCCTGTTCTGTCTCTTTACTCATTGAGCGACACTTTCTTCAGGTCTCTGAACAAATCTACAGTGAGTACTTGTAAATCTGTGATCGGTGGGCTAAGAGTCCACATTCTGAAAGTTCCTTCCCCTGATACAAGTAATAATATCTGAGAGAGAGAGAGACAGAGAGAGAGACAGAGAGAGACAGAGACAGAGAGAGACAGAGACAGAGAGAGAGAGACAGAGAGAGACAGAGACACACAGAGACACACAGACAGACACACACAGAGAGAGACAGAGAGACAGAGACAGAGAGAGAGACAGAGACACACAGAGACAGACAGACAGACAGATAGACAGACAGACACAGAGAGAGAGAGAGAACTTCTATTGAAAACTGAGCATCTTAGACAATGACCTTTAGGCATGGGTCTTTCTTAACCATCTGGTGACTTGATTCACCAAGCACAAGCCCCCTGGTGTCACTGCCTAACTTTTAAAGCCTTTGGTTTTGTTGTTCTGGGTAGTATTTCTATTTTACTGATGAGTCTTGGCTCAATATGGAATGCTGTCTACACCTGAGCCGCCATACACTGAGTTCCAGTGTCTGGCTCTGTCCCTTGTCTCTCTGTGACCATGCCCATGGCTTGTCTTTAGCATGAAGCAGATATGAAAGGTACCTCCAGCCCACTGGCTGTTCCACTGCCTACAACGTGTGAGGTTTGTGGTTATAGGCGCCACGGCTCACCTCAGTCAGAGCCACCGCCTTAACTGTGACTGATTCTCTGCGGCTGCTGCTGAGCTCTCACTGCTTCTGACAGGCCTGGGGTATAGCTTAGCCATGCCTTGCTCTGTAGACATGAGACTGTCCTAGCTGAGAAGGGGCTGCGTTCTTGGTGTGACTCGCCTGGTGGCCCCACTGCCGAGTCAGAGCTGGGTAGGATTTGGGGAGCAGAGATAAGAGCCTGCAGTCAAAATGGCTGCCAGCCCCCACTGCTCTGACCCAGGCTTCAGCAGGGCTCCCAGGAGTCGCTGATTCCCATCTTGCTGAATCGTTTTGTTGAGTTCGTCAAGAGTCGAATTTGCTCTGTTATGAAACCGTAGCCGTTGTTATGATGGTTGTGCAGAACAGAGAGGGGTGGGGAAGCTCCTTGAGCCACCATTTTGGAAACCTCTCTCTTGCAGGCCACTCCTATGACCTCTGCAAGTCCCCTTCCTTAAACCAGGTGTATGACCCCATGCACTGAGGCCCAGAGGCAGGAGCTGCTTGCCCAGGGCCACACAGCCAGTGAGTGGAGGATCCCTGTCTGGGTGCCAGTGTCAGAGGGTGGAGACCAGATCCATGAGCTGATTCCTGGACCCTCTAGCCTCCTCTCCTGGACCATGATCCTTCTCACCACATTGGGTCTCAGCTGCTTCTCTGGTAAAGGAGAACAATATATTTATTTATATATTTTATAATATATAATTTATGGCAGAGGCTTTGATGCACAAACCATTGGGAAAAAGACTTGGGATTAAAAGGCAGGCTGAAAATGGTCCTTCCCTTTTTTTTTTTTTTTTTTTTTTGGTTTTTTGAGACAGGGTTTCTCTGTATAGCCCTGGCTGTCCTGGAACTCACTTTGTAGACCAGGCTGGCCTCGAACTCAGAAATCCACCTGCCTCTGCCTCCTGAGTGCTGGGATTAAAGGTGCGCACCACCACAACCAGCTTTGTCCTTCCCTTTTTAAAGACAAGGTCTTTCTATGTAGCCCTAGCTGCCAAAACTCACTATGTAGACCAGGCACTCTCTGTTTAGAACAACCTGGCCTCCAACACATAGAGACTCACCTTCTCTGCCTCCTACATGCTGGGGCTAAAGGCATGTGCTACCATGCCTGAGGAAGCTGTGTTTCTTAGGAGTAAAGTGACCGGTATTTTTCTCACAGACCATCATTCCTTACTAAGATATGAGCCTCGTATGTCTGTGGAAGAGCTGATATGACAAGGAGACTATTCCACACAGCGACCTGGATCCCCGCCACATTTTTTTTTAAATAACAGGCTGTTGGACAATGATTGCATTGTGTTGAACCAAATTGAATAATTGATATCGGCTTAAACAAAGAGCACTTCCATATGGTTCCATCTCGTGTTAATATTAATGAGGATAACAAAACAGCAATTAAATAATTAAATGCAAAGTCATTGACAAACTCCTTTTCCTATTAGCTCAATGAAGCCTCCCTGGGGGTTTTAAGGTCTTGGACGGGGTCATTAACATCATTTCAATGTTGAGAAAGAGATCGGAGATAACACCACTCACTTGCTCAGCTGGACCAGAGTTCTCTCCCAGTCCTCTCTCTGGTGTCAGCAAGACAGAAGGGTTTTTCTAGGGCCAGTATTCCTGCCCACGTCTGAGATATTCTAGGAAAATCAAGTGCTAGAGAAGAGCCCTCCGTTCCTATGGTGGCTGAGCTCACAGTCAGGCAATGTCTACACAGTTAGGCAGTGTCTACACAGTTAGGCAGTGTCTCCACAGTTAGGTAGTGTCTATACTGCTGCTGAGAACCTGTGAGGCTTCTTCTCTCTTGTTAGATCTTTTCCGAGGGTTGTGCTCAAGCGGAAAGCTGCAGGTGTACACTGGTGCCCAGCTTCCCTGGTGTGATGACCGTAGACCGTGTGGTAGGCGAGGCCCTACCAACATCTGCAATTTGTTCTTCCTTCTTCTTAAAAGGAGTCTGAGGGAGGCTGCAGTAAAGTACTGGCCTGAGATCTCTTTTATGCTTGAAGAGAATAAAGCCTGGTCCCAGGTGAATGCAACTCCAAGTCTTATTGTTTGAGTCTGGGGGGGGGGTGTCTTTCTAGGTAGCCCAGACTGACCTTAAGCTCACAATCCCCCTGCCTCAGCTTCCTAAAGTGCTGGGGTTAACCCAAGATCTGTCCACTTTTCTGTTCAAGCACACACACTAACTAGCCTTTGCCTCTGAAAGAGATTGAGAATAATGTTTCCAGCTGGGATCCCACTTTCTCCGTCCATTTTACTTTCAGCCAATTTTTACCACGCTTCTCCTCTTGTGCAGAGAGAAGAGACTTTATATTTGGGCGTATTGGCTTTATGCGCCTTGGCTGCCTACAACTCCCTTGGAACATTTCTTTGAGGCTACAATGTAATAAATGAAACTACTCAGATTTGGGAGGAGTGTGGTGGGAGACTATTGCAGGCCATCAGGAGAGGAGGTTGATTGTGGTCTGGGACTAGATTTTAACACACAGTTTTAGGAGCTGTCTCAAGAAATATCCCATGGTCCCCTTGGCCTGGGGTGAATGAGGGATTTGCAGTGTTCTTCCTTCTTCTTGGGTCTTCCAATTACTCTCCTGATGGACATAATAGACTTTCAGATTGCAGGGGGGCTGGGGGGGGAGGGCACATGGTGGTGTTGGAAGAGGGAGTGTGATGGCGGTCGTACAGGGTGGGGCAATCTGAAGGGGCAGAGTCTAGCAGTTTGTTTCAAAGCTATTTGACAAGAGGAAGATTCCCTTGGAAGTCATCTCCGCCTCCTCCAAAATCTCTGAGGAAATTCATTTCTCCTGCCTTCCTCCCTCCCTCCCTCCCTTCCTCCCTCCCATCCTCCCTCCCTCCCTTCCTTCTTTCCTTCCTCCCTCCCTCCTTCCTTCTTTCCTTCCTTCCTCCCTTCCCTGCTCCTCCCTCCTTCCTTCCTTCTTTGCTTCCTTCTTTCATCCCTTTCTTCCTCCCTCCCTCCCTTCCTTCTTTCCTTCCTCCCTCCCTCCTTCCTTCTTTCCTTCCTTCCTCCCTTCCCTGCTCCTCCCTCCTTCCTTCCTTCTTTGCTTCCTTCTTTCATCCCTTTCTTCCTCCCTCCCTCTCTCCCTCTCCCTTCTTTCCACCTTCCCTCTCCTTCCTCTCTCCCTCCTTCCTTTTTTCCTTCCTTCTTTTCTCCCTCCCTTCTCACTCCCTCCTTCCTTAAAGCTTCCTCTCTCTCTTTCTCTCTCTCTTTCTTTCTTTCTTTCTTTCTTTCTTTCTTTCTCTCTCTCTCTCTCTCTCTTTCTTTCTTTCTTTCTTTCTTTCTTTCTTTCTTTCTTTCCTTCTTTCCTTCCTTCCTCTCTCCCTTACCCTCCTTCCTTACTTTCTTGCTGTCTCCCCTCTCTTTCCCTCCCTCCCTCCCTCCCTCCCTCCCTCCCTCCCTCCCTTCCTTCTTCCTTTCCTTCCTTCCCCTCCTTATAGTCATTAAGCCCCCACTGTTTGCACAGGGCAAGGTCTTAGAGTCGTGGAGAGAAGAGGAGATGACAGCCACAGGCTCTCTGTGTGACCAAGGTCAGATCAGATGAGCACAGTTAATGGCTACCTTTTCACAGATACAGATATCCTGTTCTCTGCACCAGCTCCCCTCACCTCCACTACTTCTTTCGTCTTGGAACTTCTGTGGGATGACTATGTTGTAGAGATGACACACTTGGGCCTGGTGGAGGTTCCAGTGAAATGTGCTGCATGTGGCTGGGACCTGGGATACAGTCCTCTCCCACACTTGCCCCTCTGAGTTGGGGCTCCTCTTTCTCCTCTCTCCTGCATCCTGCCAAGTAGTAAGCCTGACCTTCAGCTTGTTTCTTTACTCCATGCTTTCTTTGAAATTCTCTCTTCTTCCTCCCCGCAGGTGGTAGAGGAACTCTTGAAGACCCTGGATCTGGAGAAGAAAGCTGTGGCCGTGGGGCACAGCCAAGTGAGTAAAGTCACTTGCCTAGATCAGCCACCCTCCTCCTTATGGTAACTCAGCACCCAATTCTCATCTCTGGGTCTACAGGGGACAAATGACTTCTGTCCCCATCCCTCTTACAAAGTCAAGATGACACAGTGTCCCATGTGACACCAGAAATGTCATTCTTAGAGTCCCCTGGCCCAGGAAATTCAAGAGCCTAGAGCAGTTGACACCTGGGTCCTTAAATAACCTGAGCTCCAGAAAGAACTGTATGCATCCTGAAGATGTTCTTAGACGGAAGAGCCCAGTCAGGAGACTACCTGTCTGTGCAGTGGTTTACTTAGCAGAACAAAGAAAGCACTTTGGAGAGAGATAAGAATGGGCTACCCTGAGACTGTGGATTCTAAAGACGTACTTATGGATATTTATGAAGCAGGTGGGCTTATTCATGGAGGAGGAAGAGGAACCTTTCTCTCTCTCTCTCTCTCTCTCTCTCTCTCTCTCAAGTCTCCCTTTATGGGTGTTTCTTTTCAAAATCTCCAAAAAGGGGGAAGGGCGTAATGTTCAAGCCATGTTCTGATGACATCAGCGTCCAACAAAAATACCTGACTAAAGCAAGAAAGAGTCGACTCTGGCTTATAGTTCACCATGGCATGGTGGTAGGAACCCTCTGAATGGTCCTGTTGCACGGGCATCCAGGAGGCTGAGAGAGAACAGGAAGTGTAGCCTGGCTATAAAACCTTAGACCCACCACGGTGATGTACTTCCTTCAGCAAGGCTCCACCCACTAACGGTTCTACAACTTTCCCAAATAGCACCAGCAGCTGGTGAGGTCTAACTGTTGGAATTAGCATAAGGCACATTTCACATCCAAACTATGTCATAGACCCTTAATAGCTAGTGCACACCTGTGAGTGACCCCCAATAGCAGCATCAGAGACATTTAATGACAACAGAACTCTGCCCATCAGGAGACAGCTTCCAAGACACATCTGGAGTTTCTCTCAGCTACCTTGTGTCTAACTGCATGTCTACCCCGTATCCCATACCAGAAGGAAGCCTGTTTCCTCAGATGCAGCCTCCTACTTTCTCCTTTGCAAGTGACTGTCACATAGCCCTCCTTGTCTGTCCACTGCAATCGGTGGACAGAGGAATGCCTGAGAAGAGTGTGGACGACCTGAGGAGAGAGATACCATATTCCAAATGGGGTTGAAGCTTAAAGCTCTTCCTCCATCTGCATAGATCTTTACAGAAGATATCTGTGTTTCCCCAACATGCTGGTTCTCACAAAAGGAAGCATGGTATTTTAGGGTTCCTAAATTCTTTGACTCTGGAACCCTCAGTCTTTTGTTTTTTGTGGCATAGTCATTACCAACTCTAGAAGCTGCCTGGGAAGTGAGCACAGGGTTTCAAACTCAAGAACCATGCTAGTGACCGGCAGGACATTGGACATGAACTCAGAACGAAGACTTAGAGAGGGTGCAGACAAGAGGGGTGGAGCCTCACTGTCCCATCATTCACAGATCGGTCACCATAGCCAGCTAACCTGAGAGGGCAGACCCCTGACAGCAGGTGCCTATGATGCTCTGGGGGAGGCTCTGCTCTCCCCACAGGCTGCGGTCATGGCGTTCTCCTACAGAAACCCTCTCCTTGGTGAGCTCAGACATCATCCCAAGACCCACTGCTCAATAACCTGTTGTAAACACACTAGCATCTCTGGACTCTGGTCCAAGCTGCGGGTCCCTGTGGGCTCACCCAGGTCTCCGCTACCCCCAAGTCCTTCGCACATGTTTCTGATAGAAAGAATACACCATGTGCTCCTGGGCTCTCACCACAAGCCTTAGACTTCCAGACGGCTTCATGTTTTGAGACTGTGCTCTGGGGAGCTCATTTCTAGAGAGCCTTAAGGAATAAAGGCTAGAGTCCCCAGGTCCTCCCCTCATGCTGAGCCTCCGCTGGTGGACAGCGGGCCTGTAGAGCACACTCATGCAGGGTCCCTCGGTCTTGACTCAGGTGGGGGTACGGTTTCTCGGTTCCCCCCATCTCTCTAGTCCATCTATAGCAATATTGCCTGAGAGCTTGCACCAACCCCAAATCCTCAGGTTCCGGCTCAGACCTACCGGAGCAGAGACTTCAGGAGGAGTGCACCGGCTGCTCCCACACATGCTCTCTAGGCGACTTTGATGCATGCTGGAGTCTGAGAACCACTGGGCTAGATAATTACCCAGTTATTTCATGAATACAGAAATTGGTCCCCACAGTCTCAGTGGCCACTGCAGAGCAAGGGAGGAAATAGAAGCTACTGTGTGGTTTTACAGAGGCAGAGGCTGGCAATCGAGAAGCCTAAACCTCCTATAACGGTACACAGTTGCCACTGCTCAGTGCTTGGCAGTCACCCAGCGTCATGGAGGCCAAGGTGACCTCTGAGAAGCCAGGCTCAACACCAGGGTTTGCCATTGTCGCATCTGGTACTGACAGGCAGGAAGCCTCTGGAAAGCCCAGTTGGAGAGAGAACCTGCCCGGGCTCACAGCTTCCTTACGAGCTTGTGTCTTAGTTGCCACATCTGTAACGTGGATCCTGCTCTCTGCCCCTGCCCACTTCATTTAGCAAGGCCAAGCTGCCATTCTTTACAGAACGCATCTCCCAGTGGAGCAAGCTATTTGTCAGATAAGGACACATTTTAAGGCTTAAAGAACGAAAACCCTCAGAGCTGGAGAGATGGCTTACTGGTTAAGAGCACTCAGTGCTCTTGCAGAGGGCCGAGTTCAGTTCCTAACTCCTGTTCCAGGGGATCCGATGATGCCCTCTTCTGGCCTCTGCTGCTGCCACTTGCATGTGTGCAGTGCACATAAATTCATGCAGGTGAACATAAATACATATTGAAAAGAATCTTTAGGATACAGAAAGATCTGCTGTTTTTGTTTGTTTGTTTGTTTGTTTTGTTTTTTCTTTCAAAAGAACTGAAACTCCTCTAATCTATAAAATGACCCGAAGGAGAGGATCCCTTAGCCTGGGCTCAGAAACTGTCACCCAGCAAGAGCTTTGGAAAAACCTGGGTTTGCGGTCTTAGACTGAGAACAGTAGTGAGCCCCCGTACGTTCCTTAGAGGTGGGGTGCAGGATGCTCCTCGTTGCTGTGGTCTGATAAGCAGGTGGACCCCTGAGAAGAGAATCATCTAGATTTCTCTTTGTGATGTTTTTTTTTCCAGCCCCTGTCACCTTATTGAGGCTTGTGCTGTGGGCTCTGGCAGTTCTGACAAAGTGTGATTCCACACTCAGTCTAATGGCTTGGTAGTATCACGTTCTCAAAAAAAAAAAAAAAAAAAAAAAAAAAAAGGAAAGAAAAGAAACAGATCAGGCTTTGCATCTGTAGAGCTGAGGACGTGTAGACTTGTACAGTGCTTTCCAATTATCTCTTAAATGAAATTCTCATACTTAATCAATATGGACTGGGCAGCACCCTCCACCTACTGCAACATGTGACCGCTTTGATCATTGATTTCTGCTGCTGCTGCTGCTGCTTCTTTTAATGGCAGCTTTTGGAGACTCACCGGCTTGTGAAATCAGTCCAGCAGTTACTGAGCAGTGTGAGGGTCAGGAGTGGCTGGTTGTCTTGGTGGTCTCTGATTTGCGAAACAGTTGGGCCCTCAGTGGAACTCGCTCCCACCTTCCTGTAGGCTCATGATCGGATCTGATGGACCAAGGGGCCCCTTACTGAAAATGGTCTAGGGTGGTGAAGAGCCCACCGAGACCTTTGTTGCCATTAGATTCAAATTCCCTTTGGATTTCAAATTTCTGATCTGTGGACCCAAGTCCTGGGTTCGAGACTCCGCTTTCTGGGTCATCTACTATTGAATTAATTGGGAGAATGATTTACCACAGTGGGACAATGTGGAGCCCATAGGGGAGGGCCTGGGAAGACGACTCAGCCATTAAAACGTTTTCCCCTTAGTCCCATTCCCAGGACCTATGGAAAAAGCTGAGGGCGATGGTGGGCACACTGTTAATCCCAGCACGGAGGAGGCCTTTGTTTCCCCCCCACCCCCATAAAATGGGAAAATCAAAATAGCAACCCTCTCAGGTCCTGCATGCCAAGTGCTTTCTTTCTGACATGCCATGTAACTGTTACGTCCAGTTCTAGTCTGTTCTGACCACTAGATAAACATTATCCATTTTTTTATTTGGCAGCGTCACCATGCAGGGATGTCAGATAGGATGACAGCTTTGGGTTCTTCTGACAAATGACAGGGCTGGCTCAAGTCGACCACCAGACATCTTTCCTTGGCAGGTGGGGAGGCAGACTGAGGGTGTACGGAACCGAAGAGTGTGTAGTCAGGGACACACTCTGCCTCCAGAGCTTCGGGTCCCTAAAGCCCACTGAACCCAAACCCAAGTCTTCTTTATCTCCTACTGATTGGCATCCCTGGGTTTCCAGGTATTTGCATCCTGTTCTCTGCAGTCTGGTCATGGATCATCTATGGGATGCAGCCATGCTGATCCCGACACCACCAACACCTTCTTCTCTTCTTGATGCTCTGTAGCCTGGCAGGTGTGGGCTCGGGCAGGAGCCCAGCAGCTCAGGGGAGGGGTGCACCAACCAGGAGGGCAATGCCCCTTCCCACAGCCTGTTCCCTGCTTCTGTGCTGAGTCTGGGTGTTTCTAGGCACTGTCTCTCAGGTGGCTTTGTCAATGATAATAAATATTTGGGACCAGCCAAATGCATGGGCTCCAGATAGCCTGGGATGAGGCCCCAGAACCTGCAATTACTGCCACCCAGAGAGGAGTCTGTCCCTGTCCTGTAGGGATTTAGGCACATCTGCCCTGGTAGTGATTGTCAGACTAACATACCTGCCCTTCCATAAGGATCAAGGTGAAATTCAGGCTGTGGTTCAGTGGGGGTTCTTCCTTTTTTCTTTTCATTGTTTTTATTTTAAGACAGTGTTTCATGTAGACCAGGCTAGCCTTTCAGTCTCCAGGATGTAGCCCAGGCTGGCCTTTCAGTCTCCAAGATGTAGTCCAAGCTGGCTTTTCAATCTCCAGGATGTAACCCAGGCTGGCCTTTCAGTCTCCAGGATATAGCCCAGGCTGGCCTTCCAGTCACCAGGATGTAGCCCAGGCTTGCCTTTCAGCCACCAGGATGTAGCCCAGGCTGGCTTTGAGCTCACCATTAGCCAGACATGACTTTGAATTTCTGATCATCTTGCTTCCAATACCCAAGTGCTGGGATTCCAGAGTGTGCCTCCATGACATACAGACAGATTCCAGGACTTCTGGAATGCTAGACAAGCACTCTTATCAACTGAGCCACATCTCCAGCCCCAGATTTTGCCTTTGTAAAAGCCCCAGGGGTGGGGGTGGGGTACATCTGTCCTGCTACAGATGCCTGGGCATGCTGGGTAGCCGGGAGCTGGAGGCAGAAAGAGGAACCATGAGAAGACAGACCACTTGCATCCTGATAAGAGAGATGGGTTTCGAGTGGAACCCTCAGACACTCAGGCTAGGCAGAGGCCTCACCTGTACCTTCCTCCCCTGACTCCAGGTTTTCCTCAAGGCGGGTGTGGTCTCCAGGCTGGAGAGGCAACGGGAGAAGCTGGTGTCCCGGAATATCGTTCTCTTCCAAGCAGCCTGTAGGGGCTTTCTGTCTCGCCAGGAATATAAGAAGCTGAAGGTATTGATCATACAGGTCTGAATGAGCAGGCATGACTGTGAGTCCCCCATGATGCCCCATCCAAGGGGTGCCCCAAGAGCACTTGGGCAAGAGCTCACCCTGACATGAGACACCTCCCCACCTCTACAGCCTGTGCTGTAGGTGCCTGGAATAAATAGGTAAACGAGGCTGCGGCTCTGCTTTCTCCATCTGGTTTGTCCCCCTGTCCCCTCTCCCAGGCAGGCGAACCCCATACACCCCCATTTTCCTTCTTCAGATCCGCAGGCTGGCTACACTGTGTATCCAGAAGAATCTAGCTGTGTTCCTGAAGGTCAAAGACTGGCCATGGTGGGGGCTCCTGGCGTCTCTCCGGCCCCTGCTGAGTTCCACGCTCGGCACTGAGCAGCTTCGAGCCAAGGAGGTGGGTTCGGTCCTCTGGGTGGTGACACCCGCCCACCTTCGTGCTCGTACCCAGCACTCAGGTCCCTGGTGGCCATTGACCAACAGCTCAACAGCTTTCCATTCATTTGCTTGCAGACTTCCATCAGCTGAGACTGTCCTCCCCCAAACACAGCTGCTCTATGGGATGCTGGTTAATTGTGCCAGTCACTCTTGGGCCACAGGGCTTGCTGTAATCCCAGTCAGGGGGCTTTGGCATCTCTCAGAGAAATCCTTGCCATCCAACACACACATGCACACACATGCATGCACACACATGTGCACATGTGTGCGTGCGCACACACACATACAACCATTCCTCAGGTAGGCAACTGTTTTGGACAGCTTCTGGTTTGTGCTATCTATATCTATATATCTATATCTACATCTATATCTATATATCTATATCTATCTATATCTATTTATATCTAATCTATATCTATCTATAGATATCTCAAGTTGTACACAAGGCTCCTTTATTTTGTAAACAAACAGCAAATATAAGGTGAGCCATGCAGCCTTCATAGAAAAATAACCACTAGTGAAGTCCATACGAATGTCCCCAAACTGGCAAAGCCTGATATCTGGCACTTTGTGGCCCCAAACACTTTTGTTGAGGCACACCATGTGAAGCATGTGCTACGCTCTCACCAATATATTCTAGATGTACCCAAGTCTTGTGCACGCCCGACTTGACCAGCAAGAATGACGCTGCAACAGGATCCTTTTGTACACGTTTATTGGGAAAGCTTGATTGCAGAGGCAAAGAGACCCCCGAGCCCAGAACTGGTGCTGCTTATATAGGCCTAGGAGAGGCATGTCTCACACCCAGATTGGTTATGCACTACGCCTCATTTGCATGTTCCTCATCTGATTGGCTACTCTCTGTACCTCACAGAGCCTCATTATCATACCTCATTTGCATGTCTCACATCTGATTGGTTATACTCTCAAAGCCTCATTATCATGCCTGGGCCAGGCAGTGTCTTTGCAAAAAATTTACTGCATATGTACACATTGGTTGTTTGTCCAAACTTATGCGTGGTGGCCAGCAGTAGTCAATGCAACTCTGTAATGGCACATGTGGCTTCCCACACCCAAGGGCATTTCAGGGAGCCCTTTCTTGCTCTTCTTTAGTGCAGCATAGTACTCCCTTGTGCCCACAGCCTAAATGTCATTCTGTCACCTGCTACTGCTCCCAATAATGGTGTCACAGGATTGGAGAGCAGCCCCTGGTGGGAGAGTGACACTTGTGAGGATGAAGTGCTGAGCACATTCTGCACAATCACAGTCACACACACATGCACACGCACAGGCATGTGCACATGCATGCACATGCATGTGCACATGCATACTCATGCACTCACACACACAGACAGTTTACGGTTGAACATTGTCCCCATCTGAAGAAGATAAGCACTCAGGACTACGTGTGCTCCAGACTCCTAAGAGCAGAGGTGTTGATATTTGGAAATGGTGAAGGAGAAGTCCCAGTTGGGCTGGTCACTGTGCCATGGCCAGTCACCCCCTTTTTTTTTCCCAAAGGCTCTATTTTTGATTGAAAGTTAATTACATGAATTTATGAGGTGGGATGCAGACCCTAGATACTGTTGTATGTGTCGTGCTGAAGCTGTGGATGTGATGTGAGCATTTCAGATACTTTCAGGGAGCATGGAGTGCAAGGCGTCCCTTTTGCCCTAGAGGGGCTCACTAGGTTTCCTCAAGTCCCCAAAGCCTTGGGCACTGTGACTTCTCCTAACAGAAGTGGACCATGAGGCTGACCCCGGCCAGCCTCTGCATGGACATTTGTCTTGTAGGAGGAGCTGACGCTGCTGAGACAGAAGCTACAGAAGTCAGAGAATTCGAGGAGTGAGCTCAGACAGAACACAGACTTGCTGGAGAGCAAGGTAGGCCTCCCACCTGCCGCACACTTAGATCTCCTGCCTCAGCCCACGACACTCGGGCAGCAATGGCACCCTGCATCTTCCCGACTCCACACAACCACCCAACGTCATCTGGTCCCAAAGAGAGAAGTTCCCTCCCTGCGTAAGCCACAAAAGGTGAAAGGGTTGGGCTGAGGGCTGTCTCACCACGACAAACATGGGGAGGGTGCTCACTAGAGGGTGAAATGGAGACATGATAAATACATGACATCAACATTGTCGTACATGACATAAGCAGAGTCCAGAACACGCAGAGAACTCACGTCAGTCGGCTGGAAAACAAGACATTCGATAGGGAAATTTAAAAACTGACCAACATATGGACAGATGGCTCCCAGGTGGGAAGCTGCTTCCTTTTTGCTTTTCCTCAAGTTATTGATAATTAGTTTAAATGCCTTTACAGGAAGCACAGGGCACATGTGAACAAGAAGCTCAGCCTCATTCTGAGATCCCCTTTCCTGGGATAGCTCCCTTTTTACACCACCCACTGTCTGCTATTAACCTTTTCCTTTTGGAGACTGAGTCTCAGGCAGCCTCCATTGTTGTAGCAAAGGATGGTAAACGTTTTGTTTTAAGATGTGCTCTTATTTTTTTAATTCTCTCTGTGTTTGTGTGGATCTGTGCATGTGAGTGCAGAGCCCAGTGTGGCCGAAAGAGGGCACTGGACTCCCTGAAGCTGGAGTTGCAGGTAGTTGTGAGTCTTCAGTTGTGGGTGCTGGGACCCAAACTCAGATCCTCTAGAAAAGCAGCAAGTCCTATTAACAACAGAGCACCTCTCCAGCCCCTGAAAACACACACAAACACACACACACACACGCACACACACACACACATGCATACACATACACACACCACACACACAAACACACAATATAAACACAATACACACACAAACACACAATGCACACACACACACATGCATATGCATCTCTCCCAATACACTTACATCTGTTCTGATCACACTTCTTCTCATTCCCCTCCCTCTCCTCTGAACTTCATCCCAGCAAGTCTTCTACTTTCTTGTTCTTTTTTTGTGTTCCATCACATTTAATTAGCATCATCTGTATGTGTGTGTGTGCGTGTGTGCAAGTGCTTGTGTGCATTTGTATGTATACTGGGCGTGCAGTGTGTACATGAATGTCTTTTTGTGTTTGAGTGTGTACATGTGAGTGTGCGTGCATGCGAGTGTGAGTGTGTGCATGTATGTTTATGTGTATATATGTTCATGTACACATGTACCTGCATGCTACAATCCTGAGCTGCCAGGCAAGATATGCCCACAGGAGCAATAGTGGCTGGACAGTTATGGGGTGACCAGTGGTTTCTTGATTAGGTCTGAACTCTGCTTTCCTGGAGCATACCTGATACTGTAATCCTGGTGAAAGCTCATGGTTGAGGGAGCCTGAGAGGGCAGGGACAGGAAGGAAGGATTGGTGTTGTTCATTCTCTGTCTGAATCGAGCATTGCTTTGACTTCATGGTCAATTATGCTATAGAGTTGGTTTTTCAGTCTAGCATCAAAACACTTCTACAGGGCCAGTAAGATGGCTCCAAAGGTTAGAATACTTGCTGCCAAGGCTAATGATCTGAATTCGAACCCCAGAACTCACATGATGGAAGAAGGTACACCTACTCTTCTCTTGCCATGTGTGTGGGGTTTGACATCCAACACAGGAACCTGTGGTGGCATTGTCAACTGCAGGGCACTAACCACTTGTCTATGCAAGAGCAGCTTGTCCATGCGTAGTGACAGCAATTGGCATGCCACAAATGTACAGGCTGCCACACAACATGCACACGTCCTCGCCAACCCTCCCCTTCAGCTCCTTCCCAATCTGTGTGTTTGGAGCTTGAAGTGGCACTTACAGAGGCAATGATCTGCATTTCCTGATTGCTACTTAGATTGAGCCTCTTCTGGTGAGTCTAATTGCATCCTTGAGCATGCAAAATCTCTGAAATAAGACTGTCTCCAATGCCATTGCATTATGGAAGACGGGAGGAGAAAGAATGCAAGAGCCAGGTGTGTGTGTGTATGTGTATGCATGTGTGTGTGCATGTCTATGCATGTGTGTGTGCATGTGTATACATGTGTGTGCATATGTGTGCATGTCTATGCATGTGTGTGCATGTATACACCTGTGTGTGTGTTTGTGTGTGTGTATGTGTATGCATGTGTGTGTGCATGTGTATACATGTGTGTGTGCATATGTATGCATGTGTATGCATGTGTGTGCATGTACACACCTGTGTGTGTGTGTTTGTGTGTGTGTGTGTGTGTGTGTGTGTGTGTGAGAGATCAATGTTAAACACTGTCTTCTGATTGCATTCATTGGCTCACTTAAGCTGTGGCTAACAACACAAGGCAAGCCAGTCAAGGTTCCAGAAGAGTGGGATGGGGACTCATGCCACACCCCAGCTGAGATGCTATTGCTGGGGAGGAAGAGTGATTTTTTTCAGTGACATAGCCTCTGGTAAGGTGTCTGTGTTCCTATGACACTGTACATACACGCATAAACACATAAAGATATATAAACAGATATACATATATACATACATATACATATGCACATACACACATAAAAATATACACATGCACACAAACACACATGTAAGCATACACACGGGGGTGGGGGGGAGTATAGAGAGAGGAGGGAGGGGTGGAGGGAGGAGAAAGAGGTGAGAGAAGAGAGAGGGGGAAGGGAGAGGGGAGAGAAAAAGAGGAAAGAGGGGTGGGGGAGTGAGAGAGGAGAGAAAGAGAGGAAAGAGGGGTGGGGGAGTGAGAGAGGAGAGAGAGGAGAGGGGGAGGGAGAGAGAGGAGAGAGAGGAGAGAGAGATTTATATACACAAGAAGTTACTGTCAATCAGTGCCCTCTGCAGAATGTTACCCATATGCCCCTGCAGCTGACCCTGCATCTGAGAGCCATGTTCTCTCTCTTCATCTCTCCCAGGTTCCTCCCAGGTTTGAGAATTTTCAGAAGTCAGGGCTGAGGGCAGGGTCAGGGTAAGATATATGGATCCCCATTAGTTACCCATCTCTAATTACACTATGTGTCCCTGGTAAGGAGCCTGGCACACAGTAGGTGCACACATAATGACAGCCCCCAGCCCCAGCCGTGTTCTGCTTTCAGTATCTGTCTTAGGTTGCGCCCTGTGCTGACGTTTCTCTCTCAGTACTGGGACTTGGCACACACTGGTTGAGCACCCCACCACTGAGCTGCAGCCTCACCCCTCTGTTGCTGACAACAGTGCCTTGCTATTCCACCTGGGCTGGCCTTGAACATGTGGTCCTTCTTCCTCGGCCTCCAGGTCTCCAGGGTAACCATCCTGTGCTGCCAGCCAGCCCAGGCCAGTTCCTTTCTCTTGCATTCTGTAAGATTGTGCATCCATTCATGTTCCCATCAGTCCTACTCATCCCGAGGGACATTGTCCCTAAGTAGAAAGGTCGTTTTTTGCTGATTCCAGCACAGGGTGGATCGGGGAAGGCTGTCAAAGCAATTTCCTATCAATTGCCCTGTGACATCTGTTAAAAAAATAACCAAACTCTGCTGTGTTTGCAAGCCAGACTCACTCCTCCTTAAATTGGTTTTCATAGTTCTGAGTGTGGGGCTCATTCCTCCTCTGCAAAGGGGAGGGGGGAGGGGGAAGGAGGGAAGGGAAATATAAGGGACGAATGGGGAGGGGAGGGAAGGGAAGGAGGAAGGGAAAGGTTTGCATGGAGTTGACCATGTGAGAGTATCCTGCTGCCGAAAGAACTCTGTCCTTTGGGCTCTAGACTGTGGGTTCCACACAACTAAAAATTAATGCGTCAAATTAATTCTGTGTTCCCCACACTCAGACGGATTAGCACAAATTAAATTTCATGCTAATTGTCTAAGCGGGGGATCCTTGTGCCCCTGCTGGAATCAAGGCTGATTCCCAGGGTGGGAGGCGGTTAGGAGCGTGGGCCCGGATGTTCCTGGGTTGTACTGGTCACTGTCCCAGATCCCATTGGGCTTTTGTGTGGCCACAAGTAAACCTAACTTGCCCAAAGACTCCTCTCAGAGGCTACCCACCCAGAGCCCTCGAGAGCCCCCAATTCTGTAGCCATTGCCGTTGTGGCAGATGAGAGTTCAAATCTCGGCTTTGCTGCTTGCTTGCTCTGTAATCTTGTTTTCCATTTGCGTCATGGTGGGGCAAAGACAGGCTGGATGGGAAAAGAAAGTCTGTAGAGCATGCAGTGACCTCAATTTCTGGAGCGCAACTCTTCTCCTGACAATATAGCTTTCACCTCAGAGGTCTTTTGTTCCAGAGCCAAATATCAACGACCATGTCCTGGGAACAGATTCAGGTTACCCACAATTCCACACTCCAGCATGGAGGCCATTTTATGAACTATTAAAATAACGTAACAAATGAAACCACAAATCAATACTTCTGAAGTACATTGGTGGAGACACATCAGTTGTAGCTTATTGAAAATGAGGAAACCTGTTACAGGGCCACAGATGCTAGAATATTCTTAGGTGGTGACTAGGACGCAAGGTTAATAAGCTAAGTTAATACACCACAGAAATCTCTTCTGGTAGTCACAGGACACCAGGTCAAAGAGGAAGACAAAAAGCAGCTATCAAACAGGCTAACGACCGCCCGTGACACATCAGTTACCTCTCCAAGTTCTAAACAGTCCTGGAGCCTTGCGGTTCTGTGGAAGGAGACATCTTCCCAAAACCTTCACAATAGTGCACTGTTTTCCAGTTTTCAAAACATTGAAAAGAAATCCGCAGTACAGATGTGCATCTCGGGGCAGCTGGAGCCCTTGTGAAGCCATCTTTATGGTTGAGTAGGCACCTTGTGCTGTGCTCATATGATCAAAAAGGAGAGTGAGGGAGAGTCACACTTTATTGACAGCTGGTCTGCCAGTGATGGCCACACCCACAGGTGGGCAGTAGTAACTGGATGTAGCTAATCAACAAAGTTGGGAGTGGGTATGTTGAGAGGTAGGAGGCAAGTTGAGGAAGAAATGGGAGGGAGGGATGTAACCATATTTTATTACATATGTAATATATGTATGTATGTATATCTCCACACTATATATGATCCAGTCTGAGTACCAAGGGACAGAAGTCAGCGCTCGTGTGGCTCCCATGGACAAGGCCCTGGTTGGAAATATTGACAGAGTTGGCACATGTTCTTAGCCTTGATCGTGTTCCATACTCCCTCTCGACTTTATTTATATTATATTTGCAATTATATAAAACACAATGAAACCCTGGATTCTATTCCCAGCATGGTGTATATATGGGCCATGCCTGTCACCCCAGCACTCAGCAGGTGGACACAGGCAGATCAGGAGTTCAAGGTCATTCTCAGCTATATAGAGTTAAAGGATGGCCTGAGTTACATGAAACCGTCATGTTATAAAGGCACACACACAGACACACACACACATACACAGAGACACAACATACACACACATATACACAAAGACACACACAGACATACATAGACACACAGAGACATATACATACACACACATACACATAGACACATGCATACACAGACATACACAACACACACACAGACATACACAGACACACACAGACACAGACACAGACACACACACACACACACACACACACACACACACACCTTCATAGTCCTGTGTTTTCTGGCTCTGGTGTCTTCCAAACAGCCAAGAAGAAAGCAACAAGTACTTGGAGGCCGGGTCTTCATTTGCTCTCCTGTGGTGGTGGCACCTGTGTCTGTCAGCTCAGGAGAAAACAGGGCACCATTATCAACTCCTTCAGAAATGCCAGTTCACATGTCATGTTAATTTTCTGTCCCCTGCTAAAAGGTCTATGTGATCACAAACAGCATTTACAGGCCAAGTGCACCTAAGAAAGACAAGGCATGCTGGGAAGGCAGAGAGCAGGTACCAGGTACCACAGAGCCATAGCGCACTGTGTGGAACATCCAACTGTGGTTGTGTCTTCTTCAGGGACAGTGATGACCAGCAGGACAACTCATGGTCAGCTGTCCTTAATTGAGCACCTTCTATGTGCCAGGATAAACTGTCCAGGGCTTATCTCTCTCATCTCCGACAGCATTACTAACGATAGGTTCCCTCTCTGCCATTTGAAAACTGATAATCAGAGAACTTTGTGCTAACAAAAGAGTTCTCCCACACCAGGAACAGCTACATCCTCAAGTATGAGTTTTCAGCCAGTGTTTATGAAGCAGGATCACCTTTCCCCCAGAAGTGGTTTGTCCTAGGATGGTCCTACTGTGTGCAGCGTGTAGAGAAAAGAAGGGTCAGTGGTCCTGGTTTCTCGTCCTCAGATCACAGACTTGACCTCAGAGCTTGCTGATGAACGCTTCAAAGGAGATGTGGCCTGCCAGGCGCTGGAGAGTGAGCGGGCAGAGCGGCTTCAGGCCCTCCGAGAGGTTCAGGAACTCAAGGTGAGAACTCGTAGCCACCTAGTGGGGTGGTTAGAAGTGGTAGGTCCTGGTTACTGGTGCTTCTCTGGGACCTGTCATCCCAAGTGAGACAGGTACACAGGTTAACTGACTTCTGTGCCCTGGGTCCTTGGGACAATCGGGGGTTCCTAGGTCTGGGAGGTGCTTCCGGCAGTGACCTTAGCAGTGGAGACATGATATGCATAGCAGGCTCATGACCTTGGAAGGACCTTTGGGTGGGAAAAATGCAGGGGACATATCACGCTTGTGTCCTGAATGTGTAGCAGGTGACCAAACCCTGTGAAATTATCAGTCTTAGCTAGTTTAGTCCCTTTCCATTACTACAACAAAATACCTCAAGTGGGTTTCTTTATAAAGCAAAGACATTTGCTAGCTCATGGTTCTGGAGACTGAAGGTCTTGGGCTGCCCCCTTTGGCTCAGCCTTTGGTAAAAGCCCAAGGCAGCTGGTATTGCTGCACCAAACAGGAAGTGAGAGGGGAGGGGGGATCCCTACTTTTATACTGTAATGACCAAAGCAGGGGTTTCACGAGAATGACTGTAATTCCTTCCAGGGCCCAGTGACCTGGGGACCTCCGCTGGGCCCGACCTTTCACAGTGCCAAGTGAAGGACTAATTTCTTGATAAGTGAACCTGGGTTTGGGGGTACAGATTCTACCATTTCCAAATTCCAGCCAACACTGAGCCTTTTCTTCCAGACTAAGTATCAGCAAGTGCAAGATGCATTGGGGGAAGTTCAGAAGCAGCTGGAGGAGGCACAGCAGAGGATCCAGGGGGCCAACCTGGAGGAGAAGCCAGCAGGGGGAGGTCAGTTGGCAGATGGAACACCTTCCTGCTTGGTGTGTTTGTTCAAGGGTATGTGTGGAGCACATGTGTCCCACTCACGTCGTGTCTGCAATGGCCAGTAGGCACAGCCCTTGGGCAGCTTCCCAGTCTGGTGTGGCAGCCACAGTACTGCCCAACCAAATTTACAGTGAAAACCCATACAGAAGGTGAAGGGTCAAAAGCAGGGAGGAGCTAGAAATGTGGCTCATTGGGTATAGTGCTTGCAGTGCCAGCTTCAGGAATGACCCTTAGTACTCAATTGAAGTCAGGTGTGATAGTCCAGACTTGTGATCTCAGCTCCAGGAAGGCAGAAACAGGTGGCTCCATAGGGCTAGGTGGCCACCCTGCCTAGTTCGTGAGTCCCAAGGATGAGGGATCCTATTTCACAGAAGCAAGATGGTTGGGGGTCTGAGCCAGGACCCAAGGTTGTTCTCTGGCTTTCATGCTTTCTCTCTTCTCTTTCTTCCCTCTTCTCCCCCTCCCCCTCCCCCCTCCCCCTCCCCCTCTCCCCTCCCCTCTTCTCTTCCCCTCTCTCTCTCTCTCTCTCTCTCACACACACACACACATGCACACACATGCATGCACAGATACTCCCACACAGATACACAAACACACACACTCAAGAATGATGACGAGTCAGTGTCTCTGTGTTACATTCTCTTCTATTTGATGAAGATGACAGTGGAGTCCAGGTTTTTAAATTTCCCCTCTGTATTTGAATCATACCATGCTATTCAAAGTCACCCTGAGCCCCAGATTCTTCACATTCAAGTGTAGCTGGTCCTAGATGATGAACAAGCAGAGCTGGGCCATATGGAGTAGACTAACCCATAGCCATCAGCTACCTCTTCATGAGGAATACGGGCTCTGCATGCTTTCACATACATGATCAAGTTGAGGCTGACTCTCAGAGTGACTGCCCAGTGAGAGGCAGGCAGCATCAGTGCACTGGTTATGCCACTGCCTAGGGACTTGGCATTCATGGTTGGATGGGATCGGGACATCTTTGTCCAGTTCCCACTATGATGTGGATTCTCTCCTGCTGAATGGAGGCTGTTGAGAAAGTGACCAGATGTTAGAGTCTAGCTAATATTGGTACCAGACTTCAGGATACCCTTGCAACATCAGTACCATCCAAGGGACAGGAGTCTAGACTCTGTGGAGAAGGCACCAATCACAGTGGACCTTTACGAGACTCTTTAAAAAAAATACTACATCCATTTAATTGCATGTGTATGTGGCACACATAGGACATGGGACAGAGGACAATCTGTGGGAATCAGTTCTCTCAACCATGTGGGTCTTGGGAGTGAACCCAAGAGGTCATGTTTAGAGCCTTCTCAAGCTCCTTTACCCAAGACCATTCCAACACATTCATTACGCCCTGGTTTTGTTTGAGTCTGAGTTTCCCTTGGGATGGACCACAGGCAGCTGAAAGTTTCTGATGCCAGAGACTAAACAAGACAAAGTGCACACAGGGCCAGCTGTTGGTACCGAGCCAGCTATTTGGGGGTAGCTCTGGGCAGCCCATAGGCATCCCAGCACAGGCTCCATCCATCCAAGACATGTCTGAATGAGGCTTCCTGAGCATGTTTCTTTTGCAGTGATCAGGGGGCAGATGAGATGGGAGATGCTCTTAGCTCGAAGGCATATCAGTCACTGCACGAAGCAGGTGCTTAGCTGAAGGTGTGCAGTTCAGGAAGCCGGGCCATAGAGACTCTGTTTCTCATTATGAAAGTCATACATACTCTTTACATGAAACCTCTAAAACACAGGAAGTAGATAGAGGTGATAAAACACTTTCATTCACCACTGCTGTGCTTGCTTGCCCGCATCATAAAAATCATGGCTTTATTTACGCCTGCCTGACTACTTATAGTGAATCTTCTGCAATACATACCCAGCACCAGGCTGGACACTGAGAGCTTGAGAAGAATTTTAATTGAGGTTCATTCTCAGGAAACTAGAACATGTAGAGATAGATTGCAGAAATACAGGGAACAGGTGAACAGATAAATCAGGATGTTGTTGGACAGACTGGCTACATATTTGCTCAACCATTGCCTTGCTCACTGACCTATCCATCCATCCACCCATCTATCCACCCATCCATCCACCCATCTATCCACCCATCCATCCACCCATCCATGCACCCATCCACCCACCCACCCATCCACCCATCAACCTGTCATCTATCCACCCTCCTACCCATCCATCCATCCATCCATCCATCCATCCATGTACCCCCTTATCCATCTACACAAACATCTACCATTACTCATCAATGATACATTCATTACTCTTCCACCTTACCATCTACCCAACCATCTATCTGTCTGTCTGCCTGTCTATCTATCTACCTAATGAACACTAGTTTGCTTTTTCCTATATGTTTAGCATCATAGTGTGTCCCAAGAGAGTCCTCATAGATTCAAGCCCTTTTCTGGATTTTCATGGATTTTTCCAGGAGAAAACTAGTTTGTATCTCTCTCTGAACATGTTTCTTATTCCCATCAAATTATACTAAAAGCTGGGTATAAATGACTTGTTATTAATGCAATTATCCCTTGTACTCCTAAGAAGCAGTGCATTGAATGTGTGTCACATGGATGGATGGATGGATGGATGGATGGATGGATGGATGACAGATGGATGGACAGATAGGTGGGTGGATAATAGATGTAGATAGATGTAAAGGTACATAATGATAAAGTAGGTTGAGTACTTCTTAAGGATGTCTCCCCAGCTTCATTAACTTAAGGAAAATCATTCTCTTCTTTGGTGATCAAAAGATAAAGCACTGTGACCATGGTTTCAATTCAACCATCACACAACTGTTTAAACCAAATCAAAGGATTTACTATACACCACATCTCCTGGGGCATTTGTGGGCCAAGTTCTTATTGAGTGATCACCCAACCATTTAGCTAGTAACTCAACCCCAAATCAATAAGAATCTGCCGCCCAGTTCATGGCCAGGAGCATGTCTCTCTTTACTCCAGGATTCATGACCCATGATTCTGATGTGTCCATTGGTAGCTGGAGAGCATGCATTCCCAACTATCTGAGAAATGACTACATGATGTTGGACATACACCAAAGACTAGAGAATTCCATGCCTTATAGATTGAGAAATTTCTTTGGAAAAAGAAACATCTGATTACCCTTGCAGGGTATAAGGGATCTGACCTTACAACAGTGAGGTCAACCCTCCAGAGAGCTGGATGTAGTCAGGACAGGACAGACTTCCTGGAGGAAAGTTCAGCACAGTTTCTTACCCCAAATCCAAGACTGAGGCTCAGGAGCCTTTCGAAGTGTCACTTCCAAGTGACAAGCACAGGGCCGAGAAGTGAGGTGAGACCCACCCCTGCCGCCTCACTCACCAGCTGCCGACTCTGTCACACAGCAGACGAGTGGCAGATGCGTTTGGACTGTGCTCAGATGGAGAACGATTTCCTACGCAAGCGCCTTCAACAGTGCGAGGAGAGATTGGACTCAGAGATGAAGGCCCGGACAGAGCTGGAGCAGAAGGTGAGAGAGGGTGGAGGGTCAGGACCCGAGAGTCCCAAGAAACTGATATCTTCTCTCCCCCCCCCCATTTTGATAGGCCACTGTGTTGTCTAGTCCTGGGAAAGGAGGGTCTCTACTGTTGGAACAAAACCTGTCCCTGCAGGATGGGGGTGTGGGGAAGGGTGTTCTGAGGGAAGGGTGGTGGCTCAGTTGCCTCATGTCCAGACCATGTCACAGGTCTTGGTCTCGCAGGAATCAATAGGATCTGGGCCTTAGGTTCTGGCCTGTAAAGTCACCACAGCATAGTCTAACCCTACAGTCTTAGTGCTCTGTGGCTGTGAAGAGACACCATGACTCTTGTAACAGACATCATTTAACTGGGGGTTTCTTACAGTTTCAGAGGCTTAGCCCATTATCATCATGGCTGGGAGCATGGCGCAGGATCAGTAGATGAGAGCATGGCACAGGATCAGTAGCTGAGAGCTACGTCTTGATCCACAGGCAGAGATGGGAATAGATAAACTGGGATTGGCTTGGGCTTTTGAAACCTCCCAGACCACATCCAGTAATACACTTCCTCCTACATGGCCAGACCTCCTGGTCCTTCTAATCCTTTAAGCCATTCCACTCCCTGGTGACTCAGCTTTCAAATAGATGAGCCTAAAGAGACCATTCTCATCCGAACCAGCCCTGCCTGACTTCTCCAGGCGCAGTGGTCTGTTATCTGTCTCTAGACCAGAGCCACAGCCTCCAGCCTCTCTTCACCCACGAGTTGTATTGTAGGTTAGAGCACCCTGAATCCCTTCCAGATTGTTCTACCATTACACGTGGTGGTGTCAAGGTATACCATCGACCCTTGGGGGTCCTCTGGACCGACTCCAACCGCCCTGTGCTTGGGAATGTTTTTTCTCCTTCTCTCATGGCAGTGTGTGTGTGTGTGTGTGTGTGTGTGTGTGTGTGCTTGTGTGCACATGTGCGTGTATGTACATATGTGCATGTGTGCATGCGTTGAGCTAGGTTTCATTGTGCTGATATCCAAAGAATTCTGATTTTCCTAACTACGTTGGCTTTACCGGGCATCCTTTGATAATGGAACATGAGAAAGGTCTCCTGTCAGAAATACACTTGAAAGGGGCCACATTGGGTTTCTTGTACAATCTCTCTCCATCTATGGCTTCAGGTTTCTCTATGACAGTCTAGGCTGAGGTTTCCTGTTAACCTTCTTGCTGGTTGCTTCTCTTTGAGAGTCTAAGGTCAAGATGCATCTCCCAGGTCTGCCTGGCTATTCACACATTTCTCCTTTCAAACACGTTGGGGTCTAGTGACTGCTCTCAGCCAGGACAAGGCACCCATGATGTGGCTATCTACTTTTACCACCCTGGCTCTGTGTTATCTACCTACCTAAGATCCTGGAGCACCCACCCTTTTTATGTCTCAGTGCTGGAGACTGAACATAGCCTTCTCTTGTGCATGCGAGGCAAGGCAAGTGCTCTGCCACAAAGCTTCAACTTCACTCTGAGACAGTATCTTGCCATATTGTCCAGGGTGACCTTGAACTTGTGATCTTCCTTCCTCAGCCAGCCGGGGTGACAGGCCTGCACCATCAGGCCCCTCTCTCCCTTCTTTCCTGAGAGCACAGCTCATTGTTAGCAACATCAACTCTCCTCCTGTCTGGGTGTTCACTGTGACCATCTGGCCCCTTGACTTGTCTTCGGGCGTCTCCACTCATTGGTCCGCTCACTCTCTGGCTGTCGCTCTACCCTCACATTCAAGGCAAATGTCAAAGATTCCCAGGGTACTCCTTAGCTCTCCCACAGTCAGTTTCAAATTACTTTGCCGAGCCAGGGGTAGGAGCTCATGCCTGCTCCTCAGACCTGGGAGGTAGAAACAAGAGGATCAAGGATTTGAGGTTGTCGTCCACTGCTTAGCAAGTTTAAGACAAAACTGAGTCCCATGAGACTGCCTCTGCCTCAAATAGTAAAATAATAATCGCGTTCAAGTTGTTGGGAGGATGAATTCAGAAGAGCTTAGCCTCAAGGGTCCATCCCAGTATCAACTGATGTTGTCCCCAAATGTTCAGCACTTTCTCAGCACTGCACCTTTGCCTATTCTGCTGCAGCTGCAGCTCAGAGGGGGTTTCCTCCTCTTCTGTCTTGATATTCTCACCCCAGCTTCAGACCTCAAACACCACGCTCTAGAAAGCCCTGGCTAACAGAGACTGAGGTGGGGATCCCTCGGCCATTCGCTTCCAGTCTGGCACACACCATGCATCTCTTTATTCCTTGGTCTCTCCCATTCACTGGAGGAGCCGCAGGGTGGGGGTTTCTATTCTTCTACTATGCTCTCAACATGGGAGAAAAATAAACTATGATATCTTACGGAAAGGGCCAAGTGATGATCACAGAGGGGACCCTATAAATAGTGTAAGACAGGTGTGGTAAACCCGTCCCCACCCCAAGGGTGATGCTGGTGGAGCTTTTAACAGTCACTTCCCAGATGGACACACAGAGACAGACAAAGGGAGCGGCGGCCTTGGTCTGTAATGACGGATTACAAAGTCATGCCTCTCTCCCTGAGGAAGGGGGATATTCACACTACATTAAAAAGTCATAAGCCCGCAACCCTTTCTGAGAGGCGGAACATAAGAAAACATCCCATTTGCCTTCAAATACTGAATTTAGAATTACAGGCCTCATTAACTCAGAGTTTTGCTTATTTAAAGCAGCCCTTTAATGAGGCTACTTCTTCAAAGCATGCATCCTGAGTCCCAATCTTCTAAACTAGGGTGTGTGTGTGTGTGTGTGTGTGTGTGTGTGTGTGTGTGTGTGGTATTGGGGAGGGTCTGGGGAAGATGCAGACAGCTTTGTTCCTGTTTGTACATGGCCCTGATAAGTTGTGGGTTTCAGCTCACATTATAGAGCCACACAGCACTTGCTCTTGTGGGGCCACCCCTAGTGGCCGGGAGTTCCCTCTTTGTGACTCTGAAGCTAATCTTCACAAGTCTCCCCAGATGATAGAGCCATCTGTCAACTGCCAGTCCAAGTGTCAAGTCGAAGCAGGGCAAGGAAAAATGAATTAAGAGTGTGGGGCAGGAGGTTGGCAGAGGCGAGGCTGATGGACTGACCACAAAGTGAGCTGGGAATTACCTCCCAACAAAGAGGGGCTTGGGGAAGCGGCTTCCTGACACTGACAGGAACTCCTCTGAGGTCCTCTCTCTCCCAGCATCCATGGCTGCTGACCTTGGAAACAGGGGGCACCAGCGAACCTCTCACTCTCTTCTCTCCATAGCTTGGGGAGCTGCAGAGTGCGTATGAAGAGGCCAAGAAGATGGCTCACCAGCTGAAGAGGAAGTGTCACCACCTCACTTGGGACCTGGAGGACACGCGGGTGCTGCTAGAGAACCAGCAGAGTAGGAACCATGAGCTGGAGAAGAGACAGAAGAAGTGAGTCCCATCCCACGGTGAACTGGGTCGCTGGGGCAGGCTGCGCAGTGTCAGGATACACGGAGGCCTCCGGGTTCTCTTCCAAAGCCCTCCAACTTCCGTCAGCGTTCTTGAGCACAGAGTGCAGCCCCTTCATTCACAACCCCATGTGGAAGGGATTCCTGTCAGGTTCTCAAGACTCCAACCACGCGAATGGTTCTTTGCTGTTAACTCTCAGCCCTGCCTTGTTCCCTGTTACTTTGTGATCTTAGAGAAGTTACCTGCCCTCTCTGGGCTCCACCATCTCTTTTCCCCAAGGGGTTTGTTGAGAAGAGTGAGGGTAAGCTGTTGTGATATGTGGGAGTCTGTGCCTCTTAGGAGACTATACCAGTTCATTCCAGTTCATGTCTACTCTGCTCTCTAGCTGTGTGAGATTGAGCCGGGCACTTGATCCCTCTGGGTCACAGATGCCCCTCTGTAAATAGGGGTGAGGTCTTGTGTTGAGAACTCTATGATGTGTGCATCTGAATGAACTGGATTTAGCTGCCCATCCCCAGTGGTGAAAAGGGGGACAAGAACATTAAAAAGAACTCATCCCCAAATAGGAGTCCTCACCCTTCATATCAAGGGCATGGGCTCTGATCTGTGGGGCAGGTCTGGCAGGATCTAGACAGCTTTGATGGTGGCCCCTGGGCACCGTGCTTGCTTTTCTGTGGGGACGCTGGCATGACTAGGCAATAGAGGAGCCAGCCAGGACTGGTACCAAGATCTGTACCCTCCAGCAGGCTGTGGCTCTGCATCCCTGAGCTTCATGTGTCCAGTCCCAGACTGGATGGGGGTGGATAAAGGGGTTCAGGAGGGCCTGCAGCCACAGTAGCAGGTTTCTAAGCTGCAAGTGGGGCAGAATGCTGCCTCTGGTAGAATACTCATGATGAACTGTCCCCAAGTGTCCCAGGTGACCCAGCTTTGGCATGGCTTGGTGGGTGGCCTCATTTCCAAGAGACTGGGGACAGGATCACACTCTGTAGGTGGTAGGATGGATCCTGAACTCTGGTTGCTCCCTGTTCCCTTTCCTCCCTTTCCTCCCTTTCCTCACCTCCTCCCCCACCCCCTTCCAGACAGGGTTTCTCTGTGTAGCCCTGGCTGTCCTAGAAATCGTTCTGTAGACCAGGCTGGCCTCAAACTCAGAGATTCCCCCTGCCTCTGCTTCCTGAGCACTGGGATTAAAGGTGAGCACCACCACCATCCGTCAGGCTCTACACTGTTTCTTGCTTTCATCTATCAGGAGCTATCCTGAAGTGGCATCTTCATCCAAAAATGACCTCTGTGCATCAATAACACACTCGCCCCCAAACGAAGGTCAGCCTCTTCTCACTGGTCTTTCATTCTCGTTGACTTCCACTCCCACTTGGGCACATGGGCAAGCCCTCAATCTTTCGCAGGAACAATGACCTGGCTTCATGCCAGTCACTTGCTGTGTGATCTTGTTCAGTGACAGCGTCTCTCTGAGCTCAGGATGACTGGCATCTTAGCCACATCCTAGACTTTCACCAGTCTCTAGAGAGTGCCCATGACAGACCACACCCATAAGCTAGGCCTGACAAACACACTGACACCTCCCAGGTTTCTCCTACTCGCCAGCTCCTCAGGCCTCGCCTGGGAATTCTGCTCCTTGTGAAGGTGTGTCTGCTCTCTGAAAAGTGAGGCACTGGCCTGTGGCTCTTTTGGCTTATAGATTCCCTCACCTCCAGGGACTTGCATGGTGTGCAAGTCTTCTCTTTTGCTTTTGTTTCCCCAAACTCACCTGCCTGTAGGGTCCCTCTCTCCACCATAAACTCTGGATTAGAAGTGGTTTTTGATGTCAAATTCCCAAGAACACACACAGATCTTTTAGGTAGATGAATGGTGTAAAGGGTACCATAGGGTGGCTGAAGTCCAGATTCGATGGACACATTGCCTGAGCACCTCTAGTGATATAGAATGTTCTGGAAGCTGGAGACACTTCTGTGTATCTCTCCACGGTCTTCTCAACCCCAGACACCGCTACCCCCACTGTCCACTACTCCATGCTATGAGAATTCACCATCCCCATCCTGGCTTTTCCGTCAAAAGGTCCAGAATGCTTCCATCTGCTGTGGGAGTCTCGTTGCCATAGATACTCTATGCATGGGTCACAAAGCTTCATTCCAAGAGCTGTCAGAGTTCTTGGGGAGAACCCTGTATTACCCCCACCCCCACTGACCCTGCACCTCCTGAGATTGTGCCCTAGGAAGGCCTGGCCAGGTGGAGTGAAGGGTGTGTGCGCAAACTTGTGTTCCAGAAGTTGGGGGCGGGGTCTGTAAAAGCCTTTCTTTGGCGTCGGGTGTTGTGTTAAGACGAGAACTCTTCCAGGACGTTTGTCATTTCCCAGTGTGGTTGTCGTACCTCACCTGACCCAGGGCATGGACAGGTAGATTGGCTGCAAGGCTAGGGAAGCTGGGTTCAAGGTTACTTCTGCCACTGTGGAATCTGGGGCTCAACCAATTCTTCTGTCTTAGGGCTTCATTACTGTCAAGAGGCACCATGATCAAGGCAACTCTTAAAAAAGGACGTGGCATTTACTTGGGCTTAGCTTACAGGTTCAGAGGTTTAGATTAGAGTCCCATTATCATCAAGACGGAGATTAGAGTCCCATTATCATCAAGACGGGAGCATGGCCGCGTCCAGGCAGGCATGGTGCTAGAGGAGTTGAGAGTTCTACATCTTGATCTGACCACAGCGGGAAGAAACTGACTCCTCCGCACTGGGCGGAGCTTCAAAGCCCGCCCCCACAGTGATGCACTTCCTCCAACAAGGCCACACCTCCAAGTAGTGCCATTTCCCATGGGCCAAAAATACTCAAACACCACATTCCACTCCCTGGCCCCCATAGGCGTGTTTGGACACGTGAGTTATGAACTTCCGTTTCATCCATGCATCCCACTTAGCTGCCCCTTCTCCTTCTGTGGGGTCCTTGCAGAGACCCCAGCCCAAGGCCCAGAATTTTGGAACTGCCTGCTTATCACAATTCTCAAGATTCAGGGGCAGCAGACAAAAACCTCTGAAATGATGTCACCAACAGCCAATCAGAATGCTTCAGGGATGTTCCAGGGCCTTCTAAGGAGAGCTATGATTGGCTTCCTTGGGAGCCTGGGGCTATGGAAGACAGCAGCTGTGATGATGGTTTTATACAGGGAGTCCTTGTCAATAATGTCCACGTGCCAGGTGCCACACCAGGATTGCTGGAACTGCAGGGCTTCCTGTGTGTGTCTCAGTCACCCCTCACTGCAGCCTGGCCAAGTTCTCTGGAAGGACACTCACCCTGATGAGGTGCAGATCTGAGACAGATGAGCAGAGAGGGAATGGCGGCCCCTGGTGGTCAGCTTTGTGGAGGGGGCAGGAGCTCCTTCCTCTGCCTCTGGTGACCTGTTGGCTGCTTCCTATTTGCTAATGCTACAGGGTCACCTGAGGAGCCGGCAGACTGCCACCCTCAGCTTGTGTCTGCCCTCATGGCAGGACATGGGAATAGAGCCATGGGCACCTGCACGGGTCAGGGACACTTAGATTCAAAACCCTGGCCTGGAGAGAGAAGGAGTCTCCAACAAGAAGAATTAGTGCGCGGGCGCTCTCTCTCTCCTCTCTCCCCTGTGTCCTATCTCCTCTCTCTCCCCCTCTTCTCTCTGCTCATCTCACTCTTTCTCTCCCCTCTCCTTTCTCTCTCCTCAATCCCTCTTCTCTCTTTCTCTCCTGCCTTTCTTTCCCCTATGTCCCCCTTTCTCTCTCTTCTTTCTTCTCTCTCTTCTCTGTCTTCCCTCTCTCCTCTTCTTTCTCCTCTCTCTTCTCGTATCTCTCTCCTCTCCCTCTCTTCTGTCTCTTCCTCTCTCTCCTCTCCCCTGTTTCTTTCCCATTTCTCCTTCCTCTAACACTTGTGTTCTTTATTATAAACATGCTTTATTTAATTTACTCTATATTTAGATACACTTTTAAATTTTGTTTAATGTCTTACCAGGTTTCTAATATTCGGATGGAAATCCTTTAGAAACCCGAAACTCCCTCCATGTTGTTCCTGGTATCCCCCCAACCCCAACAACCTCAACAAGAAAAGCCTATGCATTCTTCCCAACTCTACCCACAGCTGGCCCTGCCTCAGTTTCCCCTACCATTGGTTCCCTGATGTGTCCACTCTGTTTTGCGCAGGTTTGACTTGCAGCTGGCCCAGGCACTGGGGGAGTCAATGTTTGAGAAGAGCCTCAGGGAGAAAGTGAGTCAGGAGAACAATGGAGTCCGCTGGGAGCTGGGTCAGCTCCAGCAGCAGCTAGAGGTGAGAAATGGGGACTCTCGGCTGTCTGGATACTCTAGAAATTCCAGCATACACCTGCAGCAGTGGACAGAGGAACAGAGCCCTGGCTGTGCTCCAGGCAGCTGCCAACACTGTTCCCAGCATGTCCTCATGACACCCATGGAGGATGATGACAGATAATCCTCTATAGTGTGTGCTCTGGCCATAGGCTCAGGGTCCCAGGTGGGAGGTTCTGAGGCTCAGCAGAAAATAAAACAGAGCTGGTCATGACCTTGTCAGGAGCCACAGCCTGCCCAAAGCAGTCTCTGCTATAGAGGGCATTTGTGACATCAGCTGCCCCTTATCCTTGGTGGCTCCTTATGAGCCCTCAGGGCAACCTGTGCTCTCTTGATCTAGCCATTGATCCTCTTCCCCTCTCTTTATGAGAGAGCATGCAGACTTGGCCCTGGATCCATCTTCCTTATTGGAAGGGTCACTTCTGTCCTCTCTGCCTCCCTGATCCCTCAGCCTGAGGGTTGGCACGATGCCTGGTTTCTTCTTCCAACCGGACAAGCAGTTCCCTTACATGCACTGAGATACAACTCCAGGAAAATCCCTTTCCCTACCTCCATCTGCCAGGATCCCTCTGAGTCTTCTCAAAGCACAGCCATGCTGGGGAAACTGGGCGTGGGACAAGAGTGGAGGAGGGCAATGTGGGGATCCAGGTGGTAACATAGTTTGTCCTTTCAGCACTGGGGAAACTGAGGCAGGGAGATCCTGAGGTTGAAGTCGGCCTGCACTGCATGGGGAGACCCTGTGTAATGGTGCTGAGCCTGGGAGACAAGTAGGCCTGTATGCAGAAATTGGAGCCCTTTTGGGAGAGGATCGTGGTCACGTGACTCCATCCCCGTGCCCCCTCTCATTGTAGCAAAAGGAGCAGGAAGCCTCAAAGCTGAAGCAAGAGGTGGAAAGGCTACAGGGCCAGAAAAGGGAGCTGCTGAGCTGTGCCTCTGTGGGGGATCAAGGTGTGGCCAGCCTGAAAGAGAGGGTCTGGGAACTGGAGACCAATGCCCTTGAGCAACAGAAGATCCACAGCCAGCAGGAAAATACCATCAAGCAGCTGGAGCAGGTGAGGAGACCCTCCCTGTTCAGGGGATGCTCTGCCCCAGGAATGTGCTGCCCTGGATGGGCTTCTCACACGGGGCGGGTGGCATGAAGATACACAGGGCTGCCTTCCTGCTGCTCCTCAGCAGTTTGTGGCTCCCTAGAGATCCAGGGGGGAAGCCAGGTGCTTGCAGGAGTCCCACCCCACAGCTATCCCTTTGCTGTTGCCCATACTGGCCACACCAGGCTCAGTGGCATGCTTTCCAGTGCCCCTTTCTTACTGAGACATGAGTTCTGTGATGGCAGGCAGGTGTTGTTTGTTGAATGGCTGTTTGATCACTCTTCCTTCTCAGTACCTCCTGTAGCCAAGGAAAACACCAAGTGCACTGTTGGTGTTCAACACATAACCGCTGACTGGGTGTCTAATGCTATTGATCACTGTCTGTGCATGAGACTCTGTCCTTTCACTTCCTGACCACTTCTTGTGGAACCTCATAAAGGACAAGGGGAGGATCGTTCCCTCCACAGATATTGATGATGACCTATAGATAGATAGGTAGATAGGTAGATAGATAGATAGATAGATAGATAGATAGATAGATAGAAGATAGACAGATAGGTGAAAGATAGATAAATGATAGATGATAGATAGATAGATAGATAGATAGATAGATAGATAGATAGATTAAAGTTAGATAAATGATAGATAATAGATAGATGATAAATAGGTAGATAGATAGATCGATAAATAAACATGATAGATAATAGACAATAGATAGATGATAGATAGACAGATGATAGATAGATGATAGATAGAAGATAGATAATGGTAGATAGATGATAGATAGATAGATAGATAGATAGATAGATAGATAGATAGATAGATAGATTAAAGTTAGATAAATGATAGATAATAGATAGATGATAGATGGGTAGATAGATAGATCGATAAATAAACATGATAGATAATAGATAGACAATAGATAGATGATAGATAGACAGATGATAGATAGATGATAGATAGAAGATAGATAATGGTAGATAGATGATAGATAGATAGATAGATAGATAGATAGATAGATAGATAGATAGAAGAAAGACTATAGATGATAGATAGAAGATAGATGATTGATAGATAGAAGATAGATGATAGATAGACAATAGGTAGGTAGGTAGGTAGATAGGTAGATAGATAGACAGACAGACAGACAGACAGACAGAAGAGGTGGGGGTGAGGATTTGAACAGAAGTCCTCAGACCATGAAGCTCCAATATCTACTTGAGGCACAGAATCCAGGAAGGAGCACAAGCCTTCTGAGAATTAGGGAATGTGCAGTAACTGGGGGGAGTAGGCGGGGATGGAAAACCCAACTCCCACTGTCCTAGCGAAGCAGCTGGTTTCCAGGTACATGCCAAGCCACAGCTTTTGAAGAAGTTATGAGACAGGAATAGCAACAGGAAAAGTCTAAATGCAGCAATGTAAGCCAGAGAAGCACAGGTTAAGCAGGTGCTCAGAGCTGGTGTAACACCTGCTGTTCCTACAACTCTTGGAGGCTGAGAGAGAAGAACCACCATGATGAGTTCCAAGTCAGCCTGGGTTATGTAGAGAGTTTGAGGCCAGTGTAGGATACGGTAACATCCTGCCCTCACAAACAAAGCCCACCATCCAAAAATAGACACTGTCTGTAGTTAGGGGTTCATTGCTGTAAACAGACACCATGACCAAGGGCAAACATTTCACTGAGCCTGACTTACAGTTCAGAGGTTCAGTCCAGTATCATCAAGGTGGGAGCATGGCAGCATCCAGGCAGGCATGGCTCTGGAGGAGCTGACAGTTCTACATTTTGGTCCACAGGCAGCCTCAGGAGACTCTCTCTCATAGGCAGTCAAGATTAGGCTCCGGATCACACTAGCCAGACTTAAGCGCATATATATATATATATATATGTGTGTGTGTGTGTGTGTGTGTGTGTGTGTGTGTGTGTATGTATGTATGTATGTATGTATGTATGTATGTATATGACTTCAAAGTCCCACCTACACACTGACACACCTCCTCCAATAAGGCAACATCTCCTTTAACAAGGCCACACCTCCTCCAATAAGGCCACACCTCTGTTAACAAGGCCACACCTCCTCCAGTAAGGCCACACCTCCAACTAGTGCCATTACCCATGGGCCAAGCATATTCTAACCACCACACTCACTAAGGAGAAATACAGACAGTGATACACAAAACCCATGCCCTTACACACTTAATGTCACGCTAGCATCCCTAGTTTTTAGAGAGGTACAGGGGTGGAGGCACACGTGTTTTCCTGTCCCTGTAGGAAAGCCACCCAGTTTTTCAAGAGGGAGGAGGTTTCAGTCCTTACCTTAAAAAAACTTCTCTTGGAGGATTTTTGTAACTGGCAATTCTGTTTAAACCCTGCCCACGGTGGGAACACACACCAGGTGACATGAACAGCAGCTGTGCATGGGCTCTGTGCATCCCACCAATGCCAAGGTGCCAGCATCTTACTTGGCCTCACTCCATATCACAGGATGAAGCCTCCTAGGTGGAACGCACAGGTGTGGGAAGCGAAGGGTCAGGGTCTGGAGGGTCTTGGATGCTTGTGAGTGACCATTGAGTATTGCTTAGCAGGTCATTTTATTAAGCACCTCATCTGCATCAGATACCACACAGATGGACTCTGGTGAGTCCTGCTGGGATCAAGTGGACCTTGAGTGTGTTGATGAAGTCTTAGGAAGGACTAAGGGAGGTCGGGAAGGACTCACTAGAGGGAGTGAAGGCTCAGTCAGCATTGGCTGAACATTGAGTGTTCAAAGTGAGCTAGACTGCTTCTACAATGGCTCAAAGACCACAGACCCGTGTGCTACCCAAAGAGAGGCACCCCAGATGGTCGCCCAAGGCAGCTCATTGTCCACAGGATCTCAAGGAAGCCCTGGGTTTTCTAGATGGTTCATTTCTTTGATGGGAGCCTTGCCAATCCTCACAGCCCCAGGTCTAATTGATGAAGATTGCACTGTCCACACAGGAGGGAATGCCAAGATTGGCAGAGCGTTGAGCGGCGGCACCAGGTTGTGTCTGTGAGCACAGACAAGCCAGCAGGCATTTGCAAAAACACTGTTATCATTTCTTGAAGATCCTTCCCATCACCACTGGGCTCTGCAAGCAGAAACATGAACCGTGACCTTGAGGGTGGAGATGACACATCTTCTCAGCTCCCCAACCTGAACTCAACCCAGAAGGGTAGCTGGATGGATACCACATCTGAGCCTGGCACGGCGCATATCCTCACAGAGGCCAGGCAGATATTTATTGATCTCAATAAGGCACTTTTTCCTGGGAATTTTATGTTAACTCATATAAGCTTGACATAAATGGTATTGCGGATGTCAGAAGTGCCCAAGAGGCTGGGAAAAAATGAAAAAGAAATATTATATTTCCTCACACAGCCCCTCATCTGGGATCATCCTCCAATAACCTCTGCCGCTATGTAAGAGCTGCAATCTTGGTGAGGCTAATTTAGCCAGGCTGTGCCAGGGGCTCTGCACACATCCTCTGTTAGTCTTCATGTTCCCAACAGTTTAGAGGCCCAGATCTTTTCTTCTGTTTCCGTCCTCTGTCTCCACATTAAAGACAATGGTTGTAAACGTCTGAGCTTTAGGTGCCTTGGAAAGTGGAAAGGAATTCTGAGGCTGTGCCTAAACCCAGTGGGAGAATGTGGCAGATGCGTGGGGCGGTTTTTCCATGAGAAATGCAGAGGCAGTGTTGGGGAGCGTGGCTGCTTCCTTTAACTTTACAGGGTAGGAGGGAGGTGACTTCTCTTTGAGGCATCTGTTAGAGAGTAAAGTCAGTCAAGGGTGGTGTGGAGGGCTGGGGGTGTGAGCATGGTGTGGAAAGCTGGGGATGTGGGCGTGGCCTGGAGGGCTGGGCACAGGACTGTAGCGTGGAGGACTGGGGATGTGGCGTGGCATGGAAGGCAGGGGATACGGGCATGGCATGGAGGGCAGGGGTTGTGGACGTGGTGTGGTGGCCAGGGGATACAGGCATGGCATGGAGAGCTGGGGGTGTGGGCGTAGTGTTGAGTGCAGGGGATGTGACCGTGGTGTGGAGGACTGGCATGGCGTGGAGGGCAGAGGATATGGGTATGGTTTGGAAAGCTAGGGGTGTGGTGTGGTGTGGAGAGCTGGGGGTGTGGGCATGGTGTGTAGGGCAGGGGATATGGGTGTGTCATGGAGAGCTGGGGGTGAGGATGTGGTGTAGAAGGCTGGGCACAGGGCTGTGGCGTGAAGGGCTGAGGGCTTAGACCTTCATGCTCCATCCTTGTTTGCTGCCCCCAGCTTCGCCAGCGGTTTGAGTTGGAGATTGAGAGGATGAAGCAGATGCATCAGAAAGACCGTGAGGACCAGGAGGAAGAGCTGGAGGATGTGCGTCAGTCCTGCCAGAAGCGGGTGTGTAAGCTCTGGCCACAGTGAACCCAAAGTCCCGCTTGGGAGGATGCTGGGACCCGGAACCCGGAAGCATGCTCATTCTATGACCAACTGAGACCTTTGTTCCCTGGGGGGATTTCAAGGATCTGGGGCTCAAATTTCTTAGGTGCAATCCCAGAAGCTTCTAGAATCCCAAGCATACTCTTTGCCACATGACAGGCTGTGGGTACGGATGCTGTGGGTAGGGAGCTAGTGGGCCTGGCTGGGCCCCTGCATTCGACTCATTTGCTTTGCTGACTGATGTTCCTCAGTGTTCTGCACCTAAGACCGAGGCTAACCCTAGTAGGTCTGTTATCCCCTTCACTGTCCTCCCCTCCCCCAGCACACACAGGACAGTGGAGACAGCATTGCCCTGAAGGCAGCTGTGCTGTTTCAGCCCACACTGTGGTCATCAGTCTCTGTCAGCCTTTACACTTTGTCTATCTGTTGTCCACCATCAGTCTCCTCTCCTACTGTGGTGTCCCTGTGGGAGGATGTTTTCTGCTGCCACAGCCCATAAGCTCTTAGTTGGATGAGGGATGGGTGTCTCAGTTAGGATTTTATTGCTGTGAACAGACACCATGACCAAGGCAAGTTTTTTAAGGACAACATTTAATTGGGGCTGGCTTACAGGTTCAGAGGTTCAGACCATTATCATCAAGGCGGGAGCATGGCAGCATCCAGGCAGGTATGGTGCAGGAGGAGCTGAGAGTTCTACATCTTCATCTGAAGGCTGCTAGCAGAATACTGGCTTCTAGGACTAGGGTATTAAAGCCCACACCCACAGTGACATACTTACAATAAGCACACATCTCCTAATGGTGCAACTCCCTGGCCCAAGCACATACAAACCATCACACTGGGTAAATCTCTTTCCTTTGGCAGTGCCCATGGTTCCTGGACACTGCTTCCCCCTCCTTCCCTCCCTTTCCCTCTCCCTCCCCCTCATTCCTTCTTCCCCCTTCCCTCCTCTTCCCTCCCCTCCCCTTCCCCTTCTCTTTCCTTCCCTTTTCTTTCCATCTCCTCCTTCCTCCTCCCTCCCCCTTCCCTCCCACTTCCTTTCCCCTTCTCCCTTTCTTCCCCCTTCCCTCCTCTTCTCCTCCTCTCATCATCCTTGGGAACCACAGGGAAATATTCTTCACACTCTCCCAGGATGTGCTTGGCACTGATGTTTTATGATTCAGGGATATTTTTCTAAGTAACTTTTATCTCTTAGAAGCAGACAGGAGTGTGGCAACTATATTTCATACAGGTCTTTTGTAGTTACATTATTTATTTGTGTGTGTGGTGTGCATGTGTACATGTGTATGGAAGTCAGAGGACAACATATGAGAGTTGTCCTCTCCTTTCTCCACGTAGGCCCTGGGGATTGAACTCGGGTGGCAGTGCCTCTTCCTGCTGAGCCATCTGACTTCATTTCTAACTCAGCTTCTCCCGGACAAACACCTATAAAGGCAGAGTGTGGGAGCAGGTGGAGGCCTTCCTCTCCTGGTGACAGATGCTGATGGTGGCAGCCCTCAGTGTCTACTGCAGGAGACAGTTAGTGACCTGAGGGGATGCTGTGGATGTTCGGTGTTAGGGAAAAGGACACTAACTCCTCTCAGGAATGCCTGGTTGCCAGTCTGTGACATGAGTCCCTGGGTACATGGAGGATGGAGAAGGTGGGGTTTTACCATCAGTGCCACTGCTTGGGAGCCCACCAGCTTCAGAGTGGTGCAAATTAGATAAAGTGCTGTTACTCAGATGTCTTATTACTGTGGGAGGAAAACACTGTAGCCCTGGGCTTCCATGAGATATTCTGCTGTCATTGATCTGTGACCATAGGAGTACATGCGTGAATGGTTAGGGCCACCTTGTAGATGGTCACCTCTTGTTATGTCCTTAGCAAAGGGAAGAGAAAGAGGGAGAGAAAGAGGTGGATTTGATTTTCTGGTGTCTTTCTCCATAAGGGCACCGATTCTGTTGTGGGGTGACACCCTCATAACCTCCTCTGACCCTAACTTTCCTAATGGGCCCATTCTAAATCCCATCTCCTCCCACTGGGAAGTAGAGAGAACTCACACAGTCCATACCACCAATCGCTTTGTCTGCATAACGGCATGTGTCCCTTGGCTGGTGCCTTTTTCAAGGAACAAGTAAGTGGATGTGTCTCTTAACAAGCCACTTGGTACCCAGCCTTACGAAGTCAGAGGGCTGGGGGAGAGATGGCTCAGTGGGTCATGTGTTTGCTGCACAAGCAGGAAGACCTGAGTTCAGATCCCCCATCCATAGAAAGGAGCTTGGTGTGAATGGAGCCTCTGTGACTCCAGGTCTGGCAGACAGACACAGGAGGATTCTGGGAGCTTGAGGGCTCAGTCAGTCTAGTCAATGGGTGGGTCCAAGATTTGTCAAGATATGGTGTCTCAAAATGTAATATAAAGAACGATAAAAGAAAACACCAGGCATCAAATTCTGGCTTCTACATGTGCACATACCAGTCAACATGTACCTGCACACACCTGTACACACACACACACTCAACATGCTAAGACATGCACACACACACACACACACACACACACACACACACTCAACATGCTAACATGCGAAAATATTCAAACAATGGCCATGACTGCAAACTTTACAGTGTGTGCCAAATGGGTCCACCAATTTGACCAGCTCACCCTTTTCTTGCCCAGGTCCCAAGCTTTTAGGTCCCAAGGCTTTTTCACAGACACACCCCTCCAACTCACTAGGCAGCATCAGAGTATGGCCACAGGGTGCATGCCCCCTCCTCCCAGGGCCCCGGCTGGGGCTCTGCTGCTCAGGAGTCATCCAAGGGTGCTCACGCCTGTCCTGTGTGTCCACAGCTCCGTCAGCTGGAGATGCAGTTGGAGCAGGAATATGAAGAAAAACAGGTGGCTCTCCATGAGAAGCATGACCTGGAAGGCTTGATTGGAACCCTGTGTGACCAGGTAAGGCCACACAGTGGGGACATCTGAGGGTTCCAAGAGATGGCTGGATGCACGAGAAATCCAGCCACAAGGAGAGAGCCTTCGGTCTTCAGGAAGGGCTGAGGACAGGCCTTTGAGCTGACTTCTCCCTGTGTCCCCAAAGTACATGCTGCTCCACCCACCCTTTCTGCTGGCTCTTTGAAACTCTCCGAAGTTAAGAACAGCATTCTTAAAAGAACACAGGGAAGTAAATAAGAGTGACCTTACTCAGGACAGACAGATGAAGCAATATGGCTGTCAGTGGCTGTTGGCAGTCAAATGTAAATAATGCTTGTATTAAGAGGCTGCATATAGATGGCCACCATGCCCACAGCTGACCTTTAAGGGACAAGATTTTTCTAGGACTGGCAGCCATGCTGGGAGCCAGGCAGGAGTGTGTTCTACTTCTGCTGTCTGTCTGTCTGTCTGTCTTTGGGCAATAGCTCTAAGCATTGTTTAATGCTCTAAGCTCTAAGTTTGTTAATAGCTCTAAGCATGTAGATTTGCAGGGACCCTCGGGCCTGTCCCTGTTCTGGGGACCTCAGCCTATCTCTGTGGCATTCTGAAAATGATGACTCTTGTGATGGGGACAGTGTGTGGGATGCTGAGCCTACCACCCACCACAAGCTGCCACAGTGTGTACTGTAATTTCCCAGAGCTGGCACGGCAGGTCCCTTGTCTCCGTGAAAGCTGTGCCGTTTCATCTCTGTGACTCATCCGGTCATGATGATTGGCTTCTGTACTTTCTGGGAATCGTTCATAGTCTGTGTATAGACACCAACCAGTTTCTGATAGTTTAAGTTTCGATACTCTGACTGTGGATAACTTATACCCTTATGGATGATGCCCTTCAGTTAATAAAGTGCTTCCAATGAAGCCAAACAGACCTCTTATTTACAGCTTATGCTTTCCTACTTTCAAGTTGCCCTCCTTAATTTCAGTTCATGTTTTACCATACGCCTTCAAAGCTCTAAACTTCTTTTTTTTTATGTGTGTATAATTAGATTTTAATCCATCTTACGTAGGTGTGTGGTATGAAATAGATACCTATGTTTTCCCTTTTTCCCCCACCACCATCCCTCATGCCGTGGGTGGGGACAGATCCCCATTCTACTGGCTTCATGCTCCTCTTTGCTCCTGCACAATCTGGTCCTGCTGGCTAGCTTTCAATAAATTGCAGTGTCCTAAATAGCTTTAACCATCTAACACAGGAGCAAGTCACCTTAGTAATGAGTCACAGTTGAAGGATTACCAAGACTAGGTTGGGCTGTGGACATGCATGTGGAGAAGTCAATTAATGTAGGAGGGCTTGGCCCACTATGGGCGGCACCATACCCTAGGCAGGTAGTCTCAGCTTTATAAAGAAGCTAGCAAATCATGAGTCTGAGGGAGTCAGCAAGCAGCATTCCTCCATGGTGTCTGCCTTCAAGCTCTTACTGAATTCCTTCTCTGACTTCCCTTCGTGGTGAACTGTAACCTGGAAGTGCAAGCCACAGATATCCTTCTCTCTGCCAAGTTGTTTCTGGTCATGGTGTTTTGTTTTGTTTTGTTTTGTGTTTGTTTTTGTTTTGTTTGTTTGTTTTTTATCATAGCATCAGAAAGGAAACTGTAACACATAGGGACATCTTACCTAGCCTATCTTTGAAGATAACCTTGTCTTCTTGAGTCTTTAATAACCTTAAGATGCAAGTCATGAATGATAGAGGGCCTACCCAGCCTACATGGGACCCCATATTCCTGAAGTAAGAATATTTTAATAAATCCTGATATGGAGTTCCTTCCTGCCTTTGACCATTTACGTTCCCAGATGAAAGACACACACACAGCCTTATGCAGCACAATAGCTGGGCAGCTGCCTATCCTCCATGCTGGTAGAATCCACCTCCTACCGATAACTCTGTGTTACTGCTTACTAATTTCTGTTCTTCCTTGGCTGCTCTTAACTCCGATTACTCAGACTTCTGGCCCACGTCCTTTTGGCCCAGAGCCCAGGGTTCTCTCCTTGCCTCCCTACCCCATGGCAGCTCTTGTCTCTCTCCTGCACACTCTTCTAAGGCATGATAGCTCCTTTCTGTCTTTCCTCATGGTCCCAAGCCTGGGAAACCTAAACCCCGCCTATGTCTCTTCTCCCCAGCTGTTGGCTGCTGGCATCTTTATTTACCAATCAGAATTCACTGGGGAAAGGTTCCCTCAGTGTCTCTCTCATGCAAACAATTGTGGGCAGCATTAGGCCAGCCTACGACACATTCCACCCACAGAAAACCCAGCAGCAAAGGATGTCAGTGTCTGCCGAGCCCTGGTTATTTTTGCAGAGGACCCAAGTTCTATCCCCAGTGGCTCACTACTGTTTGTACTTTTTATTCTCAGGTTATCCAAAGTCCCCTTTTGTCCACTGTGGGCACAAGGCCATGCACATGATACACTGGCATTCATGTAGGCCAAACATCCCTATGCATAAAATAACAATAAATAATTTTTTAAAAAGAAAGAAAAGGTTCCATGAGGAAACTTGATTCATTGGAACGGCTGATTTACAAGTTAGACTGGAGACAACTGTCAGCTTCATGGTAACACTGTTATTGACCTCAGCCCTATCCATCTCTCACAATGCCTGTCTCTCTCTACCCACAATGCTTATTTCCTAACCACGTGTGCCGTGAGCACCCGAATTAGCTTTATTTGCAGGAAACTCCTGATTTCCACGGCTCTATGACCAGTGCTTGTTTAGCGTTTTGCTTTGTATTTAATCGTGTTATGCATCCTGTGAGAAGCCTCCTCGATCTTTGTATGGAGCAAAATTGCTGAGTTTGTTATTTCGTGATATCTCACCTGTCAATGATTTTAGGCTTTTCTATGTTCAAGATCTTACCACTGGGAAATGAGAACAATTTTGCCTCTTTGGGCATAGGAAAAAAATCTTAACTGTTTCCAAGAGGGACTGGCAGTTGGTTCTCCTCCAACTTACCCACTGGTCTCAGCTGCATATTAGCAAATGTGACTTTCTTACCCCTGGCTCGATGCGAATGCCACTAACGCTTGGTCATGTGACTATTTCAACCGTGTGTGTGTGTGTGTGTGTGTGTGTGTGTGTGTGTGTGTGTGTGAGAGAGAGAGAGAGAGAGAGAGAGAGAGAGAGAGAGAGAGAGAGAGAGAGATAGATCAGTAACTCTTGTCTGGTTAAATCTTCACCCATTGGGAGCTTTCTAGTATTGGAAAACCTGTCAACTCTTACCTTGTGCTGCTTTTCGGTGGAGAGCTCCCCTCTGAGTCACGTCACCTGTGGAGGAATGTCTCCCATGTTGGTTTACTTGGCCCTCCAATCCAACAAGAGTTCAAGGCCAGCCTTGGCTACTTAAGACCATTTTTTTTTTATTATTAAAGCAAAAGGTTCTAAGTCCCATTAACTAGAAACACGTGAATCACTTAGCTCTCAAAATGACACTTCCTTCCCATTAATCTAAGGAGGCACTTCCTCCTCCTTCCTCTCTTCTCCACACTCCCCATCTTCCTTCCTCCTCTGTATTCTCCCTCCCCTTCTCCCTCCCTCCTCCTTCCTCTCTCCTCTTCTCCCCTCCCTCCTCTCTCCTCCCTCCTCTTCCCTCCTTACTCTCTTCTCTACCCTCCCCCTCTACCTCCCTCCTCCCTCTTCCCCTCCCCTCCTACCTCCTCCTACTTCCTCCACCCTCCTTTCTCCCTCTTCTCCTCTCCCTTCTACCTCCCCCTCCTCCCTCATTTCTCCCTCCTCATTCCTCCCTTTTCTACACTCCTTTCTCCTCCCTCCTCCCTCTTCTACCCTCCCCCTCTTCCTCCCTCTCTCTTTCCCCTCCTCCTCCCTCTTCTCCCTTCCCTCGTTCCCCTGCTTTCTCCTTCCTCCCTCCTCTCTCCTCCTTCCTCTTTCTCCCTCCTCCTCTCTCCTCGTTCTCCCTCCCTTTCTCCTCCCTCGTCTTCATTCCTCCCTCCTCTACCCTCCTCTCTACTCCTTCCTCCTCCCTCATTCAATCCTCCTCCTTCATTCCTCCTCCACCCTCCTCTCTTCTTCTTCCTCTTTCCTCCTCCTTCCTCCCTACTCCCTCCTTCTCTCTCCTCCTCCCTTCTTGTCCCTTTGATAATTAAGATGGAGAGGACAGCTTGGGCTGAGGTTTTCTCATGGATTCTGTTAGCAGAAAGCTGAACGAGGCCGGGCATGTCAACACTTCAAGGGGCCACTATGCTCATAGCCATTCCAAACACCAGCTGCCAACCAACTTGTTTCTTAGGAAAGCTATGTGCTGTAGCCAGAGGAAAGCAGACAGACAGACAGACAGAGGAGAGAAGCACAGAATCTGCACACATCATAAAAAAAACCCGACTGTGGAACAGGAAAACTAGGACTTTTGGAGATAGTCCCATCAGGCACTGTGTGGCAGTGGTTAGAGACCCACATGCTAAGCCAAGACCCTTGGGTTCTACATATACACTTGGCAGCACTGTGGCCCAGGCAGATTACCTGCCTGCCTTGTGTGGATGTGTTCTGAGAGCCCCAGACCACTGGTTACTATGTGACCTGCCCCCATCCTACCCTGAGGTTTTCAGTCCACTGGGGCATTCACACAGCAGTTCACCTGCCAGCCAGCCTGCTCTCTCGCTTGGCTCCTGAAGTGCCTGCTATCTGGGACACCCTCCCTGTACCTCTAGCTTGGAGCGGCTAACCCCAATCTCCAGCGCTGTCCCCTCTGTGCCTCGGTGCCCCTTCTTGAAAAAAATAACAAGGTGGGGCTGGAGAAATGGCTCTGTGGTTCAGAGCACTGGCTGCCCTTGCAGAGGACCCAGGTTCAATTCCCAGCACTCATATTTTAAACCACAACCACCAGTAACTTCAGTTCCAGAGGATTGGAAGACCCTTCTGGCCTCCCCAGACCCCAGGCACATGCAAGGTACACAGACATAGGTGCAGGCAAGACGTCCATTCAGTGAAATATGATGGTGATGGTGGACATGATGATGATGGTGGTGGTGGTGGTGGTGATGATGATGGTGGTGGTGGTGGTCATATCGGCAGTAAGCACACCTCCCTGATGATATAACTTGCTAAAGTTGCCTCTTTCTTGCCACAGCAGCCGAGTTCATACCCCAACTCTGTGTATTCCTGGGCAAATCACCCCTCTCAATCTCAGTCCCCTCACCATTATGATGAAGATCATGTGCTCACTGTGAGGAATAAATGTAACTCACCCCTCAAAGTATTTAGAATCCTTGAGGATGCTCAGGGTGCTCTCCATAAACGTAAGCTACTCTTACATTCACAAAGGCAATAACAATAACAGCAATGTGTATTTTTAAGGGATTGTCACAGCAGTTAAGTGTGACCGTATGTGAGTGGCGGGGAGCCCAGACTGCAGCTCAGCTCAGTTCCTGATCTCCATCCCTCTGGCTGTGTATTTATACCATAGACCAGTGTTTTATATTTACCACAGTAATCCATCTGAGGGAGGAGAGTCGGTATTCTAAGAGCCGACTCATTTTTCAAAGAATCTCAAGCTGGCCGTGGAGAAATCGCGACACGAGATCAGTGTGTGCACACGCCAGGTCACCGAGCAGTCGCAGTAATCCTCTGTGTTTGTAAAGCACTTGACATGCGGAGTGCTCTGCCACCCGTTATCACGCCAGATCCTTCTCTTATCTCAACACAGAGAAGGGGATTTATCAAAAACCCTCTTAGAGATGGGAGGCTCCAGTGTAGTCAGGTGGCAGCCACTGCTCAGGAAATGCTTGTCTTGAAGTTTAAAGCTCTTTCTTAATTTGTGCTCCTTCCAGAATACTCTCTGGCATCTTAGCACCCCAGGAGAGGCATCTGGCAGGCAGAGATCCACAACATGCCAAAGCCAGTCCAAAAGCCAGAGGCCCTCACCTTCCTGATGCTGTAACCCTTTAATAGTATGGTTCCTCATGTGGTGACCCCCAACCAAAGATATATTTTCATTGTTACTTTTTAACTGTAATTTTGCTACAGTTATGGACTGTGACATAAATATCTGTTTCCTGATGTTCTTAAGTGATCCCTTGAAAGGGTCTTTGACCCCCAAAGAGATCATAACCCACAAGTTGAAAACCATTTCCCCATGAAGAGACACGAGTTTCATTCTCTTCAGTATCTCATCTATCCAGTGGCCCCGATGTTTTTTGCTCTGGCCCCTCAGATGTTCTTGGAACAATGGGGCTTTCTGGTATCTTTAGGGGACACTAACCAAGGTCTTGTAGGGTTCCAGTCCAATCTTATTCATCCTACGCTTTAGCTGCACCCATCTCATTGGCCTCTGGGAATTAAGACCCCTAAAACAGAATGTGGCATCTTTGTGACCTTCCTATCCGCCGTTCCCTGGCAAATTCAGAATTCTGCAGGGAGGAATTTGTCCATTTCTGGGTAAAGTTCCATCCACAAAAAGCAGGTCCCCGTGTCTGCCTTCAAATCAGCAAAGGCAACCTGCTTCATATATCACAAGCTTCCCATAGGGTTTTGGAAGGAACACGGGTCGCTGTTTGCTGAGTCATGATGGACTCCACAACAACCTTCAGCATACCAGGGGATGAAGCAGAGAGGGTCTCTGTGTGGATCAGCGGACCCCTCCTCCACCCCAAGCATCACCGAATCTGAATGTCTGTAAGCCCTGTAGGGGGCTCCTTATGCCTATTCGAGTTCCTGCCTACCTGGGCTGCCCTAACTTCTCCAAAGAGCCTGGGCATCAACCAGAGTCTCACCTGGCATGGAAGCTCTTAGCTTGAGGCAGAGGACAGGAGAAAAGGGGTGAGGCCTTTCAGGTTATGGTGATGCAGGTGGAGTCTTGTTCATGGCCCTTGGCAGCCCTGAGGCGTGAGACCGAGACTAAGCACACAGGAGCTGAACAAGCATATAGTTTCATAGCATTCCAGTGTTGGTATTATCCCGTTTTTGTGGCTGAGACTTGTGGGAAACAGTATCTTTCCGTTTTGTTTTGAGATTTTGAGATACACTGTAGCCCAGGCTGGCCTCCAACTCCCAGCAGTCCTGCTTTGGCCTCACAAGCTCCAGTTGTAATAATATGGGCCACCATGTCATGGGAGAGGGGAGATTGAGCCCATGAGCTTCGTTTCAAAGAACCTTGGTCCTGGCCGTGCCATCTACACTAACCCTTCCTTGACTTCCAGATTGGCCACCGGGACTTTGACGTAGAAAAGCGTCTCCGCAGAGACCTCAGGAGGACACACGCTCTGTTGTCTGATGTTCAGCTCCTTCTGGCCACCATTGAAGACAGCAAGACGTCAATCAGCAAGGAAGAGCTGGAGAAGGTGCACAGCCAGGTGAGTGCTGTGTCCTCAGAGGGAGATGGGCTCTTCTGGGAAACAGCCCAAGGCTTCCCCAGACCTTCAGGGAGGTGGAGAAATGGGCTAGGAACTCACTTGGCAATGGAAGGCAAAGGGCAGGATATGCTCACCTCTGTTGGGTGGAGCCAGTTGTGTCTTTTTGGAGGGCATGAGCAGATTATGTCTGGGACAAACTGGCTGAGGCTGGTGTGTGAGAGTGAATGGATGCTAGGTCTGGGTATAGAAGACAATTGCTGAGCTAATATTGCAAAGTCAGCTTCTTGACGAATCAAGGAGAATAGCTGTGACTGTCTATGCAGATGCTAGTGATGCTGGTCAGGGTTTCGGGTGGGCTACCACTTGACACCCATCTCATACTTTGATTATCCCTCTTTTCCTCATGGGACATTCTTATCCTGGTCACGACCATTACACAGACCCTCATTGTTTGAATACTCCAAGTCCCTCATCCTGGGCAAGGGAGGACACTTGATGATTTCAAGTCCCTTCATGAGCATGTTGGAGCCTGTGGCACTTAGTCGCCATTAGAGCTTCAGAGAACCTGAGGAACACCCCATGTCCATTTCATAGATGGGGACATTTTGCCCAGTGGTGGTGATGTGCGCAGTTAAGTAACACAGTGAGAGACGGAGAGAGGGCATGAGCAGATTATGTCTGGGACAAACTGGCTGAGGCTGGTGTGTGAGAGTGAATGGATGCTAGGTCTGGGTATAGAAGACAATTGCTGAGCTAATATTGCAAAGTCAGCTTCTTGACGAATCAAGGAGAATAGCTGTGACTGTCTATGCAGATGCTAGTGATGCTGGTCAGGGTTTCGGGTGGGCTACCACTTGACACCCATCTCATACTTTGATTATCCCTCTTTTCCTCATGGGACATTCTTATCCTGGTCACGACCATTACACAGACCCTCATTGTTTGAATACTCCAAGTCCCTCATCCTGGGCAAGGGAGGACACTTGATGATTTCAAGTCCCTTCATGAGCATGTTGGAGCCTGTGGCACTTAGTCGCCATTAGAGCTTCAGAGAACCTGAGGAACACCCCATGTCCATTTCATAGATGGGGACATTTTGCCCAGTGGTGGTGATGTGCGCAGTTAAGTAACACAGTGAGAGACGGAACTGAGACCTGGCACTTTTGACTCTGAGGGCAGAACCTAGGCCTCTCTTGTCACATTGAATCTTCCTGCTTGTTGGAGGAGAGTGGGGGAGGCCTGGGTATCTTGTCTCATCTGGGGAATGAGTACCTCACACTCACTCAGCCCTCCCAGGGTGGGGACTGCACAACCATGTTCCTTCCTCTCAGCCTCTAAGTTTCCTCTGCCCCCAGCTGAGTTTTCTGACAGTGGAATCTGGGGTGCCCCTCCCCACCCCACTTAAGAGTACTCCTGTGTCTCTCTACAGGGTTAAGATGTATGTTCCCAGGAAATGATCCTTTAGTGGGGTAGCTTGAGCAAAATCAAAGGGCCTCATTCTTCTGAAAGTCCTCCTTCCTGCTCTCTGTATCTGACTCCCATCAAAGGGATCCACAGCCTTGGCTCTCTACTGCTGTTGTCATGGAAATCACCATAGGAATGGAGCTCTGGGACCAGAGGTCAGGGTGCAGTTGCTTTGACTCCTGACATGTGTGTCCAGATATAAGGTTGAGAGCTAATTAGATAAAGCATTGATGACTCCTGGAACCACGGCAGCTCCTGACTAGTGTCTGGAATTTGTCCTACGCCCGAAAGTCCCCAGGGACAGAGGCAGGCAGTACAGGCAGGGAGAAGAGAGGGACGGAGGCAGGGAGAGCAAGCCCACTTTGCATTTGGCTGCTCCGCACAGTACGTGTTCGCTCGCTGGGTATTTATACAGCACCTACTGCATACCACAGGATGGGTAAGATACAGGAAGGGTTGTGAGACAGGTGAGGTACCAGCCCTTTGAAATTCATGTCTGGTGGAAAAGACAAACAGTGGTACAGGTATATGCAGTGGCCTGACTCTGAGAAAGGAACCAAGAAGCAACATCCTGGGTAGGGAACCACAGGGGTCTTCTCTACCAAGGTTCAAGACCTGATGCTGGAAGGAAGGGAAGAAAGCAGGGAAGGGTAAGAAAGAAGTCACTGGCAACTTCAAGCAGAGCCTGCCTGACTCTGTTTTGAATTGCTGAGATTCGCAGGTGAGACTTGGCTGAACACTGCGTTATTTCAGATGGCCCTTGCTACTTCCTAAGCAGCTAGATTATTTCTGTATTGAGCCCATCGTACTAAATGAGAAGCCAGGATCTAAGAGACCGACCGACTGACTGAGCACTTTACCCAAGGGACACCTAGCAAGACGTGCCTGGCCTATGTGTGCCAGCCATCTCGAGGGCTTGAACCTCTCTGCTCATCTGCTGTGATCCTGTTAACCTGTGTCAAGTGCCTGATATGGACCAGGCTCGACCTCAGTGTCTTGAACACAGCTGCACTTCAGCAAGCTGAGCGTTGTTCTAGATCAGCACATACCTGGCCCTTTCTCTCTTTGTTCTCTCTTGTTGTTAAGTCCTGGTTGGAAATGGTCTGCTTTCTGATTTTTTATTTGTTTGTTTAAAGGCAGGATTCCTGTCCCAGCTGGAGCTAGAACCTTCTTATACACCAGCACCATGATAAGGTCCCTTAGAACCCATGAGGGCAGATACCCCTACCTTAGTCAAGACCAGAGGTTCATGATGCTCCCAAGAAATCCTTGAGGCATGGACATGAGATAGGCAGGGGGTTTGAATCCTTCCTGGGTGACTCTGATATAGCCCCTACCTTTCAAGGATGCCTTTGTCTTATCTCAAGAAGGCATCAGATCCCCAAAGGACACCAGATTACAGAATCCATAGATCTCCTTTTGTTAAGACCTCCAGGATTGGGGGTGGGGCGTGGTTGGCAGAGTGCAGTTGGGACAGAGAGGGTAGCTTCCATCCCAGTGCCACATAAACTCCTCAGATCTTGGGAGATGCAGGCAGGAGGATCAGAAATTCAAGGTCATTTTTAGCTACATAGCAAGTTTGAGGCCAGCCTGGGCCATGTGAGACCTTGTAACATAAGAACTTACCCCTGAATAAACCCCTCAGGCTCAGCAGATCAGAAAGAGCCCTGGCTGACAGCTCCCTCCTCCACTCACCTGTATCAGCTGCAGGGGTGTGAGGTGGGGGTGGGGGGTGCGTTTGGCTTCTGGGTGCAGCGTTTTATAAAGTGCTAATTTACTCCCACGCTGAGACTAAACCAGAAACAAGGTATCCCAACAACTGAGATCCATAGTTGAGATGCGAGTTGCACTGGTAACATCTGTGAGAGCAGCGCTAGCAGGGGCACCTGCTCCAAGGAGAGGAGCGGAAGCTGGTGGCAGCTCCTGGTTAGTTGTCTGTTTGTTTATGGCTTGATCCATGAGGAGTGGGTTTTGCACAGAACTCTCTACTGTTTACTGAGTTCTTGCTCAGAGCCCTGCTTGCTCCTGCCTGTAAGAGCAAAGCTGCCATCCAAGGTCTCTGGCACTGACTCCAGCAGAGCTTCCGATCAGTCTCCTGCGCTCTCCCTGACCTTGTCAAATGCCACCTGTATTTCTCCCGAGAGGAATTCTCTCTCTACTGGCTTTGTGTCTTGTTCAGAAAGTCTGTCACCTGACTTGGGGTGGGGGTGGGGGGAGGAGAAGAATCTGTCACGTGACTTGGCGGCTTTTCCTGCTAGGGCTGGAACCTGGGACTTTATGCACACCAGTAAAGTGCCTTCTACTGGCCCCAACCCCAGCTCCAACCTCAGACTCAGCCCCAGCCCCAGCCCCAGCCCCAGCCCCAGCCCCAGCCCCAGCCCCAGCCCCAGCACCAATCCCAGCCCCAGCCCCAGCCCCAACCCCAGATCCAGATCCAGCTCCCAACCTAGCCCCAGCCCTAGCCCCAGAACCAGCCCCAGTCCCAGATCCAGCCCCGATCCCAGCTCCAACCTCAGAACCAGCCCCAGCCCAGACCCAGCTCCAGACCTTGACCCAAAACCAGGCCCCAGGGGCCAGGGGTCAGATACCAGCCCAGACCCAGCACCAACCCCAGATCCAACCTCAGAACCAGACCCAGACCAAGACCCAGACCCCAGACCCCAGACCCCAGACCCCAGACACCCCAGACACCCCAGACACCCAGACACCCCAGACCCCAGACCCCAGACCCAGACCCAGACCCAGACCCACTCCAGATCTAGACCCAGGCCCAAACCCAGATTCAGACTCAGACCCAGACTCAGCTCCAGACCCAGACCCAGACCCAACCCCAGCACCAGACCCATTGCTAGTCCCAGCCCCAGTCCCAGCTCTAGACCTAGACCCAGGCCCAAATCAAGATTCAGACTCAGACCCAGACTCAGCTCCAGACACAGACCCAACCCCAGCTCTAGACCCAGCTCCAGGGGCCTGGGGCCAAGGACCAGACGCCAGACCCAGACCCAGCACTAACCCCAGCCCCTGCTCCAGACCCAACCCCCAGCCCCCCAGACACCCAGACACCCAGACACCCAGACAGACACCCAGACGACACCTAGACACCCAGCCCCAGCCCCTACTCCAGCCCCAGCCCCCCAGCCCCCCAGAGGACACCCAGATGACCCCCAGACCCCCAGACCCAGACCCAGACCCAGACCCAGTCCCAGTCCCAGCTCCAGCCTCAACCCCAGCTCCAGCCTCAACCCTAGCTCCAGCCTCTGACCCAGACCCAGACCCAGCCTGTCACCTCACTTTTAGAGAAAGATTTTGAAGATCTCAATATAGTCTTGGTTGCTTGCCTGCCTGATCGACAAGCAACTTCCCACCATCCTTTGTACCAAGTCCAACATTTGGGGTTCAGAGCCAGCTTCTTCCCTCCAGTCATACCATCATCCCAGTCGCACCCTCCCCACACTGCTGTCCCCCGTGTCAATTCCCACCGAGCCAACTTTGCAAGAACTCGGCCTCTGCAGGGCTCTCATTTCTACCTTCAGATTCCTCTTTGCCTGAGGAATACCTGTCCTCTGATCTTCACTCCAGGAACTCCTTTCTTGGTACCTTCTATGCTTCCTGTGGGTAGGGTGAAAGGTCACCGTGTCTTACCTTCACCCCTGTCTCACTGTCTACCGAAGCATCCTTATAACCTTGCCCAGAATCACAGAGGTTATAAGAAGCAGAATTGAAGCCTGAACCCAGGCATCTGAATGGCAGGACTCCAGATATTCTGGTGTCTGGTGGGCCCTTCCCCCCTCCCTAGAGACTGTGACTGGGCCATGCCCTTCTTCACCATGAATTCCCAGCTGTGATTAACTACCAGCCTGGGGTTCCCATCAGAGAAGACAGATGACCCCGGATCCATCCCCAGTGCCCTTAATTGGGGCATTTGTCACAACTTGTCACCTGTGCTTCCATGAGGCAGTAGGGCTAATTAACAAGCTCAGGGAAGATGCCCCGATAGGAGTCTTTGTGTGGCACCTTGGGGACACGTCTCCCAGCCCTGCCCCAGAACAGCGGCCTCACTGGGGGGTTTTGTTTGCAGAGCTTTTGTTTTTTGCTCTCAGGACAATGTTAGCGGGAATTGATTCAATATTAACCTAACCTCCTGTCAGGGGAGATAAAGAGCAGATTGTAATTGGCTGGAAACATGGTGGTCACAGGTTTGTTCGCCCACAAATATTGACACTTCCACAGCGGTGATGAACGAAGCGTGAAGGAGGCCCCGGTTTTACATTACAGGCAGGAAAATCTAGTTTTCTGTCTAACGGACAGCCTCTGCTTAGCCAGGGAGGGCCAGTCAAGTAGCACGGCCCTGAGACCCCAAGGTGACACTAATAGGAGAATCAATCCTTTGTACACCGTCAGGCACCCTGAGTGCCTCTACACCCGTGACCTAATCCCATGTCCCCAGAAGAACAGGAACCCAGTGGTTTCTGGGAAGCCTGGGCAGGTGCTTGGAAATGTGTCTACATGAAAGAGATCTCCAGTGACCATGCAGTCAGCTCAGCCATCCCCACTGAAGGCAGGAGCCCTGTGACCCATCTGAGGAGGAGCCTTAGCATATGGGGAGGAGCTAAGGGAGTGTTGCTCAATAGTGAGGCCTGAGTTTATATCCTCAGCATGGCACCCCGGAGCAGAACAAAACAAGAAAGAGCAGAGGTCTGGGGTTGTAGCTGAGTGTGTGAGCATTTGTTGGGTGTGGGCAAGATCCTGGGTTCAATACCCAGTACTGAAAACACTACTCCAGACACACCAATGAATGGTAGTCTCCATGTGCAACAGGACAGTTCTAGAACATTTAGTAAAAGTCCAAAAAGATTGTCACCATGTAGTTTTGGAACAAATATCTTGGGTCTACTATCTTCAGTGCATTGCATAGACACAGAGTCTGTTGACATTTTTTTTTAACTTAATTGTAATTATATATGTGTGTGTCTGTGTAAGGGTATGTGAATTGAGAGTAGGTGCTCATAAAGACCAGCAGGGGGCACTGGAGCCCATTAAGATAGTGTTATACATAGTGTTTTGAGTCACCTACCATAAGTGCTAATGTGGGGGATGTGGAGGTAACCCTGGTAGAGAAGCAAGTGGGGCGGAGAGCCACAGGCTTCTGCAGTTGCTCAGAGAATTCTGATCCACTGTACTCGCAGTGCGTGACCTGATGCGGCTCCTGGCACGCCTGTGAGACAACACAAAGGACCTGAGGCGGGGCAGTGGCTGCTTCCCCTGTCTTCACAGAAATATCCCCAGGTGATCAACCCCTCTCCTAACAGCTCATGGGTAGAGGAGTCAGATTTGACTAAATAACACATATTGTGCCCTGATTTGGCCTTGAATTCATAAATGCATCCCATTGGCTCAAAAACTGCGTATAAGCTTACGTTCTAAACAGTAAAGTTAGATCTGGACCCCGATGCTGGTCTCTGGAGTCCAGATCCTGGGAATCTGTGGGCTTTGCCTCCACTTTCCCCCCATTTCCTGGTCCTTGCTCCCACGTGCTAGGAACCAAACTTGGATCGTTTGGAAGAGCAAGCAAGTGCTCCTAACCACTGAGGCTCTGCCCCCCACCCCACCCCCAGACTTCAGTGAACATTTTTAATAGGCAACAGCTTTTCCTGTGTGTGGATGGGGCTGTCTGCAGTGTGAATTGTGGGTGACCCTCTCTGGAGAAGCACTCCACGCTGAAGGTGGTGTCTTCCAGCCTCTGAGGTGGCATGCCGAGCCTGGAAAATGTCCAGGTAAACTCAAGCAGAATTGTCCCCCTGTGACATTTTCTCTTCTGTATTTTTAAATCCCTCGAATTGTTCAACTAAATCCAGAAATGTGGGATCTAAGCCCTCGACAGAAATACAGTGTTCCTGTATGTCTAGTTGACTCTAGACATAGAAGCCCTGTAAGTCCAAAGAAAACATGTCCCCGTGTATTTAAAGCAGGCAGGTGGCTTCTCACAAGAAAACAAAACCATTCCTGGGCTTGCAGTTGATGTGTATGTGATGGGGATCCCAATCATGCCCTGTGAATGCTAGTGGAGAGACTGCGGGGGGAGGGGACAGAAAGGGTGGGGAAAGCCAGTAGGGGATGAGAACACACTGAAGGCTGAAGCAGTGGGGAAGAGGTCTGTAAGCAAGAATTGTGTGCAGATGGGTATGGGGGAACCAGGAACACTTAGGTCTGGAGCCTTGGAGACTTGAATCTGACCTTGGCAAGTCATAGGTCACCCTTCTCCCCCTGCAATGAAATACCTTAACAGGGTAGGCTAATTCCCCCACAAACACACTCAGAGTTGCAGGGCTGCAGTCACTAGCAGTATCCAGTGGCTGCACAGGACCAGAGGGAGTGTGGAAGTTCCTATTTCCCCAGCCCCATGAGAGAAAGAATGTTCTCCCTCCTATGTAGGAAACCTGGAGGCCTGTCACCCACCACAGGGTCACCCTTTGTGCACAAGAGCAGTAAGTTCCAGCATGTGCACACACACACACACACACATGAACACAGATACATGAACATACACATGTACACATATACATACACATATACACATATACATACACACATACATATACACACTCACAGACACATAAATATATACTCACAGACACATACATACACATACATACATGCACACACATATACACATTCACACATATGCATATATATATATGTATATATATATATACCCACAGATACATACACACATACACACATGCACACACATGTATACCCATGCACACACACACATGTACACACATCATGCACACACACACACACTCACAGACACATAAATATACACACTCATGGACACATACATACATGCACACATATACATATATATATACACATTCACACATACACACACAAACATGCACACACATATACACACATATACATATATACACACTCACAGACACATAAACATATGTATACATGCACACATACATATATACACATACTCAGACATACATACACACATGCACATACATTTATACACGTGTACATATATACATACACATGCATATACACATATACACACATACACACATATACATACACACATACACACACACATATATATATGTATATACGTATATACATAAACATGCACACACATACACACCAGTTTTGCAACTTTCTCCTAGTCCTTGCTGTGTGTGTGTCTGATTCATTTGCTTGACAGCCTCAGGGTTCTGAGCATGAGCCACCCAGCTCAGCTCAAGTAAGAAAGAAATTGCTGTGAAAATGACCTGGGAAGGTCTGTGGCTCAGATGTCTCCAAATAGAATACACCCTCAGAAATACTCCGGACAGAAAACACCCAAGGTAAACCCTCAAGACTCTGCCTCGCCCAAAGACATACAGCTCCAAGAAATGTAAGCAAGCCCAGAATTCCCCAGAGGCACATAGCCTCACTTCAGGAAGCATTGTCTCCTGAAGGGTTAAGGGCATGGCCAGGGAGCCCCACAGTTGTAATCCAGCATTTGGGAAGTTGAGGCAGGAGGAACATGAGTTTCAGACTAATCCTTTCTACAATAAACAAATGAAAATCCCACCAAAGTTAAATGAGAGACTTGACGCTAAGAAACCAGAGAGAAGTAGGAGGATCACTGACCAGACCCCACTAAAGATCCTCTCCGAGTGAGCATGCAGCAAGCTGACCATGTAAGGAAGGCCTCAAGTCCAGGCAGAGGCTGTGTGCAGCTCACTGGGGGAATAATTGTACATTCTCTAAACAGGCAAAGAACAGCTCTGATATCACAGTGCTCCACCCACATGTCACAGTGGCTGTGACAGCCACTGAAGGAGCTGGGGTACTCCTGGTATTGGTAAGGGGTCATCCACAGAGGACATGAGACTTTGTGCTGAGTTGGAACTTCCAGGTTGGAACTCTCACGCCTCTGGTGAGGCAGGCTTTCCCCACAGAGGTAGGGAACACTATGGAAAATTCTGTCCTGATAGAACCAGAGGTTGTAGCAAGTGCAACCGCCCTGAAAGACTGTAGCTGGACAGCTGCATCTCCAGGGACAAGAGGGGACAAGGCTGATGATGTGCAGAAGTCACGGGGTGAGGTTGGGGGGAGGCTACAGGCTCTGAGTTTGTGTTGTGTAAGTTAGGAGTGGCATGCACACAGACTACGAGGAAGAACTCTTACTCTGAGCCCGCCCTGCTGTGCTCTGGACATTTTCCAGTGTAGCTCATCTAACCTCTACAGCAGCCATTCCATCTTATCTGGTTGAAGATGGAGAGATTAGAGATGTGTGTAGCTGCCCACATAGTAAATGGCGGGATCTGAACCCAAACCTGGGCAGCCACTCAGTCTCCACCCATGTCTACAGACTACAGACTAGGAGAAACATCTATCTCCCAAACGTCTGGGTTTGTGATCAACCTGATCATGTCCAGCTGGGAGGCAAGCCTATGACTCTCCTAATAGGAGCTGGAGACCGAGGACATGGAGGTCAAAGGTGGCAAGAGACCTCCCCCTGCCCCCCTGGTAGCTCAGACAAGTGAAGTCAGGACTCCCAGGTGCTGGGCAAGCCCAGCCCAAGAGGCACATTTGCAATGATACAGTTGGAGTGTCCAGTAACTGCAGGCTAACAACAGGTGAGCAGGCAGAGGATGAAGAGGCAGTTTAAGCTCCTGGCTCAATCTTTGAGATCCAGTCAAAGCCAAGCATAGGGAGGCTCTTCTGTGCAGAACATTTTTTTCCTTTAAATGGTTTGCAGACCAGCTTGGCCCAAACCCCAGTCTGGGCTGGCAGGTTTCTGTTGTCCTTTGAGTCACCAACCTCCCATGATGGTTATCCTGTTCATTCCCCTAACCCTATGCTCCCTAGAGAGTTGTCACAACCATCCTTGCCTGTCTCCTCTGGAAATCAGGACCAGTTGACCGCTCTGGTACTGAGTGGGGAGTAGGCATTCTCAGGTGCTTGCCCAGTGGGGCTAGGAGCAGCCTACTCTTGCAGCAGAGCTCAGAGCTCTGTCATGGCACAGGCTTGGCGTTATGGTGGGCTCAGACCTAGGCTACCTGGAGCACCGACACATCCCACTCAGGTGTGTTGACAGATGGGTGTGGGCGTAGCCGGCTAGGGCTGGGCTAGGCTAGGCTGGGCTGGTAGGGAGGGAGGGAGGGAGGGAGGGAGGGAGGGAGGGAGGGAGGATGTCACTTCTTCCCTTTCCTTCGGCTTGTCCTATACAGCTGGAGCAGAGCGAGGCCAAGTGTGAGGACGCATTGAAGACCCAGAAGGTGCTGACTGCGGACCTGGAGAACATGCACAGTGAACTGGAAAATGTGACCCGGAGCAAGAGCCTGGTACTGTCCCTCCCTAAGCCCCAGAAGCACAGGCTCAGGGTCTTACATTGACCCCCAGGGGACACAGCCTCGTATGGAACTAAGTGCTTAGGGTGGATCTAGGGGTGACACCCCAATGAGGCACCTGGGGTGCACAGGCTTCTGTTGTGGCCACTCTGGGTACTCAAAAAAGAATAAGAGGACTTATTGTGGACTTGCTGAATGCTCAGCTCCCTAAGAAGCAAAGACAATTGATTATGGGCCTACTGGGTGCTTGACACTGAATTCAAGAGAAAACACGCATGCACACGCGCATGCATACACACACACACACACACATACACACACACACACACACACACACACCAACAGTGAGATCCCATTTATAAAGGCAAGCAAGGAAGCCTGTTGTAGACCTGCTGTGTGCCCGGTAGCATGGGGTTGCACCTGCAGTGATGAGCATAGCTGGCCACGTGTTCATGTGCTCACAGCTGTAGGTGGTTCTTGGGAACCTCTCACAGACCTACTATGTTCTTACTGCCATGGGGACTCTTGGTATTCATCATCAGACTACTGCATGCTACCTGATCTAAGAGGAAAAGCCTGTCTTTCACGGGCTGGCTTCAACTCCCTATAATCGAAAGCCCCAACTATCCATTATAAGGTTATTATTGTGTGGTCACCATTGAAGGGGGACAAATGAGCCGTGCTATAGATCTATCACATTGGTGGCAGTGTCTAGGGTCTGGAGGATCCGACTGGGCTTGACGTACAGAATTCTATAGTTCGCATAGAGATGGAGAGGAACCATCTTGGGCTTGTGCTGGATCTTAATGAGTCCCTTTGTTCTATATTTTACTGTTCTAAATGAGAGGGAATGTATCGAGAAACTATCTCTCACACACACACACACACACACACACACACACACACACACATATTGCCTTAGGGCTTCTATTGCTGTGAAAAACACCATAGCCAGAAGCAACTTGGGAACAGAAGGATTTATATCTTACACACCTACATCATACTTCATCTCCAGGGAAGATCAGAGTGAGAACTCAAGGCTGGAACTAAAGCAGAAGCCGTGGAAGAGTGCTGCTTACTGACTTGCCCTTCGCTGCTTGCTCTGTCTCCTTTCTGAGTGCCTAGAACTGCTCATCCAGGTGGCAGCACCACACACAGTGGGTTGGGGCCTCGTTAATCAATAAAATGCCTCGAGAATAGGCCATTCTAGGGGGCATTTTCTCCACGGAGGTTCTCAAGTGACTCTAGACTGAGTCCTAAGCAGGAAACACCTATACATGTGCAAGCACACACAATCACAGGATGCACCTACATACATATAAAGTCATCGAATGCACACTCAAGAGTAATGCCCTCGGTGGAAAAAACCCTCAACCAAATCCATCTACCCACCTAATAGACACTTACGGGGCATCTGTTGAATGCCAAGTCTGGTGCTTCGTGCTGGGGATACACGCCTGTGTGCAGGTCAAGGTCCGTGTTCTCAGGGACAGTACAGGTTTATACTTAACACATCTGAGTCAGGGACCTTTAGATGTGTATGCATGGACTCCTAGTGGTTCACATGGGCACAGATCTCTCCACACACGATGCGTCCAGATCCCCCTGAACATTCAGTGTGTGTTAGCGCACGCACCCCTCACCGAGCTGCCCTCTGCCTCTCTGCAGGTGGATGAGCAACTGTACAGGTTGCAGTTTGAGAGAGCAGACCTCCTGAAGCGCATTGATGAGGACCAGGGTGACCTGAATGACCTCATGCAGAAGCACAAAGACCTCATTGCACAGGTCAGGGCCCTCTCCCAGCGTGCGAACTCGGTAGACATAGCGGCTCAGAGGTAGGTAGGAGCTACCAGTTCCATATGACCTTGGGAGAAGATGGCGTGTCCTCTGGAGGACATCTTCACCAGGAAAATGTTGACTTACTCATACAGCCACCTCCCTATCCACACACCCCACCAGGAACCTGCTCACCATTCCGTCCATTCAGCTGTGTCTTAATCAGTGTCCCATCTCTGTGAAGAGATGCCACGGCCAAGGCAACTTATAAAGGAAAATATTTGATTGGGGCTGGCTTACAGTTTCAGAGATTTAGTCTGTTATCGTCATGGTGGGGAGCATGGTGGCACTCATGGAGCTAGGGCAGTAGCTGAGAGTTACATCCTAATCTGTAAGCAGAGAGAGAGAGAGAGAGAGAGAGAGAGAGAGAGAGAGAGAGAGAGAGAGATTCAGCAAGAAGGAGCCAAGTGACTTGTAACCCCCGAGTGACCTAGATCCTCCATCTAAGCTGTACCTTCCACTGTTCCAACAACTGTGTGCTCAAAAGTGAGACCCATGGCTGGATTAAACCATCTTTGAAGGTAGAATATTGACTACTGCTTTCCAGATGCCCACTGGTGGCAAGCAGCTCCTCCCACCCCAGCCTATGGGAGAACTTCCCATTCAAACCAGGATGCCACCCTTGGAGTTTTGTCCTGGAGCTGTGGGCAGCACAGTTTGTTCTGGGCTCTCCTTGGCATGTGTCATAAAGAGCTCAACAACCGTTGTATCCTTGGGCTCATGCCATGGAGTGATTCAGCAGAGATGGAGTGTTGGGAAGCTGTGACTCAGCAAATGGAGATGAGATATTAGGAAGATGTGACCCAGCAAATAGAGATGATGTATTGGGAAGTTGTGGCTTTCAGCAAACAGATGAGGTATTGGGAAGTTGTGACTTGGCAAATAGAGATGAGGTACTGGGAAGTTGTGACTCAGCAAATAGAGATGAGGTACTGGGAAGTTGTGACTCAGCAAATAGAGATGAGCTAGTGGGAAGTTGTGACTCAGCAAACAGAGATCAGTTACTGGGAAGTTGCAACTCAGCAAATAGAGATGAGGTACTGGGAAGTTGTGACTCAGCAAAAAAAGCGATGGGGTCTTGGGAAGGGGTAAGAGACCTCTTTTAAGGACCAACTGTTGTCACAGAAGTTTCAATAGAGAGATCAGGGAAAAAAGGATGCTCAAAGGGGTCTCTTCGTCTTGTTTTCTGCCTCACCAGTCAGCTGCTGACATCGGGCAGATTCAGGAGCTACAGCTGCAGCTGGAAGAAACCAAGAAGGAGAAACAGAAGCTGAGAGAGCAGGTATGGGCTCACAGCAGCCATGCTGTGAGAGAGGGTAGGATCTCTCTGTTCCCTCAGGATCACCCATTCAATTGCCCAAATTCAGTCGTGTCCCAGCCGAATCCAGAAAGTCCTCTTGGACCGAAATACAGATCCACACCCTCTGGTCACAATTGCCTGTTCCCGCCCTACACACAGATGGTCCAGGCAATGTTCAATTCAGGCTTCTTTTCCTCATTTGTTCCTCTCTCTCTCTGAGAAATCATTCCCAAGAAGAAAGAATGTCTGAGTCAGGGGCACACCACATTGAGAGCTCTTCCAGTTGAAGCACAGATCCCTCTAAACCTCAGTACCTAGTGGGCCATTTTTTCCCCACAATCTTCACAAAGCCCTGCTAGAGCTGATGCACGTGCCTGTCAGAATGGCTGGGTCTCATCACACACATGGGCGCTGACTCCAGATGAGCCAAAGACAGAAGTAACAGTAGCCACCAGCTAGGTGCTGGTCTCATGATGAAAACGGAGAGATGGGCGCTCAAGCAGGAAATGACACGTCCAGGCTCATACGAACAGGAAGTAGACTGTGAGGTTCCTTTAGTAGGTTCCACAGTAGACTGTGGCTTCAGATGCAGGGGTTTCTCTCTAGCCAGCTTGGTCCTTTCTCGAAGCAGGGAGAAGGCAGTGGTGGGCAGGTGAGAGGCGGGAAATGAATGAGCTACAAGACCCAGGACTTGTCACCTCTCAGCATCTGCTGCCCCAAGGCAGGGCCAGTGTGAGGGTTAGCAGTACTGCCCTGTATGGACAGCCAGTGTGTATCAATTGAGCAGAGGTGCCAGGGGTGGGAGCCAGGGCTGGCATGTCGGTGCCAGCTTATCCCTCAATGTGCCCCCAGCTGCACATGGCTCAGCTTCGAATCCAGTACCTGGAGCAGTCCACCGTGGAGCGCGCCATCGTCAGCAGACAGGAAGCCATCATCTGTGACCTGGAGAACAAGACCGAATTCCAGAAGGTGCAGATAAAAAGATTTGAGGTACCTAGAACCCAGGAGCTGCTGGGGGCCGGAGCAGGGAGAGGTGTGTGAGTTCTACTTCTGCCAGGTCAGCAGTTGTTCTCATGGCTGCCTCCATTCTTGTCCCTCTCCTTTCCTTTTTCCTGTGTTCTTGTCTGTATTTCCTTAAGGTACCTCATGCTCTCCCACCCTTTTCTTCCTCTGTCTGGTCTGTTCCTACCAGAAGTTCACCTCTCCACCACACTGTTTTTACCCTGACTCTTACACCCTCCTCTACTGACTTCTCCCATCTCCTGTCTCCCCTTTCCCTCTCCTTCCATTCCCCTATCCCTCCTTCAGCCCTAGACTCCACCGCCCACCCGCTCACCTGTTAATCCATGGGTACCATTTCCTCCACCCCTGCCTGTCTATTCATCCTCTCATACACTTCAAACTCTTTGTGGGCAGCTTCTTTCCCACCGATCCGTGACACCGGTTGGTACAGGACAGACATAGGAACCTACACCCACAGCAAGAGCAGGGCCTTGACTTTACAGGGTGAAGCCTTCCAAGGTGGAGAGCCCAGATGGCTGCAGGGATAAGGCCTGCTCAGTATAGCAGAACCCCAGCAGGCTTGGATGGGGTTTGTTGAGGACATTGACTGTTGGGTGGGGTTTCTTGAGGACATCTTAAGCTGATCATCTCAGCGTGGGTTCACTTCAGCTCTGTGGACCAAGGACACGGGATATTTATAGAGCTGACCTCCATTATGGAAACCCTCCAGTCTGTGCCTGACACTCGGTGGTACTGCTGTGTGGGGTGGGGTTAGGGATTATGACAGCTCTCACCATTTGAGTAAGAACATGGCACCCGGGAGGCAAACGGGCGTTGATTGACACCTGCCTTGCCCCTCCCCTGACTCTGTGTCCTCATTTCTCAGCAACCCCTGTCCATTTGCTACAGTGTGTTTGGGTGTGAAAGGCTCTGCCCCTCATTCTGAAACTCTCCCACACCCAGGGACGTGTGGTCTCTGATACAGCTGCTGTGGATAAACAGAAGACATTCTTGTTGACTTTCACTGCCAGGTTTTCCAAACAGTTCTAAACCACTCAGTTTGACCACTCCGGCAGGAGCCTTCCAGAGCACCGGAAATGCTGGGTACTGTGTTGAATGGCTGCCCACCTCATGCAGGTTCTGCGGCATTGTTGTTATTTAGTTCTAGCACAGACATCTAATAGGAAAGGAAAGGCCTGATAGTTGAGTTTAAAAGCACCCAGCCCGGTGTTCACCAGTATCTAAAGGTATCTAAATGTATCTAAATGTAGCAGAGTCCGTGTCCCTGCTGCTGAGGGCTGGGTCATTAGAGATGCATAATATCTCTTTCTCCCTGTTTCCTCTTACAATCTCTGAAAGGAAGCCTCACAGGGCAGCTTCTCTATGGATGACAGTGTCTGACCCTGAATCTGCCTCCTCTCTCTGTGGCTCCCAGAACCCTCAGCAAGGCTTGAAATAGTCAGAGGACTCTTGCTTCTGTCAACACACCCACCCGGGATCCCACAGAACGATGGGATCCAGGCTTGTTGGCTGCCTAATGAATCCGAATAGCCCTGGGGTTTTTCTAGCATTCAAGGTGCCTGGCAGTCTTTTGTCTTCATCTCTTCATTATGTCTGATGGGTTTCTGTCCCCAGGAAGGCAGAGCACAGAGGGTGGAGAGGAGTGTTTACATCTAAGGCCACCTTTTATAAACCCAGAAGCCAAAGGTTTGGTTGGAGTAGAGTATTCTCCACTTCCCAGACCTTGGGAGGCATGGATTATCAGGTCCTCCTTCTGCAACCCGGTTTGTGCTGAACTCTGTCTATGCCAAAGGCCTTAGTGTGTTAGATCCTGGGACCATCCTGGGACTTAGACACAGGAGAACCAACCACAATCACCTACCCTGGGTCATACATCAGAAAGAGGCAAAGGAAGGAATCGAAACCAGAGCCTCTTGGAGGCACATTCTCTGTGCCTTTGTCCTATAGTCTCTCAGAATCCTTCTTATTTTCAAAGTACATTCTTTTTTTTAAAATTATTTATTTACTTATTATATTTCAATACACTGTAGCTGTCTTCAGACACTCCAGAAGAGGGCATCAGTTCTCATTACAGATGGTTGTGAGCCACCACGTGGTTGCTGGGATTTGAACTAAGGACCTTAAGAAGAGCAGTCAGTGCTTTTAACCACTGAGCCATCTCTCCAGCCATATTTGAGGGGCAAAAATCACAATTTTTTTCTCTTTTTTATTTTATTTTAATTTTTTCATTTTTGTTGTTGGTTTGGTTTGTGGGCTTTTTTCCATTTTTCTTTTATTTTTGAGATTATAATATAATTATATCATTTCCTCTTGCCGTTCCCCTCTCCATATCCATCCAAGTATCTCTCCTTGCTCTTGATCAAATTCATAGCTTTTATATCTGTGTATGTATGTACATACATATTTCTAAACATAACCTGATTGATCAGTACAACCCTATGTATTTGCGGGGGCTGACCTTTGATACTTGATAACCAGTCAGCTCATTCGTCTCTGAGGAAGACTAAGAAACCACAATTCTTAACTGGGTCACTTGGCACTGACATGCAGGGGCACCAGTGAAAGATCTCATTTCCTTGAGACCTTCCTTTGGGCTCCTGGTTTCCCCATGCATGACCAACCACGCTCTCCGCCCCTCTCAGGTGCTGGTCATCCGGCTTCGAGACAGTATGATCAAGATGGGTGAAGAGTTGTCTCGGGCCGTCAAGGCGGAGGCCCAGCAGCGGGAAAACAGCCAATATTATCAGCAGCGCCTGGAGGAACTGAAGGCGGAGATGCAGGAGCTGGCCCAGCGGGAGGAGGAAGCCAGCCGGCGCTGCATGGAACTGGTGAGTCCTTGCCCTGGTGGGCTCTTGTGCGTTCGAGCATTTAGGTTGGAGCAGAAACTTCCTTTTAGGGGTTAGGAACACCTTCTCGATCGGAGACTCCAGGCTGCCCTCTCAGGCCTTTTGAGGTGGATTACCAAGGAAAGAGACACCGATGGGCTAAGAGACCATTGCCTGCAGACTCTTGAGGTATATCCAAAGCTGACCAAATGTCTTCTGCTGTAAGCATCCACACTCAGGCCAGTGTTCCCTGCCTCATACTGCAAATGCCAAGGGCAGGGTAGCTACTGGGGTATCAGGGTAAAGTCGAGGTATTCCTGAAAGACCTAAGAAATGTTGAGGGGAGAATGTCATATACTCCTACAAATATGATAGTGAACTGAGCTTTGGCTCATGTATCATCTAGGGTATAACCTGAAAATGATCGATGGACAAGTCCAGCTATGATTGTGAATATAGCTCTTCATAGTGGAAGTGGGCTACTACATAGTATGTGTCATGAAGTACACTATCAAGTGAGGAGTTTGATAAAAACAATTCAGGTTAGGCCACCGACTGTAAACAGAGAAATAAACCCTCGGGCTCATAATATAGCTGGTGATCATTTAATACTACTGCCATGTAACATTGCAAGTCAGCTGAATACTTTCACGCCAGCTGGAATAGCAATAATTACAGTAGCAGATGTAAAGTAAGTTCGTGTATCTACATCTAGGCCTACTGTAAATATACGGTGTGCTCATACAGTCAATCCTAGGAAGCCAATGGACATTATAGCTCAGACTATGCCCACCTATCTGAATGGCTCTTCCCCCCCCCCCCAGAATAATAAGTAACTACATGTGAAAGATTCCAAATCCTGGGAGAATAAGAATATAAACTTCTGGGTGACTGGAGAATCAGAATAAGTGTTAATAAAGGATAGGCAACCAATAGAGGGTAACTCTGTATCAAACGTCCATCTTTCCTGACGTCTCTGGGCCTGTCTCAGGGCCTGTCTCAGCCTACAAGCCTTGCAGCAACTACAGGGTGTAGAATAGCGAAGGTGAGGCTTCAAATACTACGTGTGGTGAACGTTGTTTTTTTTATGGGCTCGGAGCACAGACAGCAAACATGGAAGGTTGAAGAGGAGCATAGAGAAGCCAGTGCCAAGTATGGACACTGAGTGCTCCCGTTCTGAGGGAAGTGCTCCCTGTGGGAATCCCATGTCCATTGAGAGGGTGAGGAAACTGAAATCCAGGCTATCTAGCATGGCGAACGGAGAGGCTTAGAGAAGGACGGGTACTTGCCTGAGGTCACATAGTCTGTAGCTCTAGCCCACTGTATTTGTCACTAGGTCTCTTATATCCATGGTGTGGACCAAGAACACTTTTTAATCTGTTTTCCGCCTTGTGGGAATTTCCTTCATCTTTTGATGTATTGTTCTAAGAATAGTTTCCTGCAGGGATCACAGGGCACATGAAAGCATCAGTCTTGAGGACAGGCACATTGAAGTATTCTGCAGTTGGGGAGGGGTGCTCAGCACCCCTTTTGTATGGCGCCGTTCAACTTTCATGCATGTGAACCCACACCATGCCTACCCAAGTCCCTGAGGTCTCCAAAGTGAGGTCGTTTCCCTTGCCTGCCTGTGCCTTCTGACTGTGATGGGGCTTACCCACCGTCCTCCTCAGCAAATGAGCTTATCAGGCCAGCATCCTCCACAGCCGTGGCCGGGCTGTCAGCTCTACCCCTGACAGGCCAGCTGCCTGGGTGGTGACAGACGAGGTACCGTACAAAGACTGAGGTCGCCAGACAAGTCCAGGTCCCTGACTGGAGTTTCCTCTCTGCCCTAAGGGAGAGAAAGGTTTTCCTCCCGTTGACAAGCAGGATTCATTAGCAGCCTACTTCCTATGCCACACCATGTCTGAGTCAGCTCCAGCCAGGAGGAAACTCATCCTGGCCTCCCTCTCCTCTGATGTCTTTGTTAGGTGGCTACATATGCAGGCGTACCAGCCTGTCAAATGGCGGCTTTTTGTCTTCCCCTCTGTGCCGTCTCCCCTTCCTGTGTCCTGCCATTCTCTCTTCTCCATATCCCCCACTCTGTGCTTTAGGTCCTAGGGTAATGTGCAGATCTTTAGAGACCCTCGAACATTAGAAAGATTAGACAGATGTCACTGTCACAGATGCCCTGGGCAGTTTGGAACATGTTGGAGCAACCTCAAGATATGTCTGCTGTGGATATAACATGCGACTGCAAACTGGGTGTGGTTAAAGCGACACATATATGGTCACAAGTGTTGTGGGGATCAGAGTCTAAAATGGAGTGTGCCAGGTCATACTCACTCTGAAGAACCCCCGTACCTGACCCTACCCCTTGCCAGGGCTTTGCCTGCCTGGTGGCTGCAGGTCCTAGCCAATGACAACTAGCAGCAAAATTTTAGTGTGTGCCTCCTCTGTCCCCAGACTTTTTTTTTTTTTTTTTTTTTTTTGCCTGAGGGTTCAGGCTGCATCTATCTCTCTGCACTTGTCAGGACAGCTACCTCTGGATTTAGAGCACACCCTAACTAGAGGCTGTATTGGTCCTGAAGATAAACCCACATTCACAGTCCTGGGTGGACATGTGTCAGGAGGACAGACCACATGCCTGCTCGGCTGCCGTGGCCAAGGCATCTGGCATATTCCACGGTCTCTTTAGGGTTTCTGAGGTGAGTGAGGCTCACAGGGACAGGTTAAGCAGTTGGTATTGGTGACTTCCCCCTCCGTGACTGTGACTGAGACCCTTGACAGAAACAGCCTTAGTGGGGGAGCGGGGCTTATCTTGACTGAAGTTTCCAGAGCTCTCATCCCTCCCTCATGGCTGGGAAAAGCACAGGATAGGAGCCATGCAGTCTGTGGCAGCAGAGACAGGTGACTTTATCCAGTCACAGGAACAGAAAATACACACCTGAATCAAGGGGGGTGGAGGTTTAACCTTCAAAGGCTGCCTCCAATGACCTTCAGCCTACCAGGCCCAGCAACCTAAAGGCTCAAAGTAGGACCACAAGCTGGGCAGGCCCAGGAGCTCAAACCATGAGCATGCAAAGGACATTTCCAATTCAAATCACCACACACAGCTTCTTGTTAAGAGAGGCTGTCTCCACGTTACCAGTATATTCTTGGCCTTTGGGCTCCCAGCACTCTGTGAGAGAAGGAAAGAAGTCTGGGCTCACACACATGTTCACAGGCACAATGAGGAAGGAGGGGGTCTCAAGGTCCCCACTATGCTGAAGCACACAACGAGGACACTGGGACAGTAAATGGTTATTGTTGCTGAGGCTGGCCACCCTGCTATGGCACCCTGGCACCTACTTAGGATTCTCAGAGACCTCATTACACCTGTTCTGGTCAAGGTTCAAGGCCAGTACCAGTATATCTTTTCCTGTGTCTTCTCCCACCATTCTGTAGAGACCTCAGAGTTCTTGGTACAGTCATTCATCTTAGGTGTGTCTCCAGAATGTTTACTGTGCATCATACTAGGTGTGTGTGTGTGTGTGTGTGTGTGCTCGCGCGCGCTAGGTGTCCTCAACCAGCTCACACATGAGATACATTACTGTTACAGCTTGGGTCATGGCCTTTCCAAGTCAAGGTGTAGTAGCAGGAAGTTAGATTATTGGGGGTGTGCCCTTGGAGAGGACATGGGGGTCCTTCCTGCTTTTCTCTTTGCTGCTTGGTATCTGTAAGTTGAGTAGCCACCTCCAACAGCATCTCTCGACAGTCCTCCAAAGCAGCAGGGCAAGTGGCCACAGAATGTTATCTCTGAAACACTGAGCCCAAGTCAGCCTCTCCATCTTGTTATGTGTCTACCTCAGGTGTTTTCCCGCAGTATCAGAAAGCTGTTTAACACTAGTGGACTTTACACAGATGCACTTTCCTCTGCAGTGACAGCTCACGACACTCATAGTCACGTCTTACTCAGCACTGAATCCTCCTCCCATGCACATTGTCACCACCACATCCATGTTGTAGAGCAGAATCACCATCTGCACCCTCCACCTTTCGAATTATAGTCTCCCTGGAAGGAAGAAAGGTGATTTCAGAACTTCATAATTCAAGCATTCATTCATCCATTCATATACCCACCCATCTACCCGTCCATCCACCCCTCATCCTCCCATCCATCCATCCATGCATCCATCCATCCTCCCACTCACCTATCCACCCATCTATCCATCCATTATCCGTTCATCTACCCATCCATCCATCCATCCATCCATCCATCCATTCATTCACCCATCCATCTTTCCATTTATCATCTTCCTTCCTTCCTTCCTTCCTTCCTTCCTTCCTTCCTTCCTTCCTCCCTTCCTCCATCACTGATTCTCCCAATGAATGCTGGGAGACCATCATCTCCACCAGGCATTGGTGGCCCAGGGCAGTAGCATCTGGGATGCCAGAGCTGGGACTGATGACCTTGTGTGTCTAGCGCTGAAGCTTTCCCTATGATATTCCTGCCCTTGGCATCTAGCCTGCTGAAAAATGACTTTACTGTTGGAGACTGAGAAGGATTCTAGGCCCCTGAGACCCTTGAGCCGCCACAAGGATGCTGATGGATCTTCCTTCAGTATCCCTTCCTCCCCGTCCCAGCCAGCTCCATTTGTCACAGCTGGTGTTGGTTTAAAGGGCTGTGAGCTGTTTCGAGTGGGTGATTGATCCCCCAGCTGGCTCACCGGCACGTCCAGATCAGTATCCATTACCCTACCAGTGGAACTTCTCTGCCTACAAAATAAGAAAAATGAGCTCTGACCATTAATTTTAGTGGGTGTACTATTCCTGGCAACTCCAGGTGCCATTGTGGAGAGAAGAATTTTCTGGCTCTAAATCATTCAAGTTCCTTTGTCATCGGGGCACAAGATGACTCGTCTTTGGATTTATATTCTGTTGTGTTTCAGTTGTCACAGAGCCCAGGAGAACCACCTTGGACCCTGGACTAGTTGTCTAGGGAAGCTGGGGTACGGATGGTGGTAGGGACCCTTCATACCACCTTTTTCATCCTGGAGGAAGGAAGGAAGGAAGGAAGGAAGGAAGGAAGGAAGGAAGGAAGGAAGGAAGGGAGGGTAAATGATGGATGGATGGATGGATGGATGGATGGATGGATGGGGGTAGGTGGATGGATGGATGGATGGATGGATGGATGGATGGATGGATGGATGGGTAGGTGGATGGATGAGTGAGTGGGTGTATAGAAGAGGAAGCTATGCCTCTTGGAGCTGTACATGGGTCTCCAGGTCTGAACAAACTTTCAGTGTGTTGGCTTCTTGGTGTCCCCACACCTGTGCTCCTACACAGTGCAGGACTTACCTGTTCTTTATCGACATCTGATCTCTCATCTTGGCACACAGAAAGATTCGCTTTTGCTTGCTTCCTGTAAGAACAGCTGGGTTAGTCACCATGGGACTGGACTCTTACAGAAGAAGCAGGTCTGGCAGCAGACAGATATCTCAGTGCATAGAGGTGATGGCCCGTTGCTGATGTCCTGAGTTTGAGTCCCATGTGGTGGATGCGAAGGGATGAATGACTCCTGAAAATTGCTCTCTGCTCTCCACAGGCTCCACCGCATACAGCATTTTTAGTTAAAAGCTAGAGAATAACTGTTTTGTTCCCCGGGCCATACCCAGGTCCCATGAGGAGGAGACTGGCTTTGGGGCTGCAAGCCTGACTGCTCAGCCTTCTCCCTCTCATCTGTCCCATCCCAGACCCTTCCCTTCATGCCCATGGATAACAGATTGCCTTTCTTCCCCACTCCCCCTCTTCCTTGTTCATGGAACTGCTCTGACTTGTGTGAAGATCAAAGTATAGATCCTATTGGACTTCTATCTGTTACCCAAAACCTGGTTGTCCTAAAGCAGGAAAGGTTCACCGTGTCCCAGCTAAGGAGGCCAGAAGTCTGAAATCGAAGCGTCAGCAGGTCCACCCCCCACCCCACCCCCACACACCACAGGTTTCAGGAGGGACAGGGGCAGGCCAATCTTGTTCACAGCCCGGTGGTTCCAGGTGATCCTCGGCAGGTGGCTGCACTAGCCGGTCCCCACTCCTGTTCTCACATGGCTTCCTCTTCTGTACTGACCCTGCGTGTCTTCTTCTGAGGCTAAACTCACTGGATTTACAGCCACAGCATTAGTGATCATTCTTGTCCCTGTGACCCTTTCACTCAGGGCTTCGTGGAGTGGTGCGGGGTGGGGGGGTGATCCAGCATGGTGAGGAAGATGTGGTAAAGAGCTCAGTTCCTGTCACGTTGGTCACACTTGGGGATGGTGTGGACCCTGAGGACCCGCTTCCTCTAGCTTTACCTCATCCATGAGTTTGCAGAACCTCACCAGAGAAGGCCACCAGGAGCTTCCAAATTGCGAGCCCATGGGGGAACGTTTCATACCCAAGCTGTGATGGGATTCTGACCCAGTATCATTATTTCATTAATCACCTCTGCAAAGATCCCATTTCCAAAAACAAGCCCCAAATGGATGTGAATGGGAAGGGAGGGTAGCACCTGACAGATGGAACAGACCCAGGGATGCCTTTGCTCGTATTGCATAATGCTCTCCCCTGTGAAGCCCCGGGTAGAGCCGCCTGCCTGTTAAATGACTGTGCAGATGAGAGAGATAAGTATACAGAAGTGCCAAATAATAGCACACAGTAGGTGCTCACTGGTCGCCATTTGGTTTCTTTCTCCTTCCCCCCTCAGACTTGACTCTCCTTCCCTCTGACATTGTCTGCTACCCACATGATATACTTCCTATCCCGCGAGGGATATGTCAGTTCAGTTCATGGTTATGGTGGCAGCTAGGACTGGTGCCATCCACTTTCCTTAAGCTGGGCAGTGGACCAAGGACTTTACATGGAGTTCCCATCCTTTATTTTTTACCAGTAGAGGAACCCAGAGCCATCGAGGTAAGGCATTTTCTCCTAAGTGACAGAGTAAGAACCCTAGACCTGAGCCTCTCAGGGATGATTTTCTGACTCAAGCGTCTTAGACCCATGGTGTTTATTCATAGAAGTACATATTCAAAATAATCAAAAAAGTTAGAACTTTTCACCGTGTAACTCGGGGTTTTCCAGCTGTGGTGTTATTAATTCTGAGGGGTGGGGTGCTGGCTGGTACATTCTGACACAGTTTGCAGCACCCCTGTCCTCTATCCAGTAAGAACAGGCAGCACACCCTGCTCCAAGCGATTCCCATAAAAATGTCTCCAGACATTACCAATCATCCGAAAGTCACTCACTATCTGAGGATCAAGTCCTCACAGTCGATGTTGGTGTGATATCTGTGGGATGTCCCATCTTTCAGATGATTCAGTTCAGGCTCAGGGAGAGGGTGTGCTATACCCCAGGTCAACAGGCAGCTGGAAAAGGAGCCTATGAGAAGAGAGGGTTGAGACTAGGAAAAATGTCCCTAGTCAGAGGAAAAGGACAGTTCCTAGAGAACCCCGAGCTAAGCTTTCTGAGACCTGGAGGCCACCTCAGAATGGATTCAGATTCCGGGAGGGATTGAAAGCCTCTCTGTAGACTGTGTACTTTTAATAATGTTTAAATAAAACATGGGAGCACGGGTGTGATCTCCTCCCCACGTCTGGCTTGTCAGCACCCCGGCTGGCTTATAAATAGTTAATGGACAGCCACTTACAGCTCTCCTCTGTTAAACCCAGCATCAATTTTATATGCCCATGAATTATGGATCTGCCATTGCTTAGGGGTGCATTTTTCACCTTCAGATGGGAAAAATGAAAAGAGATTCAGGTCCTAAGGAAATGAGGGGCCCAGCCCCACCTCTGTGTCCATACATTTCCTTTAAGAAAAGGCTTCCCTGCATACAGTACATGGCTGGGTTGGATCTCCTAGTATCCACCAGACCTGGGGACAGAAACTGGAGAGTACCTGTGAGTGTTCAGCTGGCTCCTCATGGAGGGATTTCCTGGTTTCTAGTGGCTGCCAACTCCCATGGTGTAAATTTCCCACCTGAAGCTGAGGACACTGTGTGTGTGTGTGTGTGTGTGTGTGTGTGTGTATGGGAGGGGTTCCAGTCACACAGGGCACCATCATCTGTGATTCCCCCAACCCAGAAAAACAAACACAAACTCCCACAGAGAAGCACCAGTAAAACCATAGAGAAATGTGAGATTCATCTTTGTTTTTAAATATAATTATTTCATGGTCGATTCACAACATTTAATTTTTACTAATAGCTGTGTTTGACGCCTAGCTTGCAAAGCTGCTGACAGTTTGATAACAAGTCCCTGCCAGCCATGAGGAGGATGAGAGTCTCCCTGGAGCGGGGTCACTGGGGTGGGGAGCCAGTGCTCTGGCTGGGAGGTCGCTGGGGAGCAGAAGGAGAGAGGTTTAGAGTCAGATGATCATGCAAATCAAATCTTGTGGCACATGTGCCACTCCAGAAGACCCAAGTCCTGAGACTCTATAAACTCAGTGTAGTCAGGGCTGGGGAGCTCAGTGGGTAGAGTGCTCACCATATATATGGGCACGAGGACCAGACTTCTATCCCCAACACCAACGGAACAAAAATCTGGGCATGGTGGCCCATGCTTGTGGTTTCAACATTGCAGAGACAAGAGGATCTCAGGTGATTGCCAGCCTAGCCTGATTGGCAAGCTTCAATCCCAGTGACAGATCTGTGTCAAAAAAATATATGACAGATAGCCACTAGAGAGACATACACATGGTGATTCTAGGTGTGCACACACACACACACACCATCATACTAACAAAACCAAACACTGAAGCAGGTGCGACAGGCTGCTCTCTCAGCCCTGCCCTTTGATTCCTGCAGACCGCCCCCCCCCCATGCACTTTCTCTCCTTTGTCCTGTTCTTTGAGTCTGCCCACATCCAGGAAGAGCCCTGAGCAGCCCAGAGCCAGACCCCGTGCAGTGTTGGAATTTATTTTTGTTTCTTTATGTTGTTTTTGTGCTCAATGAGCCACGCGTCCAGGGTACAGATTGGCACTCGGCCCCTCCTCGGCTGCCCAGGGCATCCACCAGCTCGGGGTTAAGGGCTCATTTTACAAAGCTTTGAGCATTCTCTCTGCTTGCAAATGTGAAGTCGAGCTCATAAAGATGAATTATTTGGAGAGAGAAGTGAAGTATTTAAAAAGTCATTCCATATGGAGGGCGTTTGGGGCCACAAGCCGGGTGTAAATAATGTCCTTTACGGTCCCCCGGCGGGGAGGTGGTTTCCTAATTACTGCCCGTTAGCATTATCTCAGCGTAATCCAAATGGCCCAACACGTGTAAGGCTCGGCATTCTCAGACTGCTCCGAGCTCCGCTCAGGCCTCTTGCATGCTCAGAGCTGGCAGGGGCAGCTGAGGCAGTTCCAACTTCATCCCTCCAGTCACCACCATCTCTGGTTGTCCCCTTGGCCCCCACAAACACTCCAGTACCAAAGCAACTTGGTCTTAAAAGAGGGTAAGGCGCTGGGTTCCCCAGACTCCAGAATACTGCCACAACGGGTTTCTTCCTCGTCGTCTTTGATCCCAGACACTGGATGCGCTCGTCACAATTCAGAAGGTGCTGGCATCTAATGAAATGAGTCTCTCTGCGTCTGCCTCTGAGATAAGGCATTCCGATAGTAAAAATCTATTACTGAAAGCCTACCTAGGAATAATTGGGTCCATTACTGCCTGGCTTGTGGCTTTGTTTCTGCAATTGGAAAGTGGCTCTCTGGCAATTAATCAGAATTTACAGTTGCTAATACCAATTACAGACAGTGTGTGTAGTCTCAGGATGGTGTACACAGAGGAGCAGATAGCTATCACATCCCCCGAGACCTCATCAACCGCACTTTGTCACTTTGCTGGGAATTAAAGTCATTTAACTCCACAATGTTAATTACTTAAAAAAGAGAAGGGGCGGGGGTGCTGACTGAATACCGCAGGTGTATATTAAATTATTCAGATCAACCCAAGGCAGGCAGCTTGGATGAGATCAAGCTCTGTTCCGCTCGTCACACTTTAGGGAAGCCCAGCAGGCTGGTGTCTGGGGTGACAGTGTTGTCACCTTTACAGCTGCATGTTCTTGGGAAAATGGCCACCCCAGGGAAGCCAGTGTCTTGTGATTCTGACTCACTGCCCTGACTTGCTCCTTAGCAAGCACATACTTCAATAGGAGGGGTAGGGGTGCCCTTTTTGTGATTCTGAAGGGGGGACGTTGGTCTTAACGAGAAGGGATGAGGGAACCTTAGAAGTTGAGGCTGCGCCAATACACGGGGTGGCAGAATGGACTATACTGGGAGAATTCCTGGTTTTAGATGGGATTTGTTTAGACTAGGGGGTAGCTAGTGAGTTTGTCAAGTCTATGGCTGTTGCTACTGTTGCAGCTGTTGTAGTTGTGGTGGTTGTGGCTGCTGTTGCTGCTGTGGTGGTGGTTGCTGTTGTTGTTGTGGTTGCTATTGTTGCTGTTGTGGTTGTTGCTGTTGTTATAGTTGTGATTGTTGTTGCTGTTGTGATGGTGGTTGTGGTTGTTGCTGCTGTTGTTATTGTGATTGCTATTGTTGCTGTTGTGGTTGTTGTTGCTATTGTTGCTGTTGTGGTGTTTGTGGTTGTTGCTGTTGTTATAGTTGTTGTTGTTGTGGTGGTGGTTGTGGATGTTACTGCTTTTATTGTGATTGCTATTGTGGTTGTTGCTGCTGCTGTTGTTGTGTGGTTGTGGTTGTAGTTGTTGTTGCTGTTGCTGTTTTGGTTGGTGTTGCTGCTGGTGGTATTGCTGTTGTGTTTGCTGCTGTTGCTGTTATTGCTGTGGTTGTGGTGATTGCTGCTATTGTGGATGTTGTTCCTGATGCTGTTGTTGTGGTTGTGGTGGTTGCTGTTGTTGTTATAGTTGTTGTGGTTATTGTTGCTGTTGCTGTTGTGGTGGTGGTAGTGGTTGTTGTTGTTGTTATAGTTGTTGTGGTGGTTATTGTTGCTATTGTTGCTGTTGTGGTGGTGGTGGTTGTGGTTGTGGTTGTTGCTGCTGCTGTTGTTGTGTGGCTGTGGTTGTTGTAGTTGTTGCTGTTTTGGTTGGTGTTGCTGTTGTGGTTGCTGCTGTTGCTGTTTTTGCTGTTGTTTCTGTGGTTGTAGTGGTTGCTGCTGTTGTGGATGTTGTTGCTAACACTGTTCTTCTTGTTGTTAGTAGCCTACCATCTCTGATTGGGGTATTCAGAAGGGAACTCACTGGGTCACCTGACAGAGAAGCCTAGGGCTTCAAGACCCTGTGATGGCCCCAGGCTCAGTCCAGGCTTTGGGGCTCATCATGTACCAGTTCCCCAGGGCCAAGTGCTCACAGCTCTTTTCTGTGGCATCCCTATAGCTTCCTGCTGTTAGTTGCTGTGATAACATCCATACCCGGGGGATTGGCACACACACTAGCCAGAACACTCTCTCCAGATCCTTCTCCCATCCCTCTGTCGACAGTCATTTTGTAAATTCTCAACTCAGTGACCATGGAGCCAAGCTGAGAATAGCTAAGACTCCATTAGCCATGGTGAAGACAGGACATTTCCTGCCAAACTGACTAGCCAGAAGCCCCCAAATATGGACGGGGTCTTGTTGATTTTGATTACTGGCTCAGGGTCATTCGCTCCTAAAACCTGCTGGCATCTGAAAGATATGATTTCTGATTGGACAGTTCACAACCCCAGAGTCACAACCATCCCTAGACCACATCCCTCTGTGACTCTGGTAACTAAGAGAAACAGTCAGTTTGGCGCTGCAACCCGCCTCTGTTTTACACATCTGTCTGGTTTGCCACACTGTCTGCTCTTTCCTGTTACCAGTCATCACGCTTCCAGGGTGGGCTCCCAAAGTGAACAGTGTGCCCCTAGCAGGTGTCTATACAGGTGTTTGCTGTTTGTTGAGTGACTCTGTGACAGATTTGCATATAGCAAACAGGTCAAGCTCTTTCTTTAAAAGGATGGGGGGGGGAGCTGTCTGCCTCCGTCTATGGGGTTGCCCTTTGAGCTTTTGAAAGCAGAATCACAAAGCCTTTCAGCGTATCAGGCACAGAAAGAGTGGGCGTATAGAAGCCTAGAAGCCAACAGCTCTTGTTGTGGCAAGCCTCCAGTGCTCTCCCTGGAGTGATGGCTGATCAGAAAGAACAGATGAACACGATGCCTACTCTTTCTCTATGACATGTGGACAGCAACCTGGGTGGTGGCTCAGCAGGCAAGGACTCAGCCCATGAAGCTAGCTTGTGTTGGCTGGTGCTGGGTGACCGATGGCCCCACACCATGGGGGCTCTTTTAATGTTGAGTGGGGTCGGTTGAGGCAAAGTGTGAAATCTGACTCATTTGAGCAGCCACAGGGCTTAGAAGCCATGCTTAGTCACTGTATTGGGTATCGAGCAGTGGGCACCACCTCAAGTTGTGGGTCGGTGTCCAACTCCTTCCCTTCCTCTGGGCGAGCTTTTCTGCTCCCTCCTGAACATCTCCCTTGGGTGGAGCTGACCGAACCTAGCCCGTTTAGTTTCCATCTTCGATCTCTTATCATGAATAGTTCAGTGATAAAAAAGGGACCAGTTTGTGGAGTCCACAGAGTAACGTGTGCTTAGCTGAGCCTGACTCAGTCCCCCTGAGCCTTTGGGTCACATCCCAGTTGTGCCTTAGGAAAGATGGCTGGGACAGACACTGCCAGCTCCCATCTGTCCACCATCTTTCCCTGCAAGGTAAAACCGGTCTGCCCTTTTAAAAAGATTAATTTAGGAGCTCAATTCTGGTGTTGGCTAATTACCATGCCTACCTTCTGCTCCCTAATGACAGAGCTCGCCTCCTTCTCCATATGGCTGCTCGATCTTCAGGCCCACAAAATCTTGACATTTGGAATGACGGCATCCTCGGTCGGTCGTTAACGCCCGAGGCCTTAGCATTTGAAGGCCAGGAAATACACAATGCGAGAAACTCTTGAGTCACAAACATTAGTAAACCCTTGAGATAAACCTCAGAACTAATGTTTGCATAGATCCTATGTCCCCGGGTATAGCTGACTCCAAGTGATTCCTTCTAAGGGACCCTGCAGAAACCCCATCCATCCTTGGACTCACATGCTCCCAGTGTAATGGAGCTGTGGGACTCACATCTCTTTGAAGGGTGACTGTAAATCTTGTCTGCACAGCTGGTTGCTGAATATTTCAGTTTTACAGACTCTGTTTTGACCTCTGAACCTTCTGTCGTCAGACCATAGCCACTTCCACCGAAGATACACACTGAACATCTTTGTTTCGACAGAACTCTACCGACAAACACGGGTAGGGCCAGGTCTGACACATTGGCTGTCACTGCCTCCTCTGTTTTGGAGTATGAGGCTGTAAAGTCTCCACCACCCACTGAAGTTTGCTTAAGAAACATAGAGGAGGGCTGGAGAGATGGCTCAGCGATTAAGAGCACTGACTGCTCTTTCAGAGATCCTGAGTTCAATTCCCAGCAACCACGTGGTGGCTCACAACCATCTGTAATGGGATCCAATGCCCTCTTCTTGTGTGTCTGAAGACAGCTACAGTATACTCGTATAAATAATGATAAATAAATGATATTTTTAAAAAAGGAAACATAGAGGAATCTCCCAGACCTGCAGTGCATCTCAGTTGTGGAGAGTATCTATCCAGTGGCTGCAAGGGACTAGACAAACAAATGACTATCAACAACATTTATACACACAAAATACCCAACTCGGGTACAGAGTCAAACCAAAGGACAGTTTCTCTTGGCTCAGGCCACTGCCTCCCCCAGAACAGCCTTAGATCTCCAGAGAGGGCACGCCTGGGCCAGGAAAGCAGTTAGGGTGGGGTGGATCTTACTGCAGACTGAAGAAAAATAAAGGGAGACTCTCACCAAACTCTCCCTCAGACTCAAGCATTCCCAAGTGCCAGAGAGGACAGAACTCCCAGGCTGCAGGAGCCAGCAGGCCCCAGCCATGAGGAAGATTTGATGAATCTGTTCTGGTGAGAGGCACGGACCGCCTGGCCATCACCTTGAGATGTGGAGAGGAGAGAGCACACACGGCTCAGACGTTGTTTTTCTTCCCTGTGGAGTCAATAAATGGATAAATGGACCGTGAGTGGCCAAGTGGCTGTTATAATTTTAGACTCTATCAAAAGGAACATCACAAAAGTGTACCGGGGGAGCTTCAACAGCTTGATGCTTCATGCAGGGAGCGGCTGCCTCCCGATATTGTTAGGAGGCGTCAGAGAGGACAGTGGCAACCAGCCTGGGAACAGCTGAGATTGTCTGCAGTGACAAAGACACTGCAAAAATACTTTCCAGGGCCCTTCTGATTAAAGCTGAACCCTTGCCTTTGGCTGAGAGGACATTTTTAATCTCTGTTTACACAGTGTGAGGGAGAGGCTCTGAGGGAGAGCACCTTGCCTTGCCCAAGGCCAGAGAGGGAAGGGATTGGCAACTACCATGTCTTCACTGTGCCTAAGCCTGTCGATTCAAGGCAGGGCCAGCGTTTCCTCAGTGTCACCAAAGGAATCATGTCAACTGAGGAGGGTGGCTACAGCAAACCTGACCTGACAGGAGGAGGCAGGGCCTGAAAGGGATACTTCCTTTCTTGAAAAGGAAAAACTTAAGACAAATGATCACATTATTTTGTGTGTGTCGGATCATGCCACCACACACGTATACAGGTCAAAGGATCATGGGCGTTCCAGGAATGGAACTCAGGTCTTTGTCGGGATTGGGAACAAGCACCTTTACCAGCTGAGCCATCTCCCTGTCTATGCAGGGCCTTTTAGTTATCATTTAGGTTTAGGTAGCATGCAAAATAATGGGTTCGGTATGGCTTTCTGATGTATGTATGCCGACACACACATACACACATATATACACATACAAACATACATACATACATACATACACACACATACATACACATATACACACATACATGCGCATACATACATACACACACATACACACATATACACACATATATACGCACAGTCATACACATACACACCATATAATCATGCCACGTGTGTGAGAAAACATATATTTGTCTTTCTGCATCTGGCTTTATTTATCAGGCAATCTCTAGTTCCACCCAGACCCCTGCAAGGACACGATTTTACTCTGTGAGGCTGAAAAGCTCTGCTGGGGATAACAGCCACATTGACGGCTTGGTTGGTTCTCTCATCGTCCACTCTGGGTGGTATAGCTGTGAATGCAAGCTGAAAGGCGGCTCAATAGCTCTGTAGATATGCTTTGTCCCTTAGGGAACATTCCAGGGGCATAGCCAGAGCATGGGATGTTCTGTCTTTTTACCTTTTAAGAAACTCTTCTGATTTCCACAGTGCTTAGCTATTTTGTCATCTTTCGTTTTGTTAGACTAAGTCTCACTATAGGCCAGGGTGGCCTAGAACTTGCAATCCCGTTGCCTCCACCCACCAAGTGGGTCACAGGGAGGTATTTCCATGCCCGGTATTTATAACCAGGTGATAGAGATACTGGTTGTCCAGGGACCTGAGTTATGGAGTAGCTGGTACCAACCACAAGTTCCTGTACCCCAGAGCCTCCGTAGAGCCCCCTTGTTATGGGGGAGGCTTTCCATCCTGAAGGTGAGGTCACACAGTAAGGAGTGGCTGGGTCAGGGTTCAGCTTCACATCTGGGCTCAGCTGTCCTCTGGGTGTGATTCTGACCCTTGGAAGTATTTTGACAACAATTTTGCTTGTCACAAATTAGAGGGAAGAGATGCTGGTGTTCTCTAATAGAGCCCAGAGAGGCTGTTAACATTGTGAGATGCACAGCACAGCTTACCCAGCTGCCCACAGTGAGGTAATATCTGTCCCCACATGTCCACAGTTGATGCTCCAGGTTTCAGGCTCAGTGCCCTTTGTTTCAGAAAATGAGAATTTCCACAGAACCTTTCTGGAAACTGCCTGGTGCCCTCAAATCAGGGGATGATAGGACTGTGAACTCCTCACACTGAGGGAGGAATGGGAGTATGAACCCTTCACACTGAGGGAGGGGTGTAAGTGTGAACTCCTCACGCTGAAGGAGGGAGAAGTGTGAACTCCTCCTGCTGAGGGAGGAATGGCAGTGTGAACTCCTCACACTGAGGGGTGTGAGTGTGAACTCCTCACACTGAAGGAGGAGAAGTGTGAACTCCTCCTGCTGAGGGAGGAATGGGAGTGTGAACTCCTCACACTGAGGGAGGGGTGTGAGTGTGAACTCCTCACACTGAAGGAGTGAGAAGTGTGAACTACTCCTGCTGAGGGAGGAATGGGAGTGTGAACTCCTCACACTGAGGGGAGGGTGTGAGTGTGAACTCCGCACACTGAGGGAAGGATGGGAGTGTGAACTCCTTGTGCTGGAGGAGGGATGGGAGTGTGAACTCCTTCTGCTGAGGGAGGGGTGGGAGTGTGAACTCACTGTGCTGAGGGAGGAATGGGAGTGTGAACTCCTCACACTGAGGGAGGGGTAGGTGTGTGAACTCCTCACAATGAATATAGCAGGAATAAAAGTACACTGTCAACGCTGTGACTTTGAGGCTGTAACGTCTGACCCTGTGGAACATCTCTCAATTCAGCAGATGGGAGCCCGGAATGCCAGACACCATTGTCTTACTCTCTGTCATTACCACTCCCTGCCACAAGCTGTTCACTGGCGTTCTTTACTGTCTATGTCACCTACACTGCACCGCCTCCACCCCGTTTCTCAGCTAGACAGCATCGACTGTTCTGAGTCCAGGGAAGCTAGGATCTGGCATTGATCGCCAATGCCAGAAGCAACTTGCTGTATCCTCCCTGATCGATCTCCTGGGAGAACAGATGTAACGATACAAGACTATTGATGAGAATCGGTCCGCCTGAGAGGGATCATCTCCTCTCTCTCTCTTGAGCATTTGGGAGATTTCATTGGCTTTTTGGAGTAAGTAGCTTTGGCTTTAGTTGTTAAGGCAGAAGCCTGGTGATTAGTGCAGTCTCCTATCTCTGATGGAGGGGCTTTCTGAGAAGTACAGCAGGCCACTTCTTCTAGGGGCAACCCTTGAAGACTGCTCTTCCCAAGGCCTAGCTGACATTGCAGGGACAGTCATTCTACATGGTCTTCAATCTGATCAAGAGAGCCTGAGTAAGAGGAGGATGTGGCTATTGTTAGTGCAGCTTGGTAGTTTGTCTCAGTGTCAACCTTGTTAACCAGCTAGCCATGGCTGCTGTCAACTTGATACAATGTAGAGTCACCTGGGAAGAGCCTCAGTGAGGAATTGTCTTAGTTAGGGTTCTGTTGCTGTGCAGAGACACCATGTCCAAGGCAACTCTTATAAAACATCTCATCAGGACTGGCTTACAGTTTCAGATGTTCAGTCCACTATCATCACGACAGGAAGCATGGCAGAGTCCAGGTAGACATGGTTCTGGAGGAGCTGAGATGGAAGCCAGGAAGAGACTGTGTTCCACACTGGGTGGAGCTTAAGCATAAAAGACTTCAAAGTCCACCTACATAGTGATGTACTTCTTCTAACAAAGCCACACCTTCTCATAGTGCCACTTCCCCTGGGCCAAGTATATTCAAGCCACCACAGGGATTGTACACTGGGTTGGCCTGTGGGCATGTCTGTGGGAGATTATCTTGTTAAATGATGTGGAAGGACCCTGCGCACTGTGGATGGCATCATTCCCTAGGCAGGGGGACCTGAACAGCTTTGGAGCATAGCAATGGAGCCATGCATAAGCAAGGGGGTGTGCATGCATTGCTCTCTCTCTCTCTCTCTCTCTCTCTCTCTCTCTCTCTCTCTCTCTCTCTCTCCCTCTCCACTCTGGATGTGATATGTTTGAAGTCCCTGCGTTGACTTCTTCTCCACACTGATAGGGAATAAATAGCCTGGAATTGTAAGCTTTTCCCCATAAGCTGATTCGCACCCCACCCCCCCACCCCCAGCGTTGTGTCATTACAACTTACATAAAAGCAGAACACTGTCTTTTATAAATTGAAGTGCCCTGGAGTCATGATTGATAGCCTGGCCCAAGCACATGCAAAACCGGTGGCATGGTCACTTGACATTGCCCACCACCCTGCCCTGCACACAGCTGTGTCTACAGGACCAGCAGCACAGGTGTGCTGACATCAGTATCACACAAGTGCATGGGGAACACGCCAGACTGCATTGGCTCAAAGTCACCAGCTTCAGGTACCGCTGTCACGCATGGGGTCCATTTGGGACTCAAGAGTCACTATGGAACATGGCCTGTCATGACCTTCTTTGCATAAGGTACTTCTGAGGGTCCCTGAACATCTTTCTGCATGAAGGGAAGGCCACTGTGGAGCTGACAGACAGACAGACACACTCAGCATGGGTGCACGGGAAGCAGACAGATGTGTGTGCGTTACTGGGTCCCACCAGCCTGGGTGACATTCTATAGACTCTGTGACTCCTGTGTTTGGAGCCAGGCTGTGTCTGCAATCCACAGTCAAGTCAAGGATTATCTTGAAATTCTAACTCTCTTGCCTTCACCTCCTGCGTGCTAAGACTATAGGTATGCAATGCCACACACAATTTATGTGGCACTGGGGACAGAATAGGGGCTGTGTCACTCTAGGCAAGCACACCTGCTGAGCCCCAGCCTCAGCCCTGACAAAATTCTCTGGGATGGGAAACTCAGTGGCCACTGGGGAAGTCTGAGAAGCTAATTGCTCTCTTTCTGCAAGTGTGTGGGCCAGTGGGAGGAAAGGAACTGCGCACCAATGGCCGGTGGACTCGATTTGAAAGCAGCCATGCTGGAGGCAGCTGGAGAATCCCTAGCTGTAATAGTGGTCTCTGATGTGGGAAGCGCCTTGCCAGTGTATGTGCTAAAGATAATCTTTGCATTTGAGACTTAATTATATTGATATAATTATTCTCTTGTCAGGAAGATTGGGTGGTACGGATGTCATATTTGCAACTGAGCAGAAATTGAAAAATTGAAATAGCTTTTTTTTTCTTTCGTTGGGAAGCAGTGGCGTAGGTGGGCTGACTGTGGGAAGTCTGGAGCCAGGAGGTAGGCGTTCATCCCAGGTCAGAAAGCCCAGGTACTGCTTTTAAAAAGTTCCTGCTGTGTGTGGGCATTGGGAAGGCTGCTCCAAAGCTGCCCTTTGTCACTCTTTCTGTTGTCACTAAAGCAGATGACTGTGTATGTGTGTGTGTGTGCGTGTGTGTGTGTGTGTGTGTGTGTGTGTGCGCGCGCGCGTGCGTGCATGCGTGCGTGTGCGTGCGTGCGTGTGTGTGTGTGTGTGTGTGTGTGTGTGTGTGTGTGTAGGCTGTGTGTTTGGGACTGGGAAAGCAGAGAGGGACTTTAAGGAGGTGTTGTTGTTGTTGTTAATTTCCAAATCTCCTCAAAGGCCCAAGGCGGTGTCCCACAGGAACATCACAGACTGATTCAATTCCCTCTTTAACTCCTCCCCAAATGACTCAAAACACTCTCAGCCACCTTCTACCTCCCTGTGAGGATGTCTGCTTGTTTCTTGAGACAGCCTCACTTCTAGCTCCAAATGTCCTGGAACTCACAATGATCCTCCTGCCTCTGCCTCCCAAGTGCTGGGATTCAGGGTGTGCACCACTATGCCTGGCTCAACCGTGAGGGTCTTAGGAGTGTGCCTCCCATTGCGCCTCATTCATCAGAGACTCAGAGACCCCAGGAATCAAATCGGTGACCCCTCTGCACCGTCAGAATCCTTATGCATCTCCTTGTAACCAGAGTGTGTGCAAGAAGAGATGGTGGAGTGCCTGCCCGGCATGCAGGAGGCCAGGATTCTAACTCCAGCAGGGTTTAAAGCAGTGCAGTGGGAGACAGGGGTGCTTTTGGAGAGAAAGAGCAAAGATCTAGGTAGGAAGACTTGGAGTCCTAGGTTTGTTTTTAGCCTCTCTTGTGCACAGATGAGCACAGATGGCAATGGGGGATGCTGTGGGAGTTGGGGGATGGGGTGGGGGTTGGGGTGGGGGATGAAGTGGGGATGGCAATGAGGGAAGCGGTGGGGGTTGAGGGAGGGGTAGGGGAGGGGAGGGGGTGGGAAGGGGAGGAGTCAGGGATTGGGGAGGGGGTGAGGGAGGGGGCATCTTTCCTCTGAGTTTATGATGATCTGCAAGTTTCTCTTCTGCTTTCAGAATGTTAGGTCTTTATCACCTAGCTCCCAAAGAAATCCCGTTGCCTGACTGTTAACTTTCCATAAAGCTATAAAGGCCTCCAGGCAACAGCTGGGGGCATTTTTCTTAAACAATCAGCTTGAAATAGAAGAAGAAGAGGAAGAAGAAAAGGGAAAGCTTGCTGGCAGCCACCTGGAGTGAGCGTCCAACCCTTTATTTTGCTGAAGATAGAGAGGGAGGGGAAGAGAGGCCAGGTGCAACATCTAAAGCTGTTAAACTGTCTGTGTAATGGACCCTGGGTTACCTTTAATAGAACCCTAGTGTGGATCAGGTAGCACGCTCAACACAGGACACATGTACATGTCTACATGCACACGTGGCATGGAAATATGACATTAAGAGCGAGCGTCACAGAGTAACAGACTTAGGGATAAGTTGAACCTATGTATGTCTGTCTGTCTGTCTCTCTGTGTGTTCTTGCATGTATACATACATGTGTGCAGGTGCACATTCATGTGTCTGGAAGCCAGACATTGATGTAAAGTATCCTTCCTTTAGTGTTGCTGAATTTGGGAGTGCCCCTCCTTGCTGGACTCCTGCCTGGATCAGGAGCCCTAGGGATCTTCTTGCCTCTATCCTCCCAGTGTTGGGATTACAGGACCTAACCTTGAGTGCTGTCGACACAGACTCAGATCTGCACTCTCATGTGATGGCCAGTTTGCTTTCTTAACCTTTTACAGTGCCCCAATGAGTTCCGTTTGAAGCAGCGGGACACAGAAAGAACCTCCAGTGCTGAGTTTGCTGGGACATAAAACAGCACCCATACACAGGGGCTTAAAACAGCATAGGGGTGCCACCTAAGTCCCCGAGGGCACAAATCAAAAACTCATGGTATCATAGGCCCCTCTGGATGGTTCCTTGCTTCTGGAATAATTTGGGTACTGTTGCTTAGGGACAGTGTTGCATGTGGCCTAGGCTGGTTTCAAACTATCATCTTGTCTTAGCTTCCCTGTGCTGGTATGACAGATGTGTACCACCTGGCCAGGTGCTGGTGATTCAGTATCCCCTGGTTGGCAGATATTGTCCCTCCAGAGCTTAGCTTCTGTGTAGTATGTTCTCTGTCTCCTTCTGTATGTCTCCTGGCCTGCATTTCCCATCCTGTGATAACACCAGGCTTGTCATTTTGTTAGATTAATTATGAGTCTGTGTTAGCTTGTAGCCCCTGTTAAGAACTGTGTAGGCATCTGACATAATCAGGGTTTCTATTCCTGCACAAAACATCATGACCAAGAAGCAAGTTGGGGACGAAAGAGTTTATTCACCTTACACTTCCACATTGCTGTTTATCACCAAAGGAAGTCAGGACTGGAACTCAAGCAGGTCAGGAAGCAGGAGCTGATGCAGAGGCCATAAAGGGATGTTACTTCTTGGCTTGCTTCCCCTGGCTTGCTCAGCTTGCTTTCTTATAGAACCTAAGACTACCACCCCAGGGATGGCCCCACCCACAAGGGGCCCTCCCCTCTTGATCACTAATTGAGACAATGCCTTACAGCTGGATCTCATGGAGGCACTTCCTTAAGGAAGGTTCATTTCTCTGTGATAATTCCAGCTTGTATCAAGTTGACACCAAACCAGCCAGTACATAGGTCCTTTCTATGCATGAGGTAGCACTGGAAGACCTTAATTGGACCTACAAAGACACTGAGCCAGAATCGCCCATCTAAGCCAAGCCTGAACCCTTCACACGATAAAAACCATGCGGGACAGTAAATATTTGCTGCTCTCAAACATTGGGCGCCAAAGTAATTTGTTACATGACAATAAATAACCGATACACAATAAAGATCTGTAATTCTTCATTCGGTTGTGTGGTGCCGGAAAGCAGAGATTTTGGAAATCTTATTGCCTTTTCCTTAAAATTTACGGATGAGAGAGCGTACAGCTCTGGGTGGATGGCGTGATAGATATTTATAAGCCGGAAACATCGATTGCATCTTAAATAACGAAGCTATGGCGATCCTGAGTGCTATTCACTTGGCTGCCCCTGCTGCCATCAGATCCAGTCCAACCTTCCTCAGCTCAGCTGTCACCTACAGGGAGCAGCTGGGGGCAATGGAGGAGGGTTGGGGAGGGAAAGGACCAGAGAGGGAGGTTTTGCCTTGGGCACTCTTGGCAGACTTCACATCTTTTAATTTGATATCTCCTTAGGGGTTCCTCTTAAAGCCAGCTTCCCACAGGGGACACTGTTGGAGCCTGACCTCCACTGGAAGGCTCCATGTCTGGGCTTTTCCCTCAGCCCTGGCTCACCAGTGCCTTCCTGATTGCTGCTCCTCTGGCTTCGACCAGCTGCTCTTCACTCTGGTCTGTTTCACCCCAACCTTGGTGTCCCTCAATGTGGTGACAATTGTCCCCTATGAACCCTCTTTACTGCTTGTATTAGTCAGGGTTACAAAACTAGCCAGTACACTGCTTTCTCCAAGAATCCTTCTGATGACATGCAGGGTTACCTAGGCTAATTACCCTACCTGGGGATCCTGTGCTATCTGTAAAGGGCTTTGACCTTGTAAAGCAGCATCTAGATTAAGCAGGGCCTCTTCTGGCTTCAACTTTCCCATCAAAGGGGAAATTGATTCCCTATTCTATTCACTTATTCAGTTCTCAGTATTAGGTTCCTGGGACTGAGTGGCATGGTATGGTTTCTATTTTCTCTGATTTACCGGCTCCCTCAGTGTGAGCACTGAAATCCTTTCACCTTCAAGAAGGAATGTATTTTTTTTTACTCTTTTCTGGAAAATGAGGTTGCCCTGCCTGTTTGGTACATGTGGCCATTGTACTCCCACGCCCTTATTAGAAAGAATTGGGCCAGTCAGACGTGTAAGGGGGTACCACTTGATATTCCTTCATTATTTTTTCCTTGCAAGAAGCTTTTGTCGAAGAGCAAGAAGTGGCAATGTCACCAGGAAGGGGAGGTGAGAAAGAGGTGACACACTGACACAGTGACCCACTGACATAGTTCCCACAGAGGGTCAGAGTTCTCATGCAGAGACAGGGTTCCCACAGAGGGACAGGGTTCCCATGGAAGGACAGGATTCCCATGCAGGGGCAGGCTTTGTATAGTCTAGAGCAAAGACTGCTGTATGCAGGCCAGGTCTCACTCTGCCCACTTCAGATCTCCTTTTCTAAGAACCCCTAGCTCAGTGAAAGATCCAGCCAGGCTCAAAACTCAAAGCACCGTTCATGTTGAATTACGTGTTGGTTTTCATTGCCATGGAGCCAAAGGATCACATGTGATACTGAGGGACTCTCTATGTATATGAGCTCATGTGTGCACATGCCTTCCACATGTGTGGGAAACCCAAGAAGACTTAGGGCATCAGCCTTCACCTTCAGCTTTGCTTTTAGGCATATTCCAGGCTAGCTGGCGTATGAACTTTCTGGCCTTCTCCTGTCTACCTTCTCCTGTCTTCCCCTAGGAGTATGGGGATAACCAGAGTTTATAATCCTGCATCAGGTCCTTCGTGGGCTCTGGGCACTGAACTCGGTTCATCAGATTGATTCTGTGAGTGCTTTGCCGTTGAGCCATCCCCCTAGCTGCTGTCATTTAGACTTTCCATTACTGTGATAAACAGCTGGGAAGACAAAGAGAGATTATTTATTGTTATTTGTGGCTTCCATCTTAATTATTTTCTTTAACGGCGACTGAAAAGCTCATCAATTTTATGTAGGAATCTAAAACTTGTAATAAATTGATATAAATTGACCACCACCCTAAAATACCTGTTTCTTTTCACCATTGTTAAATTAATCTTAAAAGTAAAGATAGACTTAATCATACGTGGATGTTTGTTAAATAGAAACATCCCATCTTGATCTGCCCCAATACATCTGATTCACCCTAGTATGCTTTCTGTTGCTGTAATAAACACTGTGGTCAGAGCATCTTGAGGAGGAAAGGGTTTATTTCTTACACATCCCAATCATTGAGGGGTGTAAGGACAAAAACTCGAGGCATGAATTCATGCAGAGGCCATGGAAGGTGGCTTTCTGGCTTGCTCTCTGTGGCTTGCCTAACATGCTTTTTAAAATGCAACTCACAAGTTGCTTAGGAGTGGCACTGTTCATATTCTGCTGGGGCCTCCAAATCACTCATTAACCAAGAAAACTCCTCCCACAGACTTGCCTCTGGGCTTGTCTGAACAGTTGAAGTTTCCTCTGCCAGGCACTGCTACATTGTGTCAAGTTGATAAAAACTAACCAGTACAATTGATCCCTTGTCATATTGACACCCAAATGCACCACTATTAAACCATAACCTTTCTTTTCTTACTTGTCTCTAAATATCCCCTGAAAAGTCATATAAAACACAGTACACCCTTAAAAGTGCCACAAACTTTAAATTTTTCTACACTTTTTAAAATTCAAGGTCGCTTTAGAAATTCAAAGTCACTTAATTGTAGCCTCTTTGTAAAATCAAAAACAAATTACATTCTTCCTTAGTCCAAGAAAGGAAAAACCAGGAAACAGCCATGCGCAGATCAAAGCAAAGCCAATCTTCAACAGTATAAATAAATGTGTCCAACATGATCTTGTGGGCTGCAAGGGGCTTAGGTAGTCTTATCTCTCCAGTCATGGCACTCACAGCACACAGCTTATTTCTTGGACCCAGATATGCTTTACTCTCTCTCCCCACTCCTGCCTGTCCTGGGAGGTTGAAATGCAGCCCTAGCACCTCCAATATGCTGGAGTCTCCTGCAACAGATGCCACCTCTTCACCAATGGCTTCTGATCTTTTCAGGAACTCTGACCCTGACACACCATGTTAAGCTCCAGCTTCTCCCCAAGACCCCTTCAACCTTGAGGCTCCCATGTTTCCAAAATCATTACCAGGTGGGAGACCTGTATATTAGAGTTCAGCTGCCAGCTTGCTAGACTGTTTTGGCCTTCCCGAACCACAGATGTGAGGAACCACTTCCCAGAAGAATTTCAGCTCAGGCCCAGCTAATCAGCATAGAGCAAAGGTTTCACTTCAGTAGTGCTGGTCTCTTGTTAATTGCAGCTGATTCTTCAACTCCAGGATGGCCAGAAACTGTAGACTCTTAATTCAAAGCATCACTTAAACAGGCATGACAGAGTCTTTATTTCTCAGACATTATAAGCCAGTCAGTCCTTCATCTTCTTCACCTCCCTGAGCTTATCTTGCAAGGTCCCACAGAACAGTTCATTAAGCTTTGGGCACTCAAATGGCTTTTCTGGTCCAAAGTTCCAAACTATTTTACAATCCTCCCCCAAGAAACATGGCCATGTCTCTCCTAGCAATACCTCACAAGGTTTGCTTTCTACTGCTGGGATGAAACACCATGACCAAAAGAAACTTGGGGAGGAATGAGTTCATTTGGCTTCCATATTCAAATCAAAGTTCATCACTGAGGGCAGTCAGGACAGGAAATTAAGGCAGGAGCCATGGAGGGTGCTGGTTACTGGCTTGTTCCCCCATGACTTGCTCAGCCTGTCTTCTTTTATAATCAGGGTTCTTTCTTATATAAATTCAGATCACCTGCCCAAGGTTGATACTGTCTTCAGTGGGTGGAGCCCTCCCACAACAATCATTATCAGGACCCCCCTCCCCCCCCACACACACAGACACGCCAGTCTGATGGAGGCGATTTGTCATCTGAGATTTTCTCATACCAGATCTCCTACTTTGGGTCAATGTCTTAGGGTTTCTATTGCTGTGAAGAGACACCATGACCGTAGCAACTCTTACAGAGGAAAACATTTAACTGGGGCTGACTTACAGTTTCAGAGGTTCAGTCCATTATCGTCATGGCGGGAAGCATGGCAGGATCCAGGCAGACATGATGCTGAAGGAGTTAAGAGTTCTACATCTTGATGGGAAGTCATCCTGGAGAGAGACTGTCCCTTCCACACTGGGCAGAGATTGAGCACTAGAAGCCTTCAAAGGCCACCCCTACAGTGACACATTTACTTCAACAAGGCCACACCTATTCTAGCAAGGACACATCTCCTAATAGTGTCATTCTCTGTGGGCCAAGCATTCAAATACATGAGTCTATGGGGGCCAAACCTATTTAAGCCATTAGAGTCACATTGACAAAAACAACAAAACAAAACAAAACAAAACAAAACAAAAAACTAACCAGCACACACTACTTTGTTGCCCAAAGAAAAAGAAAATCTTGTGTATATTTCCCCCCAGTCCTAAACATTTGTTCTTCCAAGGACCCAGACCCTTGGGCTCTCTGCTGCTTACAGCGTGTGTGGCCTTGGATTTAAATACGTTCTTGTTACCATTGGATCCCATACAGTGTCCAGGATGTGCTCTGTGATGGGCAGAGGGGCACAGTGGTAAGAGTTCATGACAGAGCAAGGTTGCTTACCTTGTGGTAATCAGTGATCAGAAAGAGAGACAGGAAATGGACAGGGCAAGAGACCGTGCCTGAGGACACACTTCCAGCGACTGACTTCCTCCAGCTAGTCCATCTCCTAAAGTGCCTACTGATTCTCCAAACACCCACCCCGCAGCACGGGAGTGACACTTCACACTGAAATCCTATCAGGGACCATCTGTCTACTCGTATTCTTTGAGGACGCAGGGGGCACTTCTGGGAAGATTGCCATCACTTGAGGCGTGATAAGGTCTGGCTTTCTGGTTGCCGCTGACAGGCAAAGCAGCACAGGGCAGTCTGGGGCTGAGACACTCGACTGGGTGGTGAAGAGAAGACTCTTGGACCCCTGGTTGCTTGAGTTTGTGCAGTGACCCATCAGACACGCCTGTCCCAGCTGAGGAGGAAGGGTTAGATATTTACTGGCCCTGTAAACATATCTTTCTACTACTTTCTTTTTGTTGGTGTTTTTATTGAGAGGGGATGTATTTGTAGCCCTGGCCATCCTGGAGATATCTATGTTAAACCAGGATGGTCTAGAATTCAACGATATCTGCCTGCCTCTGTTTCCTGAGTGCCAGAATTAAAAGGTGTGTGCTGCCACACCTGGCTCCCTGACTCTTTTGGTTTGCCTGTGGGACCTGCTAGGGTTTGAATCTGATTGTTCCCAGAAAGACCAGTGTTTGTCTCCAGAGTATAGAAATGGTCAAGGGGTTAATGTTTTACACACACACACACACACACACACACACACACACACACACACACACAGGAGTTCTTTCTCTCAGAGGACCAGCCTCCAGAGTGGCTTTCTAAAAGGGACTCTGGCACCTCCTTGATCTCCCTAATGGTGAAGCTTCTGTCTTTCCTTCTTGGGTCAGAAAGCAGCAAGATGGATGAACTTCCAAGGCTGTTGTGAGATCTGTTCTGTGGAGCAAACCCTGGTGCAGGCGAGCTGAACCTTGAGAGGCCACCTCAGGGGCAAGAAGCCTGATGGGGAGGTCCCGTGTGTCTGTGAGAACAAATATTGTTTTCTGTTTTCCCACTTTCAAGGGTGTGGCCTTTGGCAGAAGCCACACACATGGGGTGCTGTGCCCTTGGAGTGGCAGAGCCATGTGCCAAAAGAAAGCTCTTCCCTATGTAAATTATCCAGTCTCGGGTGTTCCATTATAGCAACAGAAAGTGAACGAAAATCAGATCTTTGATGAGTCTCTCTGCGTCTGTTATTGCACCATAAAAATAGAACGAAATAGAGAGTTTTCAGGATGGATGAGGGGAGGACCTCGTGGAACAGCGACTGCATGCTCCCTGGCTTTTCTTCCTGCTGCTGATAGCCGGCTCCCGAGGTCAGGTAGAGGGGGCTTCCGTTGCAATGAACCAGAGAAATGGAGCCCATTTTCCAAGTTTCTGATAACACACCAAATTCATAGTTTCTGCAGAGAATCTGGAAAATCACAAAGAGAAAACATGAGCATGTTTTGTTAGTTCATGCCAGGGAAAATAGCCACAGCCAGTAATTTACTATAACATGATGTTCTGTTCCCACGGTGCTTGGATCTAAGGGATCTTAATTAATATTAAGCGAGATAAGAGATTTCAACCATTCAGGAGAACACCAGTCTGAATAAGGACTTTAGGAATGAACTCAGCAATAGTCATTGTATGTTCAGGTATGTTTCAAACATGTTAGATAGATAGATAGATAGATAGATAGATCGATCGATCGATAGATAGATAGATAGATATGTGTGTATGTGTGTGTGTATATATATATACACACACACACATCACATATCTATACATATACAGTATGTACGTGTATGCATGCATTTCAGAATGTTTCAGGGCTCTTTTGAAATCCTCCTGTCTGTGTGACATTCAGAGTCATTTGGATTTTGGATTAGAACAGGAGCTGGGGGTGATCATGGTGAAGCCTATAAACCTAGCAGGAAGATGAAAATTTCAAGGCCAGCCTGGGTTACAGAGTTGAATTTAAAAAAGATTTGCCAGTTGCCGATTGCACACATATCAATAAATGCCTGCTTGTATTTACTAAGCAAGCCACTGGCACTGGCTCCATGTGTATCACCTATTCACTTGAACACACACAACCTACTGAGCAGGAAGCTTCTGTCTGTTCTTACTACTGTACCGGAAAATGGCAAGATGGTTGAATTTCAAGGATGTTGTGAGATCTGTTGTCAGGCAAACCCCAGATGAGGTGAACTGAAGCTTGAGAGGCCTCCTCAGGGGCACGAAGCCGGAGGGAAGAGCTCCCGTGCATCTCAGGCAGATGAAGGTCTCTGGGGAGCAGGGTTCTCTGGGTAAAGAAACAAGCAACAAACAACAGCTTTGGTATTAGCCTCTAATTGAATGTCACGAGCAGAGCCCATCTTAATTGCTAGCATTAATTATCGTCTGAACTGCTTCCCACACAGCAACTGTGCATAGGGTGCCCCGTGGAGAGCAGCAGTCTAGAAGTCTAAAGGCCTCCCAATTCCTGTGAGCAGTGCAGGGCCAGAAGCTCACATTGCCCAGTGTTGTCTTTATCTTGGTAAACTTGATGGGCAGGCATCCTATGCGCATCATCCCTGCCCTTTCCTTTGCCGCCAACAGTTACATAGTAACACTGACTATTTCCACCCTAAGGATGCACCTGCCTTCCATGGGCCAGACATCAGCAGGGCAGGTGTATCAGGTCCCGTGACAGTGTTAGCTCTGTGGAAACTGGTACACAGTAGGTGCTCAGTAAATGTGACTTGACTACAAAGATGCGTGATTGGATAAGAGGAGTATGTAGTAGGCACTGGTGCATATGGAAGCCATTTCTGTCCGTGTTTTTTTCCCTGCCTCACACTGTAGAGCTGTCTGGGGGTGGGGTGGGCTCCTGTGGGGTTTTCTGCCATGCATCTATCTAACTACCCAAAAGGCTTATATCAGACTAGTGTTGCACCACTGAGCCTTTCCATGCTCCTTGCTAACTGTAGAGGATCCTGAGCTCGTACAGAGCCTCAGAACACAGCTGTGCTCTTAAGGGGCGACTGAGACAAACTTCACTGTGCCCAGATATGATCACCACACCAGCAGGGCATCTGTCCCTGGAAGGCATAAGGAGGCAGGGGGTCCCAGCTTGAGCCAGGTGCCTCCAATTGGCCCCTTCATTCTGTGTGTCTTCTCTAGGTTGTGACAGGGTGAGGGACCTCGTTTTGTCTGCCCTGGGCTGGCTGCTGGGGTCTGCAGTGTTGAGACTGATGTCTTGGTCTTCATAATCTGCAGATGCCCCCAGGTTCCTAAACTGAAGCAGGAAAGCTCAGCTCTGCTGACTGGTGATTGCTGGTTATACAGCTTCCTCGCTCTGGGGTGGTCCCTGGCTCCAGAGTGCTCCATTGATCTGCCGTGCTCCCTCCAAGTCTGTTGTCCACAGGCAGCAAGCAGATAAAGAATGGGCATTGAAAGTCCTTGGTCCAGGCCATGGCCAGCTAGTCTTCAAGTCTTCCTGCTCCGCCTAGGTAGCCCATTAGCTTTGGACAGACTTACACATTCCAAGCTTCTTATTCTGGGTTTGGCTTCCCCAATGAAAGGGTAACAATGTTGCCCTGGCAGAGGTTCCTCTTCTGGGAATGTGAAGTTAGCAATGCCACCAATGGTTGATCCCCACCCCCATCAGAAATTTAACTACTTTACCTGCTACCCTGATTCACAATGAAATTGACAGGAAGGCAGATCAGCTGTGTGAGTTGCTGAAGGTCACACAGTCTCCAAGCCACACCACCGAGATTCAACTCTGTAAAGCTGCCGAGTTCAGAACCCATGAGGTTACAGATTTACCTCAGCTCAAGTCCCACTCTCCTGCCCATCTGCTTAGTTCTGCTCCTGCAGTGCTCTGTCTCAATCTTGGAAGCAGTGGTGCTCCCACAGTGCTCTGCCTGAGCCTGGGAAGGGATGGTGCTCCCACAGTGCTCTGCCTGAGCCTGGGAAGGGATGGTGCTCCCACAGTGCTCTGTCTGAGCCTGGGAAGGACTGGTGTTCCCATGGTGCTCTGCCTGAACCTGGGAAGGAGTGGTGCTCCCATAGTACCTGAGCCTGGGAAGGAATGGTGCTCCCACAGTGCTCCGGAGCTTCTGGGAATCAGCCTCAGACACTTCCCCAGCTGTGTCTGAACTGACACGCTGGTGACCTTTACATCACAGCCCCCTCCACTGACCTGATGCCCTTGTCTGGCTGCTGGTTGGGGGCTGGGGCTGGGCCCCAGCTTGTCCCTTACTTGCCTGTCCTGAGGTTAACATTCATGGCTGGAAGCCTCAGCTGAAGTGTAAACTGGCCCTGCTCATGCCAGCCTTGCCCACACAGGCCTACTTCTGACCACATTGTTCCTCCCTTTAGGCTCTGTGAAGTCCTGGCCTGGCTTGGTTGGGCCACACCTACTGAAGTACTCAATCCTTAATGCCATCGTTAAGGTTCTAACTCAGTGAGAAAGGGGAGGCCAGTCCACAAAGGGATGTCCATCTGTTCCCGTGATGGGAAACAGCTGTGGTCCTTGCTGGATTCCGGGTTTGAGCACAGCCAGCCCCATAGAATGGGGTCACATCTTGGCTCTGCAGCCTCCAGTGATGTAAATGTCCCCAGTTTCTTCAGAGAGGCCTGGAAATCTGTCTGTGGTCACTTGGCCTCTGGAGTTATCAGAAGGTCTGAGAGTTTACTCAGACCTGACTGTAATCTTCACCCTACACACCCCTCATCATTAGGTATCTGTGTGTTTCCTTGAATAGCTAACCACAAAGAAACATCAGATGATCAGATCAGCTTTTAAAAAAAATCTCTCCACCTGTAACATAACTGAGACTCCAAGTCCCACTCAAAAAGTGTGTGTGTATGTGTGTGTGTGTGTGTGTGTGTGTGTAGTATATGTGGTGCTTTGTATATAGTGTGTATGTAATACATGTGATGTTTTATATGTATTGTGTATGTGTGTATAGTGTATGTGGTGTTTTGCATGTAGTGTGTGTTTAGTGTACATGGTAGTTTTATATAGAGTGTATTGTGTGTATGTGATGCTGTGTGTGTATGTGTGTGTATATATTTGTGGTGCTTTGTATGTAGTGTGCATGTAGTACATGTGGTGTTTTATATATAGTGTATACGTGTGTGTAGTATATGTGGTATTTTGTATGTACTATTGCATGTATGTGAGAATATGTGTGTATATATATATGTGGTGCTTTGTATGTAGTATGTATGTAGTACAGGTGGTGTTTTATATGTAGTGTGTATGTGTGTGTAGTATATGTGGTACTTTGTATGTAGTATGTATGTAGTACAGGTGGTGTTTTATATGTAGTGTGTATGTGTGTGTAGTATATGTGGTATTTTGTATGTAGTATGAATGTGTATTTAGTGTACATGGTAGTTTGTATGTAGAGTGTGTGTATCTGTGTGTGTAGTGTACATGGTAGTTTGTATGTAGAGTGTGTGTATCTGTGTGCATAGTGTACCTGGTGGTTTGTGTGTGTGGTGTGTGTATGTTGTGTGAAGTGTGTATATGTGTGTGTGTTGTGTGGTATGGTGCGTGTGTATGTAGTGTGAGGTGTATGTGTGTATGTGTGTGTGGTTGCTATGGATTCCGGGTCACAGTCTTCTTGGTAGTTCTGTTTGCTCCATACCATTCAAGGATGCTGTCCATATTGCCACAGCCCTTGCTTCTGTTAACAACTGTCTAATGACATCAAAGTGATGTTCTGTGATCTCCGTAACCATCCCCAAAGCTGGGTATAGCTTCTGGATTTCAGACTCTCATTTCACTGGCTGCACTGCCCCCGAGCAAACTCATGTTCAGGGCCCTGCTTTGCCTTCTGATCCATCCTGTGGAATTAATTTCCAAAAGAGAGATTCTGAATGTAGCCAGATGATTCTCTAACTTGAGGTATCTGGTGCATTGTGGGATATAACAGTATCTGGCCTTGACCTGACACATGTCACAGTATACCCCAAGGCATGGTTGCCATCTCTTTCTCCAGACTCAATCCTAAGTCTCCGGGGGGCAACTCACCTTCCATCAGCAAGCTTTGTGTTAAGGGATAAACTGAATGACAGATGCCTCGTGGACATCAGATATTTCCCAAAGAGTCAGGACAGAATCAAGTCACGGCACCACCAGAGAGTACTGATCTCAGTGGATGAGTACTGATCTCAGTGGATGAGTACTACAAAGACAATCAAAAGTACTAAATACTAGCACCCTTGCTAAGTCCTTGCTCTTGAAGGTCTCCGTTGCTCAGCTCTGAAGCAGGATTGGTTTTCATGACTTCCCTACCAGGCTCTCGGTGAGGAAGTCTTTGGTCACGTGACTAGTGCTGGCCACAGAAAATGCCCCATAACTGCCTGCCAGGTCTGTCACTCTGCAGGGGGCCCCACCAGGCCATCCCACTTTGTATAATTCTTAGGTTCAGTTTTATTGCTGTGTACACCATGACCAAGGTGACTCTTACACAAGAAAACATTGCTTACAGTTTCAGAGGGTAGGTCTAGGGTGGTCATGGTGTGGAGTGTTGCAGTGTGTAGGCAGGCATAGCCTGGAACATAACCTGCTCTGTGTTGCCCCAAACCTTCCGCACCAGGTCCATCCCATTTACTGATTAATTTAAGATGGCTTTGCATTCAATAAGGAGATAGAGTAAACCCAAGCATGGCTCTGGGCTCCTAAAAACACATATGGATGACCCAGCTTGGGACATCCTGTTCCTGGGACACGCCATCAGGGCCCTCTAGAGTCTATTCCCTATGTAGAACAAGTCATGTCTGCTTGGGACACCCAGGGCTTCACACTCTTCTGCCGTGAAGGCCTGGGAAGGATTTGCTTACATTGCAGAGAGATGGGCTCTGCTCAGGTTGTCCCCTCGCCCCCATAGGCTCTGCTCAGGCTGTCCCCCCCCAATAGGCTCTGCTCAGGCTGTCCCCTCCCCCCACATAGGCTCTGCTCAGGCTGTTCCCTCCGGCCCCCTTCCCCTGGAACTCTGCAGTACTATGGAGTTCTCATGCAAGACCAATGGGTTCTGTGGTCTCTGCCTGCAGGAGAAGTATGTGGAGGAGCTGGCAACTGTGAGACAAACGCTGCAGACAGACCTGGAGACGTCCATCCGACGCATCGCGGACCTGCAGGCAGCCTTGGAAGAGGTGGTGTCAAGTGATAGTGACACAGAAAGGTAACTGGGTGGTGGCCGGGTCGGAGGCGGGGCTGTGCTCTGCAGACCTCTTTTGTCCCTACAAGTCTCAGGCTATATTTGCTGGGAGGACCCCAAAATGCCTGAAGGTTGCTGGTTTGTTCAGATTGAAAGAAGAGGGACACTGTCCCTGTCACCTATGAAGTATGGGAATTGACTTGCTGGACATGAACGGTTGGAAAGTGTCTTAGTCAGGGTTTTATTGCTGTGAACAGACACTATGACCAAGGCAACTCTTATAAGGACAACATTTAATTTGGGCTGGCTTATGGGTTCCGAGGTTCAGTTCATTATCATCAAGGCTGAAACAAGGCAGCATCCAGGCAGACAGGAGGAGCTGAGAGTTCTACATCTTCATCTGAAGGCTGCTAGCAGAATACTGGCTTCCAGGCAGCTAGGATGAGGGTCTTAAAGTCACAGTGACACACTTCTTCCAACAAGGCCACACCCATTCCAACAGGGACACACCCACTCCAACAGGGCCACACTTACTCCAACAGAGCGGCACCTTCTAATAGTGCCACTCCCTGGGCAGAGCATATACAAACCATCACAGAATGAGACCAGTGTGGCATCCTAGGGAAGTGACTTGTCTGGTCTGGGTCTGTGTTTGTTACTTTTTTGTTGCTGTGTCACAACTCCTGGTGTAAGCCACTTAAAGGTGGGCTTGTTTTGGCTTATGTTTCAAGGCTATTGTTCTCTCTCTCTCTCTCTCTCTCTCTCTCTCTCTCTCTCTCTCACTAATAATGATTCCAAAGGTAAAGGAGACAGGAATAGAGTGGCCATGCTCAGGGGTGGAGCAGGCTGTGAGAGAAATCAGAGGCCAGACTTCTCAGCTGGGTAATGAACCAGGATAAGGTCACAGAGCACCCCAGACATCGCCCAGGCTCCATCCTAAGAGCCACTACACCCAGATGGTGCTCACATAAGACGTATCTGTCTCTGTGGCAACAAGACTCACCCTCTGCTTGGGTCCATCTTTCCTGAGCTTCAGGCCATGGCCACCTGAGTGCAGCTCCAGCATTTGTCTCCTCTCATCCTGACCTCTGCATCCGAGGCTGTACATATTCTTCCTTGCTGCATTTCCGATGTCTTTCTTCGTGACTATGTCTCCAGTTTCTACATACCATCAGCCTCATGGTTCCTCAAATTGGAAGGGAACTTTCCTGTGTCTCAGGGGAGCTGTGGGATGTTGGTGTGGTGTCTGAACATAGGTGCCACGCGATGTTCCTGGTACCCAGGAGCACCCCAGGCAGCAGCGAGTGGGGTTGCTCTTGTTGGGGGAGGGGAAAGCATAGACCACAATTCTATTTAAGTGTCCCTCAGTATCATATGACCTTAAACAAATATTCAATCACTTTGATCCTTAGTCTCTTCGTTTCCAAGGTGGATCAGTAAGAGGTAAAAATGCAACTCCTCACACAGAAGCATGACCCTGCAGAGACTCAGACATTGCTTGTTTCCTCTGTCCTTTAATTCATTCATCTATCCATCTGTTTGATTGGTAAGCCTGTCCCATGCCACATATCTCCTTATGACTTTGCGTTTTTCTTCTTGCTTTTTGGATGTCATTTTTCTCCATGTTGTGGTGGGCAGGGGCTGAAGATCTTGTGTGAGATGTTCATTACAGGGCCAGGAGCGTGGATTGGAGAACAGTTCAGGAATGTGGTGGTGTCCGAATTCTGGGGCATGTGTGCAAATGGACAGGCAAATCAAACAAAAGAGTGTGCGGGCTCTGCTGGAATCTAAAAGCCTCTGGCGGCAGGTGACCAGTGGGGTAGGTGGCTCCGGCTCGCAAGGGAGGAGGCAGAACAGACCCATGAGAGGAGAATCTGAGGAGGCAATGCACAAAGACCAAGAGAAATATTCTAGAAAGCGAGATAAGAGCCTTGTAATAGTTTAAGAGAGGAGAGAGTTTAGCTCAGAGCAACGGCCTCCTGAGGAAGGGAGCATGTTGATTGGGAAGACACAGGGCATGCAGCCTGGTGTGCTCATGCCCAGACTAGAACCTGACGTCTGCCAGCTAGGCCACAGTCTCCATGTGTCCACAATCTCCAGAGCAGGGCCACCCTCTGGGAACGATGGTGCACCACACTGCAGGACCGTATCACACTGAGGTCCTGGAGGTGGACTTGCAGGCCCTTTACCTTTCTTTCCCTGTTCTCCACCCCCCTCCCCCTGTCTTTCTCCTCTCACAGAGTTTCCCTGAAACCCGCTGAGACTCTCAGTTCCTCAGATAACGGGGGGGGGGCTAAAGAAATAAAAGATGACTACAGAAAAGTCCTGACTTGTTGCATAGGGCAAACAATTCACTTATCTGCTGATCACTGCTGTCGTAATCAGGGTCTCTGTTACCTTGATCAACACCATAAGCAGCATCAACTTAGTGAGGAGAAGGTTATTTCAGGTTACAGTTCCACATCACAGTTCGTCACTGTCTTAGGGGTCCCCATTGCTGCGAACAGACACCATGACCAAGGCAACTCTAAAAGACAACATTTAATTGGGGCTGGCTTACAGGTTCAGAGACTCAGTCCATTACCATCAAGGTGGGAGCATAACAGCATCCAGGCAGGTGTGTTGCAGGAGGAGTTGAGAGTTCTGCATCTTCATCTGAAGGCCACTAGGAGAACACTGACCTCCAGGCAGCTAGGATGAGGGTCTTAAAGCCCATGCCCACAGTGACACACCTCCTCCAACAAGGCCACACCTAATAGTGCCACTCCCCGAGCCAAGCGTATTCAGCACAAACACCAAAGCAAGTCAGGGCCAGAATTCAAGGCAGGAACTTGGAGGCAGGAAGTGAAACAGAAACCAAGGAGGGGTGCTGCTTACTGGCTTGCTCCTCATGGCTTGCGCAACCTGCTTTCTTGTAGAACCCAGGACCACAAGCCCAGGGATGGCCCCACCCACAATGGGCTAGTCCGAAGTACATCAATAACTAATCAAGGAAATGCACTATAAAATTGCCTACAGGCCTCTCTAATGAAGGCCTCTTTTCAACTGAGGTTCCTCTTCCCACATGACTCTACTTTGTGTCAAGTTGATAAGGAAACAACCAGGACACCCCAGAGGAACATCATTGACTGTCAAAAACAAAAAGAAATACATGTTGTACCATTATGGGTCTACTGCACAGAGCAGGGATCCCAGTTCCTGCCCTGGTGCCAGCAAATTCCCCCTTATCAGCAGCTGCAAACTGCACACTGTGCATTCTTACTGCCTTGAATGAGAAATGTTTGGATTGGAGCCTGAAATATTGGTCCAAGATACTTCTTTATGAAGTCTCAATGAGGATTTAGACCACTGACTTATGGAAGGAAGAAAGAGAAGGAGGAGGAAGAGGAGGAGGAGGAGGAGAAGGAAGAGAGAGAGAGAGAGAGAGAGAGAGAGAGAGAGAGAGAGAGAGACTCTAACAGCCAAGTTGAGAGACTTGTTCTCATTATGCCAGTTCACAATTCTAAGGTTCACCTGGAATTAGAGATCTTAATGGAGCAGGCCTTGCAGGCTGGGAGCCAAGCCACATGCTCAGAAAGTCAGGCAGCACACAGTGTTACTTAAGCTCCCGTGACTCTGCGTGACTCTGCAACAGGACCTGGCATCGTTGGCTACACTGTAGCATCAACCTTCTTAGACTAATGGAGGAAATGTTTCAGTTCTTCCCCGGGGCCTAGAACGTGCTCATTAGTCATGAGAGGAAGGCTACAAAGGGTGACAGAAATTTCCATCTATTCCTGGCTCCAGAATCTGCAGCTGCTCGGCCCGTTGCCTTGCCTGGGGATATGCTAGGGTTTGGAGGGGTCCACATCTTACCCTTGACTTCAGAGTCACAAATAAAAGATGAGGACTCTGGGAGCGATCGTGTACTTGGGGGCGGGGTGAGTGGCTGCTGGGTGATTTCCAACTCACGTGCTCTAACAACTGGTCTGACATCAGGCTGTGGAGGAGACCTGGACATATCTGGATGGAACCAGAGACTGGCCTTCTAGGGACACATTGTGTATCAACAACTCACTGTTGAGCCTTGGCTCTGGCCCAGATGTGAAATTCCCTGCTGCATGAGGTGACTGTCCCCCCAGCCCTTTTCTTGAAGCTGCCCTCCATGAGTGCTGAACATGTCCTTTTCTGGAAGAACAGCTTGAGTGAACTCTCTGTTCACCCAAGGAGGTTGACACCCAGTTAGAGTCACAGCATGGGTCCCTGTGCCCTCTGGCAATAAATGAATGTTACAGGTTGCCCTGCTTTCTGAGAAGGGTTGTAACCAACACCCAGCTGACAAGATAGAGGCAGAGCTCCCACGATTCACCATGTCTATTTGCAACATTGCCGGAAACGGTGGTAATGGCCCCTTGTGGTTCCCTCTCTGGAGGACAGTTGTTACTGCTTGGCACACGCTGCCCTTTCACGGTCACCGGGCTCCTATCATTATCTTTTACAAACTACAGATAAGGAAGCTGAGTCCCATGGGTATCTAAAGTCTCACTGATGCATACTTTAAGCCACTAAGCCATGACTTGTTTCTGGAGTTGGCCTCACTCCCCCCACCCCCTTGCCTCCAATGCCAGTCAAAGGCAGCTTTGTTACCACATAGGACATGCTGACTGTCCTTCACCTCTTATCAAGGTCTCTGTTCCCTTCTGGGCTGCCATGGTGGTGAGCTCACGTCAGTCACTGACACGGAGCAAACGAATCCGGGCGTCACTTCCCAGCCTGTAATTGCATTTAGACTGCGCCTGTCTGGTGAAAGGTACCCAGGAGGAATACATCTGAAGACACTTAATCAATTACCTCGATGCTTGCCAACATCTGTTTAAAAATTCCTGGCACAGGCTCCCTTTGCAAAACCACACTGGCCAAGATGAGAGAACTGTAGGCATCAGCCCAGGGCAAGGGGTTGAGATTCCCAGGGTTTTGCAGCCCATCAGATCAGTACCACGGACAGAGCCTCAGTTACACGGCAGGCTAGATCAGCACCATGGACAGCGCATCTGGCCTCCACCCTCTAATTACCCTTTCTTAAGAAGACTGCTCTAAGCACAGGCATTGGCAGGAGTGGAGGGTGGGGGTTGTAACAATGGTGGCTACGGTCTTGTTTCTTGTGAGATGGTGGCTTACGTGTTACAGTCATGATGCACGGAAATCCCAGATCTCCCTGCTCAGCTGCAAATAATCATGGTTTGGACCATCAGAGTCGTCTTCTGGCACGAAGGCCAACTTTATATGGAGGTGCTGTTTACAAAGCTGTGTTTCCTCTTCTGTCAGCTGATGTCTCGCCTGCTGAGCCCATTGGGAAGCCATGCAGACAGGAAGCACACAAATGGGACTCACACACTCGGTGGGGTTTGCTCCTACAGACTGCGTCCAAAAGCATCACACATCCAGGGTAGAACAGCAGAGACAATAGTGAAACATGACATCAGGAAGTGCCCAAGTCTCAGGGGAAAGGGTCCCTCCAGGAGGAAGTGGTTTTGAGTTCCAAGTCCCCAGAGTCATCTTCAGAGATCAAACCTGGATGAGTGTCGGTGCCCATGTATACTCGGTTGCTGAGCTGGGCAGACTGTGTGGAGCAGTGACGGTAATGAATGGTATCCAGTGTCCAAGCTAGGAGCGTGGATTCCAAATGGAGAGAATGAGACTGCTGACTTCCTGCGTGGCTCACACTGAGAGGGAAATGAGGTTTAGCCTCTTGGCATTAGACATTTGGTTGTGAGCTCTGGGGACCCTACTATCCTGTCTCCATGCATGGAAGACATGTTCATGGTCCTCTGGAGATACATGCTTGGAAAAAGGAAGCATCTAAGGAAGCATAGCTTTAGAGGAAGAAACGAGAAACAGTGGATACACCCTCTTCAGACCTGCCCAAATCCCTGCAGACATTGTGGCTGGAGGTCCAGCCTGAGCACCAGAGTAAAGGCAACTTAGATGCAAGGGTGTACTTTTGTCTGGATTCCCATTTGAGGGCAGTGGTACACTGACTACCAGTGTGTCTTGTTGTCTCCACAAAGCTGGGTTTGGAAGTTCAGTGGCCTTGTGAATGGTATACCATCTTCATCTCTAAATTGAGGCAGATGGTGTGGGCAGAGTGTGTAAACATGTTTCTCCCTGGAGAATAGCTACTTGTATAATTATATTAGGAGTTTCCCACAGTGCCTCAGGAAGCCATCCTGCCAGAGTCAAATCTGTTGGCTTCCCAAAGACTATGAGTGAGGCAGGTGCCAGGCAGTTGTCAATAAAAATAAGATTAATGTCAGTGATGCCAGTTGCATTTCAAAAAATATTTTTTCTGACTGTTTTACATACATATATGTCTGTTCCTTGTGTGGGTGCCCTCAGAGGCTAAAAGAGGGTGTTGGATCCCCAGGGACTGGTGTTACAGACAATTGTGAACCACAGTGTAGGTTCTGGAAGTTGAATCCAAGTCCTCTAGAAGAGCAGCCCATGCTCTTAACCAGAGCCCTACCTGCTAGTCATGTTTTTAAAAAGCATTGGTAACGGTTGCTCCTGTTCTCTGGGATCTGCACTAAACAATCCACAAGGGTTACTTCACTCTGCTCCATGGGCAGAGGCAGAGGCTCGTATATTGTTAGTCAACTGCAGTTTGCAGAGGAAAACGGGAGGCTCGGAGAGGACAACTCTGTACCCTACAACCATACAGAAGTGAAGGGTAGACATGGCAGGCAAACCCAGGTGTATGTGCTAGAGACCATGTCCCCCCAGGCCTGGCTGTACAACTACATTGTCTTGTGTCTCCTTCTAGTGTCCAGACGGCAGTGGACTGTAGCAGCCGCAGCGGGAAAGAGGGGTAAGCAAACCACAGAGCATTTGAAGGCAAGCCCTCGGCTGTGTGTGTGCATGGCAAGCCCTCGGCTGTGTGTGTGCAGTGGGGAAGGAGAAGGGTCACACCCATCACAGAGCTCTCTGTAATTAATGCCTGTGAGGCTCTGGCTTCATGGTTTAGCACGTGCCTTACAGGAGTGCAAACTTGTGTACCTGTGTGACATAGTTTAGATACATGGAAGACATGTGTTATCATGCCATTACCCACCACCACCTTCAATGGCTCCCTGCTGCCCAGAACCGACTTTATAGGTGGACACTTGTGTTCCACATTGACCTTTGATCCCCTCTTCATCCCGTGAGTTCTGCTTGCCTACTTCCTGAACTCTCTTCCCACCAAACCCTCACCTTCCCAAGGCTCACCTGCCTCACTTCCTACCTTTTCTTCCTGGAAGGAAATGGAGGCTCCTTACTTAACCCGGAAGCTGGCCTTCTGCCTCTCTCTGTAGTAGGGCTAATGGAGCCTTCATTTCGTGGCTGCTCTCCTAGGAAGCAATCTTGAGGACAGGATTAATATCAAGTTTATGTATGCAGCCCTGTCCTGTGGTGGTTGACTTAGTGGCAGATAAACATACCACACACTTGTAAGTGCCTGGACCTGTACACACAAATATATCAAACACTTCTGCATGCATGGGCTCACTTGTACACACACATACATACAGATATGCACACATACACACTGACACAGACACCCACAGAGACAAACACACAGATACACACACACAGATACACACACAGAGAGACACAGACAGACATACACACATATACTCTCACACAGACACATGCACATAGACAGAAACACAGTCACACACACATACAGACACACAGATGCAGACAGATACATACACACATACTTACTCACATAGATACACACATTCACACATCCTCTCACACACACAGAGATACATTCACACACACACACACACACACACACACACACATATACACAGAGAGGGGGGGAAGGGAAGGGGCAGAGGGTGAGAGAGGGAGAGAGAGAGAGTCCAGCTTGCCAAGGAGATTCCCATAAGGCAAATGAGGATTGAAGATTTTCACCCCTTGCATATCCCATGAACATATTATTTGGTACAGAATTCAATGGCAAGCTTGATCCTCAAGTCAGAGAGGCCTTAACACACCAAGTCTTTAACACTCCAGTTGGTGTGTGTTTGTGTGTGTGTGTGTGTGTGTGTGTCCAAGAGTGCTGCATTTAATAGAAATGGTATTAGAATAAAAGCAAGTGGTTTCCTTCCAGACTTCAGGCATGAATCAGGTGGCTTTGGCTAAGACCCAAGTTGTCCCCTCCAAACGCCAAAGCTTCCTCCCACCTCACAGGCCATTGCCTGTCTGTAGCACAGCATGTAGAGCACTCTGAAGGGCCCAGACTCTGGTGTGGTGGCCACTGTGGTCAGTGTCCTACCTTTGCCTTCTAGGGACAACGTCTCTGTCATCAGCTCCCAGCCAGAGGGCAGTCTGCAATCCTGGATGAGCTGTTCCCTGTCCCTGGCCACGGACTCAGTGAGAATCCCCTCTGGACAGTCAGTGGTCAGCAGCTCTTTCCACAGTCCCAGGTAAGAGCCTTGCCCTGTGGCCTGCCCTTGGCCGACAGCTCAAAGACTCCTGCTTGCAGGCTGACCTTCATGACTTCCACTTCCTGTGCTTGGGGCTGGTGACACTGCCCAGCTGTGTGGCTTTAAGTAGGTCACTTGACCTCTCAGGGCCTGAGAAGTGTGGAGTCTGGCACTGTTTACTGACTTGGAAGATGGTCAGGATGCAGCTGTAACACTGTAACACTGTAACGCTGTAACGCTGTAACACTGTAACACTGTAACACTGTAACACAGACCTCTGTTTTGAATAGCACTGCTTGAGCAAAGGATAACTAATCTTTATCACTGCTTCTGTCACAGGTGTCAGACTAGCGATTCTTTGGTTTATAAATAAGCATGGTCAGTTACGTTTGTTTCAGTTTTGGATGACATTCTTGAGTGGAGTCATAAAGAAAGTTGAGCTAAAGCGAGGCACAGAGCTGCAATGCCTGGGAGCTCAGCTGCTCTGGAGGCAGGAGGTTGAGGAAGGAAGATTTCTTAAGCTGAGAAATGTGAAGCCAGCCTTGTAATATGGCAAGCTGCTGACTTTATAAGGAGAGAAAAGTATATTGAGCTGTGTTTCTCAGAAAGAAAAGTTATTTTTTTTATCGTGAATGCAACTAAGATTGTGTAATCCTGGGGCTAGAGAGATGGCTCAGCACTTGCCAAGGACCTGAGTTCAATTCCCAGCACCCACATCGGGCAGCTCACAACCACTTCAGCTCCAGGGGATAAAATACCTTTTGTTCTAGACTCCTAGACTCAACTGCATTCAAGTTTTAGTTCCCACACACAGACACACAAGCCAACTAATAATTATTTATAATAATTAAGCATTATACTTAAAGCTTTTTGATTTATTTTGCTTTTTTCTGATTATAATGTGATTACATCATTTCCCCCTCCCCTTTCCCCATCCAAATCCTCCTATGTAACCAACCCTCTTTGCTCTCTTCCAATAGTATGACTTCTATTCCACTAATTGTTATATATATACAAGAGAGAGAGAGAGAGAGAGAGAGAGAGAGAGAGAGAGAGAGAGAGAGAGAGAGAATGTAGTCCTAAATATATAAATACAATCTTACAATCTGCTCGGTCTGCATAATCCTAGTTGTACCTGTACGTTTTCAGGGTTGTCTATTTGGTATTGGATACCCAGTTGGTGTGCTCTTCCTGATCAGGGAAAGACTATTTCTCTGGCTCGAAGCACTCCTTAGTTGTCTACAATTCTTTGTGTAGGGTTGAGGACTTGCAGGCTTCCCCCCATGACCGCCCATCCACTTTAGCGTGTCTGCTGATGTCTTTCTTGTTCAGGTTATGTTAGGTGGCCATGTTGATGAGACTCCATGCATGTAGCTTCTGACACTCCTTGGAGAGGAAATCTCACAGCAAGCTCCCAGATCCTCCCGCTCTGGTGTCCTTTCTGCCCCCTCTTCTGAAATGTTCCCTGAGCCTCAGATGCAAGAGTTGTATTATAAATGTTTCCACTGAGACTGGGCTCTAGAACGCTGCATTTTGATTGGTTGTGGTTTCTTCTGTAACAGTTGCCATCTGTTGCAAAGAGAAGTATCCTTGATGAGGGGGGAGGACTACACTTACCTGTGGGTGTAAGGAGGACTGTTTAGAGTGTAGTTAGGGATTGTGCTGGTTTAATAAAGTGATGGCTGTAAGTTCTCCTCCAATGTTCATGGCTTCCCTCTAGCGCTGGGTAGTTAAGCTAGTTGCTAGTACAGGGCATGGCTTCCCTCTTATTCAGCAAGGCTTAAGAGCAATCAGAGAGCTATTGGTTACTTCCAAGGGGTGTGGACCACTACTGCACCTCAGTGTGAACATACACTACTGCACCTCAGTGTTATCCTGCTGTGCTGATTAGTGTTACAGTTCATAGGCATCAAAGCTGGGTATGAATGTTGGTTGCTTGCCTCCGTTGTAAGCTTGAATGGCACCTTCTGTACCGTGAAAGCTTGTCCTCAGGTGGAGCCATTCAGGTCAGTTCTAAGTCAGTAGACGCTCAGGGTTCTCTAGGCTCTGTGTCTGAAGTGCACGGTGTCTCCAGCAATAGGGACTTATCTTTCACTTTTGGGAGGCTGCCAAAGGCAATAGCAAAAGCCTTTGGGAGTTTCTTAGATAACCCTGACCAAAAGCTCAAAGGGGGAGCTTCCCATGTGTGGTGCTGGGGTTTATCTTAGATAGTCGTTGGCTCTTGGAGACAGCATTGTGAGCCCAGATGACAGTCTTTTATTTAAACTATGTTTATTTAGTCACGTGCTTGATAAGTGTTTTCACATAGACAGTTAACAGTGTGATTCCTAATGGCTGTTCTTCCTCTTCCTCTTCTTTGTATGCATCTTCCTGCAGTCCCCTGGTTAGAGGCTCCCCCAGTTCTCCTATTAGGTCACTTCTATTAGACTATCACCCCGCACCCCCGCCCACCCTGTAATGGTCCTGTTTCACTTCTGCAGTTACCCAATGTCTTAGTTACAGTTTTACTGCTGTGAACAGACCCAGGAAAGTCTTATAAGGACAACATTTAAATGGGACTGGCTTACAGGTTCAGAGGTTCAGTCCATTATCATCAAGGCGGGAGCATGGCAGCGTCCAGGCAGGCATGGTACAGGAGATGCTGGGAGTTCTATATCTTCATCTGAAGGCTGCTAGGAGAATATTGGCTTCCAGGCAGCAAGGATGAGTGAGGGTTTTAATGACCATACCCACAGTGACACACTTCCTCCAACAAGGCCACACCTCCTAATAGTGCCACTCCCTGGGCCAAGCATATATAAACCACTATACCTGAGGATCTGTACTGACATCTGAAGACCTGGAATTGGGAGCCTCTGGTGAAATGGAACCTGACTTTTGTCTCTCTGGGTCCCTGGGTCCTCCACTAATATGATCCTCCTCCATGATCTTTTCTAGTTCCATCCATTTGCCTGAAAATTCATGGTTTCATTCTTCTTTATGTTCCACAGTGCACATGGGTACCACGTTTTCACTTCTCATTGTTTGTTGGAGGACATTTATGTGGTGTCTGTTTCCTGGTTACTGTGAATAGAGCAATGAAAATGACTATAGCTAAGCAGAGATCTGTGGGATGGGACGTGGAGTCCTTTGGCACATGCCAGGGAGGGGAGTGTGGCTATGTCATATTGTAATTTATTTTAAGACCCTGCTCTGTAGTCAGTGCTCACTGCTATAGAAGAGACCAAAAGGGGAGGGTTGTCAGTGCATAGTCTGTAGTCGGTACTCATTCTTCCAGACCTTTGTGTCTGGCTGTGTGAGCTGGGCAAGTCTCTTGACTCCTCTGCTCCCGTGTCCTCACTATGAAGCCGGGGACATTGTCACATGTCATGAGATGAAGGCTGCACACGCTGGCTTCACAGCGTCTAGAAAGAGATCTACCACAAAGCTGTGTCGGTAGCACGAGCCTCTACCCAGTGCTCTGAGGAATTCCAGGAGTGGGTGGCTCCGCTCACCTGTCACAGAAGATGATCTGAGAGCCAGAAAGAATACACAGGTCTGACCCTCACTCAGGCAGGGCATCCCCAGTGGCCCAAGTGGCCCCTGCTAGTCCTAGATCGGGTTTTTGTGTCAATTTTTTTTTAAATTAACTTACAGACCAGTGGATTTCCAAGGCTTTGTCATGCATTCTGATTTTTTATTAGAGTTATTAGTTTTAGTTTTATTAATCCCCCCACCTTCTCCTCTATAATACTTCCTGTCTTTACTGAAACATTTAACCATTAGGCGTTTGCCTCTCTCCTTTCATGGCCCCTGTGTTCTACTGTTCCCTCTGATTTTTGTTTGGATTGGAAGATTTCAGGTTTCCATTACAACTTTTTCGTGCACGCTTCGTTTTTGTTAACCCCCCCTTCCTCACCCCCTCTCCTCCTATGCTTATACCCCTCCATCTCCATTTTACCTCATCCGCTTTCATTTTACTTGTATTTTACCACCCCCACTCTTAAAATGTCAGCCCCATTTCTGGTTTCTTAGCTCCCAGATACGTCCTTGTTAAGCATACACAACAAAAGAGTTAAAGTAAGTATTCCCACGAGTTGGGTCATGCAGAGTTTGTCTTTGGGGTCAGGGTGATGTCATTTCCTGTAAGTTTTCCCAGTTCCATCCGCTTATCTGTGAACTTCATAATTTCATTTCTTTTTAATGGCTGAGTAATATTCTGCTGTGCATGACCACATTTTCCTTACCTGCTCTGCAGATGGCCATCTGGGTTCATTCTGTTCCCGGGCTTCCGAGAACAGACCAGCTGTAGACGAGGCTGAGCAGGCACCTTTGTGGTAGGGTGGACTCTTTAGGTTCTTGTCTCAGAGCGGTAGAGCTGAGCATACGGACCTTCTGGTGTCCACAGTGGCTGCTCAGGTGCATGTGACCACCAACAGCCTGTCACCATCCACATCAGCCTTTGTTACAGTTTGTATCCTCATTTCTGCCATCCTGACTGGAAACCCCTTCCTTTAAGTGTATTTATAACTGAAGATTCTACACATCCTTGAGTGGAAGGGAACCCTGGGGTGATTTGGTTAAATATGCTCACTAGAAAGACTGAGACCTGGACATGAACGTATGTGACACACATTGATTATGAGGACTGGTGCCAAGGCCACGGATCTTCACTTACTTATAACTCTCTTTCATCTATCTATCTACCTATCCATTCATCTATCTATCCATTCATCTATCTATCTACTATTTATCCATTCATCCATCTATCCATTCGTCTATCCATTCATCTATCTATCTACTATCTATCCATTCATCTATCTATCTATTTGTCTATTCATTCATCTATCCATTCATCTATCCATTTATCTATCTACCTATCTACCTACCTATCTATCTATCTATCTATCTATCTATCTCTATCTATCTATCTATCTATCTATCTATCTATCTATCTATCTATCTAATATAATACTGAGGTTACAGGACCCTGAGGCAACCTCAGATAAATACATCTTAGGGCTCAGCCTTTTCCCCCTTTACAGTCCAGGATCTCAGTCAGAGTGAGTGGTTCCACAGTTGAGATGCATTCTTTCCACATCAATTAAGATAGTCTCAGATAGCCGTGTGAAGAGACCCTCATCCCAGATAATTCTAGATCCTGTCAAATTGAGCTTGACTTAGTTCCACACCCCATTTTCAAGATCAGTGAACAATAAGTATGTTAATCACCCAGTGAACTGGGTAACAACCTAGTGAATAGGCTAATCACCTGGTGAATGTGTCAATTGCCTGGTGAATATGCTAATCCCCTAGTGAATATGCTAATTGACTGGTGCAATGTGCTAATTCCCTAGTGAATATGTCAATTGACTGGTAGATATGTTAATCCCCTAGTGAATATGCTAATTGACTGGTGAATATGCTAATCCCCTAGTGAACAGGCTAATCACCTGGTGAATAAGCTAATCACCTGGTGAATATGCTAATAACCTGGTAGAAAAGCTACTTGCAGTGGTTATCTCTCTGCCCCCTCACCCCCATTTTATCACAGGTACAGAGACTTTCTCCACATGGGTTCCTGGAGAATTCTTGCTTTGGAATCCCACTGTAATTGTACAGAATTTTAAACTCCCTTTTCTCCCTTCAAGGGACTAGAATTCAAACCTATGTATGATTTCTGAGAAATATTTGTAGCTGGATTTAAAGTGCCCAAGCTGAATTGTTTTTAAAAAAGAAATCTCCATTAGAAAAGAGTTGGATAACAGAACAAATACAGTTATTATGGTAACGAAGGCAGTATTAGATTTTGTCTGAAAAATCAGAAGAAATGAAAGGTAAGACTGAATGTGTATGAGAAAAAAGGGGTTAATTTCTCCATTACCATGAATTAAACAAAATGATTCACCTCAGGATCTTTTTACCCATGGGTGTGTGTGACCAGTCTTCCTAAATCACTCAATATTTTAAAGAATAAGCTTAGACAAAAGACCACGCCCCCTGCCCACTCTTTAACCTTAGCTCTCTAGCAAAGTGGTCAGCCCTCTTCCATTTGGTGTGGCCCCCCTCCCAGACCTCTCTGCATATTTATAAACATCTGCACTGCTCACAGCAGGTAGCACCCATAGGAGCTTTTAGAAGGCATAGCTGATGTACTGTGTGGTGTGTGCTCTTTATAAATCCATATGGTATCTTTCCATCCACAGTGTGTCTTGGGATTTTTCCTTACAGGGCCCATGACTCTATCTTGGCCTCTTGAATCCCCATGGGGATTCTTAAGTTCTAAGTTGCTCTATTTAGCTGTGAAGACCATATTTCACTTTCTGTTGCTTTTCAGACACTTGCCACAAGCTTTTTTGGCTTCAACAAATCCATGTCCTTATGTGTTGACTCCCCGGGGTCAAAGGGGACTTGTGTTTTGAACTTGAATAGCTGTCAGTCACAAAATCAGCATTGTGTCCCAACCTAGATGGGGGTGGGGGTGGGGTAGCTCCTGCAAACCTAGCCCTGAATTACCTAGTGCTTGACAGGGCTCCATTAGGGTGCTTCTTGGACATTTCCAGTTTGGATGATAGAGAAGGTCACTCTAAAAACAGAAGGGGTGGGGGACTTCTGCCAGGATCTGAGAGCATTGGCATGTTATTTACAAGAGGATGTCAGCTCCAGAGAAATACAACAAAGCTTTGTGACTTATGGCCAGCTGGGACCAAGCAGCTACCACTGATAAATGTGAGCTCTTCTGGAGACAGACACTAAATTACCTCCTTGGCCCCAGAGGGGGAGCTTAAGGTTTGGTGGTGGCAGCTGACTTGTTTCAGTACCACCCTCCAGACATCTGGGGTGGGTGCTTCTAGGACTGCCCAGGGGTATGGGTAGAAGCTGTTCTTTCCTGAGTCCTGCTGCATCTAGCACCCACTTCCTGTCCTCTGAGACCATCTCCCTGCTGGAACCCCTTCAAGAGCCTGGCTTTCTCACTTCCTTGGACATTCAGGGCTTTTCTTGGAGGGTCTGGGCCATTTCATTCTTGCCCCTCACTCCACAACCAACAGAGCCCTAGCCTTGGTCACAGGTTCTGTTTGTCACATGCTGGCAGTGGGCATTGCTCAGTTTCCATCCTCAAGGGAACAGCTACCGCTCTGCTCCGCCCAGCATCCTGCCCTCTCCTGCTCCCTCACCCTCCCTCCCTCCCTGCTCTGGGGTCCTCTGCTTCCTGACTCTCCCATCGCTTCACATAGGACTGATTCCTTTCACCCTCTGTCCACATCCAGGCTTCTCAAAAGGGGAGGCTTCATGCCCTTCTTCACTTCCTCTCTCCGTGAGTGTGCCCTGGTTTACCTCATCCCCAAACCTGCTCTCACCACTTCACTGGAACTTTCTTTGGTTTGGGTTGGCTTGTTTGTGTTGATCTGTGTCTGGTTTTGTTTGTTTTAGGAAGGGCCTCTGTATGAACTCTGCCTGCCCTGGAACTCACTCTGTAGACCAGGCTGGCCTTACTCTCACAGAGGTCTGCCTGCCTCTGTCTCCTAACCCCCAGTGCTGGGATTGAAGGTGTGTGTCACCATGAACTTTCCTATTGTGCTAGCAGCTTCCAAGGAGACATAGTAGAGCCCCCATCCCCCACACTGTCTTTTTCTTGATTTTTTTTTTCAATGTCTGCAGCATCCAACCCTCTGCAGAGCTTGGTTCCCAACTGCACCCACCTCTCTCCCCCAAGATTCTCCTTAAACAACCCTTTCTGTAGCTTTTCCTTTCCACCCCCTCCACAAATGCTGTGGTATCCAGGTACAATCACCCACTTCTCTCCTCACCCAAGGACAAGCAATCTGTTCTCTTGTGGTTTTTGGCTCCACAGCCACAAAACTTCTCAGATCTAGCAGAGTGGTTCTGGTCAGCGTCGGTGACCTGCCAGTCATCCCACAGTCAGCCCTGGTGACCTGTCAGTCATCCCAGCAGTCAGTGCTGGTGACCTATCAGTCATCCAACATTCAGTGCTGGTGACCTGTCAATCATCCCACAGTCGGTGCTGGTGACCTGTCAGTCATCCCACATTCAGCCCTGATGACCTGTCAGTCATCCCACAGTCAGTGCTGGTGACTTGTCAATCATCCCACAGCACAGTCAGTGCTGGTGACCTGTCAGTCATCCCACAGTCAGCCCTGATGATCTGTCAGTCATCCCACAGTCAGTGCTGGTGACCTGTCAGTCATCCCAATAGTCAGCCCTGGTGACCTGTCAGTCATCCCACAGTCAGTGCTGGTGACCTATCAGTCATCCCAATATTCAGCCCTGGTGACTTGTCAGTCATCCCACAGTCAGTGCTGATGACCTGTCTGTTATCCCACAGTCAGCCCTGATGACCTGTCAGTCATCCCACAGTCAGTGCTGGTGACCACTTGTTCAGCCAATAGTCAGCACTGGGGCATTTGGAGTTCTCTCTGGGCTCTCTCCTGAAGACATGTCACAGTGCAGTAAGGCTTGTGGAGGTCAGGCTATAAAAGATTCTACCTCACACAACCATGGAGTTCTTAATTGCCGTGTAATCACCTCTAATTACTGCTGTCCTGACTGAATGGTATCGCTTAGTCTGACTAAAAGATGGCATTACAACCTTGCTCCTCCCCTGGGTGGGAAATTTTCTTTATAATCACTCCGGCCATACTCTTGGCTTGATCTTTTCTTCTTCTTCTTCTTTTTAAATCTATTTAAAGGAAAATAATCTAGCTGCACAACAGCACCGCCGCTCTACCCTACCCTGCTTGGTGTTATTTTATTTGGCTCACTTGAATTAGTAAAAAAGGTCTAAATTACAGGGTATTGTTTATAAAACAAAATAAAGTTGTGTTACTTAAGGAAATGCAATTACTCTGCCCCAGACTAAAGCCAAGGAAAGCCAAGGACCCGTCAGGAGTGTTGCTTCCATGATTAGATAAGACTCCGCGGTAATTAGCTCATTAATTATAGATATGTGAATGGATGGGTCTTAGCTTAAAAACCTTGTTCTCCGAGTAGGCTCCCTTGTCTCTGCCAGTCCTGTTTCTACATGACTCGGTGTTTACCCATCTCTGTAGCTTAGAACGGGTGCACAGGGTGAACACACTCTGAACATCCTTGGTGATTGGGCCTCTTGGGGAGAGGGCTCCTTGTCTTCCTAGGCATGAGGGTTCTCTATGTACTCAACAGTATCAGGGGCCAGTAGGAAAGATGCTGAGCTGCGGAGGGAGGGGGGATACTCAGTGTGAACCCTTGGCCCCAAGCTATGGAGAGCACTGGTGAGAGAGACCAAAGCAATCTATGGTGGATGCAGGGCTTGTCCCCCAGGACCCATGTGACTCCTGAAAGGGCTTCCGTGTTCTTTTCTGTCTAGAAGCCCGAGTTCTAGCTAGTGAGGTCCAGAAAACATTCGGAAAATGGGAGGCATGTGGCTGAGGATGTGGCCGAGTGGGTAAAGTGTAATGTGCACGTAAGAAGCACATAAGCTGGTGTAAAGGCGTGGATCTATAACTTCATCACTGGGGAGATGGAGGCAGTGAAATCCTTGGTGTTCACTGGCCTGACAGCCTAGTCAATCTGATACCTCTTGGTTCAGTGTTAACTGCTTTCAGAAAGCAAGGTAGTTAAAGAACAAGAAACCAGATATCAACCTGTGTCCTGCAGGAACACACGTGAGTGCACACACGCATGGACACACACACACACACACACACACACACACACGAAAATCTTAGGCTCACCTAAATGAACTTCCAATGACTGGAATCAATCACTAGGGATAAATGAGCTGGAAGTCTGATTGACTTCAAGTTCTGTTAAATAAACTTATTACTGAAATGTACATATAAGCAGGTACATCTTGACATAGCATTCAAACACTGAGCAAAGCTGTATCGTTGCCATCCAAGCCTCCTTGGCCCACTAACATCTTGGTCTCCTCCCTCTGCAAAGATAACCTCCCCGTGCTGACTTCTAACACCCTCCATCAGAAGGATCTGGCTTTGAACTTATGCATACGGCAGTCCCTTGTGTGTGTGCACCTCGTGCAGCAGCTTCCTCCCTTCCATGTTTATGTATAGTCTATGAGGCTGGTCTGCACTGTTGTATATAAACAACCTGGTGGATCCTGGGTGCCGTAGTCCATCTTGGTAACATTCCCAGGAACGTCTGCATCTCCTCCCAGGGAACAGGGTTGTCCATGTTGGGAACAGTAGCTGCTGGTCTCTAGTGTGCAGAGGTGGGGGACACGGCCAGACATCTTATGACCCACATGACAACACCCCTTCCACAAGGAAGCTTGTCCCCCAATCCACAGGACCATCTGAGTCACCACCATCTCCTTCACATCTTGTGCTTTACCTCCTAACTCCAGGAATGGCTTGTTTTTGATAAAGTCAGTCAGACAGTTAGCTTCCAGCAGTTGCTGACACAGGGACTGGGTTCCCCACTGATGTTGGGCATGTTCATGGTTTAAACGCCAGAGCAACCTAGCTGGCCGCAGCCCACCTTTATTTGATCCAGCATACCCCTCCTCCTATCTCCACTATGAGAACCCTCCTGTCTTCTGTGTTGGCCTCCAGCTCTGTCCAGATCCTCAGTCAGTACCTGGGTGACCTTCAGTTTCTGTTTCTTCGTTGGCATTTTGGACCTTTCCTCCTTTGCCAGTCACCCTGATACACGGATTTTTCTGGAACATTTGTGAGCATTGGGTTCTTCCTAAATGAGTCCTGATGTGAGGGATACTGCAGATAGATAGCATTTATGCATGTACCTGCCGCTGCAGGGTGATGCAGTTTTGTCTGACCGGTGCAGACCAGGGCTCCCAGGGGTACTATAATCCTAGTCAGTTCTAGCCAAGTGATAACACAGAGTTGTCAGTGCCCTGAGCCCTAGGAACCTCTTTTTGCCGTCTTTAAAAATTAGCAATTCTAGCAAAAATGACTAGAGTCACATATCAGTTTTAGTCCGTGCTTCCCATGTAACAAACCTTTCCACCTATGTTTTCAGCCAAGGCTGTTTTCTACAAAAAGTCTGATGAAGTCGTTTCTTTGTTTCTCCTCCCGCTCTCCACTCCGTTTTTAACTTGTTAGTGATCTATAGCAAATCTTTGCCTATTCCAGACATAAGTTCTCTGTAGGGGAAACGGATCCCCTCTCCTTCAGAGGCTGACTGATCTTTAGAAGCCAATCAGCTGCTATTTGGGTAAATGGCTTTCTACCACACTGTCACCCTATTGATAATCCCCCTTTATATTTAGTACCGCACTGTGATCCAACTAATAATTTCCCTCCATTTCATCTTCAAGTTCTGGCTGCCTCAGTGACTCTCTGAAATTCTTTAAATCTAAATTCAGCTTGTCTGGTTTTCCTAAGTAAGGATTTGGTGCAAATGGATCCAACACATCTGGATGCTGCTGGGACTTTCAAACTTCTTTTGCTAAATCAATATTTTTGTTTGTTTTCATGTGTCTCAGGGTCTCTCCCCTTCTCCTTCAGTTATAGCTCGGTGGCCTTACTTCTTCTTCTGGATGATCAGCGCCTTGAACTAATGGCTAATTCACTTTCACAGCCTGAAGCATGGAAGCACTCAGTAAATGGGTCTAGACAGATGTAAGAATGGAGAGAGATGGATAGATGAGTGGATGGATGGATGGATGGATGGATGGATAGATGGATGGATGGATGAGCGGATGGATGGATGAGCGGATGGATGGATGAGTGGATGGATGGATGGATGAGTGGATGGATGGATGGATGGATGGATGGATGGATGGATGGATGAGTGGATGGATGGATGGATGAGTGGATGGATGGAAAAGTGGATGGATAGATGGACTGATGGATGGATGAAGAGATGGATTGAGGGAGGAAAGAAGGGATTAAATAAGGGGATGGGTGAATGGAGGGATGGATAGATAATTTCCTTCCGCTTAGAACTACATTATGAGAGGAACCTGCCTTTATGAATACGTCTACAGTTTGCCAGCAGTTGCCATTGTGCCATATCCAGTTGAGGTCCAGGAATGGGAAGTGACACAGTCTGCTGAGGATTTGCTTAAAGAATGCTGATCCGCGCAAATCCACAGTCTGGTTGGAGATCTTAATCACATCTCATATCTTTCAAAACTGGGAGGAAAAAAGTTCAAAAGTTTCAACAGTAGAACCAGTGTGTCCCACTCTCCCAGTGCAGGACTAGGGAGGTCACTGATGCTCTCTGTCTAGGGGCAAGATAGAAGACGTACAGGAGCTGAGGTTGCAGCACCAGCATGGACCTGATCCCTGGAGGTGGACAGCGCTCTGTAGAAATGAGGCCAGGCTCTTGGAGAACGTGTTCAGGGCTGCATGTTCAACACCCGTTTTTTCAAGCTATTGTTTTTAAGTCACAGGAAGTGGCTTTGGCTAACTGGGGTTTGATTGAAGCATCCTACATAAGGAAGATACGGCTGCCCTCTGACCTCCTCACAGCTCCCTCTCTGCTCTCTCACTCACTCCAGTCCATAAATCCTTTCAGGGAACTTGACTCTGGGACTTCATAAAGGAAAGATGTGTATGGTTAAGAAGCACACATTATTTGGAGGAGAGATATAGTAAGCATGAAATTATAATACAGAGTTATAATACAGGAGCATTGGGGGTGTTGAGAGCCCTGGGGGCCAGCCTGGCTTCAGAGGCATTGATTTCTCAGTGGGACTGATCACTGAATGGTGGTAAATGTGTCAAATTTTATATATACAGCAAGGGACCCTTGGAATCACCTGTAAGATTCTACTTGACTCCTCTGCATTCCTCCCCCCATCTCTCTTCCTTTCTTCCTATTTTAGGTGTGTGCACAAGGTGCATATGTGTTTGTCCATGTTTGTGTGTGCCATGCCTGTGCAGGTCAGAGTCAGCATCAGGGGTTTTCCTTCATCAACGTCCATCTTGCTTTTCGAGACAGGGCTTTTCAGTGAGCCCAGAGCTCATGGATTCAGCTTACATCTTTGGCTAGCAAGTCCTGGGGCTCTGCTTATCTCCATTCTCCCAGTGCCAGGATCACAGGCATTCGTGGCTGAGCTGAGCTGCTTATGTGGATATTGGGGATCTGGACTCTGGTTCTTGTCCCTACATGGCAGGCATGTTAGTAACTGGGTCATCTCTCTCTCCATCTCCCTTTAAGGAATGATGGTGTCCAGTCACCTTGGCCTCTCCTTTACTTTGGTGGCTGTCTGAGTTTTTCAAAGCTGACATTATTTCTGTCTCCATACCCCACCCCCCTTCACGGTTATCCCAGGCTCGCAGACATTAGCAAGCATGTGGTGTCATGTTGGATTCCAATATGCATTCGCCCCAGTTGTCCCCAAATGGTCTTACATAACCCGGGGTTTTTAAAGGAAGGATCTTATGAGGAGGTTAATTGTCGTGTTTGGTTGTCTTCTAAGGCTGGTTAGGCAGATAAGAAGCTTTGTGTTGGAGAAGTCTGAGGCTTATAGACTGACTGGGCAGGGAGCACTGTCACTCCCCACCGGGTCCCCCATTTTGTGTCTGTCTGTCTGTCCAAGCTCTACTCTTGGCCCCTCGCTCTCTGCCTCTTTCACCGAAATGGATCATCTTCACTAGGTTTCTGGAAATGATTCATTTCATCAGCACAAGCTTTGTCCACGTGTTCAGAGTGCAGAACATGTTCAGAGTGTGGAACTGTAAGTGTGTGTGTAATCTGCAGTGCTCAAATCAGGACCTCTTGAATAAGCTCTTCCATCTCCTCCTCTAAGTCTTCCATTTCCATGTGCTGGGATTTTTAGAGGCCTCCCAGTTCTTGCAAAATACATCACAAGTTCCAGTAGACTTTGGTGTCTGTGCCTCGGTATAGGACATGGGACTGTACTTGATTCTTATCTGAGTCTTGATCCCTGTTCTTGGCGTCTTCACTCCCCACTCATCCCAGTCTCTGGCAAACCAGACAGACCCTGCTCCTGATGTCTGTGAGAGGGGCATGGGCAAAGCTAGAAAAGCCCTGTGAAAGAAGGTCTGTGGGTGGGGTCCCCTGAGGCATCTCACCAAGCTGGTTTCTGTGTGGAGGACTGACATACACTGAAGTATCACAAAGAACTGCAGACAAGGCTGGCTGCTGTCCCACCCCACTGCATAATGCTTGACTTTCTCCAGTGTCCACACGATCAGTCTAGGAGAGTAGACACAAGGACAGCCTCCTGCTGACCTTTCTCCTCTTTGGCTGAGTCACTCCCTTGGTGCCCCTTGATTCACACCTTTCCTCAGCCTGTTGTTCTCGACGAGCCTCACTTTCCTGCCCTCAATGTGTAGGTAGTCATCATTGCCTGCCAAGAGTTTTGCAGATGGAATCAGCTAATATCTGGTGGGTGGGACCCTCCCCCTCCCTCCAACCCTCCCTCCCTCCCACAACCTCTTATCCTTCCAAATCCATGAACACCACTCATTGCCTCCCCTATTCCAAAGCCTGAGTCATTCTACCACCTCCAGAAAGCCTGTGCTCCAGGCTCAGTACAAACGGTGAGCTCCCTTGCCAGCCCCAAAGCTGCATCCATACCCTGGAACTTCCTGCAGAGCAAACCCTTCTTCAAGGATGTATACAGAACTAGCACCAAAGATTTGCACTCAAAGCAGGGAAAGCATAGCCTATTTTCTGCTTCTGTATGTCAGCCCAGCCTTGAGACAGACAGACCAGGCTGGGTATCCTGCAGTTCCACTGTTCCTCAGAAATCCCGCTAGCCCTTCTGAGCCTCAAAGTTCTCAATTGTAAAATGGGACAATAAAGGGTAAGGAGGAAGAATGGCTAGGAGGTGAGGATCTGGCACACCATTGGATGTAAGCCCATCTCCTTCCATTTATCATGTATCTGGGGCTTAACATTTCTGTGCCTCTAGTATGACAAAGGAAGTTCACAGTATCATGTGCTTCAGGGAACGTGATGCTGATGCAACCCAGTGATGTGTGTGATGTGTGCCTTGTGTTCAGTCCCAGGCACCATGCTGATCTTCAGCATTTGCTCTCTTGAACTTGGTGCTTGCACCACAGGGTTATCTTCGGAGGAAATCCACTTCTCACCCCGGACATCACAAGTATTACATATTAATTACTTATTAATTTGCTCCATGGTTTCAGGGTGTGGGTGAGGAATAGGGGCAATGGCTCACCTCTGGGGGTGACTCATAATGTCATTAAATCTGCATTGAGTCTCCTGTGGCTCCAACCGGCTCCGGCTCCGGCTGGATGCTGAGGCAGGAATTGAAAATGCCACCATGCAGTTATGTCTGACGCCAGGTCCAGAGGCCTGTGAGTTGGAACTGGCCTTTCAACTCACTATGTCATGATGGGCTTTGAGAGGACATGTGAAAACCTGGGTAAAACTTCACCTACAGACCCACCCCATCCCTCAGCCTTGGAGGGGAGGGGAGGGGACCTGGGAAGAATAAAGCACAAATGGCATCTGGCCTTTAAGGGTCCAGGTCCTAAATCCACTTTGCAGGAAGCCCACAAGCAAGTATTCTCACCTCAGTGAGCCTCAGTTTGCCCGTATGTGAGATGGGGCAATGATACTGATCTGGGTGACATGGTACAGCGGCCTCACCTCCTGCAGTCAGGATTCATAGCACAGCTGCTACAGTCACACTGGGGATAAAAACACAGGAGACACATCCACCAGACAACCTGGCAGGGGAAGGGCATGCTCTAGTAAATCCACAGGAGATCCGTTCTCAGCAGCTGGCTTCTTCTGAACATGAGCCATACCTAAAAGTCACCTCTCCATCTCTCCTTGTCTGCTGGTACAGGTCTTATTTGTTCTTTAACATCTGTGCTCAGTGTGGGGTCTTCCTTAGCCCCAGCTATCAAGGACAAATAAGCAGACAGGTGTTAAGATGCTAAAATAGATTAAATTAGTGAAGAACAACTCTTTGAAATGAATTGGCATTCACTCATTTAAGGGTACTTGGTTTCTGAACACCCCCACCCCCACATACACACACACACAGATGCCAACAATTGTGATACTGTCCAGATTGGTACCACCCACACCGACCCCTCACATCCTAAGTCACATTCTGACACCCAACACACTGACGTCATTTACCTGCTGGCTGAAGAGCGGTCGGAGTGTATCGTTTAAGGAAAACGGCAAGATTGTGCGGATTTGGTACAGTTGCGGTTGTTCTTCAGATATTTTTGGTCTGGTTGAGCACACACACATGCAGAATCTGCAGCTGCTGAGGACCAACTGAGTGTGTAGATAAAACTATAAGATGTGTTGCCTACCCTGAAGTCCTGGGATGGTTGGAGGCTGACCAGCATACACACCTCATCTCTAACTCCTAATAAGACCCTGAGACCTGAGACTTGCCCCAGAAGAAGCCTAACTTGGAAAGAGGAAGATCCAGGATTTGAACCCACTATTAATTGCTTAAAGACTCATTTTCCTAACGTTGCAAATTCCAGGATTCCAAAGATTTTATCTATTAGGCAACCAAACACACAGGATGCTTCTATATAAAGTTCCTATGGAATCAATGGTCAGCACTTATTGCACTCTTCCTGTGTTCTGGGCATCAGAGAATCACTAATAACTAAACATATTGAGCTGAGAACCTACTGTGTGCCAGAGGACTGATGACTGCCCTCACCAATCCATTATGTGTTTATGCTGTATGCTGGACCAGCTAGCACACTTTATACCCATTTGCTAAGCATCTGCTATGGCCTAAGGCACTAGGCAGTGGTGGTAGACACAATGGGTATCTCTATCCTCTCTGTAACACTGGGAGGTGGATGTGCCCCCTCCCATTTTTCAGTAGAGGAAATTCTGGCCTAGAGAATGTAAGGCAGCGATCCCAATGACAGCATCATTCAAGACAGCACCAGATAAGGTCCCCAACAACCAAGATCTGACGTCAGTGACGGTGTGAGCTGTGTGTCACACACAGAGTCTGTCAAAAGGCCACAAGAGACAAATGCATTGCTCTGTGTTGACTCTCCTACATGGGACTCCACCTTGGCTACCTCCTCTCTGTGTGCCACAGGGATGTTCCCTCTCCCATGCTATGCCTGGAGGTCAAAACTCTTGCTTCTCAGGGTTGCCATGGAGGCAGAAGAGATGGCTGTCCTCTTTCCTGATTCTAGGGCAGGGCCCAACAGGTTAGGGTACCATAACTGTAATTACTGACTAATTCTGCACTTGAATATGAGAGCCACCTCAGTGTTTGTTTTTTGGAGTGACTAAGGGACAGGCTTCAGAAGTTCCTGAGATATCTCAGGAACCTCCCTTCAGAGCCCACCCCTACCCACCACCTGACATTCATCACCCTATCTCCCAGCCGCTCCACCCTCAGTACTGTAGCCAGTGCTCTCCTTGGCCAGTGCTCTGAGTGTCAGTTGACATCTTTGATATCTACCAAACATCCATCACAAGAAGCTCTCTCTCTCTCTCTCTCTCTCTCTCTCACACACACACACACACACACAGAGAGAGAGAGAGAGAGAGAGAGAGAGAGAGAGACAGAGAGAGAGAGAGAGAGAGAGAGAGAGAGAGAGAGAGAGAGAGAGAGAGAAGCTACCCTAGAGGACACCTGGACGGCAAGAATGAGTGTCACAGGTCTGGGTGCCTGACGACAGGCTATGGTTAAAGGCTCCAGAGCTGGGACAGGATATGCCAGCCTCAAGTGGCAGAGTCAAGATTCGTTCCCCAAAGCCCAGAGGATTTCTGGATCAATAAATCCCACAGTATCTGCACAGAATTGGCACACAAAGAACTTCATACACAGACATCTGATGCAGACAGCCACAGGGAAGGCTGAGAGGGACAAGGGACGTGGAATTATCTGTCTCCGCTTCTCACTCAACACCCCTGTCCCCTGCAGTCTCCACAAGAATCCACTTGACATGGCTTGTGTCCCTGCTGATCCTCAAAGGCACCAGGCATTCCCACGAGGCAGGGCCCAGCCCTGCTCATGAAGCCAAGGCCATCCACACCCACAGCACTCATGGCCCCCACCCCGGGCCTCCTGCACCTTACAATGCAGTCTGGACTGCAGACCCATGTCTGGGATCCTGGCTGATCCTGCTGCCCAGTGTTCCCCCACCTGTTTTGTCAGAAATATAAATGGCAGTACTGGATTGTCCTATGATTCTCATACCCCTCCCCCTGCCCTCACCTTTCTGCCCCTTCCCTTCTCCAGCATCTGAGCTTTTCATCTTCCTTCCAGCCCTAACCTCTGGAGGTCTACCAGTTGTCTCTTCCTTGCTCTACTGTTGGTCCTTACAGCTCCTAGACTTTCCTTTCTTTCTTCCTGTGTCTCTGTCCCTCTCTTTCTCTTTTCCTTTTCCACCCTCCTCCTTCTCTACCCTGAGTAAGTCCACTCAGGACTTATTTACTGAGCACATACTGTGAGCCAGGCTGAGTACTGAGTATCTCCAGGACTGAGAGACAGCAGTCCCCCCCCCACCCCCGAGTCCCAGGCGGAAAGCATGCTGAGTGGCAGGCGATGGATGAGACTAAGGCCTGAGATACATTCATCACGCCCACCTCTTTTCAGGGCCAAGACAGCATGGAAATAACTTTTGTCATCTCAGCTGCAGCCCACTGGCCCTGGCAGCTCAAAGCTGTTTATTAAAAATGAGAATGAGATGAGCAGAGTGGATGCCACTTTGAAGTGTGTAGTATGTGTGGTGTGAGTGTGTATGTGTGTGGGTGTGGGTGGGTGGGTGTGCATGTGTGGGTGTGGGTGTGTGTATTCACATGGGTGTGTGGTGTTTGGGGGGGTGTAAGGGTAAGGGTGTGCATGTGTTGGTGTGTGAGATGTGTATGTGCCCATGTGTATGAGTGTATGCATGTGAATGTGAGGTGTGTGTGTACATAGTTGTGTGTGTGTGGTGTGTGAGTGTGTGCTTATATTAGATGTGTTGGTGTGTATGATGTGCATGTGTACACATGCGTGAGTGTGTGCATGTGTGTGTGAGGTATGTGTGCATAGATGGGTATGTGAAGTAAGCTGTGGTGTGTTTGTGATGTGCGTGTGTACACATGTGTGTATGCATGGGTGTGTGCATACATATGTGTGTGGTATGTGTGTATGTGTGTGAGGTGTGTATGTGCATAGGTGTGTGGTGTGTGTTTATGGTGTGTATGTGTTTGTGCACACATGTGTGTGTGGTATGTGTGTGCATGTGATTGTGTGTGAGATGTGTATGTGTGTATGTGCATAGGTGTGGTGTGTGTGTATGGTGTGTATGTGTGTGTGCATACATGTGTGTGTGGAATGTGTGTATATGCGGTTGTGTGTGAGGTATATATGTGTGTATGTGTATAGGTGTGTGGTGTGTGTGTATGGTGTATATGTGTGTGTGCATGGGTGTTTAATACATGTGTGTGTGGAATGTTTGTGTATGTAGGTGTGTGAGGTGTGTATGTGCATAGGTGTGTGGTGTGTGTGTATGGTATGTGTGTGTATATGCTCCTGCATGGGTGTGTGTGATGTATAACAGTATGTGTATGTGTGTGTGCATGTGTGTGTGGTATGTGTGTGTGCGTGAATGGGTGGTGCATGCATGTGTGTGTGTGTGTGTGTGTGTGTGTGTTGGAGGGAGACATTCTAAAGCACTGCTCTCGAAAAGCAAGCCTTCAGGTGACTGGGCAGCCATTAGGCTTCACCCTCGGTGCTCAGGCAGGTCCAGCTGTGACAGGACAGGAAGTGACAGGCAAGAAGCGGGAATGAAGGCAGCTGCTGTGGAGAAGCGTGAAGCTTTTGTTGTAGCACACGGGGCTGCCTGCTTCTTGCTAAGTGATGCAAGGTCACTGCCCATCTGGTGGCCAGCCATTCTCACTCATGATCTCACTGGGCTGAGTGGTGGGCTGTGTCTGCAGGCTGGGAGGTCGGGGAATGGGATGCTAACAACCAAAGCTGTTAGCAATCAGCTGTTACTCATTTCTGCGTTCTTGATTACGGAGTGGATGCCAAGCACAGAACTGAAAGCTTTTTCTTTGTTTTCCTAACCAACTGTCTATGAAGCCAACATTGTAGAGCCCCGACAGTGGGGCTTCCTGCAGGGTGGGAGGCAAGAGAAAACAGGGCTGGGGCTGGGCAGGTCCTGGCTCACTGCTGTTGCTTATACTTGTCCTGCAGGGTCTAGCATGAAGCAGGGTTCAGTGAGCACAGCCAGCCCTATGCTCCATCCTCATGAAACTGTTTAACCCATCACAATCTGGCAGCATCTCACAGGGGTCACACTGGCAGGATCCTCTAGGAGAGAAGCCCATGGATGAAGCTCTGACCTCCAGTGTCGTGGCCTCTAAGTCATGATAACAAAATGCCATAGTCCAAGTGGCTTATAAACCACAAAAGTTGATTACTCAACATCTGTAGGCTGCAAGTCCAAGTTCATAGTGCCAGCAGATTCAGTGTCTGGTTCATGGGTGTCTGTCTTCTCTATCCTAGTGTGGAGGAATGGGACCATTAGTTTGTCTGGGGCCTTCCCCATCCCCACTGCGTGTGTGTGTGTGTGTGTGTGTTTGTGTGTGTGTGTGTGTGTATGTGTAGGCCAGAGGTCAACCTCAGATGGAGCCTTTGTCCACTGTCCACCTTGCGCTTTGAGGCAGGGTCTCTCACTGTCCTGGAGCTTACCAATTAGCATAGCTGGCTAGCGGTCTGCAAAAGCCACCCATCTCTCCCTCCTCAGTCCTGAGGTGACACACACAACTGTCACACCAGCATTCATACGTCAGGTTAGGTCCTCACATTTGTGTGGCCACTGAACCATCTCCCCAGCCCTGCAAGAGACTCTCCCTTCAGATTCTATTGTCTAGCACCTGTGGGGTATAATCACCAGCTAAAAATAGAGGGCCCACTGTGCTTTCCTGTCCTGTCAGCCATCCCTCAGTGTGTTTTTATCCCCAGGCTCTAGAGCCATATCCCTGTGTGATCAGAATAGAAGTGGAGATTCCCAGCCAGAGGCAAGATGCCTTCCTCCAAGCTTTGTGCTGGCTTCCCAGCCATCTTGGCGTGTGGCAGACCTTCCACACTTGTCCCCCTTGTCACAGAGCCAAGAGGCAGCCAGAGCTGGGGTGCACCTTGCTTGGTCCCACCACCCTGCTGGCTTGCTCTAACAGCTGTGTCCTCCTTGCCCAGATCTGACATCTGACGTTCTCTTCTGTTTTTAAATAAATTATGAGACTTTACTGGTGGGTAGACAGGGGCTTGTTTCCCTGAGAGGGAAGGCATGGACATTTTTTATTTATTACAGGAAGCACTGCTGGCCTGCTACCTTCCTCCTTTAAACAAACAAACAAACAAACAAGCAAAAAACACCCTTTATATATGGTCTGTAATTCCCTCACACACGACTCAAGACTGCTTTGGGGGTGTGGTGCACAGCTGTCACAAACTGCTGAACAAAAATGGAACCCTGTGTCCCAGAACAGAAGCTGCCTGTTGCCCCACCACCACCACCACACCCATGCCCCCTTGAAGAGTTGATTTCTTATGAATCTTTTCCTTTAGGGGAAATGATATGAACTGCCCCCTCCCCCATCCTCCACTTCACGAAGCCATCAGAGGTCTCATAAAAGACTTCACCGAGATACAACGGGGGCGCCTAATGTTCCAGCACCCCACTTGTTGCAGCTGTCCTCTGAGCTTGCCCTTAGATAAGCCACACCTGCGTATTTCCCCCCTCCACGTTTGGAAAAAGGAATTACTCACTCAGCGTACCTCTAGGGTGATGTTCTACCCAGTCAGAGAGAAGGCCCCGGTAAGCCCATGTCTCTCACAGTAGTAGCTCCTGGGTTTATTCACTCAGATGTACTTAGCTGTGTTTAATTATAGATAGAAATTACACCTCCGAAAGCAACGCGAAATCATTTACGCAGCTGGAGGCTCCACATCGAGTCACATGACTCACTCGAGGCTGTGGTATGGTCGGCCTTTACTGAGGCAAAATTGGGTCACGTGACTCACTCTAGGCTTTGGTAGCGCCTTTACAGAGACAAAATAGCACTCACCCCCCAGGCTTAGCAGCTCCCTAGATCCCGTGAATCAAGGTTTCTAGTGATTGTCTTTTTTTTCTTCTTGACACAGGGTAAGTGAAGAAGCTGGAGATTCTGAGAGGCTGAGAACAGCATCTTCGGCTTTGAGCGGAGCCTGGGATGCTGCCAGAGATGCCTCGAAGGCCGGTTCTGCCTCTCTCCACCCAGTCTTCCCACAAAAGCCCTACCATTTGGGGGATGGGGAAGGCTTTGCTGTCCACAGAAAAAGCACCCTGGAGCGTTCAGGCCCCCTGTCCTCGTCTCCCCCTTCCCAGCGCACGGCTGTGTCACCCCCGTCCAGAGACAAGCTGCCCAGCCCGTCAGCGGCCCTCTCAGAGTTTGTGGAAGAGCTACGCAGGAAGAGAGCCCAGAGAGGCCAGGGTTCCACTCTGCATCTGGGGGATGGCCCTGTGCTCCCCATCTTCCAGACCACCCGGGCTTCCTCACTTAGGAGAGGCAGAGCCAGTAGCGATGAGGGAGACCTCTCGCTGAAGACCAGGGTGAAATCTCCTCTGGGAGCAGAGGGGATCCCCGGGGCCACAGCCGGTCTCTCCCGGTCCACCAGTCTCAAGTGCATCTCCTCAGAGGGTCCAGAGGACATCACCCTACTGCCTGACAAACAGAAGACACGCTTTGGCTCCTGCGAGTCCCTCTTAGAATCGGGACCCTGCACGAGGAGAAAGCTGAGCTCCCCCACGGGACTCCTGTCACCTACGCTTCGTCCCAGGCGGCCATGTCTGGAGTCCTCCGTGGACGACGCCATCTCCTTAGAACTTGGGAAGGAACCTCTGGTCTTCCAGAATCGACAATTTTCTCACCTGATGGAAGAAACTCTGGACAGCGACCCATTCAGCTGGAAGCTTCCGAGCCTCAACTACAGACGCCAGACCAAAGTGGACTTTGATGACTTCCTCCCGGCCATAAGGAAGAGTGATACTCCTTCATCCGGAGCTGCCAAAGATGGGAAGGAGGCTTCGAAGCATCCTGGAGTCCACTTTGAGATGGGAGAGGCTGCCGACCGCTCCTTTCTCTCGGGGATCAAAACCATCTTGAAGAAGAGCCCAGAGGTCAAGGAGGACCCCGCTCACCTCTCTGACTCCTCCTCCTCCTCCAGCTCCATCGTGTCCTTCAAAAGTACAGGCGGCACCGGAAGTGGTCCAAGAGTCCCGAGACTCCAAGGTGACGGCGGGGAGCGGATGTCCCCCGAGCACAGAGATCCTGGCTCTGCAAGGAGAGACGACGATGTGGAAAGCATAATGAGGAAGTACCTCCAGCAGTAGGGACCACTGCAGGTAAGGACAAACTTCCAGGAAGGACAGACAGCAGCTCGGACAGCCTCCGGGGAAATGGGGCTTGCTCAGCTTTAACCCTGGGGTGGCTTTGCTTCAAGGTGTCAAAGGCTCTAGCGGAAGTCACAGGTGTCTCTGTAAGACGCAGGAGGATGCATCAGAGGGCAGAGGATCCTGAAGGATGCTGCTACAGTGGCAGAGGGGCTGGGGTGAGACAGCTCAATGGGCAGAATGCTTTCCCAGCAAGAATGATGGCTTGAGTTTGGATCCCCAGCACCTGTGTGAAAGCCAAACGGGCATAGTGGCCAACCATCAACCTCCTAACTCAGGAGATGGAGACAGGGGAGCCCTGCCTGGCATCCAGGCATGTCATTGTCACACAGACAAGCCCTGGGTTCAGCAAGACCCTGACTGTACATATTAAGATGGGAAGAGAGTAAAGAAGGCACTTGAAGTCAGCCTAGGGCCTCCCCAGGTGTAAAAAGAGAGAATGACAGGTTTGGAGAGATGGCCCAGTCAATAGAGCCCTGTAAGCCTAAGGCCCTGGGTTTGATCCCCACAACCCATTGTAAAAACGCTGCCTGTAGTAGTGTGTGCTTGTAACCCTAGCACCAGAGAAGTGTAGACAGCAGGTGACTGGGGCTCATTGACCACCCATACTGGCCTAATCAGTAAGTTCTAGGTTTAGTGCTGTCCCCTAAAGCAAGGTGGATATTTCCTGAGGAACCACACCTGAGGTTGTCCTCTGACCCTAGTGGGTACACACATGTGCACATGTACACAAAGACAGTGCCAGCCCATTAATGTCTCCATTGAGTCCTGTTTACCTAACTACTTTCCATGTGGGGTCGAAGGGACTGCTGCGACATTCTGTCTACAGAATATTCTTACTGAGCCACCCAAGGCCAGATTGGAGGATGCATGTCCAACAGTGAGATCCGATGCTTGCTTTCTCTATAGAGGGAAACTAGGGTTCAGAAGAGGGGGATCCAAAATCATACAGAGTCCCAGAGCAGCAGTGAGGAAGCCAATGGGATTTTCTCCACCGCCACCTTCCCTTAAACAAGCACAGGGCATGGGTCTGTCACATGCAGAATGACCTCCTTCAAACTCATGTATTGGCTATTGGTTGCCCTTAACAATAATCCAAGAGGCTACCTACCTATCTCCAATTCACAGACTGACCAACTGAGGAGAGCTCAAAATCACCTGGGCAGATCTGAGACCCTGAACCCCAGAATCCTCCCTTGTCTCTCCAAGGCTTGCCTTCTGCCTGTCACCCAGGTGTCCTAAGCAAGGAAGTCAGAGATGCCCTGTAGCCCTCAGCTGACACAAGCATCTCACTACAGGATCTTGAAACCCGAGGCGGAGATGCCAAGCATTTGCACAGCAGTTGCCTGGTGTGTGAACCGCCACAGCTGCCAGGCCTCCTGGCAGCCTGTGCTCACGTTCCTGCTCCTTTGAGAGATACCCTCGGGCCACTGTAAAGTCACTGCCCCTTCCGCAGAGACCTGCTTGGGCTATATCCGAGCAAATTAATTTGACTTAGCATGGCCTTCTCTTTGCTCTCAATTACCGAGTAAAGATCTGATATTCATTTACATTATTATGCTCTCAGGGACATGGGAAGCCGTTTCAAAGGCCAAGAAAAGAGCATATGTCCACAAGGGGATGGTGCCTGGTACACGCTGGCCTGGAACACCTTGTCTCTGCCATTTTTTTTTTTTTTTAATTCAAGTGTCCTCTTCCCTCCGAGGGAATGTTCACTGTACTGTTGAACACTGGCTACACATCTCCCAGATTTCCAGTCTGGGGTTCTAAACCACTCTGCACAGATCCGCTCCCCAGGCAAGCCCCAGCTTCAGCTCATCCCTCCCCCATTGCAAGCCATGAGCTTATGGGCAAGCCATGGGGTCTTATCCTCAGTAGGGTAGTTAGTGAACAGTAGCCAGTACCTGAAGGTTTAATGAGAATTCAAAAAATCAGCAGGGTTGGTGGTATACACGTATGACGCCTGTGCTGGGGAGGCTTGGGCAAGAGAGTCACAAGGTCAAGGGCAGCCAAGGGTATGTAATGAAACTCTGTCTCAAATACGCATACATACATACATATATACACATACACACATATGCACATGTACATATATACACATACCCATTCATAAAGACACATTTATACATATATGTATACATACACATATACACATGTACATATACATACACATACATACATATACATATATATATACACATACATATACATGCACACACATTCATGCATACATACACTTCATACAGACACAAACACAGATATATACATATGTACATACACATGCATATATATGTACATATAAACACACATACATATATACATTTATATAAACACATGTTCATACAGACATACATATACACACACACATACATACATACATACACACACACAGACACATATACACACACATACACACAAATACACAAATACAAGACCCAAAAAATAGCTTGGCCTTTGCTTAGTGGAAGGCAGGTTACTCTAACTTTATGTCCTGTGCAGGCCTGCCTCCTGTGATCCAATTATAAAGAGGAAAAGTTCACAGTGGCTCAGGGTTCTGGAAACTTCTCTGTGGCTTCAGGACTTTGGGGAGTACCACAGTGCAAAGCTACTCCCCCGGGGTAGATAGAAAAGGAGAGAGAAAAGGAGACTAGTGTTCATAGAAGCATTATGGGGGAGAGGGGTCCCCCAGTAGCTAGAAACAGCTTTTCAGCATCCCCCAATAGCATTATGCAAAGCCTTTAAATTTGGGCCTTTGGGGACAGTCCAGCTGGTCCTTTAGGAATCTGTCCTGCCTTCCTCCAGAGGTGTCTCCTCAGTGCCCCACATTCTCTCTGTTAAGCCCCCCTTCCTCCAGGCTTGGAGAACTCCAGCTTGCCCTCTCCTCTTCCCCATGAGATCTTCCCTGCTGTCTTCTCAGCTCTCTCTAACACTCACCTGTGTTTGCTTCCAGCCTCCCCAGACACAGCTGCTGTCAGAGACTCCCTACTCCAAAGCACTGGAGAGAAAGAAAGAGAGAGAGAGAGAGAGAGACCAGGCTCCTGGGGCCTGCTATCCAGAGCCAGAACACATGGCCACCCTCAAGACATAGGATGGGCCCAGAGAGACATGTCCTAGCAGATCACCAGGCTATGCATATGCTTGGTCTGTATTCAATAAAGTTGCCTTCCCTGGAGTCTGTGTGGTTTCTCTGTTCAGGCATGGCCATCTTGGACTCTGTAGGGTACAGGTGGGGCAGTGAGGGTCCAAAAGAATAAGATCAACACAGGTACTTAGTAGAATGGGCTGAATGCTGCCTTTTCCCTCCAGCCATGTCTACAGGCTCTGACCTTCCTCTCCATCTAGCCATTTCATCTTTGCAGAAGTGTGACCACTGCTAGCAAGCCTTCCAAGATCCCTCCACTCTCTGCCCTGTGGGGTGTGTGTAATTTATATGTATGTGTGCACATGTACAGGTGTATATGTGTGTATGCATGTGTATAGGTTCATACGTGTGTGTGCACATGTATGGGTTCATATGTGTGCATATGTCGGCCAGGCACTAGACATCTTCCATTTTTTACTTTGAGTGCACTCGCTTGCCCAGCTTTCCCAGCTGTTCCCAGGAGTCTAGGTCAATGGCCCTCCCTAGCGCTGGGATTACAGCTCTATATGAGTTACTTGTCTATCACTGTGATAAAACACCGCAAACAAGGTGAGAAGGAAGGACTTGAGGTTATGGAAGGATAGCATTCATTATCATCACAGTAGCAAGTGGCAGACATAGCAGCAAAAACGGACACTGAGGCTCTCCTGTCGTGAACTATGAGCACAAAACAGAGCCGAGGAACAGGAAGTAGCAGGAGTCCTTAAACTCTCAGAACCCACCTCCAGTGACACACCTCCTTCAGGGCCATACTTCTCAAGCCTTCCCAAACAATGCCACCAACTGTCAACCAACCGAGTGCTCAAATACAGGACACTCGTTCAAACCACTAGAACCACTAAGCCCAGCTTTTCCCTGGGTGCTGGGGAATCCACACTCAGGCCCGCGTGCTTGTGCTACAAGTGCTCAGGCCCAGGTCATTGTCCTTCGTCTCACTGGATCCCCACATTTACCTCTGTCCTATCCTATCCTTTCTATTTGTTTTGTGAGTACAAAAAAACCATGCACACCATCAAGAGCCTCCACGAGTGAGTGAGCCCAGCACCCTGAACACACAAGACAGGAATAGATGTGTATCCAGTGTGTTACAGAATTTGTAACTAGGCACTCCCCCAACCCCACCCAAACTCAACCCCACCCATACAGCCACACCCACACTCAGCCCCTCCCACTCACAGCCACACCCATTCTCAGCCCCACTCACACAATCTCACAGCCAGCCTCCTCACAGCCAGCCCCTCCTACACTCAGTCCCTCCCACACCAAGCTCCGCCCATGCCCAACCCCTCCCATTCCAAGCCCCTCCCATGAACGGCCCCTCCCACACCAAGCTCTGCCCACACTCAACCCCTCCTACACCAAGCTCCTCCCACACTCAATCCCTCCCACTCACAACCACACCCACATTCATCCCCACTCACAAAAATCTCACAGCCAGCCCTGCCCACACTCAGCCCCTCCCACCCAGCCCCTCCCACACCAAACCCCACCCTGCACAGCCCCTCCTACACCAAGCCCCTCCCATGAATGGCCTCTCCCACACCAAGCTCTTCCCATACTCAGTCACTCCCACACAAAGCCCCCCGCCATGCCCAACCCCTCCCATGCTCAGCCTTTCCCACTCACAGCCCCTCCCACTCCAAGCCCCTCTCACACTAAGCTCCCCCCCCCCACCCCGCATTCACACTTCAGCACACTGGAACTTTAAACTGCATGAGGCACAACTTCCAGCCTCACAGCAAGAAACCCTTTTCTTTAAGCACTCTCAAAGGATTCAGAATAGTAATTACCAGTTAATAACAGCCAGCTAATGGTCATTGATCACACACCATGTGGCTGCTACTACGCCAGCATTTACATAGTTATCCCTTGCAGTGTTATAAGAAGCTCTGAAAGATAACAACGGAGACTCCTTCTTACAAATATGGGACCCAAGGGCCTCTGAATTCCCTCCACTGTCTTCGTTCCCCCACAACTGTGCCTGTGTTGTGGGGGACCCATTGCCTGAATCGCTCTGTGACTCGTGGGTGCGCCTGGCTGTGGAGACAATACAGCAGTCTTTAGGGCAGAAGCGTATGTATCCTCTCAGTTCTGAAGGCTGGCAGCCAATGGCCAAGAAGCCAGCCATCTGAGGAGAGTGGGAAGCTCTCTTCTCCCCAAAGCCGTTCACCAGCTTTCCTGTCTGTACATCTGAAACCACCCCCATCCTAAGGAACTTCTTTTAAACTTGATTCCCTATCTCTACATAAGGTCATGTTCTGGGAAGCTTGCCATTGGAACTTTGACCTTTCTCTTTTGTGTTGTTAGAGTGGACACAAACTAGTCAAAACAGTGGGTAGGAAGAAAGGGTCGCGCATCAGCTCTGAGCACGCTCAGTGTTGAGGGCGGAGACTCAGCTCTGAGCATGCTCAGTGATGGGGGACAGGTGGTGAGGGTGGAGAGTCAGCTCTGAGCATGCTCAGTGGTGTGGGTGGTGTCTGAGCATGCTCAGTGGGGACAGCAGGAAAGAGGGTTGAGGGGCTTGGGCTGGGGTGTGGAGCGGCAGATGCTGCACACGTGGGGTGCAGTAGACTTCTTGTGTTCCCATTATCCTATTGAGAGATCCATTGAGGAGCCTGGAGCCTCCTCCTTCAGCCTCCCATTTCCCAGAGCAGGGAGAAAGTCCATCAGTTTGTCGGGGGAGCATCCAGAACATCTGGGTTCAGAGATCCTGGCGGGGAAGAGAGTGATCCAATAGCATACTGAACTTGGCCATGGCATCTGTTCAGGAGCTACAGGCCCCACCAAAGAGCTCACAGAGTCACAGAGCCTCGACCAACAACTCACTCCTCTCCCTGAGCCTCAGCTTCCTCCTCTCTGCAGCGTTGAGCACTGAGTAATCAAGTCCAGCAAACTGAAGTGGGTACACAAATTGTATCGTTTCCTAGACACCCCAACGCAGAATTGTACTGGCTGCATGCCCTCAGGAACAAGGGTTTTACTTCAATTTATAAGGCATGGATCTGAAGCCACGTGTCCTGGGTTTGGTTTTTCAGGGCCTCTCTCTATGACCTTCAGATGACAGAACTGTCCTCTGTGTCCTTCCACACCTTCAGTCTGTCTGTCCCCACACACCTTCACCCTATCCACCTGGAGTCTCTCTGAGTATACAAAGTTCCTTTCCCAACACCCAGAATGACCAGAGCCTGCCCTAACAACTAGGTTGAAGATAATCCCTTCTGGAAAGTTCCCTGCAATAAACATGACCCTGCTTGATGGTACTGAATGCGCTCCCCAGTTTTAGAGGGTCACAGTTTGGCTCATGACATATACTATGATGCTTCAAGTGGCCATTTAACACAGTAACTGTATTAATAATGTGTGACCATCAGATAAACATGTCCCATCTCCCTCCCTGTCACATTCTCAAAGCAAGGCCCTTTTGACATTGGAAGTAGTCACCTGACCCTCCTGGCATTGGACTTTTGTGGCACTTCGTAGCCTGGAGAACAGAAGCCTCTGAGAGTCTCTGTACCCTTAGCTCTCATTCAACCAAGATATGGGGGGTGTCTACACAGTGCTGGGCACGGCTCCCCATGCTGAGGCAACAGTGGGACAGGTAGAGTATGGTGGTTTGACTATGCTTGGCCTAGGGAGTAGCACTTATTAGGAAGGGTGGCCTTGTTGGAGTGGGTGTGGCCTTGTTGGAGTGTGTGTGGCCTTGTTGGAAGAAGTGTGAAACTTGGGAGTGGGCCAGTCTTCTGTTTGCTTTTGGAACAAGATGTAGAACTCTCAGTTCCTCCTGCACCATGCCTGTCTGGATGCTGCCAGGCTCCTGCCATGATGATACTGGACTGAACCTCTGAACCTGTAAGCCAGCCCCAATTAAATGTTGTCTTTGTAAAAGTTGCCTTGGTCGTGGTGTCTCTTCACAGCAATAGAAACCCTAACTAAGATGCAAAAAAGCTGTGCTTTTCTGTGGAGGATTTTGTAGTTGTCCTCTGCAGGGAAACAATTCCAGCAGCAGACAGAGACGCTGTGGGGAGAATAAAGCCGAGAAAACATTTGTTTTCAGAAACATTTTTATATTGGAAGGAAGCTGTTGTCGGTCCTCAGTCATGTACACAGACGCCTCCAGAAAGGTCAACCCTAACAGCGGTGAGGCTTTCCTCCATCATCAAGGAACAGAAATTCTAAAGAGGGTCATTAAGAGTCCATTTGCTAAGCCAGACATGGTGGCTCAAGCCTGAGGCCAGGTAGGAGGCTGGCATGCTGGAGGACAGTCTGTGTTCTATAGATAAAGTCTGTCTCAAAGCAACAACAACAGCAAAACAAGGTCAGCAGAGTGCTCCTTGCACAAGCCTGCACCCAGATTCCGGAGAACTAATGTGAAAAGGCAGGATACAGCTTTATCTACCTCCGGTATTGAGAAGTCAGTTCTGGACAGTTCCCTGCACAGCTGGCCGAGCTGAATCTGAGTTGCTAAGTTCCACAGGAGACGTCCACACAAATAGCAAGGTGGAGAGAGACAGAAGAAAGCACCAGACATCTGCTTCTGTCCTAGACACATGTTCATGCACACACATGTGCACAGACACACACACACAACACAAACACACACACACACACACACACACACACACACACACACACACACACACACACACACTGCACGATCATACAGCACAACCCAGATGTGAAGATGTCAGGGCCACAGAGCAGATCCAGGTATGTAAGTGTCTACGCCAACTTTTCTTCTTACTAACACAAAGAAGTCATTTTAGGTAGTGTGTCCAGATCTCAGAAAAGCCTTAGACGGTAAGGACTAGAAGGTATCAAGGGAGATCCCTAAAGTGAGGCTTAGAGAGTGGTTGGTCAGGAAGGAGGCCTGTCACCCTAGCACTCAGGGTATGAAGGGAGGGGGATCAGAAACTTAGGGTTATCCTGGGCTACATAATGAGTTCAAGGCCAGTCTGGGATATATGAGACTGTATCTCAGAAAATAAAATAAAAAATAAATAAGAGGGGGAGGGAAGAAAGAGGGGAGGGGGGATGGAGGGAGGGAGGAGAGGGTGAGGGAGGGAGGAAAGAGGAAAGGGAGGGAGGGAGGTAAGGGGGGGAGAGAGGGAGGGGGAAAAGAACAGGAAGGGAAAAGATTACACTGAAGATGCCCTGTGTCCAGGCTGAGTTTAAGAGTTAGTTAATATTTATCTATCCAGCAGTTGGTGTGGGGGTTGCAGTGCAGCTTGTAGACCCTGCTTCTCAGTGAGCTCAAACAGCTCACAACAACTTGAAATATAATGTACAGTACAGATAATGTAGGATTCTATACAACCCTTTGCTCCCTTCCAAGCAAGGCGGGAGGAATTTATTTGAGATAACAAATGTCCCCCTCCCAGGATGGAAGGGGCTCCCAGAAGACAGGCCTTCAAGTCCCGAGACAGGAGCAGCCCCACAGACACCAAGACTGTCTTGGGCTTCAGGGGACAGCTATGACTCAGATTTGCTGGGATTCGAAAGGTGGCTCTGGTGACTGGCTCAGAAGAGTTTTTGAGGAGTGGGAGCCTGCCGCAGACCTTTTGGGTCCCTATGTCTGCGTGGAACGGGGTCTCTCGACGCGGGTGGGCAAAGCGTGGATGATGACAGACAGACACACACGCAGGAGAGTTTGTGTGGAATCTGAATGTAATTTTACAACTCGAGCATCAGACTTTTTATGCAGAGGACAATAAGGAAGTTGGGTGACATATTCGCAAGGTACAATTGAGGTAACCGGAATCTTACATAAAACAGAGGAATGCAAACACAAAAGGTCTAACGGGAACCACCCAGGATAGAATACATTGATATCAGCTGGGATCAACGAAGGCTCCACCTAAAATTCACTAATCTTAGAAGCCAGGGTCAAGGGCTTCGCGTCCTTGCCATAGTTCCTATTTTAGTCTCTTGTATAGTCCACCTTCCCCTTAGGCCATTGTAAATATGTGTATGGGTGTAACTCTGCTATAGTATCTATTCTGGTTTCTCCTTTGGTCTGAAACTTCCTTCTTCCTAAGCGATGGTAAATTCCTGTGTAAGGGAGTGACTTAGCTTTTACAATCTTGCTGAATTCTAAACCCTTGATCTTGGTCAAGGATGCCCTTGGACTGTTGGAACACTGGCGGAAGGCTTTAGCCATGTCAGAGCACTTATAGGAAAATACTGAAAGAGAGCACGTGGATCCATACTCTAGACTAGCGTGGTACTGGAACTCGGGAATGAAAAATTAATGTATGGGTAGAGAACACTAGCCTCCAGGAGGAGAGCTTCCTTGAAACTCTTTTGCCTCATGAGTGACTTTTAAGCCTTTCGGCTTGTCCAGTTGACTCGACCAGAGAGCGTAGCAGGAGCCGAACTAGGGGAACCCTCTTGATGCCCTAGGTTCCTGGACACCCAGCCAACATTCACCAGAGGCAGGACCGGGCCTGGGTTCACACCCTTATGGTGTGTGAACATCACTTCCAATTCCCAGCCTCAGTGGCATCAGCTGGGAATTGGAGATGCCCCGCCCTGCCTGTGAGGAAGAGAGGCGACAATGGAAGGCCAGACATGAATAACCCCTAGGCCTCTGTACAAGTGAAGGGCTGTTCTTCAGCCTCCAGGAACCTGGTGGAGCAAGGACCTGGTGAAGCAGTTCTGGGCCTCAGGGTTAGAGAATATTTATGTCCTCTTTTCCAAAGGTAAAGGATTTCTTAGGGATGCTGATTATCGCACAAGCAGCCTCCAGGCCGCACTGTAAACACGCAGAATGGAGTGTTCATAGCCCCCATTTGTCCAGAAAACTAGAACAAATACGTCCGAGGGCTGTAAATACAGGGCGGGTCTCTACAGCTGGGAATTTCTTCTGTACTGTTCCCTGCCCTCTCTTCACCAGTTTGACGGTTTATGGATGTTCTTAACAAATGCCTCCGGGATGTTTGCCAGGTACCAGGTTCTGTGCTAAGCAACAGAGAACCCTGCCTTTGTAGCCTCTAACAGCTAAACTATAAGAATAGGTAATAGTGGGTGTCACATTGAAAAATAACTACAATATTGGTAACAATGTTGCTTTATTTCTTGGTAGGGTTAAGGTCTACTTTGTATATGCCCTCAAACGGAATGCTTGTAGTTAAATCTGTTTTCTTTTATTTTGTTTTGTTTTGTTTTTTGACAAATGCCTGTCAAGGCTGATCATTTCTTAATCACTTCAAGGACAGGAAAGACTGCTCAGTGGTTAGAACAGGTGCTGCCATATCCTAGAATTTGGTCCCCATCACCCACGGAAGTCAGGTGGCTCACACCTATGACGTCATCTCCAGGACCCAACCTTGTCCTCTGCCCTTCAAGGGTACAGCACTCCCATGGACATGTATGTGCATACTCACACAGAGACTTCCATACATGAAATCGTTTAATCACTTCAGTAGCTCATTTCCTGTTTGCTCTCTTTTAAAGCATCCTCCACGGTGCTGAATAATATTTCATTATCTAAAGAACAGGCAGTCTTTCTATGACTATCCCCAGTTTGAGGTGTAGACACTCCTTAATACCTTCATTGGATTCATTTCTATGGGCTTTTGTTCTTTGTCTCCTGGATAAACACTTACTGACTGAACATGAGAATCCTGTAATACTGTGTACTTCACTGTGATAAATTCCATCAGGAATGCCCGTCCTATCGCTTGGAGGAATGGGGGAGACTGAAGTTTCCTCAGTGTGATCCACAGTGTCTGGGGCTGTCAGCTACATTTTGTCCTGGTGACTGCGCAGGAAAGCCTCATTGTGCTTTTACTGGGCATTTCTCTAATGTCTACAGAAGCTGAGTGCCCTTTTCAAGTGCTTTGCACATGTTCTTGCATATAATATCTGCTCAGGTCTTTATTGGCTCTCTTGTCTCTTTATCACCCAGTTATGACATTTTCTATATCTTCTGTAGGCATGTCCTTAGTCAGTGATCGGCTTTGGACGTGGCCCACCCCAGCCCCAAGTCTGTGGCATGTTTATTTATTTTCTTAAAAATGCAGTTAGGGGCTTGGGAATGTGGCTCCATCTGTAGAGTGTTTGCCTAGCATGCACAAAGCCCCGGGTTCAGTTCCCAACACTATATAAAACTGGACGAAGTGTGCACAGGAGGGAAGGGCAGGAGGATCAGGAGTTTGGAGTCAGCCACAGCTACATTGCAAATTCCAGAGCAGCCCGGGGTAAATGAATTTCTATCTCAAAAAAGTAATAATTTAAAGAATAGGTGTATTTAAGGCAAACACATTGCCAGCTGTCTTAATTACATCTCTGTTGCTGTAATAAGACACCTTGACCAAAGCAACTTATAGAATAGTTTATTGTGGGTTTACAGTTCAGAGGGTGAGTCCACAACCATCATGGCAGGGAGCATGACAGCAGGCAGGCAGGGAGCTGAGGAAGTAGCTGAGAGCTCACATCTTGATGCAGGAGGATGAGGCAGAGAGTCATACCTGGAACAATGCAAGTCTTGTGAAGTCTCCAAGTCAACACCCAGTGATACCGCCTCTAACAAGACCACACCCCTCTAACAAGGCCACACCCCCTAGCAAGGCCACACCCCTCTAACAAGGCCACACCTCCTCTAACAAGCCCACACCCCCTCTGACAAGGCCATACCCCTCTAACAAAGCCAAACCTCCTCTAACAAGGCCACACCTCCTCTAACAAGGCCACACCACTCTAACAAGGCCACATCTCCTAATCCTTTCCAAGTAGTTCCATCAATTGGGGACTAAACATTCACGTCTATGACCCTGTGGGGACCATTCTAATTCAAACCCCCACAGCAACTGGGCCATCCCATAAGTCTTTTAGCAGGTATCATAAGATGAAGCAGACATTTTTATTTGGGTGAATTCCATTCTATTTATTATTTTTCCATTACTATCCATACTACACAGACCTTTCCTAAGAAATCTTAGGCCATCAGACTTAAAAGGTCATCATTTCCTGTTTGCTCTCTAGAACATTCCTAGCATATGACCAGTCTTGTGATCATTCATGAGTCACGAGACACACCAGTGCGTAGTCTCAAGGGCCATCCAGTCATCCAGTGATGGGAATCTTTCCATTGCCAAGGAGGGGGACCTTCCTTTTGCTTTTTCTTCCTTCCTCTTGTCTGACACTGATCTGGAGCTGACAGCTGTGTGTTGGATCTGGATTTGACCAGCAGATAGAAGAGTCTCCCACTGTGGTACATGTAGAGAGTGTGTGGAACAAGAAGGGGTTAAGGGGAGATGGTGGGTGTGGACAGGAAAGACATGACAGGGAGGGGAGCTAGGTGGCTGTTGAAGGCTGGGTAAGATGCAGTGTTCAAGTATGAGGAGAGAAGACCTATGGGGAAGGAAGTCACATGGGCCAAGGCTCGAAGGCTGCCTCCGAGGACATTTCTTCCATGTCAGTGACCAGGGCCAGCCATGGTAATGCTCACAAGCTCTCCTCCTCCATCTGATCCTGGCACTGTTGTGTGAGCTTGGCAGTGCCACCAGAAGGGCAGAGTGCTTTCTCCAAGTGAGCATTTTCTCTAGTCAGTAGACATTAAGGGAAGAAGGCATGCATTCCAAGCATGGGCCTCAAGCAGACCATATTCTTCTGTATCTGTCTCAACCCTGGGATCTCACACAGGCCTCCTGGATACTCTGCAGAGCACAGCCAGCTAGCTCTGGCCATCTAAATGAAACCAACGACCACCAGCCAGCTTGTCAGCTGGGTCATTTAGAAATGAGAGACATGCACAGAGATAGAAATGAGCACAAGATGTATGTGGAAAATCCATCTGGGAGGAGGGTCTCTGGCAGGGGAAGACTTCAGACCTCAAGGAAGATGTGTCATCTGTGGTAGGAAGGGTCTGCTTCAAGCCTCACATCACATCCCGGCTCAACTATGCCAACCTGATACTGAGGCAAAAATGTCCTCTTTGGACTCCAGTAAAGAGCAGATATGGCTGGGCCCTGGCCTCTGCTGACTTCAGTCACTAGCTAAAGGCTTGGCTCCAAGTCTATCATCTTTGCCTGGAGATCCTAGAAGCTGGGCCCCACGGAGTAACCATGGGCCTCATTGATAATGACAGAATTCCTTCTTAAGCAAAATGCATAGCTCAGTACACAGCCTTCACAGAGGTAGGCAGGAGAACCTCACCGAGACTACAGAACCAAGCCAAGGACCTTGCTACCAGTTCCAGGCACATAAGCACTCCGCACAGAGCCCTGCACGCTCTTGGACTGTCACGAATGTTTGTTATACGGCATTACTGTGGCCAAAATAGCTGTACAGTGAATGAGTTTTGTAGTGCATTTACCATGGGCTGTGGGTCAGGCAGAAGCTTGGGGCTCTGCTCCAGCCAGATCAACAAGTACACAACTGTTATTTTTTTTTATTGCCAGGAAGCCCGGCTCTGCCAGGCAACCCTCGGCCATTTAACAATGTCTATGCTTCCAACTTCATTAAGCATCAATTTGTAAAGATGAGACAATTGTGGCGCTCTGGCAGCCTCCAGGGCTGGGGAGGAGGGGAATGAGAGCAAGCAGCTGAATGCAGAGGCTGTCAGGAACCTTAAGGTGTGTGTTAATAATTCATGCCCATCACTGTGCACTTTCAAGCTGGGGCATAAGGTTGGTGTGGCTGCTGTGTGCTCATTGAGCCTGGGAAATGGCCTCAAGGGAGAACAGGGACTTTAACTCTCAACCTGCACAAACTCTCAGAATTACTGTGAAGTGGCCACCACGGCAAGCAGAAATGCCTGCTGTTTCCTCTAGACATCGCTAGCACCGGTCTCTACCACCTTTGCCCGGGGACTCTAGACTCTCCAAGTGAAGGTTGACGAGATGGTGCAGTCTGTAAAACACTTGCCTTGAAAGCACAAGACCTGAGCTCAATACCCATAACCCTGACCCCCCTAAAATGAAGCCAAGTGTGCAACATGCACCTATTATCACAGTGCCCTGGATGCAGAGACAGAGGGAGCCAAGTCTCGATGGCCGGCCAGCTGAGCCTAAATGGTGAGCTCCAGGCCAATGACAGAACCTGTGTCAGAATAGCAAGGTAGATAGTGTCAAAAGGCATCCTCAGATGGCCTTCACTCATGCACAAGCACACACACACACGAGCACACTTTTACACACATTCACACCTCATGCACACACACTCACACACATCTCATGCACACACACTCACATACACACCTCATTCATGCACACATATACACACACTCACTTCATACATACACAACTCAGATACACATATCTCATGCACACACACACACACACACCCCTCATGCACACACACATACACACCTCACATACACACTCACACACACACACACACACCCCTCATGCACACACACATACACACCTCACGTACACACTCACACACACCTCATTCACACACACACTCAGATACACATACCTCATGCACACACATACATGCATGGACACACTTACACATACACCTCATGTACACACATGCATGGACACACTCTACACACACCTCATGCACACACCCACTTGCACTCACATATCTCATGCACATACACACTCATATACACATCTCATGCACATATATACACTCACACACACACCTCATGTACACACATACACTCAGATACACATATCTCATGCACACACACATGCATGGACACACTCACACATACACCTCATGTACACACACATACACACATCATGCACACACACATGGCTGGGGCAAGGGAGAGAATACCTCTCTGCCATCCACTCCCACCTGCCACCTAGGCACAGTCCCCAGCAGAGAGACTCCCCATGAATGATGTATGTGGTCACTGTTCTCCTAGACCCTGCTTCTACACTTAACCCCTTGGGGCTGTCCCATTCCAAAGTCAGAGTGATTGTGCTAAAAATAAACAAGTCACATCAGGGCACTACCACACTCACATCCTCCCACCCTTCACCCTGCTGGATTCTGCTCACCAGTAGTTGTGGAAGACCTAACTGCCCACCCTGGAGCAGCTGTAGACACAGCATGATGTCACCTGCAGTTCTCCATCTGCACGTCCCATCTTGATGGGACAGAATAAGGTGGCTCATGGTGAGGGCTGGTCACTGTGGCTCAGATAAGGCTTCAGCAGGATTCCAAGTTGGCCTCCATGGCTGCTGGTGCCTCTTCTATGCAAGGAGACTCAGTCAGAGTACAGCACTGGGAAAAAGAACGATGAAACCTTGGGAGTTGCATGGTGAGCCTCAGGGCCACTGTCTCTGTACCACTGTCTCTGTCTCTCATCTGCTTCTCTGTGTGTGTATGTGTTATGTGCTGTATATATCGAAGGACACCCATCTGCATGCCTTTGTGTGTATGTCTGTTTGTGTGTTTGTCTCTCTGTGTATACATATGTCCTGTGTATCAAATGACACTCATCTGCCTGCCTCTGTGTGTGTGTGTGTGTGTGTGTGTGTGTGTGTGTGTGTGTGTGTGTGTGTACATATGTCCTGTGTGTCAAAGGGCACCCATCTGCATGGCTCTGTGTGTGTGTGTGTCTGTCTGTCTGTCTGTCTGTCTGTCTGTCTCTGTGTGTGTACATATGTCCTGGGTATCAAAGGACACTCATCTGCATGCCTCTGTGTGTGTGTGTCTGTGTTTTTGTTTGTCTAAGTGTGTACATATGTCCTGTGTATTGAAGGACACTCATCTGCCTGCCTCTGTGTGTGTGTGTATGTGTGTGTGTATACACATATGTCCTGCATATCAAAGGATCAAAGGACACAGTTCATCAAGGGATGGGGCATCACCAATGTGGTGGATGGTGGCTGGGGCCATGAGTTAGCCCATTTCTGTCCAGTATAGCAGCTGCACAGGGTTGTGGGTACCTTAGAAAACAGCTAATGCAAGCTCATATAAGCCGTGAGTTTCGGGTACCTGCCAGGTTGCAAATGTGCAGGTCACATGAAAGAAACAGAGAGTGCATTGTTACCAACTTTATAAACATTAAAACACAAGTAAAAGCCTTTTGTTATATGGGGTTAAACAAATTAGATGTTGACATCTGTCCTAGCCAGTCATTGAGCAGTGATGCTAGTGGACGAGGGAGGTTGCCAGCGTGAGACTTGTCAACAGTGTGTACCTGTTACCTCACCATCACAGCTGCTGCTATGATTAGCTGCTTCCTGCAGAAATGAAACACTGGCTCTCTTTTGCATTCCTGAATGCACATGAGTGTGCACATGTCCACACACATGCACATGTGCACAGAGGTGGATGGTAGACATCTCCCACTATTGCTCGCCACAATTTTCTCTTTTAAATTCTCCACCTTTTGTTTTGTTTCTGAGCCACTCTCTCACTGAGCCCAGAGCTCGCAGTTTCTCAAAGACTGGCTGAATGAGCACGGCATCCTCAGGATCTTCCTGCCTGGTCCACCCAATGCTGAAGGGATAGATGCATGACACCACACCTGAGCTTCCACATGGATGCTGTAGATCCAACTGGTGTCTCTGTGCTCACACAGGAAGTGCTGTCTCCACTGAGCCATCTCCCCGGCTCCATGTCTGACTCTCTGAAGCTGGGATCTACCATTTCATTCGACCACTGTGGGGTTCCAAACAGTAGCAAGAGTAAACATTCATCAGCACCGTGCCGCACAGAGCCACAAACATGCAACTGATGTCCAGATGTCAGAGAGTTTTCTGGTCATCTCTCCCCTGCTTTGTGTGTGTGTGTGTGTGTGTGTGTGTGTGTGTGTTGTGTACTTGTAGCACACCTCTATGTCTTCATGTGTGTGCACATACCCCATCCCGCAGGTGTGACCAGGCCGCAGATCAGGGAGACATGAAGTCCACTAGAGGACATTGTAGCAGTGGAGAACAAAGCCGCCAATCTGGAGACCCAAGAAACATTTCACAGTGGCAGAAAGCCAAGGCTAAAGCAAATGGAAGGGCAGAGATTTAATTTAAACACAATTGTTTCAAGTGCTGCAGACACCAGATCTTGGTTTTAGAAGACTGTTTTCAATGCCAGTCTGCACCGGACTCAAAGGTCACATTTGCCATCTACTTAGCTGTCGTAGGGAGTGAAGTGTATTTATCCCTGATAAGATAATGAACATGCATGCATGTGTACACTTTAAAGCACTCGGCAAATAGAAGCAATAGTTATCTTGCTCCTCCTGACCCATAGACATAGATGTGTGACCACTTCCTTCACTGTGGAATCCCCTGAGCCTGGGGTTTAAGAACATATGCAAATTGAACAGCTGAGTGGCTGGGGAAGAACTGAGGGACAGTGGCTCTGAATGCCTAAGCTTGTTTCTAGCCCACACTTCACTAAGACTTTCTGTGCCTTGGTTTCCTCCTCTGTCACCATGGAAAACAAGCCATCGAGGAAGCCCCTGTGAGTTTCAGGGCATGGAGGTTGGCCTTCAGAAAGGACACAAGAAGTCTCACAAAAGATGGCCTCGGGAAGCACAGCCCTATTTATCTGCAGTGGGAAATTAGATCATAAATCAAATGAGCAACATGAACTCTGGTTGGAGATTTATTAAAGACACAACAACTCTGACAACTCGGCTACTCACATAGATGGGAGCAGTAGAGGAAACAGGAGCCATTTACCTGTGGCTAGACCTGGACACACAAATGCAGCACAGGCTCCAGAATTGGATTTGAGCCACGGTGTGGGGCGGCAAGGCGGGTTGAGTAGGAGGATCCAAAAACAGACTGTGGACAGACAGACATTCAGAGCTCAGAAGTAACCTGGGGCCAGACTGAGGAGCAATTTCAAGGCTCCATATCCTGCAGGCCTGGTATGGAGGGAATGGAGGTACAGGCCACGCTGTATGGTGGGCATCCTAACAGTGTGGTGATTGACAGTGATTGAAGGGCAGGGAAGGAGAGCCACACAGCTCCGCCCCTTCCTGGCTCTTACTGACTGAGCACCACCACATTCACCTTCAAGCTCCTCATCTGACAGTGAGGAACAGAGACATTGCCACTCTTGAGTGTCACCACAAATCTGTGTTTCACTGCATACTCAACTTTAGTGTGTGCACATGAGCATGTGTGTGCATATATGTGTGTGTATGTGTATGGGTGCATGCTTATGTGCCTCTTTATATGTGTGTGCGTATGCATGGACACTCATGTCTCACGTGTACACTCACATGTGGATGTACATTCATGTGCCTCTGTGTGTATGTGTGTGCACACTCATGTGCCTCTGTGTGTATCCATGTGTGCATACTCATGTGCCTCTGTATATATGTGTATGCATACTTGTGTGCCTCTGCATGCATGTGTGTGTACACTCATGTGCCTCTGTGCATGTGTGCATACTCATGTGCCTCTGTGTGCAATCATGTGTGTGTATACACTTGTGCCTCTGTATATATATGTGTGCACACTTGTGTGCCTCTGAATGCATGTGTGTGTGCATGTGTGTGTATCCTCATGTGCCTCTGTGTGCACTCCTGTGTGTGTGCTTGAGTCCCTTCACGCACCCACCCACACTCATGTCCCTAGGGTAGAAGACCAAGGGCTGAGGTCAACCTCAGGTGTTCTTCAGGCCACACATCCATCTCATCTTTTCAAGATAAGGTCTCTCACTGGTCTGAGGGTTCACTAATGAGTCTATTTTGTCTTGTCAGTGAATCCCAGCAATCCCCCTCTCTCCACCTCCGCAGCACTGGGATCACAAGTATGAACCACCATGCCTGATTTGCATGCAAGTTGCAGGAATCAAACTCTGGTTCTCTCTCAAGCTTTCACACCAAGTAATTCACAGACAAAGCCACCTGCCCAGCCCGGGGTTTTAGTCTTGCGGCTCATGAAATTAATGAGGAGACCCCAGAAAGTCTGGCTGCTAATAAGTCCCATTGCAGGTTCTGAGGGTGACTTTAGTTAGATAGAAAAGTTGCCCGAAGTTGTTCTGATGAGTGAGGTGATAAGCCAGTGTCTAGGTGTGGGTTGTAGGCAGACACTCACCAAAATACACACACTGAGTGTCTATTATCTTCTGATACACCCTGAGTATTTTCTCTGTGATAACGCTCAGCTCTTAGATTCAGGCAATAGTGAGACAGTCTCTCCACTTTGCAGAGAGCAAACAGGTATCTGGGGAGGATAAGTCAGGCAAAGATCACATGGCTAAGAAAGGAAAACACTGAGCTTGAACCAAGCTTTGCACCAAGTAAGTAATTTAGGAGAAGCGGGGCTAAGATAAAGCAGCGAGCCCATCAGTCTTCCAAGCCCAGTGCTGAAGGGCGGCCACCAGGGAGCTCCCTGCTCATCATTCCTGACAAGCTTGTCTCGCCTCAGAATTACTGGAATGTCTTCCTTTACAATCCGCTGGACTTGATATGCATAAGGAGCAAGAATATAAAATGTACAACATTTAAAATGTGTGTAACAATGTAGGAAGCGTAAATGAGAGCACAGTTGAATACAGGCATCCTTCGGTGTCTGTGGGGAAGGATTCCGTGCCCCTCTATGGGCAGGCAAAGCTCAAACAAGCAAAGGTCTCTGTTTCAGTGTGGGTTTTTGTTTCAGTTTTGTTTTTTACAAACCTCCCTGACCTGGTGATACACGGACACAGGAACCACAGATTCCAAGCCTAGGTATGGATGATTTGGCACATTTCTCTCTGCACCTTAAAACACACAGAGGAGATGACCTGAGCCCACAAAGACATTCTCCCTGCGGCCAGTTCTGATCCTGTGCTTGCTGTTGGAGGAGGTGTGGCCCTGTGGAAGTAGGTGTGGCCTTGTTGGAGGAAGTGTGGCTTTGTGCAGTAGGTGTGGCCTTGTTGGAGTAGGTGAGTCACTGTGGGTGTGGGCTTTAAGACCCTCCTCCTAGCTGCCTGGAAGCCAATCTTCTACTAGCAGCCTGCAGATGAAGATGTAGAACTCTCAGCTCTTCCAGACCCATGTCTGCCTGGATGCTGCCATGCTTTGGCTTTATTGATAATGGACTGAACCTCTGAACCTGTAAGCCAGTGCAATTAAATGTCATTGTAAGAGTTGCCTTGGTCAGCTGGGCGTGGTGGCACACACCTTTAATCCCAGCACTCATGAGGCAGAGGCAGGCCGATTTCTGAGTTCGAGGCCAGCCTGGTCTACAAAGTGAGTTCCAGGACAGCCTGGGCTATAAAGAGAAACCCTGTCTCGAAAAACAAAAACAAAACAAAACAAAACAAACAAACAAACAAACAAAAAGAGTTGCCTTGGTCATGGTGTCTGTTCACAACAGTAAAACCCTAAGACAGAAGTTGGTACCAGGAGTGGAGTATTGCTGTGACTGGCCTGATAGTGTTTTTGTTTGGAGAAATGTTGATTTGGGGACTTTGGAAAGCAGGAAAATGCTTTAAGTGGGGCTTTGATGGGCTATCCTAGTAGGAATATGGAAGACTTTCTTTCTCAGTATGATTTGAACAGTATAGACCTGGCCCAAGAGCTTTCAGTGGAGAATAATTTCAGAATGTGGCCTAGATACTCTCTTTGTGGTATTCTCGTAAAGAATGTGGCTGCTTTTTGCTCTTATCTGAAAAGTCTACTGGAGTAGACTTATATTAATTGTATTGACAAAGAAAGTCTTTAAAAAGCCCAGCAGAGACTTTGTTTTCTGGTTAAGTCTCATGAAAGCATTTTGAACAAGAGTAGCAAGCTTAGAAAAGAAAAATATGAAATATATGATTCAAGTATTAAAGGGGCACCAGGAAGTGAAATTAAGCTGAATCCCGTGTTCTAGGAGATAACGGATTAAGGGATTTGGGGAAAGATCCTACCCAGCTAAGTTTAGATCCTACCCAGCTAAGTTAAGGCACACACCTTTAATCCCAGGAGACAAGGCCAAACAGATCTCTGAGTTCAAGGCCAGCCTGGTACAAAGCAGATTCTAGGTGAAAAAAAAGTTTAAATCCAGGCTTGGTAGTACATGCCTTAAATTTCAGCACTATGGGAGACAGAGCCATGCAGCTCTCTGAGTTTAAGGTCAATCTACAGAGCAAGTTCCAAGAAAGCTTAGGCAGGAAGGGAGTAAGAAAACAGAAAGCTGGTAATAGAATAAGGAGTGAGGGCAGGGGGCATGTTCCAACCCTCAGCAAGCAGCAGAACATGACGGCTTCAGCCACGTGGCTCTGGCTTTAGAGTCCAGAATAGAAGAGACTACTGGGATATGCTGGTTATCTGAAGCTAAAGAAATTAGCGGTGATTAAGAAGAGACCAGCATTACTGAGCTGAGATCTTCTGGGAAGTGTTTCTGAGAGCACAAAGAAGCTGCGTTCCAGAGACAGCCATGCATGTACCTTGTGCTGCATCTGTACTTGGTAATGTGTAAGAGTCACCCATGTGGTACTGGTTTTGAAGGCATGAAAGGGTCATGAATAACAGCTGAGGCTTGGCACTGGGAGAAGCCAGGAGGGGCTTTTGGTGAAGGTGAAGCCTCAGTTGGAGTTGAAAGCCCAGTACTGAAGGGGTCATGCAAAGGATTTGAGGCTTGGCACCATGAAGAGAGCCTGTGAGAGGCTATTAGTGAAGCCTAGTTACAGCCGAAGACCCCAGCATGTTGGGGATGCCAATATCATGGGATGATCACCAAGAACAGCAGCAGCAGCAGCAGTGGAGTGGATCAACCTGGGCTTAGGGTGCTACAGAGGGCAGAGCTGGAGAAGTAACCCAAGCCCTTTGGAGGAGCTCAGATCATTTGTGGATTCTGTAACATTGAAATTGCCTTGGAGGCCCCAAGATGGTAGAGAATCCAGAGCCATGGGCCATCTTCTGAGGAAAGCTGCTACCAGGGAGTCGAACCAGCTCAGGAGAAAGAATTTTCTTACAGTCAACATAGATGAGAAGGGAGTTGGAGATCTGAAGACCACTTTGACATCAGACATGGAGATGCAGAGTTTGGAGTTTGCCCAGCTGATTACCTGTATTGCTTTGGTAATTACAGTTAAGTGATTGGATGAATCTCAAAAGGGACCTTGAACTTTGGACTTGTAACATTGTTGAAACTGCTATAGACTATGAGGACTTTGGAAGTTGGACTAAATGTATATTTTTATTATGCTATGGGTAGGTATGGCATAATACCTACCTCACAGACTCATATTTTTTAACAAACCTATAGAGGCCAAGGAGTGGAATATGATGGTTTGTATATGTTTGGGCCTGGGAGTGGCACTATTAGGAGGTGTGGCCTTGTTGGAGGAAGTGTGTCCCTGTAGGCGTGGGCTATAAGACCCTCACCCTAGCTGCCTGGAAGCCAGTCTTCCACTAGCAGCCTTCAGATGAAGATGTAGAACTCTCAGCTCCGCCTGCACCATGCCTGCCTGGATGCTGCCATGTTTCCCACCTTGATGAAAATAGACTGAACCTCTAAACCTGTAAGCCAACCCCAATTAAATATCATCCTTATAAGAGTTGCCTTGGTCATGGTGTCTGCTCACAGCAGTGAAACCCTAACTAAGACACCTACTATGGAAAAGATTCAACATTTTCCCCTTAGACTCCATGTAAGAAGAAGCAAGGATCTGGGAGGTGGAGAGAAGAGGAGATGAGAAGAGAATAATTTGAAGTCAGGTGTTGAGGTGGAGATGATGATGATGATGATGATGATGTTGTTGTTGTTGTTGATGATGGTGGTGGTGGGAGTGGTGGCAATGATGATGGTGATGATGGTGGTGATGATGATGGTGATGATGGTGATGATGGGGCTGGAGAGATGGCTCAGCAGTTAAGAGCACTGATTACTCTTCCAAAGGTCCTGAGTTCAAATCCCAGCAACCACATGGTGGCTCACAACCATTTGCAATGAGATCTGACGCCCTCTTCTGGTGTGTCTGAAGACAGCTACAGTGTACTTATGTATAATAATAATAAATCTTTTTTTTTTTTAAAAAAAGAAGATGGTGATAATGACGATTTAAAGGTGTTCCTTATGTATGGGGTATGCTGTTAGTTTATGTCAGTTTGACACAAAACTAGATATATTTGGGCAGAGAGACTCTCAGTTGAGGAATTGCCTCCATCAGACTGTCCTGTTGGCAAGTCTGTGGAACATGTGGGGTGAGTCACCCACGGGCTGATAGCCCTGGGTTGTATAAGAGCGCAGTCTGAGCGAGCCACACTGAGCAAGTCAGTCAGTAAGTGACTTGTTTCCATGGCCTCTGCTTCAGTTTCTGCCTCCGAGTTCCTGCCTTGGCTTCCCTCAATGGAGTGTGACTTGGGGCACTTAAGCTAAATAAAGTCTCTGCCCCCAAGTTAGTTTTGGCTGGTGTTTTATCACAGCAATAGAGATCAGGCTTAGACACGGGTGTTTGGGAAAGGAGTCACTTGAAGCTGCTTCAGCACAGAAGGTCAGAGGAAGAAGGGGTTTGGTTTGACCGTCTCTGGAGGGAGAATGCTGACGACAGAGGGCACAGAAGTTATCTTCGGAGTCCTTTTAGGCGACCACGGATTTGGATTCGATTTCTAAGAGGCTTAAAGGCATATTATGCAAATTATTAAAAACCCTCACGCTCAAGCCCAGATTATGCCACACCTCAAATTCACTAAGCTGGACAAACAAACTGTCCCCACGCAAACTGCCCTCACACTGCTTTGTAAAACGCGTCTGTGTTGACCTAACACAATGTTAGAGCAGCATCATCCATAAGTTGTGAAGAAGGACCTCCCGGTGCGTGGCTCGGCACACACTGTGACCTCATGGCATGTACTGGCACGAACCCAGGGACTTACAGCCCATGTGTCATTCCAAAAACCCTTGATTCTACAAGCAGCGCCTTACCATAATCTGGGCTTGAGCGAGGGATTCTATAATTTGTATAATATGCTCTTTAAGCCTCTTAGAAATGAAACCCAAATCCGTGGTCACCTAAAAATTTCCTGAATTTTTCAAAGACTGCCTCATATTCAAAGGGCATCAGGACCCAAGTACATGGAGGATGACGGAAGCGGATGCTGTCCCATGAGGGGGAGGAATCCACGGATCCTCAGGAAAGACTGATCTGGCACAACCCAGGAGCCAACGGAGTTCAATGGAGCCCTGCTAGGAGAGGATCAGAGTACCAGGCTACAGGATATCACCTTATGACAGGACGAGTCTTAGAAGGATTTAGATAGATTTTATTTCCAAGACAGCTACTCTGGCTGCAGAGGAGTTGGCACATTGGAACCTTGGGAAGGGGTGGGGGACAGTATGACAGAGAGAAGGTGGCACTGACAGAAGGGCCAGGACACTGACTGGGTTTAAGTGGCACATTACAGGTGGATGGAGGTGAGGTGGGTTCCCAATCTGACTGCAGTTGGTTGACAACGTCAGTGTGTCTCGTCGTCCTGCACAAGGAGTCCTCAGACCATCAAGAAACTCTGCAACTGCGGAGACAGTTCTAGTCGAGCTATTTCTGAGTGCCCCGTCTCCACCCACACCCTGAAATCAGTGTCTCTCCTGGATGCTCACAGCTGTATCCGCACCCCACCCGCCCTGTCTTCATCTCAGTCCCATGCAAAGCTGCTCTCAGCTCTTTGCAAGGTTCAATAAAATGAGCTCAGAGCCCACCCAGTTTCCGAGCTCTGTGTGCTTGCTTGCTCAGGTGTGTTCCTTGCCAGGAAAATCTGCCCAGGCAGCAGAGCCCCATGCCAGCATGTGCTTCCCCTCTCCCGCCCCCTCCCGTTGCTATGATTAATTTGGATAAATGTGCTGTGGAGAAGCCGGGAGAGTTATGTTTCCTCTTGTGGATCAATTTCAAATTCAGAGGCAACTGCAGGAGAAATGGAGTGGGGAGATGGGGCTCCCACATTTCAGAGCAAAGGTGCCAAGGAAGTATCCCCACCTCTTCCTTCCAGCTTGTCAGATAAGCAGGGCTGAGGCCCTGAAGAGAAATCAGGCTTATGTTGAAACCCCCCACAGAGTTCAGAGAAAAGGCAAGCGTTTGTTAGATCTGATTTCATAGTTTTCCAGAGCTATCCCCATGTCTACCGGGATGGGTGGAGTGGAATCTGTCACTGCCACAGACTGTGGGACACTATCTTAGTCTCCTCTATAAAATGTATTGCGATAATGACACCTGGCTCATCCAGTGTCTTGAGGATCTACATGAGATATGACACACAGACATTGCATTTAATGGGTTGGGTAAGAGCACTTACTGTTCTTTCAGAGGACCTAGGCAGTTCTGGGTGGCTCGCATGTAACTAGAGCTCTGAGGGATTCCATAGGTACCTGCATGTACAAGATGTGCATATGTGTGTGTACTCAGATACATAGATAGATGATAGATAGATAGATACATACATACATACATACATAGATAATAAATATATGATAGATAGATAGATAGATAGATAGATAGATAGATAGATGGATGATTGGTAGCTAGATGATAGATAAATGATAGATATATAGATAATTGATAGCTAGATGATAGATAGATGACAGATAGATGATAGATAGATATATAGATTATTGATAGATGATTGATTGATAGGTAGGTAGATAGATAGATAGATAGATAGATAGATAGATAGATAGATAGATAGATGGATAGTAGATGGATTAAGAGAGAGAGAGAAATCCTTTTTGAAATAATGCTGGCGAAAGAGCACAGTGATCAAGAACAGCTACTGCTCTTGCAGAGCCTGGGTTCCCAGCATCAATGCTGGGTGGCTCACAACAGCCTGTGACTGACTACCTGGATGGAACAGACACTCTTGTGGTCATTAATCATTACCCTGGCACCTCAGCTGGAAGCTACTAAGCAAGACTGAAAGCCCAGTGTCTTGTGTCTTTAAAGCACTAAGTTCAACCAGGTAGGGGCCATTGTAGAGCTGTTCCCACTGCATCCCTGGCCTGGGTCACAGGCAGCAGCCTTCAGGGACATGAAGAGAATGTGATTCTCTCACTTGCTTTTTCTACACATCGCCTCGTGAGTTCTGTTTACCAGGGTGGGGAGAGGTGCACTCTGGACTAGGTTGGCGTGTTTGCAGCCTGGAGCATCAGAAAGGGACTTGTCTGCTCTAATCCTGGAGAGTGGGGTTGCTAAGGAGACAATTGTCATGTTTCATCTGTAAACACTGCGAGGCTGTGGCAGAAGACAAGAACCGTTCTTTTGGGAAGAGAGAAACCTATTCCTTGTAAAGCAGGGGAGTGTGGGCGAGGGCAGGCTTTGCTCACTGGGCTTGCTTGGGAAAACTAAATCGACAGGATTGTTCTGTCCTCTGATTAACAGACAGCAAGCTTGAGTGACTGGAAAGCCCCTGTGTGCTGCTTTCTTGCAATAAGATGTCAGGACTGAAATAAGATCAAGGGTCTGGAAGGATGGTTCAGTCGGTAAAGTGTGTAAGCATGTAAGCGTGTAAGCACATAAGTGTGCAAGCGTGCGACCATGTGAGTGTATAAGCATGTAAGCATGATGACCAGTATTCAGACCCAGCACTCACGTGGTTGGGTGTGGTGACACATATTTATCTCATTGCTACAAAGTCAGAGGCAGGCAGATCCCTGGAGCTCCCTAGTCAGCCAGCCTAACTTACTTGTTGAGCCTCAGGTTCATAGGAAACCCTGTCTCAAACAAAAAACGTTGGCATTGTCAGAGGAAGATCACCTGTGATGTCCTGTATCATTCATATGCACGTGCACGCTCACAGACATGCAGCATATAGACTCATATACACATATATGTACCACACACACCCATGCACAACACACATATATACATATATACATACACTACACATACATCCACACATGTACCACACACATGTATCATACACATACACGTATACATACATATATCACATATACACATACACCATGCATGCACATGCACCATACACATACATACATACATACACTAAACATACATACATACATACATATACTACACACGTATATACACATGTACCACACACATACATACATACATACACTACACACGTATATACACATGTACCACATACACACACACATATATTACACACATGTACACATATGCACCATACACATACACCACGCATATATACACATACATACATATACCACACACACATACACACATGCACCACACACACACACATCTACCGTGCATATATACACAGGCACCACTCACATACACACACACAGACATTCACCACACACTCATACACATACATGCACTATGCACACACACACACAATATTTTTGAGAAAATAAAACAATAATAAAGACCGACTAGATGGTTTAAGAGACATTCCAGGCAGATGGAGTTTTAGTTCTGTGACCGTGGGTGTAGGCAAATCCAGGACACAGCTACATATTTGCACAATTTGGAATTGAGTTTCTCTGTGACTTGAGGCCCAGCCACCTAGGACAAATGTCCTGCTTGTGCAGAACACGGCACAGACCTCAGAGTCTGCAGAAAAAGTGGGAGCCAGGAAGCATCAATGACTAGCTCAAGGTTAAAACAGTTATCCAGAGCCCAGGACCCCTGACTTCAAGTCCTCCCTACCTCTCACCACAACAGGTCGGGGTTCAAATCCCTTCCCTGGAGTACCCGTATCATGTGATCTCCCACACTGCCCTGACCCACCCCTCCCACCCTGCAGCTTCTCTTGCTTTCAATGACTAGGCATCTCTCTTCTGCAGCAACTTGAGCTTCTTCCTGGCCCAGGTGGCTCCCAACATTTCAGGCCCTGCTGATCCCTGCAGAGCAGAGGAGGGAGGAAGTGTGAGGAGATGGACAGCCACCTAGGACAAACGTCCTGTGATTTGGAAGCCTTTGGTGACAAACACACAAAGGGCCAGGTAAGAATAGCTCGTTGGAACTGTATAAATAGGAACCTACTGGGCCTTCATGCTCGCTGCTACAATAATGAGCATGCCTGCCTTTTGCTAACAACATTTTAAGTCAGTAATTGGCCCAACAGGGGACACAGACTGTACATGGAGCTACAGAATAGCACAGAAAATCCCAGAAAGGCTTCACCTCCCATCTGCAGAGCTGCCTGCCAGCCACACCCCATGGGGCTGCATTCCTTCATTGAGAAGGAATGCTAAAAGACATTCAACACAGATGGGGTTTGGGGGGGGGCCTCCCTCCCCGGAGCCTCCTCCACATCAGAACACTCTTTGATATCCCTTTCCTCCCTCCCCTGGGGTCCCTGCTCTAAAGGATGCAGAAGCCCAAACTGCTCTGATCTGCTCAAAAGGATGCATTTGCCTTGGATCTGTGGAGTGAGTGATTGCTCTAGTAATATGGAGCCTCTGAGAGATGAGTGGACCGTCTCATGTGAACTAATAATGCCATCAGTCAGAAGAGGACTCTGCGGATGCCCATCAGAGCCCAGGGACAGGGTTCACAGCCTCACCTCACCCAACCCTCTTGAGGTTATCACAATGCCCTCAATTCAAAATAGAGGACACAGGGCCACAGAGGGATCTGGAGCTGGCCAAGCCAGCTCTGAATTCGGATTTACCCCCAAAGTCATTCTAGCCATAGCCCAAGCTCCTTGGGGGAAGCGCTTTCAATTTCTTTTGCAAGGTTAAATCTTTTACTTTGTTCTCAAACTTAATAATTAATGCAGCAGAATTTGAGAGAGCCCCAAAAGCCTACTCATATCAACCAGTTAGCTACAAATACAGCCGTTTTAAACCTCCGTTTAAACTGGAGTCCTGTGTTCTCAGCTCTTTGTGGTTTATGGGTTTCAGCAGGTAATCATGAACACACCAAGGGAGGAGTTGATGAATAACAAGCTTGTCGCCACCTTCTTCCTCTACACCCAGGGCAGACATTAGTAATCAATCAAGGATGTCTTTCCTGCTGGAGCTTGTATATAGCTACAGGCAGGGACTCCCAGTGAACTAGATTTTACAAAGAAATAAAACCTGTTTATTTACACTGTTGAAGACCCTCTGGGTGACATAAAGGATGTGCAATGTGACTGTCTATTGTCAACATTTTTATTGCTTACAAGAAAATTCTTCCAATCCAAAGTAAATTGTTTTGCAATATAACATAGGTACTCCTATTCGAGGCAAGCAAAGCCGGAAGTGCTCCAGACTTTTCTTTTCTTTTTTTTTTTTTTTTAAGCCCATTGTCTTAGTCAAGGTTTTTGTTCCTACAAAAAAACATCATGACCAAGAAGCAAGTTGGGCAGGAAAGGGTTAATTCAGCTTACACATCCACATTGCTGTTCATCACCAAGTGAAATCAGGACAGGAACTCACACAGAGCAGAAACCTGGAGGCAGAAGCTGATGCAGAAGCCATGGAGGGATGCTGCTTACTGGCTTGCTTCCCCTGGCTTGCTCAGTTTGCTTTCTTATAGAATCCAGGACCACCAGCCCAGGGGTGGCCCTGCCCACAGTGGGCCCTCCCACTGTTGATCACTAATTGAGAAAATGCCTTACAGCTGGATCTCATGGAGGCATGTCCTCACGGGAGGCTCCTTTCTCTGTGATAACTCCAGCTTGTGTCAAGTTGACACACAAAACCAGCCAGTACACTCTGATTTTCCAAAACTTTTCAACTTTGGGCCAGTTTAGATTTGGGATTCTTAAACTTAGGATGCTCAGCCAGGGTTTTGGCAAACATTCCCAAGTACCAGAAAAGGGGGGAGGGAGGCTTGAAATCTAAACAGTTCAGCTCCCAAGCACTTCTGAGGTTTGACTTGCTCTCATGCTGATAACGGGGGAGGTCATAGGTGATGATGTCTGCCGCATCAAGATCAACCAGGGGAGAATACATGGGTTCACCAGCAAGGCACACAAGGGGTATCCATGAAGCTGAGGAGGACGGAACTCAGTCAGACCAGAAAGAAAGGGCAGATAGACAGATGGACAGCGGTGGAGTCCATGGGCTTCAGGGCCTAAGTCAATCCTGGTGGAGGAGGTAAACTTTGTTCATTTTTAAAGGATGTGGTGTAGCTTGCTGGTAGAATGTTTGCCTAACATTCATAAGGCTCTGGGTTTGACCCCAACCATTTATAAAGAAACCGTGGTGTGTATCAACACCTCTATACAGGATATCTCTTCCCTTGCCCTTCCCCCTTCTACATGTGCAGCCGTGGCAACAGGGAGAGCTGCTGGTGGGCCTGGCAGAGTCTGGCTTTGATGGGCAAGAGAGTATTAGAGTTTGTAAATGTGATGGTGACTCAGACAAAGACCTTGTCCGACACCTCTAGATGCTGTGTGGTCAGCAAGTATTACACAAATTCTTCTGAGTAAGACAGTCTGTATCCTCACCTCCCTAGGGGCCATGGTCACAAGGATGGTGATTCTTGGGGACATTTCCAGGAGAACCAAAGAAGGTGTGGAGGGGGAACCAAAATCAGAGTGAGGGAGACATTACTGAGGAGATCTGATGAGTCTAGCCTGGGCCACCTAGGCTGGGAGATGAGGGCATCTGCAGACGCCTAAATGAGTCCAAGAGACTTTTCTTTAGGGAGGTGTATCTTTTTTTCCCCCCTTTCGAGACAGGGTTTCTCTGTATAGCTCTGGCTGCCCTGGCAAGGGACATGGAAAAGTCACCATTCTCCGAACCTGTATCCAAGGCAGACATTACCAATCAATCACAGAGCTCTTTCTCATGCAGTGTGGAGTATCCTTTCGGTCGACAGGGGGAGCTCAGATAGGTATTAGCTGTGTACTGATCTTGGAGACCTGGACAACACCTCCCTGAACTAAGCTGTGATCAGCTACTTTTGAATCTATTCCAGCTTGGATCTATTGCTACTGCCTTCCAGCTCTATCCTCACCCCACCCCCCCACCCCCAAGAGAGTGGTTCACAGAATTATTCTCACAATCCCGCAGACAGCATCAGCCTCATTAAACCAATGAAAGATCAGCCCTCTACTGGAGGTTTATTATGTGCGACTCAAAATCAACCCCCTGCTGCTCACGCCCTCTGTAGAGGCTTTGGGAAGAAGAAATTACGTGTTGCCCCAGAGAAGGAGGGAGGAGGTGTGGGCTGAGGTTGCAGCATGTCGCACGTCTTGCACGTCTTACAGATTTGTGTAGTGACAGTGCAGAGGCTTGTTGTGACAGCCTGGGGCAGACGCTGCAACTCAGAATCTTGGGAGACTCCAGTTAATGCACACTGAGGTTTTAAATGTTCTATCAACCTGTGACCCGTGCGACTAGGGAACAAACATTTCCCCCAAGGACTGTCATTGTAAAGAGATCACATACCTCCCTGGCACACAACCTCTTTGACCTCTTCAGGACAGGGATCCTGTCAACAGCCCAACACCCCACCTCCCCCCAACACATACACCTCTTGGTGTCTCACTTCATTGTTATGATGAGGTAGTGCTGAGTTCTAATGTGGTCTGAGGCTTCTCTAAAGGAGAATGATATGAATTGAGTAATCACTGAAGTTGTTCTAAAAGAGCCTTGGGAGAGCCTTGTTCCTCCTCCCACTGTGGATTGAGAGTCTCAGCCATGCAAGGAGGCCAAGGAGTCAAACAGCTAAAGGCAGATAGAATCTTCTGGAGCAGAAGCCATCGGATAGAAGGACATTAGGACTGCGTGACAGAAAGCTGGAATCCCTGGCCCTGGTTTCTGAGCCCCTGGCCCTTTATCTATAGCCTGTCCATTCTGTCATCCTCATAATAACATGAGCTAATAACTGCCATCGGCCCCTGTTTAATTCATTTTAGCTGAAGCTAACTTGAGTTCACTATTTCTCACGAATGCAGACTCCTGCCTGGCAAGGAGAAAGTATGGGCTCCACAGCTTGCAGCAGGCACATGGTGCAGGTTCAAGGTGGCCCTGCTGACCCTGAGTCCTTAGCTGGCAATCCCAAGGTCAAGACCTGTGGCTGGTATTTCATCCATTGTGTGGGTCCCAAGAAGCAGGGGTTAACTATGGGGCTGGTGGCACAGAGACAAGACATCCACCCTTCATCTTTGATATCCAAGCATCTGGCTACCAGCTTGGTACCCCAGGACTTGACAATTCAACCACTGGGGGGAACTTAGGCAGGCCACCAGGCTTCCTTCTCCTCACCCCCAGGTTGTGCCAGAATTGTATTTTATTTGGATTTCTGTCTCTTGAGCTGATTCAAAACCAAAGAGATCCAGCCACAGGTGCTGTCCTCTGTCCACCCGAGACACAGCATAGGTTGGCTTGAATGGTCCTCCAACTGATAAGCCAGAGACTGCAAGGCCTTCCAGCTGTGCAACGGTTCTAACACAGAGATCTCTCATGCAGAACTGCAGAAGAGAACGGGGATCCAGGGTAAACAGTCTGTGGAAATGAGGAACCAGGGTGTGAAGGGGGCAGTCGGTGCTGCCTTCCCTCGCCAGGCTACTTAGCATCAGCAAGGAGCTCTGGTGGCTGGCTCTGTCAGTCCCCACACCATTCTCTGAATGAAGGGTGAAGACAGTTGACCCCACTTGGCAGAGAAGACTATTAAGGCAACAGAGACTGCAGTGATCCTAGGTGTCAAAGGTCACAGAGGGAAAGGGCAGCTGGGGGGCAGAAGGTGACATGCCTGGCTGGAGCCTAACTTTATTTGCCTGTCACATGGGCCGAGCTAGTTGTTTCTCTTCCTGGTTAACTGACATTCCTACTTTTTCCAGCCACTTCCAAGCACTGATGTTTGTCACTCTGGCAGGAAATGCCATTCAGCTACAAGACACGTTTCCATTCCATACCAGTCCTTTCCAGATGTGACCTGTAGAAACTGTAATAACAGAACTTAAAAGTGAACAGGGTTGGGCTGGAGAGATGGATCAGCGGTTGAGAGCACTGACTACTTTTCCAGAGGTCTTGAGTTCAATTCCCAGCAACCACATGGTGGCTCACAACCATCTATAATGGAATCTGATGCCCTCATCTGGTGTGTCTGAAGACAGTGTACTCACACATATAAAATAAATAAATAAATAAACAAATAGTTTTTTTAAAAAATGAATGGGGTGGGGAATAGAGACAGATAGATCTTCGAAGCAAATTGGCAAACCAGTCTAAACTTAGCAATGAACCACAAGTTCAGTGAGATACCCTGTCCCCAAAAAACAAAGGTGGACACCAATCCAGGAAAGATGCCCCACACAGTCAGAGCAGGGAAAGCATGTGACAGACTGACATTCAGGGCTCCTTCCAGCTGTATTGGTCAGTTTGCTGGCTTGTGTCCTGTTAGGACATCTTAACACGCCCATGAGTATTGAGGTGTCAGGAAGTGGTTAGGAACGCCGACGATAGTCCTGGGAAATACCCGGTTCATAAATAAAATTTCTCACTCACAAGTGAACTCAAACACAGCCCTTCAGACATGCTAACGGTCCCTAAAGAAATCTGATGTTGGATTTAATTGAATGCCCACGGAAGAGTCTCAGTGAAGGTATTGTTTACATCAGGCTGGCCTGTGGGTGTGTATATGAAAACCGTCCTAACTGTGTATATTGATATGGGAATACCCAGCCCCCCATGGTTGGCACCATTCCCTAGGCTAAGGTTAGAACAGCATGGCAGCAGTACAGACAGTCAGGAGAAATGTAGTCACTGATTGTTTAGCTGAGGACTGATGTGTCTGCTCAGAATCAGGCACTGATGGTCGAGTGCCAAAACCAGCCATGGCTACACCAAACCTTGAATTCCAGTCCTAAATCTTACCATGATATTGGCTAAGAAACCACCTCCCAAGCCCGTTTCCCTTGTTGACATGAAAGTGGGACCATAATACATTGGAAGTTGTTGACAGCCCAGGCTGAATCCTCCTCTTCTTTTGTGATTTCTGGAGACCTGGACAGCATTTGACAGCATGTCATATCAAACCTGGTAAGTTAACTTTAGAAAATCCAGGAGTCCAGGGCTGGGCTGTGGCTCAGTGGGTGCAGTGTTTATCCATCACTTGCGAAGATATAGGTTCCAGTCCCCGCACAGCATAAACTGGGCATGGTGGTGCACACCTATAATCCTAACATTTGGGAGGTGGAGGCAGGAGGTTAAAGAGAGTTCAAGACCACTCTCAGCTGCAGAGCAAGTTTGAGGCTAGGGAAAGGAGAGGAATGAGGACCTGGAGAAGGGGTGGGGGCAGAGAAGAGGACCAAATGAAGACAGAAAGAAGGACCAAAAGAGAGGCTGACTTGGAACACATTGGGGGGAGAGAGAGAGAGAGAGGGAGGGAGGGAGGGAGAGAGAGAGAGAGAGAGAGAGAGAGAGAGAGAGAGAGAGAGAGAGAGAGAGAGAGATGGGCTGTCCTCTTACATGCTGCCAGGCTGCCAGGTCACCCATATCTGGCAATGGTACAGGCAGTAATCTCCATTACTGACAGGTGATGATGTAATTGTTGCTAGGTTCCTGGGAGGAGCCTAGCAGAATTTTCTGTAGGCCAACAGAGACCCTGTCTCAAAAACCAAAAGGCAAATAATCAGCCCCATTGGGCCCCATGACCATGTAGGCAAAGACCCAGTTCTCAGGGATGCTCCAGTCTCTGAGATCCAGATTCCATCTGATGTGTTTATAAAAAGATAAAGAGAAGGGGGGTTATGTTCTGTGAAGGTGGAGTGAGATATGGAGGAAGGGGGTGCCTCTGCGGGTCCATGGTGAGGCATCCCTTCCTTCTGAGGGACCAGCCACATGAAGGTATAGTATAGAATAGAGTTTATTCAGGGCATGGGGAGGGGAGTCAAGAGAAGGAGGGAGGGAGAGAGAGAGAGAGAGAGAGAGAGAGAGAGAGAGAGAGAGAGAGAGAGGGAGGGACAAGAGGAGGAGGAGGAGGGGGGGAGGCCAGCCATGAGCACGTGGAGAGAGGGAGGGAAGGAATGGGGAGAGAGGGGGAAAAGGAAAGCAAGAACAAGAGAAAGCAAGGGAGGAAGAGAGCAAGAGAGCTAGGAGGGGCAAGCAGCCCCTTTTATAGTGGGTCAGCCCTACCTGGCTGTTGCCAGGTAACTGCGGAGAGGGTCATACCTGGCCGTTGCCAGGTAAATATGAGGCGGAGCATACCTGGCTGTTGCCAGGTAACTATGGGGCAGAGCTTAGACAGAATGCTAACATCATCCCCGACCCTTCCCCTCCCACCCTATCCCCCGCCCTCCCAGCCCAGCCCATCCCCCTCTGTCTCAAGCCCAGCCCAGTCCACTCAGCTCTTCGCTCCTGAACTATAATGCAACCTGGGCCATGTTTCTTGAACAGTCTCTTTTCTCCTCTGACATTTGAGGGGACTGACCGACCGCTCCCTTCAACAGTAGACCACATGGTGAGAGGGTCAGGAGAATCTGACCCCATGAGAAGGAACCCTCAACCAGGGGAGCGTTGTATTATTGTAGCCTCCTCTGAGCTCTGGGTGTCTTCTCAAGATGGAAAACCTGGCAGTAGCCAGGTCCAGGCACAAACAGGAGGTGGCTGCCTCCCTGCTGTTCTGCCAGACCAAAGGAGAAAGAAAACCCCTGTGTGAAAACCCTCCTCGGTGGCTTTGATGTCCCTCTTCCAAGAGACACCCGGAGAAAGGCTGGGGGGGGGGGATGGGGGGGTGCTGGAGGCGATGCCCTTCCTGACTGCTAATTATTCTCCTTCTGTGTAAATGATTATCTGGAAGGGAAAAACGGCTGAAGACTAAGGAGCTGGAGACGCCAAAGACAAAAGGCCGTCTGGGATTTGTGGAGTCCCCAGGAGCAGTCCTAACAGGAAAGCCACGCCACAGGGTCCTCCTTGTGTGTAAAGTGCGGTTTTCAAAGTCCTGGGCATGGCTGTTTTAATAAAATCAGAGTTCTGCAAACTGGAGTGTGGGTGATCCCCCATCCGTGAAACTTCCTCCAGAGACTCTATAGTAGAGACTGGAAGTCAAGCAGAAGTCTCAGCTGGCTTCGGAGTCGTCCAGCTCTGGCTTGGACTTGGCTTCTCTGCTTGTTAGAGGCAGAATCGGGCTCTTCCTACTGAGGGACTGCGCAGTAATGCTCACTCAGCTCGGAGCACCTCCAGACACGGACCCTTCAGTGATACCATCACTGCCGCTGAGGGTACCCTAGTGTTCCTATTCCTGGGCAGGGTCAGACAATGTCTATTGCGTTTTATAAAAAGATAGAGAAAAGACCAGAAAAAGGGGGTGCCTCTGCGGGCCGTGCTGAGGCATCCCTTCCCCCTGAGGTACCAGCCACGTGACGGTTTAGTATAGAATAGAGTTTATTCAGAGTAGAGGTCGAGCATGAGCACATGGAGACAGTGTAGGGGAATGGGGAGAGAGGGGGAGCAGGAGCAAATGGAGAGAGTAAGAGAGAGAGGAGGGGGCGAGCAGCCCCTTTTATAGTGAGCCAGGCATACCGGACTGTTGCCAGGTAACTGTAGGCGGAGCCTAGACTATCTGTACCCCTGGTGTGTCGCTGCAGTCTCCTAAAGGTTTACTTGTTGGGCTGGGTGTTGTTCCGCAGTGCGTGGTCTGTGAGCGATCTGGCTGAATGGATGTCCGAATAGCTGAAATTTACTGTCCGGTGGATACAGTCGGAAGAATGAGTGCTAGGAGCTCTATCTTCAAAGACCTTCCCTCTCACATTTGTTTTTGTTTGTTTGTTTGTTTGTTTGTTTGTTTGCGTCCCTCCCTGCTGGGACACTCTGCCTCAAAGCCCACAGGTCCAGAAGTCAGGGAACTGAGGGACAATGTCTGTCTCCCACAAAGTATCCCTGGGGTGGGGGACTTGTCACAGCTGCGGGACTGACCAGGCCACCATTTCTCTGGGATGCTTTAGTCCTGGATCCTTGGCACAGGCAGTGTTGAGGTGTTAAGTAACCATTGGTGAGCATTCATTAGAAGTGAGCCTGAGGGCTCTGGTGTGTTGGCATTTCTTCTAGGCTCCGCCCCACCATTACCTGGCAACAGTTAGGTGTCCCTGACTCAATATAAAATGGGCTGCTTGCCCCCTCATCTCTCTCTTGCTCTCTTCACCTCTTCCCCCTCTCTCCTCATTCCCCTCCCCCTCTCTTTCTCCATGTGTTCACACCCACTTCGTCTCTCTCTCCCTCCCCCTCCCCCCTTTCTTTCTCTCTCTCTCTCTCTCTCTCTCTCCTCCCTCAACTCCCCTCCCCAGGCCCTAAATAAACTCTATTGTATACTATATTCATCCTATGGCTGGTACCTTGGGAGAAGGGATGCCTCAGCATGAGCCTGCAGAGGTACCACGTCCACATATACCATAGGGCGCCTCCATTAAACATATCCCTGGCTTCTTTTTCTTTTCTTTTTTTTTTTTTTCTTACAAAACACAACAGGGTGAGCACTGAGCCTTCACAATCCCTGGTTGGAAAAGATCTGAGTTGCCTATTCTGCAGTCTCCCAGTTGCCAGGCAGGCTCAAGTGTGTCTCCTAGATCCACCAGGTGACTCTGGTGGCTTCTTTCTTCTCCCTGCCGTCACCCCTTGACCTCACTGTGAGGACTACAGCCACACACCCCCACCTAGACATCTTTCCAGAGCTCAATGGAGATGACAACTGTTGTTTTTATAAAGAAGAAAAGGGGTCAAAGATATGGTGAGGTAGGAGGGGTGCCTGTGCAGATCCAGGCTAAGGCATCCCCTCCCCTTGAGGTACCAGCCACACAATGGATATAGTGAAGAGAGGTCAGCTCACGGCCTTTGGAAAATTCCACCAGGCCCCAGAACATGAAGGTTCCTCCCCTCCTGGAAGAGAGAAATCAGATCATGGAGCACTGTAGGCATTCCTCCCTTCCTGAAGGGAGGAAGGCTGATTACACTCCTCAGAAAGACCACAGTGTGGGACCAACCGTTGGCCACCCGTAAATAAAGGAAGCCCTTGCTACCTCATTCCCTAAGGACCACTCAGTTTAAGTCACACTGTTCTGCAAATCACATTGTGCCTAGTGGCTGTCGCTCTATTCTACCCCCTGAAAACTATATAAAAACTGGCCAAATGGGCTGCCCATGTCGTCTCTCCTTTGGGTGCAGGAAGGCCCCAGCCTGCTGGAATAATAAACTCCTCTTGCTTTTGCATAGATTCCTGGCTCCATGTGGTTTACTCAGGGGGCCCCTGGTAGCTAAGGCTCACCAGAGTCTTACAATAGTATGGAATAGAGTTTATTTAGGGAATGGGAAGACAGTAAAGACAGACAGAGAGAGAGAGAGAGAGAGAGAGAGAGAGAGAGAGAGAGAGAGGAGAGATGGAAGGCTAACCAGGAACACATGGAGAAAGGGGAGAGGGGAAGAGAAGAGGCAGAGAGTAAGAGAGCACAGAGGAGCCAAACAGCCCATTTTATAGTAAGCCAGACATTACATGCCTGTCATGGGATGGAGCCTAGAAATAATGCTGAACAGCAACTGCCTGGAGCTCTGGTCCAAAAGCCACTTCCCGGGGAGGAGGGGACACCAGCCCTGAGGATCTCAGGATTGAATGTGAATAATGGCCCCTCTCTATGTTGTACTCAGAGCCCATAGTCAACTGTGATGGTATTTCCTGTTGCTCAGCATCTGCCCCCTGTGCTGAGCTGAGCACCTGCAGGGGTCTGAGGACTGGACTTACTGAGTCTCTGCTTCCTGGACAGAGCCTATGAATGCCCAACTAGAAGCCGGAATGTGGCTCAGTTGGGAGCATGCTCACCTAGAATGCAGGAAGCTTATAACCCACAATTTGACTTGGAGTTGTTCGTTTTATTGCTGCTCACAGACACCCCTTCCTCAGACTCTGGTGGCCTAAAGTCTATTAGCCAGACTGCTGAGGCTGGTCTTTGGCAGACCTTTAGATCATTCCCCACAAAGGCAGAATGGAGGCACCAGAACCCAGGAGTCAGGGAAGCTCCGGGTCATAGATGCTGTTTTGTAGAGAAGAAAAGAGCCAATCCACATGGGCAGAGAAACGTGGGGTTCTGGGAGGGAAGAAAGGGAGGTAGACATCCAAGTAAGCTGGGAAGACCAGGCCATTCTTTTCTGAGTGGCCTCAGGGTCTGGGAAGCAGAAGGGAGGTGTATAAACCTCATCCTGCATCCCCCAATCCCATCTCTCCCTGCATTGGGGCAGCCACTAGCAGGCATCCAGAGTCTTCATGGAAGACAGCAGAAGAGAGAGTGAAGAGGAACAGGCCCAAGTGGGCACAAAAGTTCTTCACAACCAGATGCCTGGGCGTGTGCAGGAAAAGGAACAAGCTTAAGGCTATCTATCGGCTTCTGCAAACCAAGCATACCATATGCGAGCTGTGATCCTCTGTAGCAAGCTCCCAGACAGCCTTTTCTGAGGCCACTGAACCCTCCTGACAAACAGAGCCCCAGCTTTGTGTGAGCACAAGTGACTTCTTCCTCTCTCACGGGCATCAAAAGTCAAAGGTCACTCCAGGCTCAGATGTTCTTGTGACCCGCTCCCTCCGCACCCCCCGCCTGGCACAGGGATAGCACTGTGATGCAGCCACAAGTCTGGGTCAGGTGTGCAGTTCTCTGGCTTCAGCTGATGAACCTCTGCGGTCCCATCCATCAACTGCACCCTGAGGGAGCACGACAGGATGGGCCTCAAGGGAAACTGTGAGTCCTTGTGAGCAGTGTGGGATATGATAAAGGTGGACTTGAGCTCAGGACATGACTTAGAGGAGGTGGGAAGGAGCTGATCCGCTTTCTATCCGCTAGAGGAGGCCTCGGGTCTACTAGGATGGCTTGTTGTGGGGTGTCCACCAGAGAAGAAAGCTCAGACATGGGCTTAAGCCAATGGAAAGTCTATTAGCCAGCTGGCACTCCACTGGGTGTTTGGGTTCCCAGTGTAGCCCTGAGCCTTTCTCAGAGTGAGCTTTTAAGCACAAAAACCATGCCTTGGGTTGGCACACTTCAGTTAACAAGACCAGTTAGCCAGAAGCAGGACTATAGAAGCTGAAAAGGAAGGTTAGTACATTTAGACACTTTTCCAGGACTGTGGGGTTTGATGGATTAGGTCTTTGTTTTCGTTTTGGCATTAAACTCTGCCTGTCATCCAAGTTTTATGGCCTGAATGGTATTTCCATCGTGAGTTGGTTGGACTAAGATCTGAGGCCCTGTTACATGGCAAACATGAACCCCAACTCTAATCCCAGGCAAATTTGAATTTCACATACAAAAACATTAGTTTAAGTATCTCTCAGATATCAGATGGGAAACACATCAAATATAACTCACATTGGTTTGTGATTGGAATTATCTTCCCTGTTGTTCAATTCATCTGGCAACAGTGGGTGAGGAGGTGGGTCTTAATACAAAGGCTGAAGGCTGACCACCTGCTGGCTGCCTGTGGGTTGCTTTAAGCACAAGAAAATTCTGTGTGAGTTCCAGCCATCTACCCTGTATTAGTCAAGGTTGTCCAGAGTCACAGAATTTATGGAATGTCTCTCTATACTGACGGAATTTATTGTGATGACTTACACAGTCTGCTGCATTCTGACTAACCTAACAATGGCCAGCTGTGAATGGGAAGTCCAAGGATCCAGTAGTTGCTCAGTTCCACGAGGCTGGGTGTTTCAGCTGGTCTTCTGTAGAAGTAGGTTCCGACAGATGTGCTGGCTAGTAAGTGCACGCAGGGGAAGAAGAGCGAATCTTCCTTCTTCCAATGTCCTTGTTTAGGCCTCCAGCAGAAAGTGTGGCCCAGATTAAAGGTATATACCACGACAATGCCCGGATCTGGGATTTGCTTTGTCCCAGGTTGATCTTGAACTCAGAGACCTCCTTGCCACAGTCTCCTGGGATTAAAGGCATGTACCACCTTGTCTGGGCCTAAGCTTTTCATGGCCACTATGCCTCAAGATCTCCATGCCAAGATCCAGGTCAGACACTTGTATCTTCCAGCCTCAAGATCTGGTTCACAGGTGTGTCTTCCAATTCTGGATTGTAGTCCATTCCAGATATAGTCAAGTTGACAACCAGGAATAGCCATTACACACCCTGTCCTGGGATACAGCCACAGGGTTCTGTATAATTCCCCTGCCCTTCTGGTTCACTGGATGTCATCAGTCACAAATGTGGCTTCTTGCCTGGTCTTTTGAGTGTGAAGCCCATCAGTGGTGGCTGTCCCTGGGATTACCATGTTCAGTCCTGTAGAACTTCTAGACTGAGAGTTTCTGCAGCCAGCGGGGTTCTCTGGAGGTGAGTGTTGCAGTAAGTTCCAACTCTAATAAGCCCGTGTAAAAGACACACAACCCAGTTATTGTATTTATAAGGTGCATGCCTAGATTGGGCAGATCTACTACTACACGAATCTATTCCCCAGCTAGGAGATCCCTTGCTACTTGTGGCTTCTCCAGCCCACGTGGTCCTGCTCTGTCTTCCTTCCTCCTTCCTCTCTCTCTGAGACCTCCAGTCCTACCTTTCTCTTCCACTGCCCAATCACAGGCTCTAAACTTTATTTGACCAATTAGAATGGGGCAAAGGCTCCTATGAAATCACCTAAGTATTGAGAGACCTAAGTTTAAACAAAGTATCAGGTCCCAGGGTGAGATGTATCTATCCAGCTGAAACTGCTGGGAGACACCAGTCCTACTGTATTCTTTTCTGCACTTTAGGGGATACAGTTTCAAAGGGTGATAATCACTCCTCCTCTGTAGCAGCAGCTAATTAATAACCAGATGTTCCCCATAAACCTCTTACAAAATCATGTCATGCCAAGGCTTGGACACTCCCGCTTGCATTTTTTTCCTATAAAAAAACCCTTCCCCTAGACTTTGTGGTTGCTTTTCCTATCCTGTTGCATCTGGAAGGTTTGTGGCCCAATCTCGGGCTTGAATAAAGACTCTCATGGGCTTGCATCAGAGTTGTGGTTCCTGGTGGTCTCTTTGGGTTTCTTCCTTTCTTTCTTCCTTTCTTCCTTCCTTCCTTCCTTCCTTTCTTTCTTTCTTTCTTTCTTTCTTTCTTTCTTTCTTTCTTTCTTTCTTTCTTTCTTTCCTTCTTTCTTTTTTTAACCTGGGCTCAACATTATGTAATCTACTCCTCCTGGGGGAGGGGGGGGGGCAGGCCCTCTTGAGGGAGTAGAATTAACATCAGAATATAAACAGCACTAGGGCAACCCACAATACCCACAACCCCTCTGGAAAGTGACAAAGAAGAATGAATACATGTGAACTGTACGGGACCTTGATCTTGACATGGCTTTCTCCTGCCCTGTGCCCTGAGCAGGCATGAGCATCTTGAATCTTCCTCCTGCCATTTCGTTTGCAGATAAAACCCAGCTCCTCCCCTACCATGAAGCACTCTGTGGATGGGCTCACTTCAGCCCATCCCGAACCTTCTCTACCTTCTAGTCCATGTAGACACACCAACATGCAGACACACCAAGCTTCTAAATATTTCAACATGCAGACACACCAAGCTTCTAAATATTTCGGATTTGCCAACGGCTTGCTTCCCTGGAGTCTGAAATAAGTGCCTTTGGCTTCCAGGACATTTCACTTCCAACTTCATTGCTACGTGCTGCATCCAACTTACCTGTCTTCCCTTGGCTGTGGTGGCTCTCCTGGGTCCTAGACAGACTCTGTCAGACAACAGCCTGTCTCGAGGAACTTGAGTCAAAGTTGTTGGGAGAGGACACAAGGGCGGCTTTGCAGGGCACCCTGGCTGAAGACTCTAGAAATGCTCCCTCTTTCATATTTTACATTACAGTTTGAGGAACGCTGCTGTGTGTTCTTTGAAAGGCTGGTAGAATCCTGCACTGAATCCATCTGGCCTGGGCTTTTTTTAGTTGGGGAATTTTTAATTACTGCTTCTAGTTCTATCTGGCTGGTTGCTACAGATCTGTGTAAATCTTTTTTTTTCCTGTCTTGGTTTCACTTTGACAGGTCATTCACATCCAGAAACTCATCCTGTTTCTTTCAGATTTTTTTCCAGTTTAGTGGAATATAAATTTTTATTTTTATTTTTTTTTAATTTTTTGGTTTTCTGAGACAGGGTTTCTCTGTATAGCCCTGGCTGTCTATAAATTTTTAAAGTGCATCCTCACGGCTCATGGGATTTCCTTGGTGCCTGTTGTAATTTTTCCCTTTTCGCCTCTAATTTTATTAATTTGAGTTATCTCTCTCACTACTTTTTCATTAATTTGGCTAAGGGTTTGTCAATCTTGTTAATCTTTTTTTTAAAACAGCTTTTCATTTTATTGATTTTTTTCATCTTGTTTTATTATTTTTTTCCACAATCTTAAATGTTTCTCTCTGTCTACCACCTTGTGATTATCTTGTCTTTGATTTTCCAGTACCATAAGTTTTATCATCAGGCTTTTTACTGAGCTATCTCTGATTTTTGACACAGGCACTTAAAGCCATAGATTATTTCTATTTTATTTTTATTTTATTTTATTTTATTTTATTTTTATTTTTATTTTAGGACCACCTTTGGGTCATACCTTTATATCATGTTGTATTTCATTTACATTTAATTCTAGGAATCTTTACCCAGCAGAACTTGATGTTGAGACCTGTTGCTGAAGACATTGGTCTCTGAGCTTTTGCTCAGGGTCAAGGAGAAAATCAAATTGGTAACTGACCTGGAGATGTCACTCCACCAGACAGTACCATGCAGCTACCACGAGAGAAAATCTATCCACGGTCATATCCATCAACGAACTTACTACACTAATGACCAGCATGGCAAGATATACCCCTATGGGCAATAGTGGCATGAATGTTATGAGACAACCAACCACTCGTGTGCATTTAAAACCCCACTCCATAGGAGGAAACAGATTGTCTTAGTTAAGGTTTTACTGCTGTGATCAGACACCATGAGCAAGGCAACTCTTATAAGGACAACATTTAGTTGGGGCTGGCTTATAGGTTCAGAGGTTCAGTCCATTATCATCAAGGTAACATGGCAGCATCCAAGCAGGCATGGTGCAGGAAGAGCTGAGAGTTCCACATCTTCCTCTAAAGGCTGCTAGGAGAAGACTGGCTTCCAGGCCGCTAGGATGATATCACACCCATAGTGACACACCCACTCCAACAAGGCCACACCTCCTCCAAAAGGCTACACCTCCTCCAACAAGGCCATACCTACTCCAACAGGGCCACATCTGCTCCACCAGGGCCGCACCTTCTAATAGTGACACTACCTGGGCTAAGCATATACAAATCATGACACAGATATACTATAAAATCATGCAGAAAATGTTAGGGGGAGCTCAGAGGCCCCAGAGATTAACCAACTCTCAGCACAAATCACATAGGTTTCTTTGTGTAGTGCATGACAGTTAACAGAACCTCACAACTACTCAAAGTACCAAGAATATGTTTCAGTCCATCCACACGTGGATCCGTACATCTACATTGTCTACTGTACCCCACTCCCAACATAGCTCAGGGGCCATAGTGAGAGAGGCAGAAAGACTGTAATAGCCAGGAGTCTGGGAAGACCAGAGCTAAGGGGTGTTTTCTGGACATGACTGGACCATTACACTCATGAACTCACAGCAACTATGGTGGCGTATACAAGGCCTAAACATGATCAGGTCATGCAACATTCCAGCATGGAGCAGGGCAGCAGCTCTCAAACCCCACAGCTGGGAAGCCATTAGCAGTCAATAGTTGCTAGGGCAAAGAGAGTTTTCCTTATGGAAGTAGCCCCTGGTAGGTGGTCTGGACCCTACACCTACACTCTCCATCCCAGGAAATCTCAGATTAAACTTTTGTTTAAGCAATGTCAATAGCCATGTGTGGTTTTCATGCCCGTATCTACAGCCATCTGTGAGTGACAGTTCCCAGAGAAACCTCAGGGCTGGTTGTAGTAGATGAATAATTAATGAATCCTGGTGTGGGGTTCCTTCCCGCCTTGGACCATTTATGTTCACGGATGAAAGACACACACAGCCTTATATTTTAATATGTCTTAAGCAGCACAATAGCTGAGCAGCTGCCAACCCTCCAACAAGCCCACACCCACTCCAACAAAGCCACACTTACTCCAAGGCCACACCCACTTCAACAAGGCCACACCCACTCCAACAGGCCTACATCCATTCCAATAAGGCCACACCCACTCCAACAAAGCCACACCTACTCCAACAAGGCCACACCTTCTCCAATAAGGCCACACTTACTCCAACAGGGCCATACCCATTCCAATAAGGTCACACCTACTCCAACAAGGCCACACCTTCTAATAGTGCCATTCCCTGGCCTGAGCATATACAAACCATAGAGCTATTAGAATCTATGTGTATGTTGTTACTTAGTATGCTTCTTCTGGGCTGCTCTTGGCTCCAACCAGGCAACCCTCTGGGCCAAGTTCTTGGCCCAGAGGCCTTAGCAATGTTTCCAGATTCTCTATTCCATGTCTGCTCTGCATCTCCCACACCCATGGTCTCTATCCCAGGAAAACCCAAACACTACCCATGTCTCTTCTCCCCGGCTATTGGCTGCCGGCATCTTTCTTTACCAATCAGAGTTAACTTGGGGCCAGGTTCCCAGAAGCTATGTGCAAACAGTTTTGGAAGATCCAAATTAACACTAGAATGCAAGCAGCATCAGGCCAACCTACTAAGGCTGGGAAGTAGTAGGAACACTGCTCAGTAGAGGAAGGATACTGAGGTCCCAAGAGGCAGGGAACATGCACTGCACACGGTCACTAGCAACTATTGACTTGTAATGGCTTCCCAGCTGTGGGGTTTGTATCTCTATGGTGACTCAAATGAAAATGGCCCCCATAGACTCACAGGGAGTGGCACTATTAGGAGGTGTTGCCTGTTGGAGGAGTGTTACGGGGGGGGGGGGGGGCAGGCTTTGAGATTTCAGGCACTCAAGCCAGGCCCAGCGTCACCGTCTCTTCCTGCTGCCTGCTGATACAGACAGAACTCTTGGCTCCTTCTCCAGCACGGTATCTGCCTACATGCCGCCATGTTTCCTATCATGACTAACGGACTAAACCTCTGAACCTGTAAGTCAGCCCTAGTTAAATATTTTCCTTTATAAGAGTTACCGTGGAGGCTGGAGAGATGGCTTAGTGGTTAAGAGCATTGACTGCTCTTCTGGAGGTCCTGAGTTCAATTCCCAGCAACCACATGGTGGCTCACATTATATCATGGGATATAATGCCCTCTTCTGGTATGTCTGAAGACAGCCACAGTGTACTCATATACATAAAATAAATAAATCTAAAAATAATAATAATAAGAGTTACTGTGGTCGTGGTGTCTCTTCACAGCAATGGAAACCCTAAGTAAGACAATCCACATCTTTCTCTGCCTCGACTGTGGCTCTCACATTGCTTCTCTCTGTTAGCAGTGTTGGTATTCTGCCTGGACTCCACCCCACAGATACCTGGCAATGGCCAGATATGCTCCTCACCATGGTTACCTGGCAACAGCCTGGTATGCTCCTCCCCATGGTTACCTGGCAACAGCCAGGTATGCTCCTCACCATGATTACCTGGCAATAGCCAGGTATGCTCCCCACCATGATTACCTGGCAACAGCCTGGTATGCTCCTCCCCATGGTTACCTAGCAACAGCCTGGTATGCTCCTCCCCATGGTTACCTGGCAACAGCCAAGTAGGCCTGGCCCTATAAAAGAGGCTGCTTGGCCCCTCCTCTCTCTCTTACCCTCTTATGCTCTTGCCTCTCTCTTGCCTTTTGCTCCCTTGCTCTTCCTCTCTCCCCATCCCCTCCCCCCTCTCTCCACATGCTCATGGTCGGTCTCTACTTCTCTATTCTCTCCTTCTCTGTCTTTCTCTGCCTCTATTACCCTCTTAACTCCCCTCACCATGCTCTCAATAAACTCTATTCTATACTATACCATCGTGTGGCTAATCTCTCAGGAGGAAGGGATGCCTCAGCATGGGCCCTCTGAGGCATCCCATTCCCCCAAACCCCACCAGAACATATTCTTATAGCTCTTTCTCTTGTTTTATGATCACAGCAAGCAGCATGTGTATGTAGCCTTAGATTGATAAAGACAAGGAGTAGAGCCTCTGGTGATATAGGGCTGTAACCCAGCACTCAAGAGTCCAAGCTTGAAAAGCTAAGAGTTCCAGGTTAGGCTGGGCTGCACAGTGAGACCCTGTCACAAAATAAAATTGAGGGGTGTGGCCCAGCTCACATTGAAAGAATTGTTTTATCAATGAATCTAAGCCCTAGAATAATATCCCAGAAAAGCTGCTATTCCACGGGCGTGAGGGCCGACCTTTAGGGAAGACTCTGGCAAAAATGGTCTTGGGCTGGGACCAGGATTTCAAACTATCCCTTCCTACACAGCAAGAGTGATTGTTATGAGACAGCTCATACAGTGGAGTTGTGTGTGTGTGTGTGTGTGTGTGCGCGCATAAAACATCTGCCCTCCTAGGCATCTGGAAAGTGGACAGTTGCTGGACAGCAACACACATAAATGCAGGACACCGCATCTCAGGTGGGGTACTCCAGCCATCGCAGGTGTAAATAGGTGGCTGGAAGAACATGGCCGGTGTGACCCCGTGGGAGGGGACGCACATGAACCTTAACATGAATTTCTCTGGCCGCACTTGTGCCCTTGTCTTTCCGCGGCCACCTGATAGTATCACCTCGCCTTCAGTACAACCACGTGTTGGGCCCCGAGGAGAGCAATAAGAGAATCTGAGAAAGAGCCAGAGAGTGGAACACAACGAGGAAAGAAATCAAGAGAAAGACCTGGGCAAGGCTGGAAGAGAGCGGGTGACTCACCTCGGGTGCCTGGCTCTAAGGCTTCCCTGTGCAGCCCACTTAGGGAGAGGAGAGGGCAGAGGGCATGACACTCCAGAGTCCAGGTGCTGTGGTGAGCCATCGGGATGGGTGGGTGAGTCCCCATGGAGTCAGCAACCCACCGGATGTCAGCGGTTGCATTTACTTGGCCCTGACACTCGCTAGTTGAGATTCATTGGGTCCCTTCTGCAGGGTGACTCTTGGCGCCCCACCCTCAAGCCGCCCCGTAGTCTCTTTTCCCGGATAATGGAAGCAGCTCCCTGAATGGATGGAGTGAGAGGCTGTGCAGATCCCAGTCTCTCCTCTAGCCCGCCCCTCACTCATTCCACGAGCCCCTGGGCCCCTACCATCTTCTCTATCTATAAAATAAAGGGGCTGATTCTGAAACCCCCAGCATCCTTCAGGGCGTAACAGGTCAAAGACGGAGCTTTTCTCAAAAGCAGGCTTTCAAAACCTCTCCAGCTTCGCCCAGATCAAACCCACCTCTTGCCCACTCTCAGCCAAAGAGATACACGGATTGCACAATGGCAGGCAGGCAAAGAGCATGCTCAGGCCTCTGCGAGAAAGCTGGCCTGCAGGGGGAGGGGCAGGGTGCTGAAAGCCCTTTGTTTAACTGACCACGTGAGCGGACGGTAGGGACAGAGACTGCATAGATGAGGGTAGATGCTGTAGCCTAGCCTCTCAGGAGCTGAGCGAGTGACTCTCAGAGTTTGGTGAGCCAAAGAAAAAGTGCAGCTGGAACATGCCAGGGTGTGGCGGGACTGTGGCCAAAGAGTTGCCGCCATGTGTGGCCTGGCACTGGGTACACCAGATTTGTATGAGGTGTGATGTTAGCTCCAGGAAAAAAGAAAGGAAGGAAGGGAGGGAGGGAGAGAGGGAGGGAGGGAGGAGGGGAGGGGAGGGGAGGGGAGGGGAGGGGAGGGGAGGGGAGGGGAGGGGAGGGGAGGGAAGGGAAGGGGAGGGGAGGGGAGGGGAGGGGAGGGAGGAAGAGAGAGAGAGAGAGAGAGAGAGAAGAAGAAGAAGAAGAAGAAGAAGAAGAAGAAGAAGAAGAAGAAGAAGAAGAAGAAGAAGAAGAAGGGAAGGAAGGAAGAAAGGAGAGAGAGAAGGAGGAGGAGAAAAGGAGAGGGAGAGAAACAGAGAAAGAGAGGTGCATAGGGGTGCAATAGGCCTCTTTCGGTGTCTGATCCAGCAGTTCCTCGACACTTTCCAGTCATCTGTGTCTCAGTGACATGTTTGACATGTTTGTCACTAATTCATATGTATCTTTGGCTCTATTCTTTAATAGAACATCTCCCTGAAAAGCTCTTATTCACCCTTCAAAACCCTTCCACATGTTTCTCTGCTATAAATATTTAGCGGCATGCAGTTCCTCAAACAGATGAAAACAGCCAAGACTCTGAAAGAACGTTCTCCTCCCCAGCCAGCAGGGGGCGCCACATGAGGCAGATGCGCCCTAAAATCCCCTGAGCGGATGCTGGTGGTTTCCTGGAACATCTCCTAGTGACCATCCACGTTCACTCACTGCATGTGTTCCTGAACATGACAGAGTTGCTGGTGACCATGACAACCGCACACCATGGATGTCAGACATCGACCACTGGGGGTCTGGCTCACTGTGTGCGGGTGTCGGTGGTGTGCAAAGGAGATGCGTGATAGTGTGTCAGGATGGGAGAGAGCAAGCGCCACTCTGCCTTTGGAAGTCAGAACCTCAGTAAACCTGGTGATAGTTCCCTTGTGGGGATTGATTAGCAGCCCCTCTGCATTTGAGCCAGCACCTATAGACTTTACACACACACACACGTGCACATGCACACAGACACGCACATACCACTTAAATGTCACACACATACATCCACACCATGAATAAATGCACACACATGCATACACACACACACACACACATTCATGCACTCATGCACACACCCACACACACCACACATAAATGCACACACACACACATACACACCATTCATAAATGCACCCACACACGCACATGCACACCAATACACGCATGTGCACACGCACACACACATACATGCACACTCACACAAATGCACTCGCATGGGCCCCTACATTCCTGCACACACAAAGCCCTTCTTCCAGGTCTCCTGCAGCATCTTTAGCCTGCACCCTGTTCCCAACACCCACCCCATGCTGCAGTATCTATCTCCTAACCTGCAACTGTTCTCCTTCAGTAGCTAGCTGCAGACAGAAGGCAGCTGCATCCTGCCACCCTGGACACACTTATCACCAGCTTGTTAATTAGGCCAGAAAAAGCCAGGTCAGAACAACAGACAACTTAATAATGCTAGGCTCAGAGACTGCAAGGACTAGCCCAGAGTCACACAGCTTATCCATAGCTAACCTCATCCTTACCTAACATCTCTGTCACAGTGTAGGACAAGCTCAGTTGCTATAGAGACTGAGATGAAGGGGGGGAGGGTGTCCCAGACTCCACCCCACCAAAGCCTTCAGCAACTTCCCCTTCCTGGTGTGGTTTAAAACTCAATACCAAACAATTTATTGCTTAATAAAGACTACAAACTGACTTAGGGATGCTTGCCTGTTCCTAGCAGGTACAGAAAACCCTTGTTTGCTACCCAGCTCCCTAAGTAAGCATTTCCTGAATAAATAAATAATAGATAGATAGATAGATAGATAGATAGATAGATAGATAGATAGATAGATAGATAGATAGATAGATAGATAAAGGCAGAAACCGGAACCCGGATCCTCGCGCTCCGCACCACCAAGCCTCTTTATTATGACATCCATCAAGGATTTCTTTCAAAGCCAGGAGCCACCGGCCCAGGAAGTGTGTCAGCCAGGTAAAACGACCCCTTGGGAAAGGAGGATGGCATCCGGGACAGCCCCAGCTTAGATGTCCCCGGAACTGAACGGAAAGTGGGGCACTGCTCTGGGCTCTGCTTTGAATCGTGTCTTTCAGGCATGACCGCCACCCGTCCTGATCATTTACCCAGGCGCCCCGTGCCTTTCCCTTTTCTGCTGTGTTCCGCTCCCCGAGGGCCGCGGGGGACCCGAGAGTGACCTGCTTTCCTCACAGAGATTATTCACGGTGCTCAGAAACAGCAGGGTGGGCTTGGGGATCAGACTGCCCCAGCTATTTCTACAGAAGTGGGCCAGGAAACCGGAGGAGAGCAGCGTAGGCCCGGTAGTTGCGAACAGGACAGCTCGCCCTGACCCTGCATGACTCCTCTCGCCAGCTAGGGATTGTCACAAGCTGTTTCTGGGTGCTCACAAGTGGAGGATACTGGTCCCAATAGATGTGGGATTTTCACGGGCGAAATGGCCACTTCTCGGCCCCTCCGTGGGCACTGACACCCGAGTTAGAGGACAGAAGTGCATGCTGGGTGACTGTGGCCGCTGCTGGACGTGGTCACTGCTGGATGTGGTCACTGCTAGGTGCCTGTGGCTTCTGCTGGGCGTGGCTTCTGTTGGGCGTTGCTACTGCTGGGTGTGGACACTGCTGGGCGTGGCTACCGCTGGGTGACTGTGGCTTCTGCTGGGCGTGGCTACTGCTGGGTGACTGGCTTCTGCTAGGTGATTGTGGCTTCTGCTGGGCGTGGCCACTACTGGGCGTGGCTACTGCTGGGCGACTGTGGCTACTAGCCAGATAAGCACAGGCTAGACACTGCCCTGAAGTGTTTTAGCTTCATGACACCCTCGCAGTTCCCAATGAGCTCATAGTCTGTTTCTATCCCTTTTCAGAGGTCAGCAAGGACAACGGAAGTGACGTGTTATCAGAAGTCACTCTGCTCACAGGGTTCTGATGGCTGGATCGTAGAACTTACTCCTTCTCTCTCCTGCTGCCCTTCCTCTTGACAGGGATGCGTGCTGGCCTTTTTCGGCCACTGTGATACTGGAGCAATCAGTTTGTAGGAGGAAAAGGCGTCTTTCCACTCACAAGTTCAGACACGTCAGTCCACGCTGGGAGAGGCAGAGTAACACAAAGACAGGAGCCAAGAATATGGCGGAGAAACTGGGATGAGAACCAAATGTGTCCTTCAAAGGTTGGCTGCAGTGACTTCCTTCCTGATTATGGCAGCGGTAGTGGTGATGGTGATGATGACAGTGGTGATGGCAATGATGATGCCAGCCATAACTCCTGTCTTATGTACATATTCACTCATCTGTCACAATAAAGGCTCATGATAAAAAAAAATTAACTCCACAGCTCTCCAACTTCCACACAAACCATTCCTATGGTGGGGAAGCCTTATTCATCTCTAACTAGTCAGCTGAAGTCACCGAGTTTGTGGGAATCTTCTTTGTGCTGTGTGTATGAGTGTAGTGTCTCCCAGAAGGATGAGAAGGGACTGCATGGAGCTACATCGCCAGAAAGCATCAACAAACCATCGATGGTTCTACCTGGAAAGGGCATTCCCACAAAGACAGTCTCAGACAGAGCAGAAGGGGTTAGAGGGCAGAAGTCAGACAGCTTTGAAAGAGTTTTCTCTGCACTTATGGGACCTGATGAAGACTCTTCCCTTCTCCCGGCCTTGATTTTCTCATCTTCAGACTTCTGTGGGTGAAACCTTAGCCAAAAAAATTCCATCAAGGAAAGGCTGACTTATAGAATACTATACAGCCCTGAAAATGAATAAGCAGTAGCTATACATGTTAACACCGATGAGCCTCAGGGATTATTATTGACCCAAAAAGATGAACAAGCCCGTGGTGTGTATCAACCCAAAGATGCAAAGGTCAAAACAAAGCTAAATGGTCTGTGGAGAGGTGGAACACAGGAGCCACTACGAATCACATGTCTGCAGAGCGTTCAGAAACAGACCTGCTTTCCCTGAGTGAGGGAAACTATTAAGCCTCTCCCACTTCTGTGCCTGGCTGGCAATGCTTCCTGCCTAGCAGCAGCCTTGGGCAGAAACAGGGTCACTGTAAGCTCAAAGCACAAAGCCTGTGTGACACCCAACACCCATGAGAGACGAGGCACCGCCTGCCCCGGCTTTTCTGCCATTACTCTCTTCCGCTGTCACTGTTACTGAGAAACAGAATCTCAACGATGATACGAAAAAGCAGAGAAATTTTTAAACCCAAATCTTCTGTTGTGGCTTCTGCTAGGAGCTCGTGAATTATTGATGCCGCCTTTCCCCTAAGCCGAGCAGTGGGTCCGCAGCTGCGTGCGTTGTTATTATTATTAGCCTTTAACTGGATGCTGTTTCCACTGTTGGGTCTGCATGATATATTTCACAATAAAAACTGTAAGACGTTAAGCGGGATTCATTATTGAAAAGGTCCGGCACCCCTGCTCCCCGACTCCAACTGAAGCTCAGACTCTGCTGGCTGCTTCTGTGTGACACATCTCCCTTCACGATCGGATCCTCGCCCTCTGGAGAGAGCCAATGAGCCTGGAAGCCGACCCATCCGTCATCCTCGGGCGGCATGTTTTACATCCGTCTGCAGATGAAGATAAAGGGTGTGTGTGTGTGTGCTGTGTCCTCTTTAAGATGGCCTGCGGGATAAGTGTGGGAAGGATAGCATTCGTAGTTTCCGCACACGGGTGAAGCCTGCTTTCTTCCAGAGTCCCAGTAGAGAGCCAGATATGTGGGAAAGCAAAAAACCCAGAGCTTGGGAGATGCAGTCTGGCCAAGGACATCCTCCTGTAAAGAGCATCTGCGGCTCCCGGGATTTTCCCAGCAACCTGGAGGCTACGATGTCACCGTAGTGTTTGAGCTGTTTGAGCTCTGAGACATTATGAAAATAATCAGTAAGACTTTGTGACTTGGGGGATGAAGGATGCTTACCAGGACCTAGGACCTGCCTTGCAAGCATGAGAACCCGAGTTAGACACCAGACTCAGAGGGACTGTAGCCCCAGAGCTGGGAAAGTGGAGACAGGGGAGTCCCTGAGGGTCACCGACAGCCTACTCAACAAGTACAAGTCCGATGCAGAGAGAGACCCTGTCTCAAAGCAAAGCAAAGCAAAGCAAAGCAAAGCAAAGCAAAGCAAAGCAAAGCAAAACAAGACAAAACAGACCAGGCATGGTGGTCCATTCACACTGTCAACTCCCTCAGTGAGGAGTCCAAAGCAAGTAGATCTTTGTGAGTTTTAGGTTAACCTAGTCAACATATCAAGTGCAGGGCGAACCAGAGCTACACAGTGAGACTTTGTTTCCAATAAAACAAACAAATAAGAAAACCCAGGATAGATGGCTCCAGAGGAACTTATTCATACTAAGACTTATAGGGAGATATCTTCCCTCCAAGCTGTTAGAATCTACTTCCCCATCCATTACCCTGAGGTAGGGCTTGTCATGTCTTTCTGGGTATCTCTTACTCCAGCTACTCGTGGTCATGTTTTTGTGACTCACCTGCTTCACGGCACCTTTTCTTCTCTCTCCACCTTTTCTCTCTATCCCTCGTGCTTCTGACTCCAGCTCCAAACCCAGGAACAGAAAACCTCACCTGTCTTCTGCCCAGCTATAGGTTGTCGGCATCCTTATTCAACCAATACACTAAGGAGAAAGGTCACATGTCATTACTTGAAGTACTTGAGTACTTCTCCTCTCTGAGTCAAGCAGGGCCAGTATTTAGCATTACAATTCATTGTAGCAGACCAAACCTCAACCCCACTACCCAATGGGCCTCCACACCCCGCATCTGCACGCAGTCTCTCTCACAAGGAGAGTTTACGAAGCCCCTGACCTAAGCAAGGTTCCGTTTCTCCACTTGGTGTCTGGCAAGCCCCAAACAACCCTGTGCTTCAGCCTCTGCCTCACAGCCACACAAATGGAGGTTCTGGAAGGTGCTGGAGCCTCCATGAACAATGAGGAGTTCTGCGACTTTTACTCCCAACCACAGGTGACTCTTCTACAACTTTTGGAGAGAAAAACTATTCTCAATCCATCTTATAGGATAAGAAAACTGTGTCCAGAGAAGACACGGTCCCTAGCAAAGTGGTACAGTAAGGAGCTTCAGAACTCCTCCACTGCAAAGACTTGGCCCTGCCTTGCTCTGCACTTTCATGAATGTGGGTGGGGGGGGGTGGATGGGGTGGGGAGAGCAAGCACTGCAGGATGCAGGCAGCCACAGGGGCATGGAGCAGGGAGACTGCTTGCAGTGTGGGCAGATTTCCTGGTAGGATCTCAGAGTAGAGGAAAGGTGGTGCAGACAGGGAAGGCATTTGGGGTCTGGAGTGTAACTCAGAGAACAGGCTAAGGAGCAGCTTCGAAGGCCACCAGTGAAGGGAGTAGAGGTATTTGTGAGAACAATTTATTTGTCAGGGCATGGCTAAGAGAAGTGATAGAGTCGGAAAGGCAGTTGCAGGTTTCAGGCAGACTGATTGTGAGGAATTCTGGAACAGTTATGGTGCCTTAGTACCCATAAGCTGGCATTCTAAGGTTGGGTGGGCTCTCTGTAGACACATTCTCTTTCCCCAGCCCTCCACCCACACACTCACCCTGGCACCTTCCACCCAACTAACTAACCAGTCATCCACTCATTTGCATGTCCCACCATTCATGCATCCATATATCCATCCACCCACCCATCCATCCATCCATCCACCCATCCATTCATTCATCATTCATCTACCATTCACCAATCTATTCATCTATCTATCATACACACACCTACACTCACACACACATATGCACACATGCATGTGCACACACACTCACACCCAAAAGCATGCACACACATACATGTACATTCAAAGGCACACATGTGTGTGTATGCACATATACACACCTGAGGGCTCATACAGGAACATTCGTGAGTTCTGGGTGTGTAACAGCCCTCTTTGCATCATGGTAAAAATGGACTCATAATGATGTTTTGGCCTCAACATGACTTGGTTTCATTCTATGACATTGTGTCTGTGGCAGGCAGCCTCTCCCATCAAACCAGAGAACAAAAGGAACAGACTGTGGCTGCCAGGGAATTAAATTGTATGGGTCCACAGCCACAGAACTTGTATGTGTGCTTACAAATGTGTGTGTGTGTGTGTGTGTGTGTGTCCATCTGATAGGCTTTGCATTTCCCCCATCCCTGAATGACTACAATGATCACCAAATGCTGAAGCTTGCAATAATTATCCAGCACTCTGCTCCAAAGTCACACACACACACACACACACACACACACACACACACACACACTTGGGGAGACAGAAGTCTTCCTGGGCATGGTGTGGGACAAACTGTACCATCCACATCTAATTCGGGATCAAGGGAGTCATAAAGCTGGAGGTTAGACTTGAAAAGAACATGGTTAGGGACGGATGGTGGCAGTCAATGTAGGTAGGCTGTTAGACCTCATTGTGAGGACTCCTAATTAGGTGATTCAGTTCTGAGATAAAGGGTTATTTTTAAGCACAAATAGCTTTTTCTGTAATAGATGTTCTTTCTCTCAGGCACAGATCCAGAGGACAAGGGAAAATGTCCCAGTGACCCAGACAGCACAGGACTCTGTGTGCTCACAAGGCTGGGCAGCACCCAGGCTCCACACACCCAGGGCTCATAATTACCCACTCAGGGGACTGGGGGCTGAAACAAGGGTGGAGTGTGCAAAGAGTTGATACTTCAGAGCCTGACCACAGCACCTTGTAAACAGCACCCAGAGAGCCCTGCTCGAGAAAATGTCCATGAGAGAGATGGTACGGATCGATTAGCAATGCCTGCCATGAGCACTAAAGGGGATGGTGGTATATTTAACATATAAGTTGCGGGATCCATAAGGACCTACTGGAGGGATTGATTAGCCATGTCTGCCATGGGAAGAGCAGATCTCTAGTGGATTTGTTATGGACCAGAGGCTTGTGACCTGGGGTAGTTGTGCAGTCCAGATAAGTAGGAGTATGGATCAGGAGAGAGTATAAACCCAAATGTTCTAGCTTCCTTCAATACTGTGATAACACACTCTAGCCAAAAACAATTTAGGCGAGGAAAGTGTTTTCATCTTATTCTTTCAAGTCACTTTCTCCCATGGAATCCACGGCAGGAGCTCCATCAGAGACCTGAAGCACATCATGGATTAATGCTTTTGGCTGGCTTACTCACTTATGCATGCTCAGCTGGAGTTCCTATGTGGCCATCTGCGCAGGGAATGGTGCCGCCCGCAGTGGGCTGAGTTCTCCCCCACCTGTCAACAATCAAGATAAGTCTCACAGACATGCCCACAGTCCAATGTGATCTAGGCTATGCCTTAATGGACGCTCTCCTGGAGATGATGCCAGGTTGTTGTGAAGTTGACTACGTTAGAGCTCACCAGGACACTGTCACAGTGTGCTTTCCTGTTGCTTTGAAGGAAGAAAGACTTTATGTGGCTTACTGGTTACAGTACATTACCAAGGGAAGGGAGGGAGCTCGAGGCAGGAACCTGAGGGCAGGAATTGAAGTGGAGACCATGGAAAAACCACTGCTTACTGGTTTGTTTCCCATGGTTTGCTCAGCGTGCTTTCTTATACAAGCCAGGACCACAGCCCAGGGATGGCTCCACCCACAATGGGTGGGGCTCTCCCCCATCACAAATCAAGGAAATGGCCTAAGGCTTACCTACAGGCCAGTCTGATGGGAGCAATTCCTCAGAAGAGGCTCCCTCTTCCCAAGTGGCTAACCAGACACTGATTCTCTTGATGTCCCCCCTTCAGATCCTCTTCTTCTTTCTCTTTGCCCACCTTATTCTCGTCCATGCAGCAAGAGAACTGTTGCCACCCTGCTAATGCCTGAGCGAATGTCTTTGGCAGTCTCCATGGAAGGTAAGGGCTAATGCCTGAGCGAATGTCTTTGGCACAGTCTCCATGGAAGGTAAGGGCAGTTTTAATATAAATAGCATTAGTTCAGTTCTTTCACTTATTTATTTATTTATTTATTTATTTATCATGTTTATGTGTGTGCATGTGTGTGTGTGCACATGCCTGTGTAAATGTATGTGTGTGTAGGTGCACATGTATATAGGTGCATATGTTTAAGTGTGTGTGTATGCATTTGTGTGCATGTTTGTGCATGTCTGTATAGTTGTGTGTGCATGCATGCATGTGAATATGTGTGTGTAAGTGTGTGTATGCATTTTGTGCATGTGTGTGTGCATGCGGGATAGTGGGTATGTGCATGTGTGTATGTCCATGTGCATGTGTGCATGTGTGTGTGTACACCTGTCTGTGTAAGTATGTGTGCATGTGTGTATGGGGCCATGTGTGTGCATGCATGTGTGTGCACGTGTATGCATGTGTGTGCACCTGTATGTGCGTGTGTGTGAACACATGTCTATATAAGTGTGTTCATGTGTATAAGTGTGTGTATGCAGTTGTGTATATGTGTGTGTAGGCATGTACACATGAGCATGCATGGGTACAGATGTGTATACCCATGACTGGGTGTGGATATGGAGCCCAGATGTCATGGGTGCCTTCATCAGGCATTCTTCAGCTTGTGTTTTTGAGGCAGGATCTCTCACTGAACCTGGATCTCACCCACTGAGCTACCCTGGCTTGCTGGCCCCTAAGGATCCTGTTGTCTCCCCTCACTGATGCACACTGGTGTAATAGGTTTGTGCCACCGTGGCCAGCTCTTTCACATGGGTGTTAGGGTTAACCTCAGGTCCTCGTGCTTGCTGAACAAGCATTCTCCCAGCTGAGCTGTCTCCCCAGACGGTTATTAGTTTTTCTATCTTGCCAGCAGTGTGCCAGGGCTCCTGCGTGGTATCACTGTGTGTTTTAAATTGTTGGTTTCTCCTATTCCTGTTCCACAGAGGAGAAACTGAGGCTCAGATAACAGGAGCACGCACAGGTGACAGGGCCTCTTCTGAGGACTGTGGCTTTGTCAGGTCCAAAGGAAACTCCAGTCTCCCAAAGTCCAGAGGCAGTCCAAATATCCTGAAATGAGCTTTGAGAGGACAGCAGGTTATCAAAGGAAGGCCACAGGCACACACGCTCCAGGAACAGACCATGAAATCCAGAACAAGATCATAAAATCCCCTCCCAAAGAACAGCCTGGGGGTAATCAGAAAATGGGGAAGTATCTTATCTCAGAATAGACCATCTGGGCTGGGCAGCCCCAGCTCGTCCTATGGTTAAACGTCCATGACATAGGAATGCTGACCACTGACCACCTGTGACCCCCTAGCATCCACCAATGAAATTTTAGATTACCTTGAAGTGGTCATCTCAGAGCCATTGGAAAATTCCATCAGACCCCTCCCCTCTTGGAAGAGAAAGGCTGATTACATCCTTCAGTAAGACTACTGGGGGCACTGGTCATTGGCCACCCCTTGATACCTCATTCCCTAAGGACTAGTCAGTTGAAAAGTCACACTGTTCTGTCAGTCACATTGTGTCTAATGGCTGCTGCTTTGTACAAAACTGGCCAAACGGGCTACCTCTGGGGTCGCTGCCTCTCGTGTGTTAACAGGATGACCCCAAAGCACGGGAATAATAAACTCCTTTTGCTTTTGCAGCGATCTCCAGCTCCATGTGCTCCACTTTGGGGGCGGGGGTTGTCCTCGGTAGCTAAGGCTCAGTGGAGTCTCACACCTAACCTATGAAGGGTTCTTCTGGAGAGTTCCCCTGGTTCCCTATAAGAAGGCCTGCGTGCCTTTGGTCTGCGGATGCTGTTGCAAAGAATGGTTGAGTCCCTGCATGGTGAATGTTTCTACAGAATAAGTGCTCTCTGTCTTTGTATGCTGAGTCTGGGGTCTTCCTTCAGCGATTTTCGGACCCTTACAGCTTAGCCTGGACCATGGGGGTGGGGGAAGTTGTGGAAGTTAGACCTTTCTCCTCACCACCATTATGGCTGTGCCCTGCCCCCACCCCCTCCTGCCTCTCTCCGTGTTCTCCCTGGTTCCACCACTTGCACATGTGTGTGATATGTTTGTGTGCCATATATGTGATACATAGATGTGTTTATGCAGTATATAAACTCTGAGTATTTGTATGCAACTGAGCCCAAGTGTATGTGTGCCTGCATGTAGGTGGCTTGTGTACACATACATCCATTTATGTGTATATTCAGTGTGTGTGTGTACACATGTGTGCAGTATATGTGTCTGTATGCATATGTATGTGGTGTGTATAAGTGTGTGTTATGTACATGTGAATGTGTATGTGTGTAGTGTGAGTGTGTATGTGTGTGTAGTGTATGTGAGTGTGTGTGTGTATGTACATCCATTTGTGTGAATGTTAAGTGTGTGTGTGCACATGTACAGGCTCCAGTGTGTAACCCACCCCTTGTTCTGGAGTAACATGAATGCCACTGTTCCTGGCTTTTCCTGTAGCTTCTGCCTTCCAAACACAGGACCTCCAGCTCAGCATGTACTTCACCCAATGAGCTGTATCTCCAGCCCCTGGAATGTGGCCTTTAACCCACTGTGGCTTTGGCTACTTTGTCAATGCCTTGTCTGTGGACGGGCAGCATTTCTCTGTGTGAAGTGTGGAAATTAAGCCGGGTCAAGGGTCACAAACAGCCTGTAAGCCACTTGGCGCCCAGAGACTGATTCTGGCCTGGTGGTGTCGATATATTTTAGTTGAAATGCTTTTCAGTCGGGTTCCTGGCAGCCCTGGGACTCCTTGGTGTCTCCCGTCCACTTGGGCTTCCCGAAGCTGTCTGCCTCCAGAGGCCACTTGATTTTAATTAACACCAGCTGGGAGCTGTGCTCAAGAAGGTGAGAGCTGTGGCTAGGTGGCTTGGTGAGGGGACGGGAAGCCCCTGACCTCACATGTAAGGTGTTTTCAGGGAAAGGAGGTGTCTTTGTTTCATTCCTGTTTCTATGATGAACGCTCTGCTTAAGGGAAAAATGGTTAATTTGGCTCACAATTCCAGGTTGCACTCTGTCCGTTGCCGAGGGGAAGTCAAAGTAGGCACCTGAAGCAGGTCACATCACATTCACAGTCTAAGAACTGAGACCAATGAGCGCAGGCTCACTTGCTGTGCTCAGCTTGATTACTCCTCTCTTACATCATCTGAGATCCCAGCCTAGGGAATAGTGATGCCCACAGTGGGCTTAGTCACAAACATTCGTTTATTCAAGCTCCACAGACAGCCTGAAGTAGGCAACTTCTCACTGAGATTCCCTTCTCAGGTGATTCCAAGTTGTGTCAACTTGATAGTTAAAGCTGACTTACTGGCTCAAGGTGTGTGTGGGGAACAGTAAGAAGTCACACATTGCCAAGGGCCACAGGGTGCCAGGGGCTGGTAGATGACATTTCCATTGCCACTTTAATGTCTGTTGTTGGCTTTGCTACCTGTTGTTAGGGTCTCTATTGCTGTGATGAACATCATGACCAAGAAGCAAGTTGGGGAGGAAAGGATTTATTCAGCTTACACTTCCACATCACTGTTCAACACTGAAGGAAGCCAGGACAGGCACTCACACAGGACAGGAACCTGGAAGCAGGAGCTGATGCAGAGGCCGTTGAAGGGTGCTGCTTACTGGCTTGCTCCTCATGGCTTGTTCATCTTGCTTTCTTATAGAACCCTAGGACCACCAGCCCAGAGATGGCTCCACCCACAATGGGCTGGCCCCACCCACAATGGGCTGGCTCCACCTACAGTGTTCAGGACCCTCCCCTACCAAATTATTAATTAAAATAATTACAGATATTTAGTTTATTCAGTTGATAAAATGCCCTACAGGCTGGATCTTATGGAGGCATTTTCTCAACTGAGATTTCCTCCTTTCAGATGACTCTAGCTTGTGTTGTGTTGAAATAAAACTAAGCGGCACAATATCATAAGGTACAAACTCCTAGAATTCTGGAATGCAAATCCAAACAGCCACAAACAGTACCCCAGGAAGTAGTCACAGAATTTCTCAGAGACCCTTGATGAGTCCAGGGCAGCTATTGTCCCCATTGCTTTGGACTAACCCTCCACTGTGTTAAAAGTCAACCAAACAAGGCCTGTGCCTGGTCCCTACAGGGCAGAGAACTCCTGGACCCCAGCCGCTTCATTCAGGACAGCATTTCTCAACTTACAGATCGCAACCCCTTTGGGGGTCAAACAATGCTTTTACAGGTGTCACCTAAGACCATTGGAAAACAGATATTTACATTATGATTTATAACCGGAGCAAAATTACAGTTGTAAGGTAGCAAAGAAATAATTTTATGATTGGGGGCTACCACACCATGAGGAACTGTGTTAAAGGGTTACAGCATTAGGAAGGTTGAGAACCACTGATCTAGAACGTTCTAATTTCTGAAGCCTCCCAGGCTACAGGGAAGGAGACCCTGCCACCAAACCCTGGTCTCATCAGCTACAGCAACACCACAGCCCTCACTACCTGCAGACCTGACGGAGGCCATCTGACTCTCCACTGTGAGACAGAAGCCATGGGGTGTGCACTATACAACAGGCAGTGTTTGGGTCCCCCCCTCCCCATGACTTCTCCAGGTTTGACTGAAGGCGTGGGAGGAGGCTTCACAGGAAAACTAAGAGTATTCTGAAGGGCAGGGTCTGATTCTTTCTAAATTCAACCCTACTAGGGGCAGGGTTCTCTAGAGAGTGTTTGTTTGGCATGAGCTAAGACCTGGGCTCATGCCCAGTCTCTCTCTCTCTTTCCCTTTCCCCTCTCTCTAACACACACACACACACACACACACACACACACACACCCCACAGTCACGTGGTACATCATCATGCCTGACCCTACTGGGCTCCATGGCCCACTAAGAGGGGTTTTCTCCAGAATGGAGTAAAACATGAGTTCTCTCTTCTTTTCCCTCAGTCTGAGAGCACAGTGGTTCTGTTTGTGACAGACTGATGACTTCTGAATAAGGAGAAAGCCACAGTGCAGATGCCAACCTGGGTAGGGTCACAAGGGCTGTCTTATCTCTGGACACACTGGCTTCTTACACCAGCCTTGGGTGTGAGCCAGGGAGCAATGACAGGCACACATCACAGACATGACCCTGAGGTTTGGAGCGGGCAGGTTCGCTGGTCACAGGCCACACGGCCACACGGCCACACGGCCACACGGCCACACGGCCACATGGCCACACGGCAAGTTTTATCAGAGTAGGTCAGATCTGACCTTTCCCTGCCCCGTCCTCCTCGATGTCCCTCAGGGCTGGGTAGGAGTCATTCATAGACAGAAGACAGCCCTTAAGGACCTCCATGTGGGTGATGACTCCTGGTCTCCCTTGCTTAGCCGGCAGGACAGGAGGCCTTGGGGTAAATGTGTCAGCTTGGATCCCCCACAGGGCCTGCTGACCTGGGGCAGTCAATGAGGCCACTGAGCATCTAGCTAAGTGACCCTCTCTCTCCTGTCAGTCCCCGCCCCTCTTCCCAGCAGGGCCTCTTCCCCCACACGCTGTGGGGGTGGAGTAACCGAGGCTCTTTCTCCTAGCACTCTGGAGAGAAGGCACCTTCCTCATTTCCCAGGTAAGTTTCCATTCCTTTCTTCTCTCCACCTGATGCTGTAATTGGGCCATTTTCCTGATTCCTTAATTCAACAGCTCTATTTCAGAATCATTCCTGGCATTGTCATTCCTCCCTCCTCCCTCCTGCCCCCTGCCCCTCCTTCCTTCCTTCCTTCCTTCCTTCCTCCCCTCCCTCCCTCCTCCCACATGCTCCCTCCCTCTTCCCTCTCCCTCCTCCCCTCCCTCCTCCCTAATCCTGCTTCCCCTCCTCCCCCTCCCTCCCCTCCCTCCCTCCTCCCTCATGTTCCCTCCCTATTCCCTTACCCTCCTCCCTCCCCCTTCTGCCTCCCTATCCCCTCTTCCCCCTCCCTCCCCCTTCTCCCTCTTCCCTCCCCTTTCCCCCTCCTCCCACACCTGCTCTCTGTGACATCACCACTTTGCTCAATGCAAATCAGAGCCGTTTTCTTCCCCCACCCCCCACCCCCAGCCCTTGTCCACAATTGATATCCTTAGTGGATTATGATTTGGAGCATCTTTGACTCGCTTTAAATCCTGTCAGCAAACGCCTCCTCCCAGTGCAGGATGAGAGATGAAGCAGGAAGCTGAGGCGAAGGAATTTCAGAACCCCTGGCTTTGTTCCTGGGGATTCCTACTTAATAAATAAAAGCAACCTGCCTCAAGGTAAAAAGAGGGAACCGAGACCTCAGAAGGCAGCAGAGATGCTACGGGTACATTGATTCAGCTCACGCGCCATGTAGAGCATCGCGGCCCACGGGGCTGTGACATCAGCAGAGTTGGGCTGAACTCCACCTCTTCGTGGCTGTGTGACCTAGCATGCTGACGTTACCTCTCTGAACCTTCATCTTGTGTTTGCCGCTTGGTGGTAGTGGTGGAGTCCCGGTTGCTAAAACACTAACGAGCTTCCATTCTCAGGGACGGTATTGGCCTGGCTAGAAGGTGCGGAGCATTCTGGGAAGTATTCTACAGTCCTCCAAAGGCCAGTCTGAGGAGTATACCTACCTTACAGGCACAGACATGAAGGACCAGAGAGGCTCTGACACTCACCTAAGGTCACACAGCTGGTGTGTGAACTGTGCAGGAACTGATTCAACTCCCACTCCGGCCCCCCCCCCCCCCCCCCGCCTTCTTCTTGTTTTTAGTTGAGGACTTGCTTCTTAGCCAAGGCTGCCTGGAATTAACCCTCCTCCCGCTCAGTCTCCGGAGCTCTGGGAGAGCAGGCATCTTCCCAGCCCAGCATGACACCGGTGTTAGCACCCAAGGACCAAGGCAGCTGCGTCAAAACTGGATCCAACTTAGAGCGTGTTCCTCGAGCTTGAACTCGGCTCGCTGGCTCTCTCAGACCTCAAGGCTGCTCCGGTCAGCAGTGTGGCGCTCCATGGGCTGAAGTTAAGGGACATGCACAGAGCCACGTCTGGGGGGGCGGACACGAAGAAGTAGTCTGGGAAGATGAATAGCCGGAAGGGGTACAGCATGGGGTTCCTGAGGGCATCGGCTGGCAGAGGCCCAAGCCCAGGAACGGCAGACAGCCTGCGCCCCACCCCCACCCCCTGTCCTCTCACAGTGAATCCTAGAATTGTTCACAGGCCTAACGCCAAGGAGGATGAAGGGAGGATGGCGGGCAGCGGGCATCAGTGGCAGACACTTCTAGCATGGAGGAGGCCTTGAGTCCCACGCCTAAAACCCCTGTCTGCACACACATGGATGTACACAGCTACCTGCTCACACAGACACAGGCACATACACATGCGAACACACACACAGGCATATGCTCACATAGAGGCATATGTACAAATAGGCATGTGTTTACACATACACATACACACAGGCATATACACACATACTCACAGGCTAATACACACACAGGCACACACACAGAGGCATTTGCTGACACACGCTCGAGTGCAGGCATGTGCACACACACAGACACACACAGAAGCACATGCACACATACACAGGCACACAACGAGACACACACAGACATGTGCATACAAACATAGACATAGGCACAGACACAGGCATGTGCACACACAGACACATAGGTACACATACAGACCACACATTCAAACTGAGGTACTTGCTGACACATGCTCACACAAAGGCACACGCACGTGTGCACACACACACACACACAGAATGACTGGAGGCTGCAGAGCATCTATAGAATTGGCTGTCATTTGACATTAAAATAAGAAACCTGACTTGCTGGTTCCCTTACAAACCACGACAATGCAGCTGGCCAACAAAGGACATTGCAGGAAACGAAGCAGATGTTGCCGGACCACCGACGTATGCAGTGCAACAACTCATGCAGTGTGCCCCTGCTGCTCTCTGTGCCCAAGCCGAGGGGCCCAGGTCCACCAGGCTCCAGACCGTGTGTGTGTGTGTGCGTGTGTGTGTGTGTGTGTGTGTCTGTGTGTGTGTGTGTGTGTGTGTGTGTGTGTCTGTGTGTGTGTGTGTGTGTCTGTGTGTCTGTGTGTGTGTGTGTGTGTCTGTGTGTCTGTGTGTCTGTGTGTGTCTGTGTGTCTGTGTGTGTATGACTGGAGCTGGAGGCCGTGAAGGAAGTCAGATTCCACACAGACACACACTCAGACATGGGAACACCCAGAGCCCTGGGCTCTTTCGAGCTTCCTTACTGGTTTCTCAATCTGACTAATCCTAATTCAGTGGGAGCCGTGGATTAAAGGTCGATGTCTCTTATCTATCATGGCTGACATCAGGGACCTGGCTCTTAGTCCTCTGACCTCACTGCTGTGGGGAAATCTTTCTAGTTTTTAAAAGAGCAATGTTGCCAATGATGGTGGCGGTGATGATGGTGGTGATGGTGATAATTGTGGTGACAGTCATGGTTTGTGTGGGGATGACGGTGGCCATGGCCATGGTCATGATGCTAGTGCAGACCGTAATGATAAACCGGTTTACAGGGACAGTCAGACATCTCTAGCCATCGCAGTCGGCTTTCCCCGCAGCTCCCTGGGGCTATGCCACAGCTCTGTTTGTTCCATCGATGGGCGCACAGAAGACTGAGTGGTCCGCTCCAGGGCAGACCCACATCGGAGCTGTGACTCAAAGCCAGGAAACCGGGCCCTCTGTGCTGGCCCCGTTGCGGGTAAGCCATCTCGGGCAACGAGCAGCTTTGGGGGTGGGGGTGGGGTAGTGAGTCTCTGGAGTGTTCGCTCCGCGGCATTGGAAGTGCCGTGCGCAGAGCGGGGAGGCCGGGTGTATTCAGTGTTGTGTTTGTTAAATATTTGATCTGGGAAAATTAAATGGCATCTTCTCTCCAGAGACCCGTGGCTGATGAGACCGTCCCCGGGTGTAAGCTCGAGAAGGAATGAGGCCTATTGGGCCGGCTGTATCAGCTATCACGTGACCTGACCGAGCTGCTGTGTTCTTGCTGATTCTCCTCCATATCTACCTCCTGACCCTACAGCTTCAGCCTTGAGCCGGTTCTCAGCGCTGGTCGCCACTGCAGATACCAGTAACGCTGCCTCCAGAATCGTCCTTCGTGATGACAACGCTGTGAATGGTGACAGAGTACAAGACACGGGTTGGGCCCTGCACACGCCTCACCACACCTTGGACACTGAACACGCCTCATCACGCACTGGACACTGCAAGTGTCTCTAGTAACCCCAGTTATCTGTGTGTATCTCAGGTATCATTTGCCTCAGGCCTAAGTCACAGATCTTTGTGATATCGCACCATTGTATAGATGAGCGAAAAGGCTCTTCACAGGGCTGCACCATTAAGAGGAATGTCTGTGTGTGTGTGTGTGTGTGTGTGTGTGTGTGTCTGCTTGTGTGCATATGTGCGAGTGTGTGTATGTTCATGTGTCTATGTATGTGCATGTGTATATGTACGTGAGTGTGCATATGTGCATGTATGTGAGTAGTCTATGCATGTGTGTGCATGTGTATGAGTGTATATATATTCATATGTGTCTCTGTGTGCATGCATGTGTGATTGTGTGTGTATGTGTGACTGTGTGCATGTAAGAGTATTGTGAATATATGTGAGTGTGTGCATGGTGAATGTGTAGGCATGTGTGTGAGTGTATGTGCATATGAGTGTATGTGGGTATGAGTATGTCTACATAGTGTGCTTGTGGAAGTCAGAAACAAACTTTGAATGTCACACCCCTGGCATTTCCCATCTTTTGTTGGAGACAGTGCCTCCCATTGGCCTTGTATTTTGGTGACTGGCCACCATTCTGTGAGCTCAGGGAATCTGCCTTGCATCTCATCACCACAGGGTCAGACTCACACCACAGAGCCTGATTTTTACATGGATTCAGGGAGTCGGAACGCATGTCCTCCAGCCCCAGGTCTGGAATTTGAACACACAGCATGGGGCAGATCCCCAACTTAGCCTCTTAAGCACCGAGCAGCCCCACCACCCATTCCTGACTTCTGTCACAAGACCCTTGACTATGGCACACAAACCCCTCCAAAGCAGCTTTCATGTATCCTGGCATCTGCTTTCTGCCACATCATGCCTCCAAGTTCCCCACATTCCAGTCTCCAAACCCTCTGCTTGCCTTCCCAGCCATAGCACATCTGCACACGCTCTTTTCTCCATGACCATCTCTGTTCCCAGCAGTCAGGCTCCCACACTGCCCTTAAGTAGAGCTGTCACTTCTGACACAGCATGGTGAGCTCTTCTTCTCCCTCCATGTGTGCCATCAGAGCACACTGTCCCAGCCTGGATCTAACATGTTGACTTGTGTTGTTTGGGGGCCAAGAAGAGAGTAAAGTTCAGGGCTGAGAGCCTACCCTTGATCCCCGACCTGCCATTGTGATGATTAGCTTTGATGCTCAGCTTGATACAGCTGAGACTCATCTGCGGAGTCTCTCTCTCTCTCTCTCTCTCTCTCTCTCTCTCTCTCTCTCTCCATGTGTGTATGTGTGTGCATGTGTGTGTATGTGGGTATGTCTGTCTCCCTCCTCCCTCTCTTTATGTGTGTGCATGTGTGTGTATGCATGAATGTGCATGTGTGTGTATGCATGTATGTTTGTGCATCTGTGTGTGTATGTATGTATGTTTGTGCATATGTGTGTGTGTATATGTGTGCACACATGTGTGTATACATTATGTTTGTGTATCTGTGTGTATATGTGTGTGCATGTGTTGTGTGTGTGCACATGTATGGATAAATGCACATTTGTGCATCTGTATGTGCATGTATGTGTATGTGCACACATGTGTGTATATACATGTATGTTTCTGCAAGTGCATGGGTGTGTGTGTGTGTGTGTGTGTGTGTACATGTAAGGATTGTCTTAACTAAGTTAACTGATATGGGAAAACCCCATTTTTTGTCCCTGAACTATGTAAGAGTGGAGAGATACAAACAGGTAAGTGAGTGTGCATGCATTCACCTCTCCTTGCTGTGGACCGTGGACGTGGTATGACTAACCCGCTTTAAGCTCCTGCTACTGTGATTTCCCTGCTGAGATGAACAGTAAGCCAGAATAAAGCCGTTCCTCTCTCCCTTGGCTGTTTTTGTCAGGGTGTTTTAGACAAGTGATGCAAACGGAATGAAGCTGCATGTTCCTGCGATCCCACCTTGTGCTTTCTGAACCTTTGTGTCCCTGACTGCAAAGTGGATAAGGCGCAAGGTGACCCACATTCCTGGACCACTCTGAGGATGGGAGAGAGCTTTCTGGATTTTTGAGAGGAGATCCAGGGCTGGCTGGGTGCCTGTGCTCTCTGCTCCAGCCCTCTCCCACAGCTGTGGCCAGGCACAGGCTGAGTTGCAGAATCCTCTCAAGATGCCTATGCACCCAGAAGTGTGCAAGAGTGACCTAGCTGGGGCATAGCAGGGTCTGTGTGAACCACAGCCTCAAATATGCTCTGTGACAGGGGCTTCTTAGACCCAGCAGGGAGGAGTGGGGGGTTGGGCAGGCCACAGCCTCTTGCACAAACCACTTCAGAGTCTGCAGAGAGGTGAGCAGGCTCAGCCACTCGAGCCACTTATGGGCTCCAAGGACAAAGGAGTTCTTTGAGAATGTCAACAAGAATTTGAGAAGGGCAAGCACCCATCTTGATCTTCTACTGGAGACATCTCTTGATGGCCGCCTGTTGAGAGCTGCATGGTCTCAACAGCACAGTGTGCCTAGAAAAAGAGCCTCCTGGGCATTTGAAAGAGCAGGTCCAGGCATGCACCTAAATCCCGTGCATTGAGTCATGAGAAACACAGTACACATGATACAAAATACCACACACAAGAAACACTCCTCACACTGCCCGCTGCAACCAGTGTGTCCCACTGTACCCGGTGCTAACCCTCTGTACCTGGTGCTGACCCTCTGCCTTAACCAGTGTCTGCTCAGCATCTTCTCTACCCTCTTCCTTCCCTTTTGGTCCAACTCTTGCCTGTTGCGAAGCTCACAATGTTCCCAAACCAGTGCTGCCTGTGCACCTGATCTTCCTTCCTGTCCCCTCCAGGAGCTCTCCTCAGCCAGCACCAAGGATGCTCAGGGCTACACTTGAAGATGAGCCAAGAAACATGTTGGAAAGAAGCTGCCAGACACTACCAAATATGTTCTCAGTGTGGAGGAGATAGGATCTAGCTGATAACTGTCCAAAACAGAGACTGTAACCCTGGCACTAGCTCCCCACACCTGGTGCTAGCTCCTCACACCTGGAGCTAGCTCCCTACACCTGGTGCTAGCTCCCTACACCTGGTGCTAGCTCATCACACCTAGTGTTAGCTCCTCACACCTGGTGCTAGCTCCCCACACCTGATGCTAGCTTCTCACACCTGGTGCTAGCTCCTCACACCTGGTGCTAATTCCCCACATCTGGTGCTTATTCCCCATACCTGGTGCTAGCTCCCTGCACTTGAGACTAGCTCATCACACCTGGTGCTAGCTCCCCACACATGGTGCTAACTCCCCACACATGATGCTAGCTCCCCACACCTGGTGCTAGCTCCTCACACCTGGTGCTACCTCCTCACACCTGGTGCTAGCTCCCTACACCCAGGGTAAATTACTCACACAAGAGGTGAGATTCCTTCACCTGGTGTGAATGTCCCAGTTGGCATGAGCTCCCAGTACCTGGGGTCTCCCCAAGCCTGGTATGAGCCCTGCCTGGTGACAGTGCCCCCCTACCTGGTGTGATCCACATTCCTGGTGTGAGTTCCCCTGCTGACGTGAGCTCTCTGCATCTGGTGTGAGCACCCATCTTCCCTCTTTCCAGGTGGGAGTGTTTCTTCAAGTTGATGATGGTTTCTGGGTCTCCCCTCTCCTACACCAAGCACAACCAGGGAAGGGCACACACAGAGTCCTCTCTGGCAGGACTGGGGCCACTGGCTCACCCTGTGTTTGTCTTTCATCTGTTCCTTCTGGCCTCTGCAGTCATTGTCCTCACAGGGTCCCATCCTGAAGCAAATTTCTGTAAAAACACCCAGGGAGTGCCTGCCCGTTGGTTATATCAAAACTGGCTGTTCTAGGGGACATTAGTGTTGTATTGCTGCTGAGAGTCATGGGAGAATGTGGCAAGCTTTAGTCTTCAGATCTCTCTCTCTCTCTCTCTCTCTCTCTCTTTCTGTGTGTGTTCCCTTCCCCCCTTCCCCTTTCCTCTTCACTCTCCTTTCCATGTTGCCCTCCCTCTCCCTCTCCCACTCCATTCACCTTATATGCACTTCACCCATCTTACATGCTATGAGGAAGACCAAGCCAGCCAAGCTGAGAGACCCCACAGAGCATCTCACACAAACCAAGCAGCAGCTGCAAGCTCTGCTCAGAATCGGCCATTGGGAACATGCAAATGGGGCCCTAGCTTCTTTTAATCCAGACCAAGGTCTTGGGCAGTAGAGACAAGCCACTGTGCTGTGCCAGGGCCTAAATTCCTGGTCCCCAGCCTCTGAGAGTCCAAATGGCCACCTATGTCAATCAGGATGACTTGTTAAGAAGGTCACAGCATATGACGCAAAACTGGGATGCAAAACCAGAAACACCCAGAATCGGCGCATATACACTGGTGGTCCCTCGTGGGGTGACCTGCTCTTATTCATGCCTAGGTGAGAGCTTTGGAGTTAGAAGCATATCCTGCCAGCTGGGTGAGAAAAGAGAAGATAACCACCTTTCTGAGTCTGACAGATAGTTCACATTTTCCCTCCCCCACGGAAAAGGACAGAGGAGCAGAGACAAGCAGGGCATCCGGGGCGCGCAGCATCCAAAGATGTAAGCTCTCTGCAAATGTCAGCATAGAACGCCTTCCTTTAAATGCCAATAAAAATACATTTAAGGGAGGAAAGGTGAAAACCTCGGGATTCAGGCCAAAGCTCAATCAGGAGGGCGCTTGCCTAGCGTGCAGGAGGAAGCTTGAAGCAGGACAGATCAGGCGTGGTGGTGCACTCCTGTAATCCTAGCATTTGGGACAGGGAAACAGAAAGAAGTTTAAGGACAACACTGGCTACACAGAAAACTCATGACCAGCCTGGGCTACGTGAGATTTGTTTTAAAACAAATAATCCCCTATTGGGCTGTCTCATCTAGCCTCAATAGGAGAAGATGCACCTAGCCATACTGCAACTTGATATGCCAAGGCCCATGGATATCCAACAAGGCCACACCTCTTCCAACAAAGCCACACCTACTCTGAGGCGAGGCCTCCCCTCTTCTGAAGAGAAACAGAGGAGGGGTAGATGTGGTGGGGGATGTAAGGGGAAGTGGGTGGGAAGGACCAAGAGGAGAGGAAACTGTGGTGGAGATATAAAGTAATTGATTGATTGATTGATTGATTGATCGATTGACTGCTTAAAACTAAATAAAAAATGAAGACAGATGCTACTTTTAAAAGATGATGCAACTGACACTCCAGCTCTAGGAGTGAAACTGACTCTGTGACTTCCTTCAGCAGCAGAGACTTTGACCCTGCATGCTCTGGGAGGTTGGCTGCAGGAGGGAGGTGGAATATCCTATGAAGGCTCTTCTCCATTGTCACCTGGGCTGTCCTCACACTTTGTCCTCACACTTTGTTCTCACACCCATTAAGGAATATAGTATTTAGATCTCACACTGCTTTGACAAAGTACTTAACTAAAACAACTTAAGGCGAGGCATTTTGCATCAGGAGGGGTTGGGGGAGGAGAAAGGCTACAGATGCTGCGTTGTATCTGCAGTCAGGAAGCAGACTGAGACCAAGGCTGCTGCTCAACTCCTTTCTGTTCAGCCTGGGACTCCACCCCTTTGGTGTCGTCTACATACAGGGAGGGTCTTCTCTCTCAATTAACCTAGTCTAGGTGGCCTCTCTCAGACTTGCCCAGAGACTTATTTCCACTGTGATTCTAATTATCTCCAAGTTCACAGAATATCAAACATCGTCCAGAGGCAGCTGCTCTTGTTCCTACTTCACGGGTGATAAAAAGGGAGCATGGTGCAGGGTGACAGCGTTGGTCAAAATCAGGGTGTGAAGTTGACTGTGTGTGCTAACCTGTATATGCTTGGCTCAGGGAGTGGCACTGTTAGGAGGTGTGGCTTTGTTGTAGGTGTGGTTTTGTTGTAAGAGGTGTGGCCTTGTTGGAGTAGGTGTGTCACTGAGGGTGTAGTCTTTAAGACCTCAGCCTAGCTTTCTAGAAGTGAGTCTTCTCCCAGCAGCCTTCAGATGAAGATGTAGAACTCTCAGTTCCTCCTGCACCATGCCTGCCTGGATGCTGCCATGTTCCCACCTTGATGATAATGGACTGAACCTCTGAAGCTGTAAGACAGCCCCAATTAAATGTTGTCCTTATAAGACTTGTCTGGGTCATGGTGCCTGCTCACAGCAGTGAAACCTTAACTAAGATGCCTAGCACAGCCACAGTGCCTCCCTTGTGTGTTGTCATTTCCAGCTTATTGGTATCAGGACCTCCAAAACCCATGACATCACATCTACGTGACATCGCAACCCACACACCTGTTGCCAAGGCAACAGCCACCATATTCCAAGAATCCACTTGACTCACCTCCCACCTTTACCTTTGGCTAAGTCACTATACATATATAAAAGGAAGACCCCTCTGACTTCCATCTCTCTCCCCACCTTCTCTTTCCTCTGCCACCTTGCCCTTTTCTCTCTTAATAAACCTCACAGGGAACTGTTTGGCCTGGGGTGGTCTTTCTGGAGCCGCCCACCAATCACAACATTGGTGCCGTAAACTTTATCACTACAAGCACCCATCAGAGTGCATGAGGATATTAAGTTGTCCCCCGTCCATCTCAGGTGACTTCCGGTACAGCTTGGGACATATGCACCTGTTACCTCATCTCCTCGAGCTGAAGTGTTCCTGTCAGTAAAATGGGACTAAATGTCTGTGGCATTTTGTTTTGTGACAGGATCTCTCTATGTAGGCAAACCTGTAACTCGCTGTATGAGTCAGGTTGACTTCGAACTTGTCGCAAGCCTCCTGCATCTGCCTCCTATGTGCTGGGATTATATGACTAAAATGTCTTCTGTGTGAGTGTAAAGCACAGTATGTGTGTGTGTGTGTGTGTGTGTGTGTGTGTGTGTGTGTGTGTGTAAGCCTGCTCTTTTAATAAAGAGCCCCCTCCCCGTTCTAAGACACCAAAGCTGCAGCAACAACATAAATGTAGATACAGGTGAACCTGGGGCAGCCATCCTGTCCAGCATCATGCGGCTAATAACTGGTGACACCAGCTTCAAACCCAATTAGTCCATCTGTAGCCTCTGTGCCCACGAACCTGCCATTAATAACCTGGGTGGGGCATGGGGAGGGTGTTCTGGGAAGAGGATGCTCCGGCAAGCCCACTTGACACAGAATCTCTGATGCCGCACGGGCAGCCTGGGAATGCTGTGGGAGGCCCCTCCAATAACTCCACTCAAGCTTAAGAACAGCTCGTTTGCTAAAGTAATTAAAAACATAACCTGTACTATTAAATCCCACCTCCATTTTTTAAAATGCTGCATGCTTCCCCAGTGCACGGAGTTGTATGCCTCCTCTAATCACCCATGACATGTCAGCACAGCCCCCAGCTCCCTCCTCGGATGCCACTCCTTGGAAATGATTGGGACTGGAGCTGACGGTTTGTTTTAAAGTCAAGACCGACATCTCTGATAATTATATACACACCCCCATTTGCCAGGAATTCACCGTGGGGATAAAAGACTGAGTGGTGAAGCTGCCACCTCTTGTTGACTGCAGATTGGGGTACGTGCCAAGGGCATGGTGAGAGTTCACTGCGAGCTGGCTTTCAGGGACGGCAGATGACAGTCGCTGTGGGGTCTGCAGTGGAGACGACACTCCATCACCACCCAGGCCGCTATGAAGATGCAGCTGGCATGCGTGCACTGCCTCTCCCTCACCCTGAGCCCTGCTTCCACAAACGAGATGTGTGCACACGGAGGAAGAGCCAACCACAGTGGAGTTGCAGAGAAACTGTTGCTATAGTTGAGCATCTACTTGGTCTCAACGACATGCAAACCTTCACGCCAGGCCTGAGGTCGTGTTTGGCTGCCATTTCTAGACAGAGACTCATGAACAGAGGATGGTAATGAACTGACCAAGGTAGATCTTCTGATCTGGTTTCAGAACTCCTACCATGAAGCTGAGTGTATGGCTCAGTTTATGGTCTAGCATATGGAAGCACGAGGGGTTTGATTCACCGGCCCCGTATAGGACTGATTATAGTGAGCAGCTGTGATCCCTGTGGTTCCTGTACCCGGGGACAGAGGCGGGAGGGTCAGAGGTTAACTTCTCAAAGATCCAGCGAACTGTCTCTTTCCCTCAACCGGGTTCTTTCCAGGCTACCCCAAACCTAAGTCAACAGAGAAAAAGAAAGGCATTTGGGCTGCCGGTAAATTCATCCACCAAATATCTGAGGGGTCCAAGCAACATTGGGGCTTACAGTGCTCTGTATGTCTTTGGTAGCAACCTAGCATGTCCTGATGTTTAAATCTACTTTCTAGTTTTCTCCAACAGGCAGAGAAAGTTTCAAGACACCAAAGACTTTTGAGGGACTCACAAATCTGCTACTCAGTTGCTTCTGTGAGAAAAGCAGCAGGACCTGTACCATCCAGCTCAGCCCAGGTGACCCGTGGGGCACGTCCTCAGTGTCTCGAGGGAGCACCTACGCGTGACACCCTCTCTCCTACACAAACATCCCTGATGATAAAATCGATTCACAAATGAGCTGCACTGGCAGATTGTCGACCATACTGAGATTTAAGAGGTGTGTAGAGGGGAGAGGAGGTGGCCTGCCCTCCTCCCACACACAGCAGGGACACAGGGCAGCCACAATGGTGCAAGCACCACCCATGGGCACAGGGATGGTGACAATATGCCAAGCAAAAGGGAGGGCAGAGCACAGTTCACCTCACCACCCAGATGGCTTGCGGCTTAAGATATATGATTTATTTATTTCTAGAGTTTTCCATTTGATATTATTAGCTACTCACAGCCAACAACAAGTAACCAAAATGAGGGAAAGCCAAGCCACAAGGGAAAAGAAACACAGAGGAAAAGAACTGCCCTTCAAAGAGGACGCTGGATATAGAGAGGAGTTAATGGCTTTGGGGGCAGAGGCAGAGCTTCCCTTTTCATGGGGGGTCATCACCCCTTTTCTTCTTTAAGGCCGACAATTAATTAGATAAGGCTCAGCAGCCATGCTATGGGTGACCTGCTTTTCTCAGGTGCTGATGTGGAAATAATGCATTCACAGCAGCATCTAAACGCACGTGCGCTGGAGCCCGGCCACAGCAGAAAAAAAAAAAAAAAAAAAAAAAAAAGAACAATCATAGGATAAAAGCCAGTCGATGCTTTCTGATTCAGAAAGTGAGTGAGCATATTGATAAATTAGTGAACAAATGGATGGATGGTGAATGGATGGGTTGTGGATAGGTGGGTGGTGGATGGATGGACAGATGGACAGACAGATGGGTGACAGATGAATGGAGGATGGATGGGTTGTGGGTGGTTGGATGGTGGGTGGGTATATGAATAGATGGGTACATGGACAGATGGATGAATAGGTGGATGGGTAGATGGGTGGATGAGTGGATGAATGTATGTATGAATGGACAGATGAATGGGTGCATGGATAGGTGATGAATGAATGGATGAATGGGATGGATGGAAGGATGAATGGATGGAGGGATGGGTAGATGGGTAGATGGGTGGGTGGGTGGATGGGGTAGACAGATGGATGGATGATGGATGGATGGGTGAATGGATAGACAGATGGATAGACAGACAAATAGATGGATGGATGGATGGATGGATGGATGGATGATTAGATGATGGAGGACTGATGGATAGACTAAAACTCCTAAGTGACATTCTAGAGAAAATTCTAGGATGTGAAGTGATAGGAGGGAAAGTGTCCCAAGGGGCAGTGACTGGTTTGTCAACAGTGCATCCTGCAGAAGAGAGGTTACCTGCACAACACTGGAAAACACACCAGATAAGCAGAGGAAATGAGAATGGCCTCACTTTGACAATAAGGAGGAAGCCAAGATGGGTATGGAAAATGAGCAGGAGTCCCCCGGTTTCTGGAAGAATGAGAGAATTCTTCCAGGGAGGGTGGAAGAGATGCCTGGACCCTACCCTCTTCCTATTTTACAAGCAAGGCAATGCAGGCGAGGCAACATAAAATGAGAATGGGAGTCACTCACCCAGGGCTACCCATCAGTCGTTACACAATAAGCTCAGTGGGACCCCTATGTTTCCTTACACCCTGAGGAGGGGTGGCTGAATTTCCCAAAACAGGGGGTAATTTAATCCCTGGAGGGGCATCCAGTGATTTTAAAGATAAGTTTGTTCATAAGCAGAGTAGACCAAATAGAATCTTCTCAGGAGATTCCAAGAACAAGGTTGCGTTCCCTTCTATGCCCAGGCCAGGCCATCACAGAATGATGGTAGGCAAGCTGTCAATCTCACTGAGCTCCATCTGCAGCTGAAACAGTGCAGGGTGCAAGGTGCAGGATGCAGGATGCAGCATGCAGGATGCAGGAAGGATGTAGAATGCACTTTGCCTTAAACACAGCAAGCAGAGAGTCACAGATTGGTTTCAGGCCAGGAAGGGATGGGTTCTTTCTGCCCTTAACCAGCTGCGTGACTCTAGCCACCGAGACTCCCCTTCTCTGAACCTCAGTTTCCAGTCTATAAAATGGAGACTGCAATGCCCCCTCTGTGAACAGCCGAGAGAGAGAGCTTAGCTGGGTTGCCATAGTGATGCCAGGAACAAGCAAGCTTCCACATCACACAGAGACTATGTTACAGCACGGGCCACAGGGCCCCACCCTCAGCTTCAGATTCTGTAGCTCTGTGGCCAGGTGGGACCTGAGAATCGGCATGATTTAACTTGCATCTCATCCAGGTGTTAGGTTAACCCAAAGGCCATACTCCCCAAACCACTGAGTGAATTCCTATGGAAGATGGGACAGTGTCCATCAAAGAGTAGGAACTCAATAAATATCCAGATCCTTCCTATTAGCTTCGCCACCATCAGCATCAGCATCACCAACATCAGCATCACCATCAGCATTGCTCCTAAAGACCCCTTGAGCTGAGATCTTGCTACGGAGGATCTCTCATGTTGCTCCCCACAGAGGTAACAGGAGCCAGGAAGGCTAAGGAAGATTCTAGAAGAAGATGCTAAAGGGTGTGCTTACAGAGGCTCTTCTGGAGCCAGCAGTGAGCAGGGAGAGCCAGGAGTGTTCTTCTCTTAGAGTTTCTATAGCTGTGATGAACACCATGACCAAAGGCAACAGCAACACCAGGAGGAAGGGGTCAATTTGGCTCACACTTCCATATTGATCTCTCCGCCTAAGGAAGTCAGGACAGGAACTCATACAGGACAGGAACCTGGAGGCAGGAGCTGATGCAGAGGCCATGGAGGGTGCTGCTTACTGGCTTGCTCCCCATGGCTTGCTCAGCCTGCTTTCTTACAGAACCCAGGACCACCAGCCCAGGGATGGCCCCGCCCAAGTGGGCTACCCCCGCCCACAATGGGCGGGGCCTTCCCCCATCAATCACTAATGAAGAAAATCCCACAGGCTTGCCCACGGGCCAATCTGGTAGGGGTATTTTCTTCATTGTGGTCTCCTCCTCTCAAATGACTCTAGTTTATGTCAAGTTGACAAAAAAAAAAAAACCCGAGGGAAGGGGAGGGGAGGGGAGGGGAGGGGAGGGGAGGGGAGGGGAGGGGAGGGGAGGGGAGGGGAGGGGAGGGGAGGGGAGGGGAGGGGAGGGGAGGGGAGGGGAGGGGAGAGGAGGAGAAAGAAATAATGAACGGCAGTTTGGCTATCAGTCTAGGACTGAAGCCCACAGAACGGTGCCCCTCACACTTAACGTGGGTCTCTCTTCTTAGGTTTAACCTCTCTGGAAAACATCACAGGCACAGCCAGAGGTGTGTCTCCTAGGTGACTCTAAATCCAGTCAAGTCAATCCAGACTTGCTCTCCCCACCTCCTGAAGTACTGGAGATAAAATCATGGGACACCTAATGTCCCTGTCACAGAGTCCCGACCAACTGCAGTTAATGCTGCTCTCTGTGTCTCATGACCTGGGCTCTGTTTTCTCCTGAGTTGGTTTATCTGCCCGCGTCTCCTCCCTGGGGCCCCGCCTCTCTGGAATAGGCAGATTTGGACTGTTACCTCCCAGATCCAATAACTTACCTCTGCTCTCTGCCGACAAGGTAAATATAATTAAAAAGCGATTATGATCTGCGGCTGCAGTCATAGCAGCACCAGACATAATTACACAGCAAGTGTGGGTCTCCAGGCACCCAGCCTCTCTACGTGACATTTACCATCTTCCCCGCACCCAGCACAGGGCTGGCATCTGAACCTTTGGCAGTGGAGTCTGAGCTGTGACAAGGACACAGGAGCTCTGGGCAAGCCAGGCCCAATTTTTGATGTTTCCCCTGAATTTGAACCAATTTCCCCTGAACTCTCAGCTATAGGAGGGGGCTGTCAATCAAAGCATGTTTGTAGACTTGTGGTGACCCAAGAGGATCATAGGTGGGCAGTAAGGGCATCCAGGGATGTCAAGGTAGTGAGGCACCATGGAGATGCCAATTAAAGCCGCAGTGAGAGAGCCACACCCTCCTATGTGAATGCCCAAGACAAGAGACTCACATCAGCTCACTGCATGGTCGTCTGAGGATGTGCAGAAGGTGGGCTGCTGTGTATTGGGGGGAAGGTGGGCTGCTCTATATGGGGAGTGTTGCTGAACATTGACGGGGGACTGCTATGCATTAAGAAGGACCCAGCCTCCTGTCTCTTTGGAGGGAAGGCACACCAGGAAGGAGCTCTCTGTGTCCTCATAACAACTAAACTATTAGCCTGGAATGGTGGTGCACACCTTTAATTCCAGATCTGTGAAGGCAGAGGCAGGTGATTCTCTGCAAGTTCAAGGCCATCCTGGTCTATATAGAACATTCTGGAGCAGTCAGGGTTACAGAGAGAGACTGTGTCTCAAATAAACAAACAAATGTGGGGCCAGAGAGATGGCTCGGCGGGAGGAACAGAGCTCAGATCCCAGCACTCCCATAAAAACTGGTTAGAGTAGTGAGTCTGTGACCCCAGCATGGGAGAGTGGAGACTGAAAATGGATGCCTGGGATTGCTGGAAGCCAGTCTAGTCCAGTCACTGAGCTGCAAGCTCAGTGGGAGACCCTGCTCCCAAAATAAGTTGGAGAGCAATTACAAAACAAAACAAAACAAACAAACAAACAAACAAAACACCAAATGCCCTCCTCCGTGTGCATATGGGCACACAAGCATATATACACACAACACAGACAGAAATGAAATACATTTTAAAAATAAATATGCAACACCCCTCCCCATTGAATGCTTGGGCATTTGTCAGGGGTAGCGGCGGGGCCACCTCTTACTCATGCAGCCTGTTCTCACTGAAGCTTTCCCCAGAACAGGCAGACACTGGAAACTACCACCCCCATTCCCTTGCATTTCTCCTGGCGAACGGCCACACCCTCCTGTAATATAGTTCATCAAGAAAAAAAGTGAATGAAATATTGATCCCGCAGAATGTGGAGGGAGTCTACAGAGAATTGCGCTCTGTGAAAGACAGCTGGCTGGCCGCAGGCTGTGGACTCTGTAGAACTTCGTTGGAGTGATGTTCAGAAGGGAAGGAGGTGTCAGAGTGGGGGGAGGTAAGGGATAGAGACAGTCATTGCAAGGGAAATGAGCATGCCCAAGCCACTGTCCCACTGAGATCTAGCTTGTGGTTTGTCAAGACAGTGCAGGGACAGGGGAAGGACAGCACTGAAGCCTGCATTTTTGTTGGATGGTAAAACCATGCCAGGAAGTTTGATAAGGTAGAGCAGGTTGAGGCCTGGAGACTCGGTGGGCACACACCTGAGAGATAAGTGACTCCCCACTTCCTGCCAGATTCCTGTCGTGGAAAACGTGCCACATGCCTCACATAAAAGAAACATGTCCCATGGTCACTCGGGCCCAGAACAGTTCTCCATGCTAATGAGGTACCTAGAGGCCAGGACATCTTAGCCAATAAGCTTCCCTTTCCAGACAATCCTTCCTGAAAGAGGTATTTAATTTCAGGTCCACCCTGAGAAGTGGGCATGGTACGTTATACATCCAGTTTTCCACCATGAGCAACCAATAAACTATTTAGAGCTGTAGACTGTCTCTTTCATCAAGATCTGCCATGTGAAGCCATGGAGAAGGCTTTCGGCTACAGAGCCGAAATTTAAAATTTAATTCTCCCATACAAGGCCTTTCTGCCCTCCCAGCTACAACCGCCACCAAGTCTGCCTCCGCCAAGCTAAGGACAAACACTGCTGGGACAATTCAGGGCTCCCCTTCTCCTCCTGGCTCTGGCTAGATGCTGCCTCCAACCCAAGGGTCTCCCAACTCCTTTCTCTGCTCTTCTGCAACTTCCAGTGTCCAAGGGTCTGAGAAACCCACAGCCCCAGGGGACCCACCCCCAAACCAGCTCTAGCTTTCCCACATCTCAGACTCTGCTTTCCCACCCAGGAGCGCTGTCTACGTGATTCCCTACAGCCCAGCACCCGCTCCCTAGAGGCTGTGTGAAGTAAGCTCAGTCAAACTCTGCAGTCCCCAAGGGGCCGTGCCCAGCTGCAGATGCACACTGCCACATCTTCCTTCTAAGTCTTATGGATCTAAATTAGCTCAATGCCAAAAGCTTACTTTAAAAATTCACACACAGGCCCAGGGAGACAGGTCAGCTGTGAGGAGCACGTGTTCTTGCAAGGACCCAGGTTCGATTCCCAGCACCCACGTGGCAGCTCACAGCGGTCCATAACTCCAGCTCCACGGGATCTGACTCCCTCTTTTCACCTCAGTGGGCACTGCAGGCAAAACACCCACACGCGCAAACCAATCCGGTCTCAGTTCTGGTTTTAAGCAACTGAGTTTTCATGTGACTAGAAAGCACTATTACCTTGATTAGCTTTCTGCTAACGATCTTGCTGCGATCTTACCAGGATCACAGCAAGTCTGAAGTGGGAAAAGTAAGGACTTGAGGTCATTTGGAACTCTTTTGTTTGTTGGGTTTTTTGTTTGGCTGTTTGGTATTGTTTTGTATGCTTGTTTTTGTTCTGTTTTGTTTTATTTGTTTTGTTTTTTGGTTCGTTTGAGACAGGGTCTCACTATGTCACCCTGGCTGGCCTGGAAAGTGTCACCATGTAGACTAGGCTATTCTCATACTAGCAGAGATCTGTCCGTTTCAGTCTCCCAAGCACAGAGATTAAGGGTGTGTACTACCATGCCCAGCTTGAGTTCACGTTGATTCTTGTATTTAGTGACATCCACTGGAAAGGCCTACAGAGCAGGATGGAGACAATGCTGACAGAGCAAGGGGGAGCTGCAGCTCATCTTGAAGCATAAACCACAAACTAGAAGAACACACTCTGCTGTGCCCAATCAAGCAGGTCATACCACACCAGAGGAGCTCAGGTAGAAGCCGAGCATCAAAATCGTCATACCTGAGGCTGGTCTCCAACATCCACATATGCCAGGTAGGTACGGAGGCTCCCCTGCAATCCCAGCACAGGAGGAGACAGGGGATTCCTCCAGGCAAATAGATCCCCCCCCCACAGCAGGCATGGTGGATGACCAAACTGGGGGAGCTCTGGGTTCAGTGACAGATACGCTTCAATAAAAACAATGAAGGGAGACTGAGGAAGGCACCGATACCAACACTGGGCCTCCATATACATGCACACACACACACACACATATGTACCTATTACATGGGAACACATACACAGCACACACACAGACACACACAGAGACATACACATACAAACACACAGACACACACAGAGAAATACACACATACATACAAACACACACACAGCACACAAACACACACAAACACGAACAGCATACATGTACACAAGCACACACAAACACATACACACAGACACAGGACATAAATAGGCACACACAGAGAGATACACACACAGACACACACACACAACATAGACACACACACAAAGTCACACACACAGACACATATACACATGCATACACACATAGTCACACACACAGATACATACACACACAACATAGACACACACACAAAGTCACACACACAGACACATATACACATGCATACACACATAGTCACACACACAGATACACACACAAACACACACGACATACACACACAACACAGACACAGGCACAAAGTCATACACACAGACACATATATACATGCATACACAGGCACACACTCACACACACAAACACACACAGATACACACACACAACACAGACACAAGCACAAAGTCACACATACAGGCACATATACACATCATGCGCATATACACACACACAGACACACACAGTCACACACACACAGACATACACACAAAGACACACAAACACATACATGGCACACACGATTTAGGCACAAAGACTAAAAACGAATCTGGGGCAGAGAACTTTTATTAGAAAAATAGCTAAAAGTAATGTGCAGGTGAAAAAGAAAATAAAAATGGAACATCCCCCTGCCCGGGAAGAGGCACACTGATTAGGGAGGGAAGGCTGATGTTTGTGTCACAGGCCTGGGGACAGAGTGGAGCGCAGGCTTGGGCAGTGGCAAGCATTGGCAGTGTTTGTTTTTCTTGGATGATATGTGTTTATTTCTCGGACTCTTCTGCACTTTTTAGGTATACCTCAGGGAACACGTGTCTCCTATGCAGTGGAGACTCCTGACGTGTGGCACTCATCCAAAAATGAAGGTCGGTGGGAAGTAACTAGGGCAGCTGGGAATGAGGGCAGGTGAGGCCTCCTCAGCCATATTGGAAGCTGCTCTGTGTGGAGGCCAGGGGCTCCTGCTCTATCACCCCTCCTTGAGACAGGCTCTCTCACTGAATCTGGAAATCACTGATTTGGATAGAGTGGCCTGCCAGCCCAGGAATCCTCCTCTCTCTGTGTGAAGTTTGTAGACATGGGCTCCTGTGTGTGGCCAGAATCACCTACGGATTCTGGAACCAGAACTTAAGTCTGTCCAGTCTCATCACAAGCATGCTATTAACCGGGCCATCTCCCCATCCCATAATATCTTAACAACATCTATAAATAAGCTTTATGAGCTCTGCTTTATGGGGGTGGGAGGGATAATGGAGATTCAGAGAGGGTGAGTGTCTTACTCGAGATCACACAGCTGGCAAGGGGTGGGGTTTGGAACTGACCCTTGTGAATGGAGACTTAGCTGTAGTGAAATCTGAATGCAGCCTTGTCAGCCAGCCTGGTGCCTGTGGGTGGAGAGTTGCAGCTGCAGATGAAGTTTCACTGGACAGTCTTGAGCCTGGAGGAGCCCCATCTCCCAGGGCAGTTGTTTGCCTGTGATGCTCAAAAGCTCTGACTGGGAATCAGCCTGCAGGTTGTCCCGAGGCCTGAGTGTCTTCTGCCACCCTTGCTGTAGCTGGAGCAGCCCCCGCAGGCTGAGCGTGGGCCAGGGGGACTTCCAGTCCTCGTAATTGCCAGACCAATTTGTGCTTACCCCGCACAACCCCAAGCCTGCCGAGACCTGTCACCGAGCCTGCAAGCATTCCTGCACAGATCTTTAATGATATCAGCCTTGGCTGTGTTCCGAGTCACTGTTTGTCTTGCAGCAAGCAGCACTGAGAGGCCTTTGGGGAGGAGAATAGACTCTCCAGTTCTTCCAGGTCCTTCTGAAGTCTTGCTCCTCACCCCAGCTAGCAGGGCCACAGCTGATGGAGCATTTGCGTGTAAGTCTGAGAGTGGATGTCTCTCAACTAAATCTCTTCTCGGAGCCAACCCTGGTGCCCAGCATCCCCCCACCCCCAGCATCTTCCAAACACTGAGGAGACAGATGTAAAGATGTGAGCCCTTCCATGCAGATCCCCCTTTAGAAAGGCTGAGAGCTACCATAGGGTGAGAGGTGGAATGTAAGCTCCCCCCACTTACTCATTCAACCCCCACCAGGCCCTCAGACTGAAGTGGCAGGTCATGCTCTTGGGGAAGCTACTCCAGACAAGACAGGAAGGGTCATGATGTTCAGAGAGGAAGGGAGCCTGGTGGGGTCCCAAGTCATAATGGAGTCCTCACCTCTCACCTGAAGTGGCCTAATGCTAAGATGGTCTGACCACAACAACCTGAGTTTGACCCCAACTAGTCACTGTATATGAGCCACCAGGGAGGCACAGAGGTTACAGAGAATGAGTCTCTGAAGCTAAGCCTTCCCCACAGGGCTGGCATCCCAGCTTTTCCAACAGGCAGCCCCTGAAGAGAAAGCCTGGCTGTTTGCCTACACCCATCACAGAAGGGAGACAAGTGTCACAGGGCTTTGTTCTAGTCTGTGGACTAGGTATGGTGAATGCCGAGCAAGATGAGACTGTATATGTGGGAGGGCACATTCATTCGCCCTCCAGTATGGATTAAAACAACAAAAGCAGCAGCAGCAACAACAACAATAACAGCAGCAGCAACAAACATAGCAGCAACAATAATAATAACAGCAGCAGCAACAATAGTTAACACACCAGCAGCAACAGCAACAACAATAGCAACAGCAGCAACAACAACAGCAACAATAGTAACAACAACAACAGCAACAGCAACAACAATAGTAACAACAGTAGCAACGACAACAGTAACAGCAGCAATAACAACAGCAGCAGCAGCAACAACAACAACAACAGCAGTGACAACAGCAGCAGCAGCAACAACAACAACAGCAGGGACAAGAGCCAGGAATGACTTTCACACCATAAGAAACCACAGTGGTTAAACATAGGACTCTCTGCATGGAGTGACATGAGCCGTGAAGAAGGACAGCACCTGCATGGTCACAGGGTATGAGTCTCTGACAGGAAAAGTCACTGAGATGTTCACTGTGCAGAGCTTAGACCTAAAGGAGGTGACCTGAGGGCAAATTTGACAGCTGCTAGGAATTTGCTAATAGCTAGAAGCAGAGGTATGTAGAATGTACCTGTGCAGAGCCTCAGACAGGCAAAACCCCACCTGAATAGGCACCCATTCCTCAAGACACATTTTGTGTGTTTTGACACATGGTTATGTGTCTTACGCACATAAATACACATGCACACACAGAGACACACACACATAAATATACATATGCACACATACATAGACATAAAGACACATACACGTACATAAACACAAAGACATGCATAGACACATACATATACATATGCACACACGCATGACACAACAACAGACACACACAGGCACATAGACACACACTTAAACATACATATGCACATAGACATAAACATGTATAAACATAAAGACACACACAGACAGACACACATAGACACATTCACACACACATGCACATTCACACGCCACTAAGTGAGTTTCTATTGGAGACAGACACATTTCCTCGCATTTCAAAGACTCATAAAGAGAAAGGAAGTGGGGACACAGCAGAAATTGTTAGATATGTTACGGGAGGAAGCGCTGCTGCTCTGACTGCCCTGTGCTCTAAAGCTAAGTGGATGAACCCGTGGCTCCTCCAGTCCGTGAGTCTGTCTTCTCACGCGTGAGCGCGAGCAACCCCTCATCCACTCAGCTGGCATGAGCTGCATCCAGGCTGACGTGCGCACTCTGTGGTGATTTTAACAGCACATAGCAACTTTAACAGCAACATAGTGTTCCACTGACCAGAATGGTGCCGACTACAGCTTCATTCTTAACCTTTTGCGAGTGACAAGGCAGCGAACCCGCCTCCATCCATAAAGCTCTTATTTCCTAGTTAGGATTATCTCGTGAAGGAGGAGTCTCAGAAGTACAGCTATTGCCACCGAAGTCGCAAACAATTTTCAGGACATCGGTGTCTCTCCGCCCTTACTGCTTAACAGACATGTAGCCTCCGGCAGCGAGCGGCCCGGCGATGTATTTCTTGATTTTATTACCTTACACGAGTCAGCCTTGTGCGTCATGGAGGAACAGCACAGGTTTTAATAAACCTGAGCAGGGCCTTCTTCCACAAGGTCATGCCATCTGTCTTCCTGGCTCCTTCCTGGCATCTGCTCCATTCTTGCAGGCTCTTGTTTCCATCCTCCGGTGTGGCCAGTCACTGTAGCAGGCCAGGAAAACCAGCTCCATCGAGTTCTATATTCTGAGGCAAGAATGCGTTGCTCCGGGCATCTTCCTCCTCCACACAGCTCAGCTGTAGAGTTTTCCAGCAACTGTCTCCGGGGTAGAGGCTTCTTTAGCACATCCTGGTGGCTTTCAGATTTGACCACAGCAGCCATGGGGCATGTGTGTGGCTTCCCTCTGCTCCCTGGGTGTGCAGTGTGCATGGTGCACATCTGGGGGGCTCATTTCAGACCTTGCCTTTGTCTCGCTAATGAATGCTCCTTAATAACGAAATAGTATCTTTCTGACTCACTGCCCCTGGCCTGGCCACCATCTCTGTGTCCCTGGGACTCTGACCCCTAGAGGGACAAATGCCACGTGTCTTGCTATAGTTGCTCAGTGTCACTTGCTTTACACGCCATGGTGCACACTGCGGACACTCTCCCCACTTTGATGCCAGCGCTTACTATTTTGAGTCCTCTCTAATATTGTGCTAGGCCTGGACTACATGGCCTCTCACACCCTGTGCGATCTCTTGCACATTGAGCTACACCTCATGTCTCGTTGTTTGCAGGCAAGATCTCATTAAGTTGCTTTCCTGTATCCTAGGATAGCTTTAAATCCTCCTGCCTCAGCCTCCCACAGGCTGGGGTGACAGGGTTGTGTCACTGTGCCCAGCAGCTGGGTAATTTGTAATTTGCTCCCTCTCTCTGATGCTGTAGGATTCATGAGGGTGGGAGCCTTTGCCTCTGCTTGTTGGTGGGCTACGGTGCCCAGGAGGACAAAAATACTCAGTAAATACAGATGGACAGAGGAACAGAGGGACAGAGGGACAAGAGGAGGGAGGGGCAGACAGGGAGTGTGCATGGGTTTGACTGAATCACTGACTGGCCCTAGCTCTGCCTCAGCCTGGTGCCCTCCTTGGCCTCTGCTCCAGACAATCTCTCTCCCAGGGCTGGGGCCCAAGTGGCCTTTAAGCAAATAGCAGGAACTCTGCCACAGGGTTAGGTTTGTGCTCATCTTGTATTCTGGCTGGGGCCATTTCAGGCTTAATTTGATCTCTTTGATGGAGAATCCCATGGAAAATTACCCAATTCTATTCTAGGACTCAGGGCCAAGATGCTCCAGCTAACTTAGCTCCTTTTAAACTGCCTGTTTACGCAGCTCTCCCCCTGCAGCTGCCAAGTGAGACACAAGGATGTGGGGTTTTATTTTTTTGCCTTTAAAAGTCCCATGGTTTAAAGGCTCAGGGCTATACTTGGGTCCCCAAATCCCTGAGTGAAGTCTCAGATGGATTCCCTCTTATTCCCAAGTGGGAATAAGTAAAGTCTTTGGATCCGCTGTAAACTGTGTCTGAGGGTCATCTCTGGTGGGTTCCCCTTAAGCTCTACACTGTTCAATACAACCCACCCTCTTGGCTAAAAGGCTAAAGCCTGTTTTATGGAAAGCTGCAGTCTCTCCCTCCCTCCTCCCCTCCCTCCCTCCCTCCCTCCTTCTCTCCTTCCCTCCTCCCTCTCTCCTTTCCCTCCCCTTCCTGTCCCCTCCTCTCTCTGTAATGAACAGCACCTTGATTCACCACAAGTTGGTTCCACCTCCAGCAAGAGGGGTAAACTGTGGAATCCCTAAGAGGTGGCCCAGAGCCAGAGCCCAGCAAGAGTGCAGGCCACAAAGCTGCTGTCACTAGGGAGCCACTGCCTTGCTGGTTATGTGCAGCAGTCTAGAGGCAGGCTGCTGCCAACAAGCCTGACTGAGATGCATGGCCCCCTCGGCCAGATGTCAACTCCAGGATGCCGAGGGGAGTGATGGAGGGTATCTGTCCTGACAGCACCTTCCAAGTGGAAACAGCCCTGCCTCCAAAGCCCTCTCCTCCCTCCCTCCCTCCTGCCGCCCCACAGAAATGGCTTTGTGAAATACTCAAGAGCAGAGTCTGTTTCTATCTTCAAACACTGTCCCAGATGGAGACCGGTATGACATGTGTGAGCCAGCATGGGAGGAGGGAAGGGTGAGCTGGACTGTCCAACACATAGTAGGTGCTCAGGGGCTACAACACACAGTGGGTGCTCAGGGACCCACAACACACAGTGGGCGCTCAGTGGCCACAACACACAGTGGGTGCTCAGGGGCCACAGCACATAGTGGGTGCTCAGGGACCCACAACATACAGTGGGCGCTCAGTGGCCATAACACACAGTGGGTCCTCAGGGGCCACAGCACATAGTGGGTGCTCAGAGAACCACAACACACAGTGGGTGCTCAGGGACCACCTACCAAGGAAGGGTGAACAGCTTGTGTCGTTTGTGATGGTTGCCTCGGTGTCTATCACAAACATTTTGCAAGAGCAAAATCCGAATGAATGAATGAATGAATGAATGAATGAATGAATGAATGAATGAATGAATGAATGAAATGGAATGTGTGCATGAAGCAGCCTCTCCCTCATATTTACCACTGTGCCATCACTTCTCCAGGACCTGGGGACAGAGGATGGGCTTTCGGCTAAACATCCACCAACACGTTGATTTGGAGATGCTGCAGGTTACAGGCTGAGGTGCAGCCTGGGGCTCAGTGAGAAAAGAGCCTGCCTTGCAAGAGCTGGTTCCCAGAACCCTCATTTGAACATCTAGGCATAGAGGTGTTAGTTAGCATTTTAATCCACTCTAGGTGGTGGAGGGGACAGCAACTTCTTTGCTATCTGCCCCATTGCTCTTGATTCTTGAATGAAACACACACACACAGCCTGATATTTAATATGCATTAACAGTGCAATGGCTGGCCACTCCCAAACTTCCACATGTCTAGCACACTCTCCCCTCTGATATTCCTGAATTATTTCTTACTAAATCCTGTATTCCCTCCTGGCTGCCCCAGCTGCAGCCCTCCACACCACACGATCCCGACTCTTACACGTTGGCTGTCTCTCTGTCCTGCTGTCTCTCTGTCCTGCACTTCTCAGGCCTGATCTTTCTGAATTTCCAGCATGGCCATTTTCCTTCTTCCTCTCGGAACCTCAAGTCCCACCTGTCTCCCTGCTGGCCGCCAGCAACTCCATCTACCAACTAGAGTGAACTGGGGCAGAGACCCACGGTGTCTTATATGCAGACTGCAAATTCCTGAGCACTCCGGGAACCTACAACACAGGCATCAAACCAAATCTACAACATAAAGCGTGTTCATTATCCTAGATCTGGGGAGGGAGACACAGGAGAATCCCTGAGGTCCAAGGGCCTAACAGCTCAACACATCAGCAGTGTCGGCCAAGTGAGAAGAGGGTAGGGTTATGTTCCCTAGGGAGCAATACTGAAGGTTGTCTTGCTGTTTCCACACAAATATATACACATGCACACCCATCATTCACATGCATCAGCACACACACACACAAGCACATGCACATATACCAGCACACAATGGCATATACTTATGTACCAGCACATATACATCCATATGTACCCACATACATGAACACATGCGCCAGCACACACATGCACACTTACCTACAAACACACACAAACTCATGTGTATACACATATATGTGTACAGACAGAAAAGTACACATTCTTTGATCAACTTCCCACCCACCTGACTGTCTTGCTTCACACCCAGGAGTGGAGTGCAGGTATACAGGTGCTGGCCAAGTTGTCATGGAGCCAGGAAGCCATGGGAACTGGTGCCACTATCCTCTGCCTGATCTCTGTGAGTCCCAGGAGCCCCTGAGGAGCCAGCACTTGTAATACCCTCCATTCACACACACACATGTTCCATCCACACACGTTCCATTCACACACATGTTCCACTCACATGTTCCACTCTCACATACATACATGTTCCACTCACAAATATATGCTCCATTCACACACACACATGCTCTACTCACACACACATTTCACTCACACTCACATACCCCACTCACACACACATGTTCCACTCATACACATATTTCCACACTCCTACCACTGCATACTGCAGTGCTCACTGGGCAGCAGGGAGGGCACCAACGTGATGGTGAATGGATTAACAGCACAGCTGGATAAGAAGGCTCAATTCTGGTCTCTGCACATAGTAGGGCATATGTGGTGGCCAATCACTCATTGAATATTCCCAATAGTTGTATAGAGTATTGTGAGAACTTCTAACACAAAGAAGCGATCAGGCTGGAGGACACTGGCCAGCCAGTCATGGGTCCTGACACGTCAGATCTGTGTGTTCATGTGGCATACACAAATACCATGACAGTAACACAGGTACCATGTAAAGTACCTGAAGCTATAAAAGGAAGAGAGAAAGAAGGGAGAGATGGTAGAGAAGGGGGAGGGGAGGAAAAGTAGGAGGGAAGAGAGGAGAAATAGAGGAAAAGGGGGAAGGAGAGGAGGAGGGGAAAGAGAGAGGGAGGATGGGGAGGAGGGAGGGGGAGGATGTGGAGGAGGGAGGGAGGGAGGAGGAAGACAGTAAGCAAAGGAGAAATGGATGCTTAAGAGGATGAATGTGGAATTGGCACCAGGATCCTGGAAAAGTGTGAAGTGGTCTCATGGTGTGGTGGTGGCGGTTGAGGGCGCTGTGGAGACAGACAGACAGAAAGTCCCCCTTAAAAAGTGGGCCCCAGACAGGAGATCTCGGCAGCTCTAGATTCCTAGCCTGTGTTTCCATCCACGTGAATTATAATCATCTTAGATTGTAGTCACCATGTTTATATGCAGCCCTCCAGGGCCCTGTATGGCCTGCCTTCCCGCAGGAGGAAGGGTGCCTGTCAGCTGATCTCCATGGGGAAGGGAGAAAACAAAGACTCCAGAGTCAAAGCATTGGCGTGGAGTTCTCTGCGATGCTTCCACATGTCTGCAACAGAATTTATGGCACCGAAAGCCTTGCGCTTCAACAGAAAATGTCAAATGTTTGAACAGCAAGGGGGGGGGGTCCTCCTTATTTTTGGCTTCAAATACCAAGAAGCAGAGCATAAGCCAGAGCGCAGAGAGGTGGACTCGGCAGGGGCCCTGGCAGGACTCCAGCTCCAGCCTTTAACAGGAAGACAGGTGTCTTTAGCTGGTTGGTTGCCAGGGTTCATGCCTCCCAGGCCACAGACACGTTTGTAAGGCTGAAACCCCATATGGCTCCCAGGCTGTGCAAGACCCTGCAGCCCAGGAGCTGCCCAGCCCTGCGGTCATGGAGAACTGTAATGCACAGCCTGCAAAGTAGCTCATATAATGCAAGGCCGCCCAGTCCCAACAGGACCACTCCAAGTGGTCGCTGTGCTTCGGAAAGCAGCCAGGTGACCATGTTCTGGGACCTGTCAGGAAGTCAGCAGAGGCCACAAGTCCAGATGTTCTCCTTGGGCACAGATGTATACCACAGTGGGTGAAGGGAGAGCACAGGAATGTGACACCTGAGGCAGCCAAGTCCTTCCATCCCTGTGTTCCTGAGATATTTCAATCAACCACAGATTGCTTGTGCTATGGTGATCTAAAAGACCTGGGCACCCATGACCTCACAGCTGGCTTCCTTTGTGTATGAGCACTCTGTGATGCTCACACACAGTGAGGATGCCTGGTGACCCACTTCTCAGTGTGTCCCTGGCATTGAGTGATCCATGATCATGCCATGCAGAACCCAAGATGAGCCCACTACATTGGCTCAGCAAGATCAATGCCTCTATCTGCAGGTAGGAAAGAGCATCCTCTGTCAAGTCAAGCTTATTTTAAAGGAACGACTGGCTTATTGGCTGAGGCTGGTGTGTCTAGTGCTGGGGCTGCTAGAAGAGTGGTTTTGGCATTCTTCCATCGGCAGATCCCAAAGGGGAGACAGGGACACCACCAACGCAGTCCCATGTTGCAGTCTGAAACCCCAACCTCCTGGTCCCACACACTTAGTGCTCTAGATGAAGCAGCTGACTCTTAGAGCTGTATGTAGTTGAGGTTCTGTCCTTGTTTCTGTGTATGTGTGTGAGTGTACTGTGAATATGTGTGTATGTGTGAGTGTGTGTAAGTGAATGTGTGTATGTGTATGTGTATGTGTATGTATAGGTGTGTATTGTGTATGTGCATGTGTTGTGTATATGTATATGTCAATGTATGTGTATTTGTATATGCGTGTGTATTATGAATGTGTGTATGTGTGTGTGAGTGTGCATGTGTGTGAATATATTATAAATGTGTGTTAATATGTGTAAGTGAATGCATGTATGTACATGTGTATATGTGTATGTATGACTGTGTATATCTGTGTGAGTATGTGTATGTTTATGTATATGTGAATGCATGTGTGAGCATACATGTATGTGACTGCATGTGTGTATTATGTGTGAGTACATGTTTGTGTATGTGTGAGTGCATTTTGTGCATGTGTATTGTGCATACGTGTGTGTGAGTGTGTATGTATATGTGTGCATATGTGAGTGTGTGTATGTGTATGTGCATGTATATGTATGTGTATGTACATGTGTGTGTATGTGAGTGTATTGTGAGTACATGTATGAATGTGTGCATATGTGAGTGTGTACTGTGTGAGTGTGAATATGTATATGAGTGTGTGTGAAAGTGTGCACTGTGAGTGCATGTGTATGTATGTGTGCATATATCCATGTGTATTGTGCACGTGTGAGTGTTTATATGTATATGTGTCTATATGTGAGTGTGTGAGTATATGTGTGTGTGTGTGTGTGTGTGAGAGAGAGAGAGAGAGAGAGAGAGAGAGAGAGGTCAGAATACAACCTCAGGTACCATCTAATCTACTCCTCAGGTGTCATATAGTGTTTTTTGCTTGGGTGTTTGTTGAGTAATACAAGTCTTAATTTGTACCCCAGACTGGCCTCAAACCCACAGAGATCCTGTTATCTCTGCTTTCTAGGTGCTGGGATTAAAGGAGAGCACAGCAGCCCGGATCCACCCTATTTTGTTGAGACATGGATTCTTACTGGTCTAGAGGCCCCCAATTAGGCTAGACTGGCTGGCCAGGGAGCCCCCAGGGATCCTCCAGTCTTCACCCACCCAAATCCAAAGCTATCAGTGCACTCTGCCACACCCATCTTTTTTACAGTAGTTCTGGGGGATTGAACTTGGGTCCTCATGCTTGCCCAAGAACCTTATGATTGAACCATCTCCCAAGCTCACATTTTAGGTTTGCCTAGTGATACTTTAGTTTCGCCTAATGATATATTAGTTGCTAAAAAGCAAGGGAAAGCCTGGGGCATCAAAGGGAAGATATAAAAGAGACCCAAGAGTCCAGCCTCAGATGCTGGCAACATTCATAGGTGGTCTTATCAACCCAAGGTTCAGTCTGCCCATTCGCACAATGGGCTTCAGAGTGGACCGCCCCAGGCCCTGGCAGCAGAAGCCTCCATGCATGGCTGCACACTGTGGGCACAAGGAGCAGGTGCAGCCATGGAAGCTCTCTTGCCAGCTGCACTCTGGGCCTGGCACCTGGCCCAGGCGGGCAGAGATCCCTGTGCTAAAGGAAATGGAGTTTGACTCAGTGTTCATGAAGGCTCCTCTGCAGCCGGTCAGGCCTCCCTTGGTTGAGGTTGGCACAGCGACTTGGCTGGTACCTTAGGACTAGAGGGAAATAGTTCTACCAGGCCTAGGGCAGGGTCTCCGAGTCACACATGGCTGTGGACAGCCTGTTCAGGAAGGGTGAACCAGAGACACAAAATTCAGACATGGCAGTCAGAGGGGAGTGTCAGCAAGGAGAACTAGAGCCCTCATTTAACAGTAACTGTAAGTAGACACACAGGGAGAAAGAGGACAGCCTCTCTAGGGTTTCACAGCCAAGAAAGCAGCAACTAGGATTCAATCCAGACCCTTCAGACTCCTCAGCTGACTTCCTCTCTGTGAGAAAGCTAGAGGCTTTGCCTGTAAAATAAAATAAAATAAAATAAAATAAAATAAAATAAAATAAAACTTTGTGCCCATCAGGCAGACACTGTGGCTGAGCCAGACAACACAGTTTTCCAGGTTACCTTATCCCCCACCCATGGCCCAAAATCTGTTTGTTTGTTTGCTTGCTTGACTCTTGCCAAGTCACTCAAGTTGGCCTCGAACCCATGATCCCCTGTGTCTATCTTCTAAGTACAGGACTCTAGGAAAACTCTGCCAACTAGGGTTTATTTTTTCCAAGTTAAAAAGGGAATTAGGTATGGGTGTTTTTGTCTACATGTATATCTGTGTGCCTGGTGCCCTTGGAGGTCACAAGACGGTGTTGGATCCCCTGGAACTGGAGTTAAAAAGTTGTGGGCCACCACATGAGTGCTGGGAAGTGGATTCAGGTCCTATGAAAGACAACAGCATTGTGTGTGTGTGTGTGTGTGTGTGTGTGTGTGTGTGTGTGTAAGTGTTCTTAACCACAGAGCCACCTCACCAGCTACTTTTGATCTCATTTTCCTGATGAAGAAGCTCAGAGGCTCACAAGTGAGGCCAACGTGACAGTGTTGTGGTACTACAGCCCAAGTTTTCATCACTTCTCTCGTCTCGTCCCGAAGCCCAGCCCATTATCGGCAGCAAACGAGTTGCCTTTTTGCCCTCAGCCCTGGGCACAATCCGTGGCAATAGTCATAGCTCCCATGGGATTGCGGAGGTCAAATGCAGTTGGCAGGGGAGGAGTTGAGCATGTTTGGCATACACATCCCATGGGTGTGTCTCTGTTGCTACAGCTCTTACCATTATCAATGTTTCCCAGGACGAAATGGCACCAAATCAGCAGAGAGTGGCACTAACCCAAGAGCAGATCCTGTGGCATTTGAGAGCATGATACTCCCTCTTCCACATGTCCTTGATGCTGGGTCAATGACTCATGGCTACCTCAACATCATTGTTAGTTTAAAATGTATACAGGCGTGTATGATATATGTAGGACCTGTAGTGTGATACTGTGATGTATGTATATATGACATATATATATATATATATATATATATATATATATATATATATATGTATGATGTATGTATGTACAAGTGTGGGCATATGTAAAAGTGAGAGAGAGGGAGGGAGGAAAGAGGAGAGAGAGAAATTGCTAATTGATTGAGAGCCAGAGTGGCAGCCAGCCAGTCAGACTAACTGACAGACAGGTAGGGAGGCAGACAAGATTGATTGACAGACTGACAGGAAGGCAAGCAGGCAAACAAACAGAGAGACAAACTGACAGACAGGCAGGCAACCAGCCAGCCAGACTGACTGACAGACTGATAGACAGATTGACAGGCAGGCAGACAGACTGACCAATGGATGGACAGATAGACAGACAGACAGACAGACAGACAGACTGGCAGGCAGGGAGACAGACATACTGACAGACTGACTGACCAGTGGATGGATGGACAGACAGACTGACAGGCAGACTGACTGGCTGACTGACAGACAGAGACAGAGACAGAGACAGAGACAGAGACAGACAGAGACGACAGACAGACAGACAGACAGACAGACAGACAGACAGGCTGACAGAGAGGCTGACTGCCAGGCTGAGCATGTTCTCGTTTCTGTTTTGCCAAATAGGACATTTTATAAATTTCTGAGCAGCGGCTTCTTGAAGGGCATAAAGGCAGCTGGGAATTAGGATGGCGGGATCTGGGAGTGCTCTTTACGATGAATAAATGTGCCTTCCTGAAGACGCTCTCAACATTATTCTTCTCATGTTCCCCAAAGACTGGAAAGAACTTGATCAAGAGCCCAGCCTGGGATCACAGGCAGGTGGCTGTTTGGAAAGCAGAGCCTCCACTCCCTAAACCCCACCCCACCGCAGGGGGCTTTGAGGGAGGGGGTGGCTCAAGGGTTGGGGTCAGGTTGTTCTCAGAGAATGTGGCCATTGATGAACAGGAACACACAATTATGGTGTTTTCTTCCCCTTTTTTTCCTTCAACAATCCACAGAGGGGATTCTGTGCAACAATAGCTTAGCCACAGATGCAGACAAGCATAACTTGCAATATACTGGGATTGCATTAAGTAGAAGCCAGGGACACAGGTCTGAATACCAATCCAGGAATAAGCATGCAGGGCTCTGACTCTCCCCCTGCCCCTCCCCCCACCCCGAGATGCCATTTGCTGTCCTCTATGCAAGTTCTATAGAGGCAGGGCTGTGCAGTGGCTACTTTCTCAAGAACTCTGGAGGCCTGGCCATTCCCCACCAGGATGTGGAGAGAGAGGGAATGAATCTGAGATCCAGTATGTCATGGCCTTGGCCAGAGCTTAATTCTGGGGAGAAAATGATGTAGCTACACAGCTCAGCAGGCTAGCTCCACAGTTCAACAGGCTTGCTCAGGTTCTGTGAACTCCAATCTAGCCTCTGTAGCCCCTCACCTCCCTGTCTCAGCCCCACATCTGAAATGAATGGAAATATCCCATTGAAGAGCTTTCTGCAGGTCTAACAGTAGCTGCCAGTCAGTGGGCTTGACAAAGCAGGAGCCCTCACCTCAGACTGCTGGGAATGAAGAATGTGGGGGTGGAGTTAGTGGACACTGGACAGGGGAAATCCTTCCTTTTTTCAAGCCAGAGAAAGGCTTCAATAAGAGGGTGCTGGTGCTCATGCCCAGAGTTTGTGGTTGGGGTTCTCCAGCTACAGCAACGGAAGAATAAAGGCAGTATTCACATCTCAGGCACCAGCAAATATCCCAGAACACAGGTTACTACAACCTTCAAATGCGGTTCTGGGAGTCCACGTCTGTAATCTGGTTGTCCCAAAGGTGCTGCAGTCTCCTCAAACAGCACCATTCTCTGGGGACCCAGTGTTCAAACACAAGACACATGGGACATTTCAGATTCAGCAGTCTGGTGTCTGCGTTTCTATGTCAGCAGCTGGCACAGGCTTAGCACTTCAAGGAAGACAGGGACAGTTCACCCATGTCAGTTATGTCCCGCATCACGAATGTTAGCATTTTGTCTAGGCCCCGCCCCACAGTTACCTGGCAACAGCCAGGTGTGCCTGACTCACTATAAAAGGGGCTTCGTGGCCCCTCCTCTCTTTCTTGCTCCTGGTCTGTCTCCTTGCTCCCCCTCTTTCCCTATTCCCTTCCCCCACCATCTCCATGTGCTCATGGCTGGCCTCTACTCTTCTACTTACTCTCTCTCTATATCTATCTATCTTTCTCTGCCTACTACCCTCTCAACTCCCCTCCCCATGACCTGAATAAACTTCGTTCTATACTACACCATCGTGTGTCTGGTCCTTCAGAAGGAAGTGAATGCTTCAACATGGACCCCCAGAAGCACCCTCTTCCCACACACCTGACTGGACATCCACCAAACATATTTCTTCTCCCCTTATCTTTTTATAAAACACAACAACAATCACCATCACCACCATCATCACAATCATCACCATCACCACCATCATCTTCACCACCATTACCCCACAATCACCATCACCATCACTACAGTCATCACTATCATTGCCAGCATCACCAACCTCATCCAAAATGTACCTATCACCTTCACCAACCTATATGCTTTCAATAAATGTATCCCTGTGGGTTAGGAGGAATGCCCGGCATCTTAACTATGTTCTCTCCAGACTGGAGAACACTCCCTGGAGTAATGAGGGTCTTTCCACGGTGATAACGGCTAAATTCATCGAGAAGACGTTAGAATTGTAAATATGTATATATCTATCACAAAACTTCACAATGTGTGAGCCAACAACCCATAGGACTAAATCAAACACAGACAAGCCCACAACCCCAGCCCAGGATTCCAGTCCCCCCGGCCCGATCATTAATAGACCGGCAGACATGAAATCAATATGCGTATTGAGAGCTGAAAAACACAATCAGCCAAATGGGCCTAATTGACATTTATGGAATGGCAGGCCCAACACCAGCAGAATGCTCATTTCTCAAGCACGCTCGGAATATTTTACCGATAGTGATCATTTTCTGGGCCATCGAATGCGTCTCAGTAAATAGAAAACGATTTAATACTGCAAAGCATGATCTCTAAACACAGTGCAGTGAGATTTAAAAAAAAAAAAAAAGCAGGAGCAGACATGGAGGACGTTTCTGTTTGGAAACTGAGGCTGCACTGGAAGACCTTGGAGGTTTCTGGGGTCCTGCTGCCTTAGAGAGGAAGGAGCTACTCAGGCGGTGAGCCTGGTTTGCACATTTACAGCCAGAGGCATTGGCTCTAATTGATCAAATTAAAGCCAAGGTCATTTAGAGAAAGGAGATAAGGAAGGAAGAGAGGAAGGAAGGGAGCGAAATAAAGTAAAGAAAGGAAGAGGGAGGGAGGGAGGATAGGAAGAAGAGGAAGAAGAGGAAGAACAACAAGAAGAGGAAGAAGAGGAAAAAGGAAGAAGAACAAGAAAAGAGAAGGAAGATGAGGAAAAAGAACAACAAGAAGAGAAAGAACAAGAAGATGACGACACAAAAAAATGAAACAGAACCAATAGAAATAAACCTGGTTTTGGGGAAAAATCAGCAAGAGGAATAAAACTCCTGACCACCAAATCAGAGTAGAGAAGCTGTGGACGTGCACACGGCCACAGACACGAAGGAAGCGCGAGGCTGTTGACACCAACATGCTAGTTAGAAACACTCTCTGAGGCTCAAACATCAAGCCCTGGGTCCTCTGTCCCCAGCAGAGACCTCATCACACTTTGCTATTGAGATTTGTATAATTTACAGGAAAGAGGGGAGGGTCAAGCATGTTTTTGTATTCTAGATGGAACCGCTTGGGACCCTGTGAGTGCTCACTGGAATAAAACAGAATGAGGACTAGTAAGAGACTTCAGTGACCTGCGACATCACTGATCTGCAATGAAATCACCAAGGCAGATCAATGGTGAGGGGACAATCTTCTACTAGATGGCGCTAAAACTACAAGACATACACATGCACATGCACACACATACACACGTATGTACACACATACACACACATGCACACACATACATATGTATGTACACACACAGACACACAGGCACACAGGCACACACACATGCAAACACATATGCTCACAAACACACGCGCACACACCTATATACACATGGTCATTCATGCAGGCACACACTCACACACACGCACACATACTTGTGCACATGTGCAAATACACACACACATAGGCACGCACACACACAAGGTGGGCAGGCTGCTGTCAAGAAGTATCTGTTACCCTTAGAATACAAGCTGGGTTTCAGAAAGGGTCCTAAGGTCCGGCTCATTGGGTGTAGACAGTCTGGAGACTGCACCAAGCCGTGGCCTTGAGACAGAAAGTAAATTCTAACTGGGATTTCCAAGGGTCTTGGTAGAAGTAGGTGCAGGAGCTGCGGGACTGTGTGCAGTGCAGTCATATTCCCACTCTGTGCTGCAGATGTTCAGGGCTCCCTCCTGTCAACGCTGATGGCAGTTGCCCAATTCTGCCCTGTCTCTAGGAAATCCCAGCTAAAGAAACCTCCTACCTCTGAGGTAGGGTGAGACCCTAGGTCAATTCCCAAGAGAAAGAGGAAGAGGAGGGAGAAGATGGGGGTCAGGAAAGAAAGATGGCTTTCAGCATCTGAAGACAAATCCCTTGCTCACTGTCATGGTTTGTATATGCTTGGCCCAGGGAGTGGCACTATTAAGAGGTGTGGTCTTGTTGGAGGAGGTATGGCTTTGTTGGAGTAGGTGTGGCCTTGTTGAAGTAGATGTGGCCTTGTTGGAGGAGGTGTGGCCCTGTTGGAAAAGGTATGGCCCTGTTAGAATAGGTGTGGCTTTGTTGGAGTAGATGTGGCCCTGTTGGAGTAGGTGTGTCACTGTGGGCGTGGGTTTAAGACCCTCTACACCCTAACTGCCTAGAAGCCAGTCTTCTGCTAGCAGCTTTCAGATAAAGATGTAGAACTCTCAGGTCCTCCTGCACCATGCCTGCCTGGATGCTGCCACGCTCCCACCTTGATGATACTGGACTGAACCTCTGAACCTGTAAGCCAGCCCTAATTAAATGCTGCCTTTATAAGAGTTGCCTTGGTCATGTTGTCTGTTCACAGAAGTAAAACCTGAGACACTCAGTAGCACTTCCAGCCTTTTCGATGTATTTTCTTCATATTTGTGTGTGCTGGGGGGGGGGGGGAGTAGTTTGCAAAAGAAAAACACATGATTACATAGAACTCGTTTCTCATTCTTTCTTGCTCTTTTTAAGCCCCCCTCCACCCCCGCTGTGGAGCTTTAGATTTTCACACCTCTGCAATGACAGACAGGCAGAGCTTGTAACGTGCCTGTATCTGATCAGCGTGGCTCGTCTAGCCTCACCTTCTGTTCTTTGGTTCTCACTACTACAGATGACCATGCAAGGATGGGTGTGTACAAGTGTATGCTCATGCATACTATGATAGCTGTGCACATATATATTACTCTTCTGTGTGTGTGTATGTGTGCGTGTGTGTAAAACAATGCTCATGCACACCATGACAGCTGGATATATACACATTACTCTGTGTTTGTGCTTGTGTGTGCTCATGCATACCGTGATAGCTGTGTATATATATTACTGTGTGCTCATGAACACCATGACAGCTGTACATACACATTACTGTGTGTGTGTGTGTGTGTGTGTGTAACGATGCTCATGTACACATATATGTTTGGAGAAGCAGGTCTGTCTTTGATTTCTCTTCGTCTATCTATTTATAAAGACTTTGACATGTTTATTTTCCTGAGATTTAAATGAATAAATAAATAAAACTCTAAAACGATGTTCTAGGCCGATGCCTCTTCTGGTCATTTGTGAAGCAGAGAACTTTGCTTCTTATTAATGAGGATTCTATTTACACTTTGAACCTCACCTGTAATTACTGGGTGATCTCGGGTCACAGAGTTCATTACCTATTCATAGCCATCGATAACAACAGCGCCCTGCAGTGCCCGAGTCCTGGGATCTCTTTGGTCATCTTACCTATTCCAACACAGAGAGGCTGTTCTTCCCAAGGAGAGGTCTCAGATCCTGGTCTCCCACTTGGGACTCTTCTTTGAGCCTCAGTTTCCCCACCCATAAAAGACAGAGAGTAAGCTACAGCCATGTGTGCCCAAGAGCTCCTCTGCTTCAGCTAGCATCCCAATAAAAAGCACCAGCTCACCATCAGAGCTAACCCCAGGATCTACAGGGTCGATATGTCTCCCAGGACATTCCCTCCAGGAGGGAAGGACATAGCTGGTACCATCTCCCCACCCCCACCCCCACCCCCACCCACGCCGGCTGCCTGTGTAGCTGCTACATAAACTACCCACAACCTTAGGTAAAAGCCAGGGCAGCCATGGGCATCCTGCCCTGTGGTCACTCAGCCCTCAGGAGCTGCATGGCCCTGTCTTAGTCTCCAGTGTAGGAGATGCAATCTGTCCAGCTTGCTTCCTGTTCCTGGAGAGCCAGCCTGCTTTTGCAAGAAACTGACAAAAGGGCTTGAAGCCTTCACGCCTTCATGTCACACAGCCCAACATGAGTGTGATGAACGAACAAAAATGCAGGGTTACAGGTGAGTGATAGAGGGCAAGGTGAGGTCACAGAGGTGAAAGTGACCACTCCCTGGGAAGGTGCAGGCCACAAGGAGGGCTTCAGGTGCTGTGTGCACAGACACATGGAAGGCAGCTGTGTAGGTGAACACTGCAGCTCACACCTGCCCTGTGTCCTCCGTGGGTGACATCCAGCTGTCCACACCTTAAGCCCTGATGTCTGAGGGTTCTCTAGATGTCTGGTAAGTTAGTTCATGACGCCCAGCAGTTAGGGATTAGGAACTGAGAGGAGCCGGTACTACACATGCAGATGCCCAGATCTCTCATCTACTGGGGATGATCTTGAGGCTACTGTATTTCAGGGCTCTACTTGTGTAGCTCAGGAGTGTGGGGCCCCAGCCACTATAAGAGGAATGCTCTATGGCTGCTCCCTCTTCTCAGGCTCACTTCTCCATTTCACCCCTGCATCCCAGTCCTTGCTTAAAGGTCGCCTGCCCAGGACCCCAAGAGAAGTTGACTGTGGAATGAATTTGTGACTGAATGTTAACACACAGAGCCAGGGAGCTGCAACACTGTACACCAAGATCATAAGGCCCTGTGGGAGTGGTGACACCCCACAGGCAGACAGAGCTCCAAGGGGCACGAGTACCCAGGGACATGAGTACCAGTATGTGTTTTGAAAATGTCAGTGACAGAAACACCAGGGCAGTCCATGGTGGGATACTTGTGATCTGCACAGTGAGCACGTAGTTCACCATTTGGTATTTGGAAGGGGGGGAGAAGGGAGGGAAGGGAAGGAGAGAGGGGAGGAAGGGAGGAAGGGAGGAAGGGGAGGAGGGAATGATGGAGGGAGAGGAGGGAGGGAAGAAGGGAGGGAGGAAGCAAGAGTAGGGAGGGATAGAAGGGAGGGAGAAAGAGAAGAAGGGAGTAGAGGGAAGGAAAAAGGGGAGAAGGGAGGATGGAAGGGAGGGGAAGGAGGGAGGAAGAGGAAGGGAGGAAGGGAAGGAGGGAGAGGGAGAGATGAGTTACAGCAACTTGAAGCCTAGCCTGGAGGTGTTGAGCATCGTGATTATCTTCTGTGACCTCCACGGTCAGAGCTCTGTCAGGCTCAGCTCCAGGCCACTCGGTCCCTCTGCGGAATCCAAAACATCTGCCTCCTTTCATCTCCAACATAGACCAATGATGTCACCTTGGCCAGAGACACCCAGCTCCCACCGTGTGCCTCCTCTGACTTGGACACCCACCCAGGTCCCACTGAGACACCCCTGTGTCAGGCACTTGTTCCTCACCATGCCTGGAGTTTCCCATAGACAAGTTTCCCATATCTGCTGGCTAACTCCTGCTCCCAGTTCCCATCACAGCACCTAGCACGTGGTGCTCACTAAACATCTGCCAGGGGCTCAAGGGCACAGAGAGGCCCTCTTGGTCAGCTCTGACATCAGACCCGAGGCTTCTCTGGGAAGACCCAGAGTTCTGGAACTTTCATCCACACTCTACGGCTCCCACCCTCAAAACATCCCAACCAAATAACAAAAAAAAAAAAAAAAAAAAGCATCCGAAATCTGATAAAAAGCCTTCAGCAAGTCATCCTGGCAGAGCAGCAGCTTCTGTCCCAGTGAGCACAGTCACAGGCAGCTTAATTATCCTAATTAGAAGCCACATTAAAGCACGATTATAACATAAAATTTGAATTAGCCATATAACACGCCCAAATTTTTCGGTATGCTTATTGATTCTGTTCCTCTGTTAATCAGAAGGCCACAGTAAAGTTAGATACGTCTAGTTCAATTAGAACAAGCTCTAGCCAATGGAACTCATTAGCAGCTGTCCCCTGTCAGGGACAGCGAGGTGGGAAGGTATATTGTCACAGGCAACAGGGCCGGTCGTTCCTTCCTGGACCCTGCGTGGGCCAGGCTGTGCCAGCCTCCCTCTGGATAACTGTTTTGAAATGCTTTGAAACTGTCAAAGAAGTGCGTAAGGAGAGGTGGTTGGTTCAAAGGGAAACAGGATGCTCCACTGGTGATTGGCAGTACACGGCGGCATGGTGGTGTCACTGTGAATCCCAAGAGCCTCATGGCCATGGCCTCACTGTGGCTCACTAGCTCTGTGGCTGAAGAGTTTTATTTGGGGCTGGAGAGATGGATCAAGCCTAGCCTAGTTGGCAAGTTCCAGACTTGTGAGAGACCTTGTTTCAAAATAAGAGTGAACAGTGGCCGGCACTGGTGGCACATGCCTTTAATCCCAGCACTTGGAAGGCAAAGGCAAGCAGATTTCTGAGTTCAAGGCCAGCCTGGTCTACAGAGTGAGTTCCAGGACAGCCAGGGCTACACAGAGAAACCCCGTCTCGGAAAACAAAAAAACAAAAAACAACAACAACAAAAAAAGAATGAACAGTGCCCAGGCACAACACCTTCAGCTCTCCTTAGCCTCCATAGGTACCCACACACATGAACATATTCCTGAGCACACACAGACAGACAGGCAGACAGGCAGACAGACAGACAGACAGGCAGACACACAAATGATAATAATGATAACACTAATAATAATAGACACCCACACACGAACGTTTTCATGCCCCCCCACATACGGTAATAATAATAATAACACACTAATCATAATAGTAGTAGTAGTAATAACATGCACTAATAATAATAGGTACACACACATGAACATATTCCTGCACACACATATAATAATAACACACTAATAATAACAATAGTAACAACACACTAATAATTAGTGAGCCCACACACATGAACATATTCCTGCATACACATACTACTACCACTAATACACACTAATAATAATAGGTACCCACACTCATGAACATATTCCTGCACACACAGTAACAACAACAACAACAAGAACAACAATAATAATAATAGTTTTGATTTTGTGTAGCAGAACCTCGTCTCCCACAGCTGTGGCAGAGGCCCAGCAGAAACCTTTCCTTCAGCAAAGGGTTCACATGGAACGTATGTAAGCCCAATGCCTGAAAGGAATTAGGATATTTACATACTCATAATACATTACTTTGAACCCAAGACTAAATCTGACACTTGCTCCTTTTTCATGTATGCCTTTCCTCACGCAGACGACCACGATCGCTCTAGCAAATATTCTCGCTGCGGTGCGTTCTAGCATTTCGACTGTGACCCATTGAGGTCAGATGTGGAATTTTTCCACTTGGTCCTGACTGTTGGTATTCAACAGAGTTTTGGATCTTGGAGCACTTCAGAGTCTGGCTTTGGAGATGGAGGGTACTCAACCTGTAATGTGTGCCTCCCACTCTCTCCTGCTTGAGAAGTGCTGTGATCTTCATCGCTGTCACCGACCCTACATCTTTAACGTCATCTGGAAAAACAGACCCCTTCTGTGGTGGCTGCTATGGTTCCGAAGAACTCCACAGCGCCATGGGAACACCAGGACTTGGGATCCCGGAAGCCTCTGCCCTGGGCCACACACATTGGCTTGTAGCTTAGGTTCTCTGATCGCTGCCCACATTTGCAAAACAGCCATGACCTTCAGGTTCTGAGTGTGCGGGAAGATTGGAATTGCACTTGGGATGGGGTTAGGCTTATCATCAAATATCCTGCCCTGTGCCTTGAGAGATGGTGACAGCATGCCTCAAGCTGCTGGTCATCTCAGTGGGCAGTGGCTTGCAGCATTTCCACCACACCGCAGTCCTGACCTTTTTTTCAGGGGACGGTTCCTATCCAGCCTGTGCCCCTGTGCTCTGGTGAATTTCCCATCCTCCCTTGTGGCGAAAATGAAGTCATGTGACAAGCAAAGCACCCCACTGGAACGCTGTGAGTGTGTAGCTTGTTTGTCAATGTGATTGGATCTGGAGAAAACCAATGTGATTGGATCTGGCCTTGGCGGGGCGGAGCCTGAGGGGAAGGGCTTCTGTGAGGATGTTTCCTAGGATTAACTGAGGAGGAACCTCCCCCAGGACCTACCACCAGGGGAAACTCACTTTGTGCTTGCTCTTCCCTTTTGGCTGTCTCCACCATCAGAACCTAGCTTCTTCAGCCTCTGATGTGGACTGAAGACCAACAACCGTCCAGAAAACTTCCAGCCTGCTGACACCAGGCTAGGGCTACTGAGACCTCCAGGCCCTGGGTACTGCATCCCAGAGAGCCCAACATGCAGGCAGTTGTTGGGCAACAGGGCTGTACCATGTAAGTCAATCTGATAAGCCCTTTACGTGTACAGCCATTCTGTCAGTCTGTCCCTCGGCTCCTAGTATGAAAGGAAATGAAAAATGGCCAGGATGTCACACAGCCACAGTGTGCAGGTGACCTAGGTCCTTGGGTCGCCAAAGGGATACAACTTTGGGGAGCACCAAAACTTTAAAGGCTCCAGTGAGTGGTCACCAAAGCCCTTCTGCATAAAACCACTAAGTCCTGAAGCCCTTCAGCTACTGCAGCCTTACCACACAGCAACTGGTCTTCATGGTCAAGTCCACAGGTTTGGTTCCTGTCTTGTTCTGAGTGTACTGCTTCTAAACCAGACCTACCAGGACTTCTGGGTTTAGGGATTGGACATGGGACTCACCCTTCCTTATGCAGCCCAAGACTGGTCCCTCACAGTTGAGAGGTCACAAGTGGCCAAAAAGAAGAAACACGGAAAGCAGAAGAAACCCACAGCATAGCTATGTGGCTCTCTCGTGGAGTAGAGTGCCCACTCAAGTAGACACAGCCAGTGCCACCAGCATCTACTGCTTCCCCTGACCCCCAACCTACACCTGCTTGTACTTTGTGTTCATGTCTTAGCTTTGTATTAAGAACCACTCCTTGGTGATGTGGGGAGATGGATCAGCAAGTAAGAATATGAACCAAGTTCAATTCCAGCAACCTACATCAGATGACTCACAACCACCGTAACTCTAGCTCTGGGGGATTCAGTGCCCTCTATTGACCTCTGACTGCACTGTATTCTTGTGCAAACACCCTCATACTAATGAAGGCATGTGCATACACATACACACACATGTGCATACACATACATGTGCACACACATACACACGCCATTTAAAAAAGAAAAACACAAAACTCCACTCACTGGATTCAAGCTCTGGATTTGTCCACCAATGACTTCATGTCTTAGTCAGGGTTTCTGGTGCTGCAATATGAAACACCATGACCAAAAAGCAAGTTGGGGAGGAAAGGGTTTATTCAGCTTACAGTTCCCCATTAGAGACAAAGTCAGGACAGGAACCAAAGGCAGGAGCTGAGGCATAGGTCATGGAGGAGTGCTGCTTACTGGCTTGCTCCCCCTGCCTTTCTCAGCTTGTTTTCCTATAGAATCCAGGACCACCAGCCCAGGGATGGCTCCACCCACAATGGGCTGAGCCCTCCTACATCAATCACTAATTAAGAAAATGCCTTACAGCTGGATCTCATGGAGGCATTTTCTCAACCGAAGCTCCGCCTCTCTGATGACTCTAGCTTGTGTCAAGTGGACACAAACCAGCCAGTACAGGAGTCTTCCTCCTCTGTCCATAAAGTGGGCAGATGGCTCAACTAGGTTGTTGGCAAGTACAGTCATAGACTGAGCTCTCGGTGGCTATTAAGTATGCCATGTCTGTAAAAATGGGGACCTTGGTACACTGTAGTTGGAACCCATAGACTCTGGGTAAACTTAGTTCCAAATGAGGCCCTGGGCATTCATCTGTGGCTCTAGCTTGGGGAGAGAGCCTCTAACCCAGTGTCTCAGAGGCCAGAATGCATATTAAGTTCCCAGAGCATGAGAAGGTGACCTTGGCTGGGAGCCAGGCACAGGAAAAGGACTGTCCGGGATTTGTTTCCATCCTGACATTTATTCTGGAAGGATAAGGTACACCCAGATGCCCTCAATCATCTCCCAGAAATTCTCTTTGCTTTTATTTTGTTTTCTAATTCAGTTCAACCAATGTTTGTTGGTTCTCTACATAGTCCATATCCTGAGTTCTACACCCCCATATTCAACCAGCTATGGCTGCAGTCAGCAGCACACCTCAATCACAAACTGGCATCTCCCGCCAGCGCCTGACAAACAGGAGATCAGTGCTGGTTCCCCGAGGCTCGCAGCACCTAGAGGTGAGTCAAAGGATGGGCAGGTGCTGTGACATTTGAACAATGTGGTGTCCCAGGAGGATCCTGAACCCCATCTCCAACTGTGTTAGACTGTGCTGGACACTGAACAAGGCTCCAATCCTGCCCCACTGGAGAACCTTGGGGTTCAGGCTCCCACAAGTACTAAAGTATGTTTGAAGGGGCTGTGGATGTCAGAGAAAAGGAAGCTACTAACTGACAGGATGGGCAAGGAAGAGGAGAGCAGATATGGGGGAGGGGAGGGGATGTGTGAGGAAGGAAGCACCCAGAGAGGGCAGCCGGAAGAGAGGGGCTCCAGGGAGACAGGTCTGTGGGCAAAGCAGGGAGCCAGAGACACTGACAGCCATGCTAAGGTCTGCAGCCCTGATAGTGTAGGATACTGGGGAGCCATGAAAGCTGTAGGTTAGAGGAGGCTAGGGGCAGCGTTTATCCTACCCATGAGACGTCAGGGCATGGCTGCTATTGAACTGCGGGCTTGGGGCACACAGAGGAGGGAGAGCCTTTGTTTGACAATCAAAAGCTCCCTTTCCTGTCCTGAGCAATTTTGTATCCATTTCCTCCCATCCTGCAGAAACCTGAAGTTTTCCAGACCGCCCCGCTGTCATGGCAACAGCAGGAGAAACAAACAAAGCTCACATCAAGCGACTGAACACAAAGCCATACCATTATTTTAATAATCGGCAATGGCCACGCGGGGCTGAGAGCAGCAGGCTTTCAGGGCACTGCCGCCAACGTGTCTCTCTCTTGAGATGTCTTGAAGTGCTCACCGACACGTGTGGGCCTTGGCACTCAGATCATGCCTCCAGCTTGGAGTCCCCTCTTGTGTAGACCCTTACTGCCTACAGTGGTCACCAACTCGTGGGCTTGGGAAGCCAGGTGGCCAGATGGTTAGAGGCTCCAGCCTCAGGCCAAGCAGCCCTGGGTGCAAATCCAAACCCTGCACCTTCCAAGCTGGTGATGGAAGAAATGGCAGTACTGGTACAATTACATCTCCCTGCTGAACCTCTGTTTACATGGTGAAGATCTACTTGGGGAGTCATTCAAATGTTAACCAGGCTTTATTGAAAACCTGCTGGAGCTTGGTGTTGCAAAAGGTCCTTTTGTTTGCTGAGCCCAGGTCCTCACAACATCAATAACACACATGTAAGCTCCTAAGTAAACACAGAAGGTGTGGGGACAGTTTCCTAAGCTAAGAAAGATTTCAGAAACCAAGAGAGCTCTCTGGAGTGGAACTAAAGGGAAAGTTCCGGCAGGTCTCAGGTCAGAAACTTCAGAAAGAGGCACAGACAGATCTGAACAAAGAGAAGCGAGGTAGCACAGTCCTCCTCTCCAGCACTCAGAAATAGGGAGGAAAACTCTGGGTTCAAAGCCAGCCAGGGATAGAGAGTGAGACCCTATCTTAAGTGGTGAGAATGCATCACATGAAGAGGGTTCTGTGGGCTGGGTAGGAGTTCGGCTTAGTATACAATAGTATGACTTCTTCAGGTGGTTGTGAGGACTCGGTGGACGTCAGATGTTGAACTGCCCACAAATGTCAGCTTTCTCTCTCACCAGGGTGGGTCCAGTAGAATCTGGCAGCCCCTGAGTATGAATCTAACAGTATAGAATCATTGGCCTTCAGAACTGGGAGGTGATTTCAAATGGATGCAATCCAAATCAGAGAGGGTGAGGTACATCTAGATTGAGCTCAGGAGTCAGACTTTCAGGGTTTGCAATCCCTTAGGCTCTTGAACGTTAGACTATGCCAAGGTCAAAACCCTCTGAGACAGTGTTGGAAAATGGACCCACACAGACTTAGTAAGCTCGGACATGTGGCTTTTCCTTGTAGGCCTTAGAAGTTCTACAGATGTTCCTGCCCTCTGCCCCTCCTCTCCTGTCCCCCTGGGTACTGAGGCCGGGCTTTGGCTGGGAACAAGGCTGGAATATTGATTATCAGGAGGCTGACCCAGCCTGGCCCCTTCCATATCCCACACTGAAGAGAGTGCTAAGATTTGAGAAGGAGGCAGAGAGCTCTGCTATGTTCCTGGAATTGAACAGAGCAGGCTGTCGGTGTTAATTCTGCAGGAAGCCAGTCACCCAGAAAACGGATCTGACTGGCCGCGCGTCTGCAAGGCTTGGGAGCGTTAACTTCTCTGTGCCCTCGGCCTTAGCCAGACCTGTGCCTGGGTCTAGATGCTGACAAATTCACTCGGTGAACCCCACCTGAGCGGCTTTCAGACCATTTGTGTGCCTCGCTGCCCAGTGCTCTTCAGAAACTCCGGAAGGGACAGCATTCACACCTGCCGAGAGCCTGCTAAGTCAGGCTGCATGCTCAGCTTCCTGGAGTAACCTGCCTACCCCTGACAGTGACACTCTGGTCATTGATGATGTCTGAAGATGGAGAAACTGAGGTTCACAGACTGCATCCCAGGATGGAGTTCTGGCTCAAATCTAAGAGTGTCTTGCTCCAAATGAACCCACAGAGCCCAAACGCACAGTCACGCGCAGGTCCTCAGCTGCAGAGGCTTAGGATAAGCACACTCGTGCAGACAAAGGCTGTTTTTAGGGGTATGAAAAATGAGTGTGTTTATGGTTTGCAACGTCAGACTACATAAATACAGAGTCATTAATTTTTTTCTGCCTTCTGAAGCTGGGCACATAACCCTTCATGAGGAGAATCTCCCCTCTGGGTTTGTAGATCTGGGTGGTTACGTGGATGTTTTTTTGTCTGCCATCTTTGAGCTTTCTCCGTGCTCTGGCTGGGCGGCCCCTTCCTGTCCTCCTTGGCCTCAGGAGAATGCAGATCAGTCAGCAGGCTGGCTTTGTGTTATGTCAACTCTCAGTCGGAAAGGAAAGGCCCTGTCTTCTAGCACAGGCATTTTTTTAAGAGACAGCACACCTCCAAAGGAGCCAAAGGGGGAGGATAGTTCCCTGCAGGTGACATGGGTGTCCTGGTGGGACAGGCCAGCTCACTTCACACTTCACTGTGTCCTTGCCGGCTTCCAGTAAGAGTATAGTGTGGGCCCAGGCTTCCCACTAGGGGCTGCAGAAGCTGTGCTCTGTGATGAAGACCAGATAAGAAGATTCTGGAAGTTTCATCTTCACTTTAAAGATACAGGGGTGTGGGGTGTCCATCTCCTGGGATACCTTTTACCTTCTACCAGCATTTTTAAGTTGAACCCTTCTTGCTAGTGATGTCTTCTTTTATATTGGTTCCTCTCTCTTCCAAGACAGCAGATATTTTCTTTTCCAGTGTCCTGTGATAAAGTCTTTAGGTACTCAGATGCTCCTGACAGAAGCACACGATGCTTGGTCTGAACATAACACCTCGTTGGCCTTGTTGAAGGACACACAGTCATTAGTAGGAACTTATTCAAATGGCAAACTAACGTTCCAAAGCCCAGACTTCTGGACACTCTGTGAAACTGATTCCCTGGCACAGAGTGTTGGTCAACTGGAAAAGACAACCTTTGGGTTGGCAGACATCACTAGATGACCCAAGAATGCAAGAGATGATATCCACTGTGTTCATGGCCCCTCGCACTGAGTTTGACATCCAAGAACCATCCATTGAGCACAAAGAAAATGGGATGTTGGGTAGATAGATAGATAGATAGATAGATAGATAGATAGATAGATAGACAGATGGACAGAAGGAGAAATGGATAAATAAGGGGACAGAAGGAATAAATGATGGGGCAGTGGGAAGGGAGGGAGGAGAGGCTTGTGGGTAGATTATAATGGTTGAACTGGACAGCAAGTGACGTACCTTCATACTGTGAAGAGAGATGGAAGGTGATAAATTGTGAATGGATGGTTAGAAGAGAGGGATGGAGAGATAGACAGCTGGAGACATTGATGAGTGGGAGGAACAGATGGGGGCATGGATGTACAGCTGAGTGTGTGAATTGGTGGGATGAATGGCTAGTGAGTGGGCAGATGGAGGATGGATGGATTTGTGGATGGGTGTGCCAATGGGTGGATGTGTGCATGGGTTGGATAGAGTGAGTGAGTGAGTGGATGGTTATGACCAGATGGATGGGTTGGTGGATGAAGAGTGGATATATATATATCCATACATATATATATATATGGATGGGTGGATGGATGGGTAGATAGATAGATGGGTGGGTAGATGGATGGATGGGTGGATGGATGCATGGATGGATGAATGATGGGTGGGTGGATGGATGGATGGATGGGTAGATGGGTGGGTGGGTGGATGGATTGGTGGGTAGGTAGATGGATGGATGGATAGATAGATGGGTGGATGGATAGATGGATGGATGGGTGGGTGGATACATGGGTGGATGGATGGATGGATGGATGGATGGATGGATGGATGGAAGAATTGATGGATGGGTGGATGGGCAGATGAAGGGTAGGTGGGTGGATGGATGGATGGATGGATGGTGAATAGATAGAGTGAGAGATCAACTCCAGAGAGGCTGGTGGCTCACAGAAAGACTCTCACAAAGTCAAAGAAGTAGTCAGAAGCTCCAGCTTCCTGTCTGCTCGCTGTTGTGACCACAAGCACCTGGGGTGGACCGTGCATTAGGGTAGGTCCTGGGCACTGTTGGTAACAACTGCTCAGACTGAGGCCAATCCCCAGACTAAGATTTGACTTGACCTACCCCTGAGGTCCTCTCCCTTATCCTGTAAGCATGCACAGTGTATCCTGTCACTCCTCAAGGACACTGTTGCTCATTTTCAGTCACTCCACATGCCAGGCATTAATTTTATTCCTACCCCTCTGGAAGAGTAAACTAGAACCCAGAGAATACAAGCCACTTATTCTTGGCCTTCTGCAAAGACAGAGGTGAGGCTAGGTTCCAGCCTTTGCCCTCAGTGGCTGATTTTTAACTGCACAAAGGTGGTCACTCCCACAGCAGCATGTAAAGAGAACAGACCTACAGGCTCACCCCAACTTCAGGAACAGAACCTGGGCTTCTCTGACCCCAAGCCAAGACCAAGCATAATCTGGCAGTAGACAGAGCACAACCCTGGGCAGAACCAGACTATACATGGTATTGAACATGTTGCCTTGCCTCCCCACACCTCAGTTTGCTCTTCTTTAAAATGGGTCTGGTAATGGGGAAGATCTTCCCCCAACCATGTACTTTTGTTCCAGCTCTGACCCCAGCTGGCTCTTTCTGGTGACTCATCTGCCCGATGCTCTCAACACCTACCCTTACTAATCGATGACTGCAGTGATGGACTTCCAGCAGTGTGCTGGAAGTGGGGAGGCCACCAACAGCCAGGAGGAGCCACCAAGTCTCACCCCAGAGGTAGCCATCTTGGTTGAGGGGAAGAATCATGTTTGGGTGATTTGATTTTCAACTCAGGCCTGGTCTTGAATTCATCCATCTTATCACTTCCTGGCTGAGTGGCTTTGGTGAGGTTGACCCTCTGAGGGCATCCAGGGGAGATATCGATCACTTCTACCACTGCCGATCATTATGACTTTAAAACAGAGACCACACCAGAGTCCGGTGAGCCATGGGTGTTTACAAGCCTTTCTATCCTCATCTCCAAGGAGGAAGCCGGCACTTGTGTCTCTCCTCCATGTTTCTGTATTCCTGCTTTATGCTTCTATTCCTCAGGGGTTACTGGATGGCCTGCTGCTAGCCCTCTAGAGGAGGACCCAGGTCTTCTGCATGTCCTTCTCAAATCCCCACTTCCTGAGACCTGATATGAACTGGGGGTCTCTCCATCACCTGATAATCTGAGCTTCAAGCAAAGAGCATCCCAAGAGTAAATGAGTGACAGGGGCATTTGGAACCAGGACCAGAATAGTCCTCCTTCGCTCCTCCCACCTCCAATGCTCCCCTCCCCTACGTTGTTTTCAGAGATTCCCAGTCTCTCCACTCTGCTAAAGACATCCCCCCCCCCACCCCCAATTGCTACAACCTTCTTTCCATCTGCTCCCTGCTTGAGCGGAGTGGCAAGGTGGAGTGGGGGAGGGGAGGGCTTCTAACTTGGGGTGAGGGGCCTGGGAAGCCAGCTGGGGCTGTGAGACTCAGCAGAACAAGGAGAGCTGTCTCCCTTGGTGTGAGGTATCTTCCAGTTGGCCCTTGGCCAATGCCTGGCTATAAGTGGCTTCTTGTCTTCCTCACCCACTGCGCCCCGTCTCCTCTGTTTGTGGAAGAAAGACACGCTGCTAGAGAATCTCAACTGGACAGAGGCCGCCAGAGGATGGGCCTGGAACCAAAGCTTCCACTGGCGGGGGAGGGAAACGGGGCTTCGGCTCTGGAAGCCTGGCGGATCTGCAGAGCGCTGTTGAGAGTGCTAATGTAGCTGAAATCATAACATGGACCCAGGAGTCTGTGGCTGGGCGTTTCCAGGGTGAAGAACCACTTGGTATCAGACAGAGGATCCTGTGGTCCTGTGCATTGGTCCAACAATGTCCCTGGATGCAGTCGGTGTGGCTTCCTAGGTCACTGGGACTCTCTGTGGAAGCACCAATGCATTTGGCGGATAGGGGAGGGAAAGGTGGATGCGGGTGGGGACCTCAGGGGCCAGAGAGGGCTGTATAGTGGGGATACAGGTCAGGCTGTTCGCCGACTGGGTTCGCAAGGACACATCGGGCGCTCTTCCGCCTCGTCTGACCGTCCCAGCATCCGCAAAAAGAGTAGGGACCCTGAGCCCACCCGGGACCGGGCGATATCACTAACTTCTCAGGGCCTAAGGGCCAGGCTGCCCCCGGAACGGCCCTCGGCCGCCTCCTCGCGCTCACTTCCCTCGCTCGCTCGCTGGTTCGCTCTCTCTCTCTCTCCTGCTCCCTCTCTCGCTCGGGCACCAGCCCCCGCCCTCCGCTCGCTCGCCGCCCGCGGCTCCTCCTCACTCGTCCGTCGCCCGCGCCCGGTGCAGCTCGGCCAGAGCCACGGCGAGCTGCGCGTCCGCCAGGAGCCGCTGCCCTGATCCTACTGCCCAGATCCCTCTGCCTGGATCCCATTGCCTGAACCCCGCTGCACCAATCCCTCTGTCTGTCTGGACCTCGGTCTGGGATCCGGCTGCTTGGAGCCTTCTGTCCATCTCTCTCTCTCTCCCTGGATAGCACTGCCTGATTCCGGCTGCTCGAATCCTTCTGCCCGGACTCCACCGCACGGATCCCTCTGCCTGGACCGACCACACGGATCTCTCTGCGCCGACCCCAGCTCCGTAGCTACGATGCCCGTGGCACGGCCACAAGCCGCGGGACCCGACAGGATCTCTCTGTTCCTTGTCGCCTTCCTTCTGGGGAGCCCCGCGGCAGCTCAGGCGGAAGGTAAGCACCCCGAGGGCCCCGGCCCAAAGAGGGTAAAGTTGTTGCGGCTGACCCGAGCAGTCGGGGGTCTCGACTGGTCTGGGAACACACGCGCCACCCGCGGGACCGCCCGGATACCGGGCTGGGCACCTCGTCCCTGCCGGAGCGCGGAGGCGGGGACGCATCTGAAGGACTCTCGCCTTAGGCTGCGGGTCCTTCGTCGGTCTCTGGGCTCCCGTTTGCAGTCTGGAGACGCTTCCGGGAGAAGCTCTTGGGAGTGGGGTCCTCTCCAAACCTTCAGATTCTGGAAGCTCTCTGCAACTGCACCCGGGGCTGGCTGCCAGGTTATTCTGCCAGGCTCTGTGGAAGAGGATAGGTATAGGAAGCGGACAGCTGACTGCCTGTCTCCAGAACCAGACTCCCTCCCATCCCACCATCCCACGCTGTCTCGGACTATCCGGAGGGGCTGTCTCCTGGATAGGTCCCAGCCAGGTGTCAGGAAATTGGACTTGGGTGTGGCTTCTTCGGATGGAGGAGAGCTCAAGGCTCCCAGAACTTGGTGAGAAGAGAGATATTAGAACCCCAGGGGCTTGGCCCCCTTTATCCCTCTACAGCTTCATCGATATTAGGAGTGAAGAGAGGGTGCTGGTGAAACCCACGTGCTTGCTGCTTAGGAAGGGAAGGGGGTCTGAGTTTATGGAGATTGTCGAGATTGTCGGTTCCTTCACCTGCCTGGAGTCACACCTTTGCTCCACCCTGCTAGGGTCCCAGGAAGTTACAGTGAGATGCTGAGGTGAAGAGAAGAGGGAGGCAAATAACTCACCCAAAGCTGATCCCACCCCCAGCCACCAGAGCTAAAGACACCAGGAGAGCCCACGGTGTCAGCTATTGGGGTTGGATCACTTAACCTCTCATTCTCTTGGCAAGGTGTGACTCTTGTTTCCTCCCGTGGTAACTTACAAAACAAAGCTTGGAGCCTGCCTGAGCTGACCACAGCATGGAGCGCTTACCCCACTCCCCAGCACCCCCGTCCATCTGGAGTTCTGTATAATTGAGGTTTTCTTGATGATCTGGAGTTCTGAGGACAGAGAAGCATTGCCGCTTCGCCGCGGGGAATTCTGGGCCCCTGAGTTCAGCACCAGAGGCCCCGGACAGCTCTCAGCTCCAGGCCCTAGCTCTGGGTCCCATCACTTCGTTGTGGCCTGGAGTACCCTCAGCATACATCAGACATTATATCCCCAATCTCTTGGACCCAGAAATGGGAGCGATGGGCATGATTTGCCTCCTCTATTTAACAAAACATGTCATTGAGAACACCCCCTCCCCTTGTGAGACAGTGGTATTTCCAATTTACACCAGGTCTGGGCAGTTTCCCTAGGAAAGATGGGAAAAGAGATTTGGTTTAAATCAATGGTCTCTACCCAGCGTGCCTTTTCTTAATTAGCTGTCTCTTTCCAACAATAACGTGGTGGCCTTGAACTGAATCCAGATTGCCCTGCCCCAGCTCTTAAATCTGTGTGTGTGTGTGTGTGTGTGTGTGTGTGTGTGTGCCTGCCACTCCACAAGCAGAACTCAAAGATGCCCAGAGGCTCACCATCTTTTCTAAAGTGGCCCTACCTCTGAGTTTGACATTCTCTAAGGCACCACCCTTGGCATGGGGTGGGGTCTTAATGGCATATAGGAAAATGTCACCCAAGATCAGGATCCTGTATCCTGATTCCTCAGTGTGTGCCAGAGTGTAGGAGGGAAGGCAGGATGTGTGCATTTGTGATGTCAATTTTTAGACATTTTATATTTTGCAACTGCTCCACACCACGCGGCTAGTGAGCATATATTTTTAATTAACTTCAGGTCACTGCCAAATTAAAGTCCACGATACACTTCATCCAAAGGCTCGTTACTAACCATGGGGTTCTGACTGAGTCATAAGAAGGGAGCCAGGGTGGCCCATGGGCACTGCCAGTTCTCATGGTCCATTTGGAAACAATTGATCTTCCGCAATAAATTCTATTTTTAACCGGCAGCTCTTATCCACAAACCAGAGAGGAGAGGCATCAGAGGAGCCCAGTGTTGCAGACTTGTCTTCCTGCATGCAGTGTGAGGGGTGGGAACTTGTTGCAGGCTGTGCATTCTCTGGGCCGTTTTGATGGGAATAAAGTGTAGCTTGTCTTTTTTAAGAGGACCCCTATTGCCTAAGACATGCATGGGAGAGCAATGCACGCACACGCCGAGACTGCAAAGCCTGCCGTTCCTTTTCTTTTCCCCTTGGATTAACAAAGCAAATCCAGTATCTCTCAGTAAGACTCTAATTTGTTGCCTCCCCTAGCCTCTGACATGTGGTGAGATGTATCGTTGTTACGTCGGCCTTAAGTGTGCTTTTCTATGTGCCGTTCTGTTTCAAAGAGTTTTGGCTGCCCCCACCAGGGACTACCCGAGACAAACTTAAAAGATTCTTCTTTTATTCACACAGTTCTGCTGGTCATTAGGAAACCATATCGACTTCCTTTCTTTCTTCTTTCAAGGCATAAAAAAGGATGTTTCCCGAACAATTTGGTTTGTGACTTTTGGTTAGGAGTCCGTTCCTGCAAGCCATTCAAAGGAGCGCAATACACAAGGCTCTCCTGTGTGCCAGTTGATGGCTGCGTGGCAGGCCCATACTGCATGCCTCCACGAGGGGCGCTCAAAGCTGCAGCTGGGCAGGAAGGAGGCAGACACGTGTATGTCCTGTTGAAAGCTAGGATGGTTCTCAGCCTGGTGGTCTGTGCACCTGGCTTCACTCCCTGCCACTGGAGGTATCTGGTCCTTATGTCACAGGGAGAGATTACTGTCAGCTTTTGGCACACAGTGAAAAGGGGGGACACAGAGATGAGAAGTTTGCAGAGAATGCTTACTCGCAAGGTGTCATTACAACTCAGACCCTCATCTAGCCCTTTTCTGCCAGTGTTTGGACTCCCTTATAGTGGCAATTGCAAAACGAGGGCGGAGGCAAGGCTGCTCTGGTGAGTGGTCGGATTGAATATGAGAAGGAAATTAGCAAGGTTCAGGAAAACGGTTTGGAAATCAGAGTTGCCTCAACCCAAAAGCTCAGTCCATTCATTGATTAGGTGCACTTAACCTTCAGAGAGACCTTCTTGTCTGGTACTCCATTCTGCCATCTGTAGGACGTAAATAGAATGGAGGGCTGATGGGACCAACCTAGAAGTGTGGTTATAGGATTCTGTAACTCGTGTAAAGAGAAACCGGCATATGTTCGCACACATGCAGTGGTTTCCTGTTCCCCTAAGAACAAACTTCCTCTGTGAACAGGTACCAAGAAAGTAGCCTCCCAAAATTGGGCAAAGCAGATGCCCACATAAATACTGAACTAATTTAGGCCAAAGTCGGGGAAGAGGGGCAGCAGGCAGCCCTACTTACCTGCCCACCACCATGTAGAGAGGGAAATCTCCATATCACAGGGGGTTGGCAGCTTTCCTTCCCAGACCCCCCACGCTGCATGGCTTTGAACCCACCAGCAGGAATCAGAGTTCACAGTTAATGGCAACTAAAGATGACAGATTGGAAAGATGACATGAGAGAGCCTCCCTGTGCGCCGAGTTCTGGTATGACTGGCTCTGTTCAAGCCACTGTGACAAATGAATGAATGAATGAATGAATGAATGAATGAATGAATAAAACTCTCATGGCTGGTAGTGCAAGTTCATAAAGTCAGCAGAGTTTTCTCTGGTAGGAACTGTCTTCCTAGTTTGCAAATGTCCACTCTCTTATGTGACTGCAAAAGATAGTGGGGTCTCCTCCCTCACTTTCCAAGGGCTGCTATCTCATTTTGGGGCTCGGCCCCCTCAGGCCTTGCCGTAACTCAGTTGCCTCTGATTGGTAATTTGGGTTTTTGATGTACGGCTCGTGAGGGATATGAGCAATGCTGGGGACCCAATGTTCCTCTGCTAGGCACCACTTCTGGCACCCCAGCAAGAGATCCACAGGGTCTCGGCCGTCATCTGTGTGCTTTAATGGAGGGATGGACCATGATGGAATATGACAGGTGGCTGTGCATGACTTTTACCAGGCCTGATGGGTGAAGTCTTGCTGAGCAGGGCTGGCCCAGGAGGAATGCAGTAGGTGCCAGGAAGAGAATTCTACATGAGGCAGGGAAACCCTAAAGCAGGCTTTGCTCTTGGAATTAAAAAGAGGGGAACAGGAGCCAGCAGAAGGAAGAGGAAGAGAGGCTCACCTGGTGGACCTCATCTCAAAGATATAGATTGTGATGGTGTGAATCTGCTTGGCCCAGGGTGTGGCAGTATTAGGAGGTGTGGCCTTGCTATAGTGGGAGTGGCCTCGTTGGAGTGGGTGTGGCCTTGTTGGAGTAGGTGTGGTCTTGTTGGAGGAGGTGTGGCTCTGCTGGAGTAGGTGTGTCACTGTAGGCGTGGGCTTTAAGATCCTCCTCCCAGCTGACTGGAAGTCAGTCTTCTGCTAGCAACCTTCAGATAAAGATGTAGAACTCTCAGCTTCTCCTGAGCCATGCCTGCCTGGATGCTGCCATACTCCCACCTTGATGATAATGGACTAAACCTCTGAGCCTGTAAGCCAGCCCCAGTTAAATGTTGTCCTTCTAAGAGTTGCCTGGGTCATGGTGCCTGCTCACAGCAGTAAAACCCTAACCAAGACTAGATAGTTGTCCTTCCTGTGCCCTGGATCTCAGGAGTTGCCTAGATGAACAGGAGTGAAGAATCAGCTGACTGAATCATTCACTGTCCTTCATTATAGATGGAGAGTAGCCTTTTCATGAAGGACTGCCCAGTCCCCATGCAGCTTCTCACTGGTTTGTACATGGAAGCATCTCCAAGAGGGCCATGACAGTGACACAGAGCAAACATTCTGGCTTTGTGGCGGGCTTGAAGCACAGGCACGGGGCTCCTCTGCAGACCCTTTGTGGACTCAGTTAGCTGTAACAGACTGTGTCCACAATGAAAACGCCAATTATGGAGTGTTGGTTTTGTTCCAAATCTTGTGCTGAGTGGTTTGTGAAGATCGTGTAGAGACAGCGCAGAAGACCATGTTATTCCTGCTGTGCAGATGAGGGAAACTGAGGCTCAGAGTGAACAGGCAAAGGGTATAACAAATGGGTCGCAGGATGTATTGATCCCACGTCTCCTGTACTCTGCTCTCCTAACAGGAAGGGTAGGTGTCACATTTAGGAATCTCATCTTGGGAGGCAAGAAATAAGTACATCAGTGAATTCTGCTGGGATGTCCATTTCGTTAAAACCAGTGCCTTGGCTGATTGTGGTGACAGACCCACCATCCCAGCACTTGGGAAGCTGAGCTGAGGATTGCTGTTTCCAGACGTGTGTGTGTGTGTGTGTGTGTGTGTGTGTGTGTGTGTGTCAGAGAGAGAGAGAGAGAGAGAGAGAGAGATCTTGTGTGTGTGCTATCTTGTGTGTGTGTGTGTGTTATCTTGAGTGTGTGTTATTTTGTGTGTGCTATCTTGTGTGTGTGTTCACACAGAAACTGACTGAGATTACTCATTAGTTGAAGAGAAACCAGAATACTGGACCCGAGTCCAGCCACTTCCTAGCCACAAGCCAGAGTCTTTCCATCTGCTGGTGAATTACAGCAAACACTACCAGATTCACGAGGCTGCCCTCACGGGACTGGGAAAAGGCAAATCAGGAGCTTGGCACTTGCCAAGCAGTCGAGCCTCAGGAAGATGGGGATACTCTGGAAGCTAAAGACTCTAAACACTTCAACTTCCTTCCCCTCTCATGAAGGGAAGTGGATATGAGACAGTTTGAAGGTACTGTGTGCCTTCTCTACACTCTCCCACCTCATTCCTGACTGATTCTGTCAGATGACATCCCTACCTGGCTTTTACAGAAGGGAGAACTGAGTCTCAGAAATGCCCCGGGGCACTTACTCAGGATCTGTGATGGCTGGTTTTATGTCTACTTGAAACAAGTTAGAGTTACTTGGAAAGAGGAAACATCACTTGAGAAAATGCCTCCATCAGATTGGCATGCGGTCAAGCCTGTGGTACGTTTTCTTGATTGGTGATTGACATGGGAGCATTGTCACCCTTAGGCTGGTGGTCCTGGGTATATACGAAAGCGTGCTGACTGAGAAAGCTCTAAGGAGTAAGCCAATGTGCAGCACCCCTCCATGGCCTCTGCATTGTCTCCTGCCTCCAGGTTCCCACCTTGCTTGAGGAAATCCTGTCCTGACTTCCTTCAGTGATAAACTGTGATGTGGAAGTGTAAGCCAAACAAACCCTTTCCTCCCCAAGTTGTTTTTGGTCATGATATTTTATCACAGTAATAGAAACCCTAAACAGGGTCTCATGGGCAATGTATGACAGAGGCAGGATTCAAACCCAGGCTCTTTGGATCCCAAAGCCCAGCCTTGTTCGAGATGGTGAGGCAGCCTGAAGAACAAGCCCCTTTGTCAGGACTCCACGCTGGGACGAGTCTTCTCATTCAGATGAGATGTCAGGTGTCCTGAGTCAGATTGCCCTGCAACAAAGTGGTCACCTCAACTTTACTCAGACCTACAAAATGGCTCCTATGTGAAGCCTATGTCTCCACAGCCCTGACCATCACCCACAGCAACCTCCTGATGGCTCAACTGAGGTTATAGATAAAATTTGCAGTAAGTCAAACTGGAGCTGTTTGCTGCAGCTCTCTGAGCCTTGGAGATTCTTGGTGGTCAACTTCATGTGGATGTGTCCAGCATGTTGCAAGCAATTCAGCCTAGGAAAATAGTTTCTATTGCTGCTACAATGTTTCCCCTGGCTAACTCCTATTCAACAGTCAGCACCGGGTTCCTGTAGTTTCCTTTCCTATGAAGCTACCTGTTGCTTCTCTTCTCCAGTTCCAGCCTCATCATCCCTCTTCATCCTTCTTCATCCGGCTTCATCCCTCAGGGATGGGTAATTCACACACCATCCATTCACATGCCTCCCTTTCCTAGCTGGTGTCCTCTTCCAGAGCTTCGGCTGGATGTTGTGCATCTGAACACCCACCCCTCAGCTGGGTCTGCCGCGGTGAAAGTGCACAGACCATTTGTCAGAGATGTTAAATTACTTTCATCTTTGTGGTAAGATGGGGTTGAACCTCCCAGGTCTGTTTGGTCTCAGGCAGCCTCATCTTAAAAGACAGCAATACCACGGCCCTCCCTCCTCCCTCGTAGGATGGCTGCAAAGAAAATCAATGAGGTAATGAATGTGAAATGGCTGAAGACATCTACAACGAAAAGATGAACAGAGGGAGATCAAACATGAAGGAGGAGAAAAGTACACCCTGTAACAAGAGAAGACCCTAATTTGAGCAATGCTGTACAATGATGGGTGCTCTGGCGGGCCTCTGGAAGCCATCCTCCTTTCCAGAGAAAGTGCTAGATACAGTTGTCCTTGTAGTCAAGGCCACTGACAAATAGAAACTCTGTGGATGCCCTACAGGTGGCCTTGGGATCTGTCGTCTTTTGGGTCTCAGGCAGCTCCAACATCAACATATTGCCCGCTGAATGCTGGGAGAACACAGCAACGTTAATAAACGCCAGACTTCAGAGTCAGCAGCCTGGCGTTTTTTGAATGTGCTGCTAGATCCATTCTTACAGGAGTAACTTTGGATCCTGAGCTGGCGTGGACCTTGCCTAGGGTGGCAGTCTCTGTTTTGTCCCATCCCAGGGATGATGTGCTAGGTGGATGGGGTTTGACCAGCCTTCCCAGGGTCTACCATGCTGGACAGCATGGACCAGTCTCTGTCGTCCCAGAAAGCCATGGACTGTTCTGGACCATCACTAACTCAACCAAGGATCCTCAATCTTTTCCTAGTTCCCAACTCAAGTTTTAAAGGTGAATGTGGCTAATCCTGTACTGCTCTTTGTGGCAGGCAATTGGTTGGCTTGCTTAACCCAGCAGGGTCACACAGAGCAATGGCCACTAGAGGCATCACTCATGAGCTCTGCCGCCTTGGTTTCACCCTTCTTGGGCTAAGATGTGGCCCTTGTCAGCACATACATGTTCAACAAGCTTGGGGAGGGGGCCACACGAACAACCGTAGCCAAAAAGCTAGGGGTCCCACAGTCATGATGACTGATGTGTCTTCTTCTCTCTGGATGATCCTCAAGGGCAAAGGCTGATTCTTATCATTTCTGTCAGTGGGTGCAGAAACTGGATAGATGGTGGATGATGGATGGAAGGATAATGGATGGATGGATGATGGATGGATGGGTGGATGGGTAGTGGATGGGTGGGTGGATGGATAATGGATGATGGATGGATAGATGGATAGGCAGATGGGTGGATGAGTGGGTGGGTGGATGATGGATGGATGATGAATGATGGATGATGGATGGATAAATGGATAGGTGGATGGGTGGTGAATGGATAGATGGGTGGATGGATGGATGGGTGGATTAGTGGATGGGTGGATGGATGGATAGGTGGGTGGGTGGGTGGATGATGATGGGTGAATGATGGATGATGGATGGATAAATGGATAGGTGCATGCTTAGATGGGTGGATGAGTGGGTGGATGGATGGATGGATGGATGGATTAATGGATGAGTGGATGGATACCCCTCTGGACTATGCAGAGACTGAGGGAAGCATGTAGAATCTCTTTTAATGGCTGAAAATGGAGGCTGGAGGACAGTGAGTGACCTCCTCCTGCTCACAGCAGCAGCAGAGGTAGATCCAGCACCCAGGTCAGAGGTCAGTCAGTGCTTGCTTCACACTCATGCCCCACCCACACTCCCACACAAGGAGAGTTCTGGGGATGTGGTCAGTGGACCTGAGCCTTCCTGAAGGCTCCTGAGGGATTCATTTATAAAGCATAGCTAGTCAGCAGCCATGCTCCCAGGCCAACATATGCCCCTAGACACAGCGCATACCCCTCCCCATCCCTCGCTCCTGCCTCCAAGTAGGTCCTGGGCTAGGTCTCTCTGTCTCCTCTCTTTTACTGAGCTTGATTTTCAGAGTGGATTAAGTTCAAATGAGTTCATCTTCTGTATGTCCAATGACACCATCATTTGCATCAAATGCAAATTCTCATCTCAAGTCCCGGATGTGGAGAATGTATATTTTTTTCTGCAAATGGTTTTGTCTTGTGTCCAAATACTTTAGGTCTTGGCTGAAGACTGAGAGCCGTCCATCAATCTATCCATCCATCCATCATTCCATCCAATATCCATCCATCCATCCACCCATCATCCAGTCTCTATATGGTCCAGAGGGAATACACAGGGTCACCTCCCTGCATAACCCCAGGAGGAGCCTTCACACTGCACAACACACAGACGGATCGCTGTACAGCTCCTGCAGCTGTATGTGGCAGCCCCGGTTGTAGAAGTGCACACACCCTACATTAATCTTCAAAAGGAGGGCACAGGATGCCCCTCTCATTCCCTGAAGATTTCTGAACAACCCTCCACTTTCTGCACCCCTTTTAAAGCAGGTTTAGCAAGTTGTAAAGCTAATTTGGGGCCAACTGCCTTGGAAATTAATGCAAAATATGTGGAATCAAGCCTCATTTTCCAGGGCTTCGGGAGGGGAAATTTGCCTAATTTATGGCATAAATAAAAATAATGTGCCAAGGCTAATTTGCATACTTTTACTTCAATTGGGGTTAAAAACAAAGTTTTTTTTAATTTATCTTCACTATTTCTTTTGTTCTTGTACTTTTATCTTGTTTTTAAGGAGTGCCTGTGATCTCTCTTATTAATCCAAATGTCAAAGCCATGAGCACATAAGCAGGTCGCTATTATTCTCTAAGCGTAGGCCTCCTCAACTATGATGTGAACATTAGAATGGTTTACAAGGTATGGTTGCAAGGAGGACTTACAAGCTGAAGAACTCAGAGCACAAGTGTGTACTCACATACGACAGGACCCTGTGACAGATGTGAATGGCAGGTGTCTCAGCAGCAGTAGCCACACCTGTGACAGGTGTGCAGGACAGGTGTATTACCATCATCAGTGGTAATCATACATGTGATAGGTGTAGAAGACAGATATATCATCATTGTCAGTGGTAACTACACCTGTGTCAGATGTGCAGGACAGGTATATCACCACCATCAGCAGTAGCCACACCTTTTTAGATCCTGTGGCTTTCTGCCCAGCTGGGGTTACCAGAACGCACAGGTCATGCCTTGTTTTGAAGTGGGTTGACTGGGTGCCAGGCATCCAAACTCGCAAGCACTTCACTCCCTGAGCTGCCGTTCTGTAGAAGTGGTTCTTATACACAGAGAGAGAGAGAGAGAGACAGAGACAGAGACAGAGAGACAGAGAGACAGAGACAGTGACAAAGACAGAAATAGACAGAGACAGAGAGGACAGAGACAGCGAGAGACTGACAGAGACAGAGACAAACAGAGACAGACACACAGAGACAGAGATAGAGACAGAAACATTGACAGAGAGACAGAGAGAGAGAATTGGTGTCCTCCTCACAAACTCAGGGCATCAGCAGGTCTCCCTTGAGTGTTACCCACCTTTGTAGAAAGAGCATGTATGAGGGAGGTAACTGTGACCTTCCTGCCCACCTCATGGCTTTCGAGCTGGGGGCTCAGCTGGCTGCCACTGTGTGTGGATGAATGCTTAGCCTTCCCCGTCCTCTCAGAGACAGCAGCTGCCTCTCAGCGTCTAAAACCATTGAAGGGTAGGATTCGCACTTTTATGATTCCCAGTAGATAAAACATTTTGTGAGGTGCTGAAGAGTGGCGTGGCTTTACGACTTCACGTCTGTGCTCTCCTTCCCAATTTAGGACATTTTACTATCTCCTTTAATAAAACAGAAGCCCTGAGCGAAAAGTCTCAGAACCAGCTGAGAGCGTCCCTCACTCTCTTGAGATCAGCTCATCCCAGCCACAGGCCCTGAGACCTCCCTGAGCCCAGGCATCCCTGTGCATGAGGAAGCTGTGGGAGCAGCCAGAGGGTCAAGAAACCTGAGACTTCTCTCAGACACTCCTCTCCCTGAGTTCTAAATCAAGTATCCCCAGAACGCCACAGAGGAGAGACTTGTAAAATGTACCCGAATCCCTAAGGCTGTTTCATAGACAGGCTCATGTTTAATTCATAGTGACGTCAGGAATCCATTCACTCTTGAAGACCTGCTGTCTGTCTGAGACAGTCTATCCATGCTGAGTGCTTAGTAGGTGTGTGAGGCTCGGCAATATACGAACAAGGAGTTTAACTTGTACCTGAGACTCTCATGCATTCCCCCTGCCCGCCGGCCCGATCCTTTGTAAACCAGTGACTGCAAGGTTAGAGGCTGCTCTCTCCCAGCAGCCAGCACAGGGGTCCATGAACTTCAGGGCTACTGTCCACAGCAGAACAAGCTGGCTCAGGCTTGCCCTCTTCCCATCCTTATAAGCCACTACCTAGGTAATGCTCTTTAATGAGCCAAATAAAGGTGTCATTTCCAGAGAGCCTGCAATACCCGTCCCAGAATTCACAGGGGCAGGAGTAGAGCCTGCCCTCTATGCGCCTGACTTCGGTGGTCACAAGACTGTACTCCCATTTCCTTGTGCGCCAAGCGTGGGAAAACACACCCCGGTGCCCTGCGGAGGGGTCCAGAGGTGCAGCCGAGCACATCTCGTAAAGTATTAACGTGGGCAATCGGTTAATGAGATTTGTTCCCAAACAAATTAATGATCTCAGGTCCTGCGGAGGTTTATCGTAAGTGGCAATAAGAAGAGCCGTTCCCGATGCGTGGCGGAAGGCCCCGTTTTTCACGGGCAAAGCTGCAGAGCCTGCACTGTGGAAAACTAGTCCATTTTTCAGATGAGGAGACTGAGGGTCAGGGGGCTCCACCCTTTGCTGGTGTCTCACAGTGTGACCTCACGTGAGACATTCATTTACACCTCCGATTCTTACACGCCTGCTGTTCACAGTGGTCTGTAACTAGTGTTCAGGTTTACTGATCTCTTTTTTTGTGATGGGAGTAGGATATAGAATCCCCCTACAGATTCCTGGAACACCCGTCTCAAATCCTACCTCCACCTCCTCCCTCCTCCCTCCTCCCTCCTCCCTCCTACCTCCTCCCACCTCGAATCCTACCTCCACTGCCTCCTTCCTCCCACTGCTCACCCTGTCCTCATTGCACCTGGGAGGCATCCGGTCTCCTCATTCACTGTGTTCCAGCATCTCCTTACCAGGAGTCCATGGGAAAGGCAGGAGCTGACACAGGGACTCATCCTCAAACAACCAACAGTTCATACGTCTCCTTCCTGGACTCTGCTCTGGTCACTGGAGCAGGGGAGAGCAATACCACCCTCTGGGAATGTTGACTTTCTCAGATCCACCCACCTGTGTGTGATTCACATTAATATCTCACGAGCTGTGCTGGATCCTCCCGGCATGCAGACCACCCAACATTTACACGATGGGGTTAGTGGTAATGCCAGCATGTTCCTGGAGTGTCAGAGACAGAGGTGGGCATGCTTGCTTGTGGCCACACGCAACATAGGAATGTTGGTGAAGGGCACTGTGTGATCTTGGGATTGTTGCTATTCTTCTCTGGGCTGCCGTGTCCTCATCTCTAGAGGGTTTTGAATCAGTAGAAGCCACATAGGATATTTGGTGAGACCCAGAAACCCAGGTGGCTCCATGCCCTCTACCTGGAACCCACAGCTGAGTTTCTCACACTGGCTTCTGGATATTTCTGGTGTGTTGATAGACTCTGTGTGTCTGTGTGTGTGTGCTCATGTGTGCATGTTCACGTGTGTGCAGGCCAGAGGTTAACATTGGTATCTTGCATCATTTGCTTCTGGCCATATTGTTTGGGGCAGACTCACTCAATGAACCTGGAGCTCACCAGTCCAGCGAGGCCAACTAGCCAGGTTAGCTCCAGGGTTCTGCCTGTCTTTGCCTCCCTAGTTCTAGGGTCTCAGACGTATCTTTCTAAACCCAGATTTTTATGTGGGTGTGAGAGACTCAAACTTGTCCTCAAGATTGCATGGTGGCAAGCTCCTCCCTACTGAGTCGTCTCCCTGCCTGGACTGCTGGTCGCTAGCTATCCCCTCTGTGTGCGTCTGTTGCATTTATATTTAGCCTCAGGGAGACCTGTACATTTGCCCTTTGAGCCAGCCCTACTATCCTCCTGTACAACTGCCACTGAGGTCTGAAGAGATGGACTGACTGGCTGCAGCACACACAGTAGGTATCAGTCCTGTCTCTGTGAATCTAGAAAGGTCGACTATCTCAGTGACATGAATGGGGAGGACTCTCCACCCAGCTCAACCCACTCTGTCCTCAGTGCAGCCACTCTCATGGCTCCTCTTCCTGAAAACCCCACTTAATTAACTCTTAATGAGCCAGGGAGATGTGACCCATGAAGTGTGTGATCGATCACATGCTGGCCTCCTGCGTGCTGGGTGCAGGTCAGCCATGCTCCGGGGACAGCATGGCAGACGTGACTTATCGCTGCTGTCCAGACTGCTTCTCTGTTCCTTTGCTTGCAAGAGAGCAGCTGCAGCTGGGGTAGGTGGAGGCTCTGGCCTCACTCCATGAAGAAGTTCCCTCTTAACAAGTGACATAAAGCCCGTGAGGTTGAGTCCCCAAGAAGAGGGCAGGGAAGTTCAGAGGTGACATTTAAGAGAAAGGTTGCTCTGGGCTGGGGTGATGCCTCAGAGGTTAATGTGCTTCTGTACTGGGAAGGGGACAAGAGTTTGGATCCCTAGAACCCACAAAAATGCCAATGCTCAAAAGGCAGAGATGGGGCACTGGCGTGAGTAAGCTGGCTAGATGGAATAGTCGAATTGAGAGATCTGGGTTCAGTTGTGAGACCTTGCCTTAGTAAATATGGTAGTCAGCAATGGAGGAAGACCTCAACATTAACCCCAGGGCTTCACACACATGCACACACACGCATGCATGCACGCACGCACACACACATGCACACACTCACGTACACGCACACCCGCTCATGCGTGCACACACACAAAGGCACACACACGTGTAAATGCATATGTGCACAGGCATGCACACGCACACACACGTGCATACATGCACACACTCACGCACACCTGCTCGTGCGTGCACACACACAGGCACACACACGTGCAAATGCATATGTGCACAGGCATGCACACGCACACACACGTGCACACATGCACACACTCACGCACACACAGGCATACACATGTGCAAATGCATATGTGCACAGGCATGCACACACACACACAGACACACACACACACACACAGACACAAGCATGGTAGGAAACAGCGATATCACTGGGGCCAGTGGAGGGTACAGACTGAGTGGATGTGGTGTGTTTTCAGACGCTTGACATCCAGGAGGGGATGACCTTGCTAAGCTACTATGATTTGAACGGGCAGTGTCCCCTATGGGTGCATGTATTTGAAGGCTTTCACCCCAGCTGCTTTAGCTGTCTGGAAGATTGTGAGACCTTCAAGAAATGGAACGGCACCAGGTACCAGGAGACACAGGTTTATAGAGCCAGGCATTGAGGCTTCACTGCCCAGCCCCTTCATCCTGTCTGCTCTCTAATTCCTGACTGAGGATGGAACGTGAGCAGCCACCTCGCATTCCTGCCTGCATGCCCTCCAGTCACTACAGGCTCCCTTCTTAAACCATGAGTCAGAATAAACCCACCTCCACCTTATGTTACTTCAAATATGTGGTCCCAGCAATGAAAAAAAAAACCCTAACACTGACTGTGCAGATGTGTAGAAGTCTTCCTCTACTTTGGGCTTGACACAAGGTTCTGGAAGCTGAGATGTTTAAACGGACAGAGAATCTTTGAAGTGGAAGAGACAGGATCCCTCAGGACCATGGGAGATGAGGAGAGGCACTTTCTAACTTGGTTTACAGGCAGGGTGGGGCCTGTTTGAGCTGGAAAGTGCTATTTATGAGACAGAAGCATCGAAGAACAGTCCAGGTCTCCCAGGAGCTCCTTGACAGTTTCCATTGTCCCCTGTTCCTCAGAGGTTGCTGGAAGCTCACAGGCTCCCAACCTGGCTGGTATCTCTCACCCTTGCCCTCCCCCCTTCGTACCGACCACTTGGAAGCCCTTCTTTGTCCTCCCCCCCACACACACACACACTTGACATCTAGAATACAGAAAAAGCAGCAGAGAGGGAGCTGGAAGGTTATCAATTAGGACATATGATAATTATGATAATTCACAGTCCCTCCTCCTGAATCCTGATCAGACCAGACAAAAAAAATCAGATGTCTGCTACCTACCATTTACTGCCTGCCCAACGTCACTGGGTAAATTAAATGACATTTACGGTACAGCTTAACTATAAAAATGTGCTTGGAGCAGAAATTAGACATAGCGAGCTTGTTCTGGCAAAAGACATTTTTATAAGCGCACGAACACCTGAACCAATTTGGAGGGCCTGTCGTTTTGATTTAAAGCAGTGACGCCGGGCTGATCCCTATAGAGAATACGTGATTATCCGGATGAGAGAAAGCTTGGGATGCCGGTGTCCACAGGGGTCTGCGCTGTACTCAGTAGCACCATGAGGAGAATGGGCCTGACCTGTGATTGACAGTTGGAGCCCTTTGTCCCTGCATAGGCACAACACATATCCCTCAAGTTGTCCAAACGCCCCCTCCTCCAGAAAGCCTTCCCTGGACTGTATGCTGAATTAGCATTGTCCCAGGCTTCGAGCTGACTGCCGCTGCTCAATCCCAGAGCTTAATGGCTTGAAATAACAGGAGTCTCATGAGCCTGTGATTGGGCTGGGCTCAGCAGGGAAGCTGCTTCACTGCACAGGGTACTTAACAGAGCCAAGGGCATCCAGAGGCTTCAGTGGGCTGGAACATCTTTGGGGATCACACTGGTCACCTGGGTCTGCAAGTGGGGATCCCCTGCTATGTATGCACCCTGCTCTGGCTTGGGCTTCTCCCAGTGTAACCCCATTCCGGGGAGGAGGCGGGAGAGGGGGTTCTTGTCTAGAAGAATAAAAGCCGAAGGTCTCCTCAGGGGCAACGTTACTGAAATCATATCAAATCCCCGAGGCTAACTTGGATTCAAGAAAGAAGGAAGACTCTGACTCTTGAAGGGGGCGTGGTCTGACTCTTGAAGGGGGCGTGGCAGAGACCCCGTGGCCTCTTTTCCCTTCCTCGAGGTGATCAGCAGTCTCTGTGGGCTGTGGACCTTACAGGTGCTGTTCTCGCACTCCTTTCCACGCGGGGTTGTAGATTTCTCTGTGTCTGTTTATACAGAGAGAAGAGCCCTCGGCTTGTTTGTTTTTGAAATGCTGTGGATCCGGCAGAAATACCACAATCCTGCGTGCTTACTTCAAGCACAGCCCCTCTGAACCCGAGAGAATATTGTAAAACGTGGCAGGATCTGAGGGTATTAGCGCTCATTTATAGAGTTAGCAGCTATAATCGTGGCAGGTCGTCATAACAAGGATTAATATCAGCCGTAAGTATTAATAACGGAATAACTCCAATTGCTTTAGTACTAACAGATGCGGCGCTGCCTACACTTAAGCTGCGCTTGGCTTGTGGAATAGGCTTCTATTTCCATCCATTTCCTCATTCGTCTGCCCAGAAACCGTGTAAGCCCCACAGAGACTTCTGTAAGAATCCAGTTTACATATACGGAAACTGAGGCAGCAATGGGATCCATCAGCTTGCTTGCAGATCGTTTATAAAGCACCTACTACGTGTCTCTCACAAAATAAACTAAATGCCTTGCAGTGATGCAGTGAGGCTGGTGCCATGTCACAGATGACAATGTCACAGAAGACTATGTCATGGATGAGGAGACAGGAATGGAGATGTGAACTCCTCCTGTACTTCACGGCTGGGCTCACTTGGAACTCAGAAGTCCACAGATCTTTCCAGAAGGCTATCCTCACTTTCTCCCAGGTCATTGGTAAGGAAGAGGAAGGGGACACGGTCTCACCGTGTAAGCCAGAATAGTCTTGAACTCACTACGTAGTGAAGGCTAGCCTCTAACTCAGGACATTCCAGCCTCGGCTTCCAGACATTGGATTTATAGGTGTGAATCACAAATCCAGCTTAGAGGTCACAAGATTTTTTCTATTACTTTGAGCTGAGATCGTAGATAATATCTGTATAGAGAGGGCATGCCAGTGGCTGAGGAGATCTCTCAGGAGATAAAGCACTTGCTACACAAGTCGGAGGATCTAAGTTTGCAGTCCAGGTGGGACAGCTGCTTCTAATCTCAGAAAGCTCCAGGTCCCAGCAATAGACTCTGCCTCAAAATCAAGACAGATGTTTCTGAAGAACTACACTGTGACCTCTGACTTCACCACACACAAATGTACAGTCACACACAAACACCCCCACGCACAACATACTACATTAATTTAGGAAAACAGCCCACAAAATACAATCGAGGGCTCTTCCTGCCAAGACCCTCCAATTATCCAGCCATTTGTCACAACCTTTTTGGGCACATGAAAACGTTTATTCTTGGTCTCCATCCTGCCGCTGAGCCCTCCCGATGCTGATGTGAAAGAATACTAATTATCTGCCTGTGGATTCCCAAAACAAAACTCTGTGGTTTTGGAAGATTTTCTATTCGGTCCAAGTCTGAGTCTGAAAGGCAGGATAGTTCAGGGTTATGCATGCTCAGGCTCCCTGAGTTCAAATCCCTCCCTGCCCAGTTATCAACTGTTAGAGCCACAGAAACATTACTTTATTTCCTGGTGTCCCCGTTACCTCATAACTAAGGGGGGTGCTTACTAGTGTGTGTTTCACAAGGTCGTGAGGGTACTTAGGTGTGCTCCATAGAATGCCATGGCTTGGAGACTCATTCTTGAACAAGCCACCGTTGCTACTGTCAACTGCAGGAATCCACCTCTGCGTTTCTAGACTGCTGACTGAGAGAAAAAGGTAGAAGATGGGAATGCCATCACCAGAGAAACGCCACAGGAACACCCGGGATGTGTGTGTGGGGGGGGATTAAAGACCTCCCTTTTCTCTTGCTGTGTCTCAATAGTCAACACCCCAGGTACTCTCGGAGTGAGCAGACACCTGCACAGAATAAAGTACTACTGAGTTAAACAGAAGCTACTCAGTGACAGAGGTGACAATGACATGAGCCCAGCCCTGAGGCCACCGTGCCTCTCCAACAGCAGGAGGAGTGAAGGAAGACGCCAAGGCTCACAGCATGAGCTGCTCTTGGTTGTGAAGCTCACTCTAATACAGCCATGACCCAGTGACAGCACGCAGCCTGCCATCGGTCAAGCCCCTTCCGTTCCTGAGACCTCAGTCTCCTCACCTGTAAATGGCAAGGTCAGGTCTCACAGTCTCTAGGACACTTCCACACTTGAGCATGAGGAGACGCTGGCCATGCTTTTCCTGAAGGACAAAGTATGAAGAGTCAGGGGACAGCTGCAAACCCACTGTGTGACTCTGAGGAAGTCAGCTCATCATTCCCTTTGTATGTCCTCCCATGATGTCTGTCCATGTGTCCACCCATCAGGCGCTTCTACCCATTCATTCTACCTTTAAGCATCACCTAAACATCTTTCTGTCCTTCCATCCTGCCACCTGTCCATACATCCTTCATCGATGCATCTGTTAACCCATCAACCCCTGTCAATCCACTTACCAGTCTGTCCATTGCTGGGGTATCTTTACCTCTGTTGTCTTAGTTAGGGTTTTACTTCTGTGAACAGACACCATGACCAAGGCAACTCTTATAAGGACAACATTTAATTAGGGCTGGCTTACAGGTTCAGAGGTTCAGTCCATTATCATCAAGGCAGGAACATGGCAGCATCCAGGCAGGCATGGTGCAGGAGGAACTGAGAGTTCTACATCTTCATCTGAAGGCTGCTGGGAGAAGACTCGCTTCTAGAAAGCTAGGATGAGGGTCTTAAAGACAACACCCTCAGTGACACACCTACTCCAACAAGGCCGTACCTTCTAATCGTGCCACTCCCTGAGCTAAGCCTATACAAACCATCACGTCTATATAATTTCTAAAGCATCACTGCAAGCTTCTTTTATAACAGCGCAATAAAGAGGATTTAAATCTGTGTGTTTGGAGGCCAAGTGGGGGGATCCAGTGTGAGCCTGTTTAGTCTGGCCCATCTATATCTTCTTATAAGCCAAACATCTGCCAGTCATTTATCCATCGGTCTCCACCATCTATTCATTAACTCACACAAGCCTCTTCTGTTATGTTTATTGGTTTGTGGGTGTGTGCAAGCGGAAGTCAGAGGACAATTGTGCAGAGTCAGCTCTTTCCTCAGTATGGATCCTAAGGATGAACGGGAGTGGCCAGGCATGATACTACTGTCCCTTTACCCAGAGAGCCATCTTGCCTTCCCTAAAGCCATCTCTCACAATATCCATCTTAATGGTTCATCAACCCTTCCATACCTCTGTGTATTTGCTGTGGCCTTCCCACCCACCCATTGGTTAACATACGGATCATTTTATCTACCCGTCTCCCTTTACACCTCAGCCCGTCTCATGCCAGATCATTTGAAGGCCTTGACAGACTAAACAGGTTCACACTAGAGCCCCCCCCCCCCACTCCTCTCCAAATGCACAAATTTAAATCCTCTCTAATGTGTCTTTATAAAAATAATAATAATAAAAAGCTTGTGAAAAAGTGGCCTTGGAAATTATTTTGTTAGTAGCTATGTTCTCTTTTTATATTTTTTCTGTAATTTCCTCAAAGTCACCACGTATCCTCAGAAATCCTTATAAAATGAGACTCTAACCCATCAACCCTCTCCAAACATAATGAAACTTTTATGAACACTAAATTTAAAAATAATAATAATAACGTCCGCATAATGGAATAGTCTAGAAACATTTCATTTAAGCCTTTATTAATTTTGCCTTGCAATTTTTTTATTTTTTTTGCATTTTTGGAGCCAATATATTGTTGGCAGCTCTCAGGTGTTTTCACAGGCTCTTAAAAAGCATGTAGGCTTCAGGGCCTAATGGATAAAATGGGCCTGTTTCCCAGGCTGTTCAGCCTGCAATTCCAGGTTCTCACTGAGCAGAGGGGGCGGGTGAGGCAGAATGGCTGTCTGGTCACTGAGGGAGAGGGAGTCTGAGTGGGATAGAAACAGTCGGAGGGCTTTAACCTCCTCAGGGGGTGGTGTGGGTTATCTCACCCACCTCTGTCCCCTGGACACTCCTGTCCCTAACAGAAACAATAAATCCAAGTCTTCACTGTAAATTCCAGCCCCTCCTCCCACGGGGGCGTGTTGATGGCGTGTTGTGAAATTGCAGATTGATTTCCCATAATCTCAAAGGGAACAGAAGGTCCCCACCCCCTGACATATAAAAGGAAGTTTGAAGAAATGTGAAAGGTTCAAGATGATGAGGGCAAATTGCTCTCTCAGCAGTAGGATTGGGTGTGAGGCACACGTGTCTGTATTTCTGCATGTGTGTGAGTGTATATGCATGTGTATGTGTTGAGGTGTATGCATGCATGCATGTGTGTGTCTGTGTGTGTTTGTGTGCATGTATATATGTTTGTGTGTGTGCATGCGTGCATACATGTGGGAGGCAGTGTGTGCATATGTGTGTGCATGCATGCATAAGTGTGTGGGTGAGTGTGTATGTGTACATGTGTGCATGTGTATGGGTGTGCATGGGTGTCTCGATGCATACGTGTTTTTGTGTGTGCATGTGTGTGTCTTTGTGTGTGTGCATGCATGCATAAGTGTGTGGGTGAGTGTGTATGTGTCTGTGTGCATGTGTGTGTATGTGTACATGTATGCAGGTGTATGTGTGTGGGCATGCATAGGTGTATGTGTGAATGTGTAGGGATGTGGGTGTGGGTGAGTACGTGTGTGTGTGTGTGTGTGTGTGTGTGTGTGTGTACTTAGCCGTGAGGAATGTGCCTGAGCTGGTGAGTGTTACTTAAAGGCAGAAGGTGAGGTGGAGCACTCCTTTGGTCTCTGCACTTGGTGGGGGGAGGAGGAGGAGTCCAAGTTCCAGGTGAGTTTGAGGCCAGCCTGGGTTACATATAGACTCTGAATCAAGAAACCAAAAAGCAGGAACATGGAAAGCAGCTTAGTTGGAAAACTGTTTGCCTTACAAGCACAAGGACATGAGTTTGATGTGAAGCAGCCACGCACAGAAGCCTAGCACTGGGGAGGTGCACAGAGCCAAATCCCTGGCTGGTTAGCCCAGCCTTCGAGGAGAATCCAGATCAGTGAAGGGCTGTCTCAAACACCCCGGGAAACGATGCTCAGGGCTCCCCACTCATCTCCACATGCTCAGAGAGGGACAGTCACCTACCCAAGGTCACAGAGAAAGCTATCTCCTGAACTGTGCCTGGTCTGGTGGTTTCTTTATTGAATTAGCCATATTATGCACAATAGCTGATGTGTGTTAGCTCGCAAAGGACTCTCAGCATTTGCTTTTTGTGTACTGTATGTATCTTCTCAGGTATTTGGGGAGGAGTGGAAAACCAAGCTTATCTGTCTTACCCCTCTGGTAGACCACACTGGAAGCCCCATGCAGACCCATCCTGCCTGTAGTCTCTTGGCATAGGGTTATGCAGACCGACTCTGCCTCCTTCCCTGAATTCAGAAAGTGGGAGCCCCGTGCACTGGTGGGCCAGCCATCTGTGATCTGTGGTCTGCACATCCAGCCAAACTGAGTTCACGTTCTTTGGGGGTCTGCACTGACTTGACCACTGGGCTAATGAGCCATAGGGACTGAGGGAGGAGGGGGCTGGGGACTCTGGCAAGGGTGTTGGTGGGTCGAGAACGTCAAACCCACTGGGTAAGAGCTCGCACTCTCCGCCTGGACCTTCCTCAATATGTATCCTAGTTCACCAATCATAAGCTGTGCAGCTTGGGCAGCCATAGCTCAGTCCCCACCTCAGAGGAAGGTGACAGTACTGGGTCCCACAGGTCACGGTGATACATCTCAGGAGGCTGAGAAAGGAAGATTGCGAGTTGGAGATCAGCCTGGAACCAGCCTCGTCTACATAAGAAGACCTTGTATTTAAAAAGAAACCAATCCCCACCCCTAACGGCACCCACGTGAAGGGATTTTTGTGGGAGACACGGAAGACAGTTCATCGCATCCTAAGCTCCCAAAAAAAAGTGGGAGAGGCTTGCCTGGTCTTATTTTAACCCAGCCTAAGTCCCCTCAGCCTCCAGAGCCTTTTGGAAACAGCTCCCCTCGCTGACACATTTAAAAAGCGGTTGGTGTCGGACATAAAGAGATGGGGCAGGTGTGTGCTGCATAGAGTCCCCACATGTCCCCAAGCCACCCAGGCACGGTCAGGAGTGACTCAGGGAGCCGAAGTTATTTCTGCTTATCCTTTGTCCCCTCAGAGCTTGTTGTTCAGACGGGCAGACTCTGCCTGGTTTTTTCTAAGATGAGTTGACCGGTGTCCCTTGGGCTCTCTGCTACACACTCCCCTGCTACCCATGAGAGAGGCTGCCCTGCTACAGTGCAGGAAGAGGCCTGGGAGAATGATGGTGCCTAACTCTGCAGGGAACACCAGCAGCTTTGTCTTGTTTAGAGAGTCAGATGGAGCTGAGTTCAAATTTCAGCTTTGCCAAGGTCAAGCCTGTGGGACCTTAGCTTCTCCATGATCCTCCTCTTTGGACTTAAGTTTTGTCACTGAGACAAGGGAGGAGTCATGGGTACCTCATTGACTTATGATGAAGATTTAATTGTATCTAACCTTGGCAAGCAGTGCCTTGTATTCAGGGTACACAGGCACCAGGAAATTCCAGCCAGTCTTTGCTATTATAGCTACGCCTTTTAATTTTTAAAAGATTTCTTTTTAAGTGTGTGTGTGTATAGTGTGTATGGTGTATTGTGATGTGTTTGTGTGTAATGTATTTGTGTGTTGTGTGGTGTATGTGTTTGTGTGTGTATGGTGTATATGTGATGTGTGTATATAGTGTACTGTGTAGTGTGTGTGCATGGTGTATGTGTGATGTGTGTGTGTAGTATATTGTGTAGTATGTGTGTGTATGTGTGATATGTTTGTGTATGTGTGATGTATGTGTGTGGTATGTGTGTTGTATGTGTGATGTATGTGTGTGATATGTGTGTAGTATATGTGATGTGCGTGTAGGGTATGTGTGATGTGTGTGTGGTGTATGTGTAATGTTTATGTAATGTGCATGTATGTGTGGTATGTGTGTAGTGTATGTGTGTGTGGTGTATGTATAATGTATTTGTATGTGTGTATGGTGTGTGTGTGTGTGTTTCCAGATGCTAATGGGTACTGAGATGGGGCTGCTGGGGGTTGGGGGTGATGACCCTAAACTTTGATCTCCAGGATGAGGGAGGGGCAGCAGAAGCCATGAGTGCAAAGGGCCTGTGAAAACTGTGAGCTGATGCTGCTGGTGGTGTGAGAGCTGAGGCCGGCAGGGCTGGAACTTGTAGGTGAGGGCAAGTGCATTCATAATTGAGCGGGGAGAAGCAGGCTCACGCGGGGCCTTGCAAAAAAAGAAACGACCTAAGCCCAGCAAAGAAAGAAGCTCTGACAGACGCCACACAGAGTGGGTCTCAGCTCAGTTTTGGAGATTCATTTCAACTGCTTGGTGGAGAGATGCAAACGAGAAGCATCTTCTACATCTCGACGAGGTGGGGGTGGGGGAAGCCATGGCTTGAACTTGTGTGAAGCTGTGCAGACATGGGGAGGAGGCAGGCCGAAGTTAACAGACCTGTTCACGGATACAATATGTGAAAGTATGTTCTCGTCACTGCAGGAACATTGGCCTGATCAGGCTGCCATTGAGTATAGAGAGGGAGACCCGAGAGTCTGAGGAGCTCTTCTCAGGCCTGGGTGGAGAAAGTCAATCCTTAGCCATGCAGCGCTGAACTACGCATGCGCATCTCACGCATGCGCGCTGCATGGCGTCATTCCAACACTAAAGCTTAAGGGGAGGGCTGTGAGCTCCAGGCCAGCCTGAGCTTCCTAGTGAGACCATGCCTCAGAGTGACGAATCAGGGTGCCCACAGATAGCCTGACATGTGGGTACGCACCTCTACCCGCTTTCCCCTCAAAGCCGCTGCAGCAACCAGAATCCCGTTTTTGGATTTTTCCCCCCTCTACACTTGCGTGTTTTGTTTTCTTTTGTTGAGAAAGGGTCTCACTCTGTAACCCAGGCTGAACTCAAATTTCACCATCCTCCTGCCTCGGCCTTCTGACTGCCGGATTGACAGGTGCACACAACCACACCCAGGGCCATCTATCCCTTCATTCCAATTCATCCAATGTAAATGGGCACATGGGAGGGTTCCATGGGAGGGGCCATGGGGGTGTGGGAGGAGCCCATGGGAGGGTCACATGGGTGGGGTTGTGGGCGGGTTACGTGGGAGAGTCACGTGGGTGGTCTGTGGGCGGAAACAGGGGGAGGGACACTGGGGAGGGGCACAGGCTACCCAGTTCCCTGTTAATCCTCACTGTTTAACCTTGGTCTCCACACATAGTGAATGCTCTTTCGTCTCCGCTGGTGTTTATCCCACAATCACCTGTACACATGGCTTTGGCTGCTTGCCAGCTGTTCTGTTCCAATCAACACGGCCCAGTGGGTTCTTGATGGTTCTCTAGCGGGTGGAGACTCTCTCCAGAGGGCTGCATGTACCTCCTCCCTCGAGAAAGAGAGATCTGCAGTTCTGGGGCAAAGTGACCAGAACCATTCGCTGGCGCTGGCATAGGGACAAATGAAAGGCGTGAGTGTTCTGTTATGGAAATGGGGTGGTTGGTGGCCTTCCAGGGAGACCCAATGTCAACTGACTGTGGGAAGAGTTAATAACCACTCCCGGCCCAGCCAACTGGGCTCCGTTGCTAAGCAACTGCCTCCCGGAGTTACATAATATAAAAGAGAAACACTTATTTTTTTCCTAAATGGAACAGGGTTTCTTCAGTAATGGAGGCATTTTCACCTTGATGTTTCCTGTCTCCAGTGGACCTGGTGACTTAGACGTGACCATAGCCTTGGGGTAGCCTTGAAGCTGCTATGACCCCATCTAAAAATGAGCCAGTTCCGAGAATGGAGCAAATGAGACCACTGGGTTTCTTCCTCGTATGTATGCATGGAATTCCCAGGCAACCCATGGCTACATCTCCCTCTGTAGATTCCTGAAAGGGATCAATCGGATGACAGCACTTTGACCCAGCTCAGAGCTGGGCTGCCGCAAAGTGGGACAGGCTGGTGTAGCTCCTGTCACTGGCTGGGTCCTGGCTCCCGGCTCCCAGATACATCCTGAGCAGAGATAAATCTGCCTCTCCTCCGAGGTGCAGTATTAGAGATAGGATGGAGTGAACCACGTGTGGGTCCGTTCACTGTGCACCTCACTGTTCTCTTCTGGGAAATGGGCTCAGTGTGGGTAATGGTGGTATCCTTCATGATCAAACCAGCCTGCAGAGTTGTTCAAGACTGCAGCCAAAATCTAGTGGACAGAAAGCTGAAAGTGTTCGGGCGGGGGGTGGGGGGGAATCCTGTACATGTCCAGTGTCAGGAAGATGAGGCCAAGGACAACAACTGAGCAGGGGATTCCTGTGGTGGCCTCGAGTAGACACGAACTTCTAAAGCTTGTGGGTGGAAGAGATGGCAAGACAAACAGATACAAGATTTGGCAGGCAGGAACCCACCACTGCAACAAAGTATCAGAGACTGAGGTGTTTGTAAACCATAGAAATGAATTTCTCACCCACGCTGGACTGGCGAGGCAAACTTGTGAGCTTCCACAGGACTTTCTCCTTCCAAGGTGTCATGTTACTGCTGTGTCCTCTGGAGGGGACAAGTGCTCTGACTGTTGAAGAAGCCAAAAGGCCAGGGAGGGTTACAATCACCCCTCAAGCCCCCACCCCCCACCCCGCCACTTCACACAGTACTCTCCCATTGGGCCTTGAGTTTGAATTTTGAAGGAACGTTTAAATCATAACAAGAAGGAACTACAGGGTCAGAGCAACTTCTCGCAGCGATGGGACTATGAATATTCATGACAGGCACATCTGATTTGCATACTAGGTAAATGAGGAACTGATTTATAGAAAGCCCTCCCACTGAAGTCTTTTAATTTAGTCATTCTTGATTCTACAAGGAGCTGCAGACGTTTTTAAATGTACAGGTGGCCAGACCCCACCCTGCTAGTGGGTTCTAGAACTTTACCTTTGATTTCCCCCATGACTCCTCCTGCGGGCATGATGGGAATTTGGGTGCTCGAATCAAGATCTCCACCCAAAGCCACACGTGTAGGCAGTGGTGTAGCTGAGACTCAGCTCTGACTCCAGAATCTTACTCTCACATGTTCCAGGATTCTGTTTCTCCAGGCAGACTGAAATCATGAGTTCCCAAACCCTCGGTTCCTTTCCCTGCGCATTTCTAGAATCTTCTTGGAGGGAGGGGGTAAAACAAAAATTCCTTCACAGATAGTGATGGTCCTGCTGACTGTCCTGATGGGAAGGTCAATAGATCTCTAGTGTACTTGAGGTGGCGGTGGGTTGCTCTGCGGTGCCAGTGTGGACAGTCCTGACCCAGCAAGGCGGCTCCAAGCTATCAGGGACCAGGCTCCTACCTCCTTAGCTTCTGGCTTCTTTTCATTATCAAAGACGGTTACTCTAGAACCTTCCAGTCCATAAAAAAGGGTAGAGAGGATGTGGGCACTTCCTCTCCCATCAGATCTTAAAACATTGACTTCTACTTGCTTTCCATGGGCTGGAACATAGTCAAGTGACCATAACCGATGCATAATTCTCAAACAACCTTGTGTCCCTCCACTGGTCAGGTGTGTGCTGAGAACTGTGTCACTAGACAATCCTGCTATGAAACATGAGCACTCACGTTCCCCTGTGGGACCGTCGTGGCATAGCTTGGCCACTGACCGGAACACTGTTGTGTGGTATAGGGCTGGACATTCTCAGTGGCTGTGACTTTAGTCAAGAAGTGAGACTTCTTCTAAGGCGGGTAGGAGGGTGGGGAGCAGAGATACAGGGATCTACAGGGAGGGGGCATTAACAATCTCAGCCTTGCTGGGTTCTTGGGGTTTTCTCAAAGAAACTTGGGGAGATGATGGGGTGATCAGGGACCTAAGGAATCATCAGTTCTGTACAGATCTATGAGATAAGGTCCTTCTGCCATTGACAGCATGAAGCTAATGATGTGGGGACCTGGAAGCCCGGCTCAGGCCACCTTCAGAACAGTCACAGAGAAAACCAGCCTAAAGGCAACCCCAATCAGTTACTGTGCCTGAGACTTTGATCCAGGAATGAGATCAAGGCTTGATCCTGAAGCCCAGGAAACCCCACTCCTGGGGAAGCAGAAACAGGAGGATTCCTGGGGCTCACTGGCCAGAGAATGAAGGAAAATTGGCAAACTTCAGCTCCAGGGAAAGGCCCTGTCTTTTGTCTAGTGTCTCTGGCTCTGGCTGCTGTTTCCGCTCTGGGCTGTTCTCCAGCCCCCCTCTGGCAAGGGGAGTGCTTATGACAGAGGATGTCTGAGGCGGATTTATTTACCTTGCTTTAGTTCGTCCGATGGGATCCCACGATTTTGATGGCACTGGAAGCCACTTTCTATTCTACACAAGGATTGCTCAGGAGAGAGGAGACACAGTCTTTTTAATTACATTAGCTTCCCGATGCCCTGGGAGCGAGGGTAATTTAATTGAGCCTCTCCTATATGAAGTCCCATTACCTCTGGCTGTTTTCCAAACATATTGATGTGTCAAAACCGAAGCCGAGAGGGATCCCTTGAAGTAGACATGAAGATTCATCCGTGCCATCAGCTCAGCTTTGCGGTAGACTTGGTTACTTTTCATCTACCTGCCACTCAGCAAATAGGACCCAACATCAAGATGGGAGATCACTGTGGTCTCACACCCCTCCCCCAGCCTTCAGGCCTTGCCAAACAGACAAGGTTGCAGAGAAAGCTGGCAGGCACAGGGGCTCTCCTGCAGTCCAGGGTCTTATGTGAAGCAGGAACCCGGGATTGAGACAAGCATTCCATGTGAATTCCCTTCAGACCACACCTCAGCCCTGAGAGCTTGGCGCTGTTCATTAAGTTTTATTTTAAACTCACAGATAATTGTATACGTTCAAGAAGGACAGAAAGAGGCATCTCGATGAGGCAGTGGGACTTGGTAGTCATCAGTAAAGATCACACTCACAGGAAGCAGGAAGTGGAGGCCCAGCTGCTGTTCTGCCCCTGCCCCAAACCCGTTCTCCTCACTAAACATTTACCTTTAACTCCCCTTTCTGATTCTAGTGTGAAAACTATGAAAATGTATCTTTGTGTATGTGTGTGCACATGTGTGTGCATGTGTGTGCTCAAGAGCTTGTGTGGAGTGTGCATGTGCATGTGTGTGAATGAGAGAGCTCAAGTGGTTGTGGGTGGGCACATGTGTGTGTGATCCAGACGTCAACTAGTGTGTGTACATGTGTGCTACTTACGTGTGGGGTGATTGTGTGTGGTGCATGTATGTGGTATGCATATGTGGGAATGAGGGTGGTGTGAGTGGGGGACTCCATGTGTGTGTGGTATGTGTGTATGTATATGGGAAATGTGTATTTGTGGCGTGGTGTATATGAATATGGTACATTATGGGTGTGGGTGTGTAGTATTGTAGAGCATGTATAGAGTGTATAGGTGACTATGTGGTATGTGTGTGTGTGCATGTGTGTGTAGTGTATCTCACCATCCTCACTGCTTTTCCACAACCTGGGAAGAGCTCCGTGACAACAAAAATGTGCTCCCTGTCTTTCTGAGAAGCCACAGTCCAGTGCTGGTGCCTAGGAGACCACTGATGTGTCATCACAGGGAGAAAAGGAAGTCCTGGGATTTGTTTCATGGGGGCAGAGAGGACTATCACATCCAAGGAGGTCACATTTCCAGACGGACCCATGTCTGAATGGCACCACCTTAGCTGTTGGCGTTTCAGCACCTAAGTCTGAGGAGGGCCAGACACCCAGAGCATGGCTGTGATGTGTGTGCTTGTCCATGCATGTGTGTCCCCCTGTGTGAATGTGTGTGTTTATGCATGTCTGTCCATGTGTGAGTCTGCATGTGTGCATGTGTGTTTGTGCATGTGTGCCATCCATCCATTTGGTGTTCTTTGGGTACTGTGTGCCACCAAGCTTGAGTGGTGCAGTCTCTGCCATATCTGTGGCCAGAGTCCCTCCATCTTCATCCCCACAGCAGGTCAGTGAATGGGGTTTGAGGAATCAATGAGGGGCCTGTGCACAGCCCAGCCCCTTCCCTTGGGAGACCATCATGGCCGCTGCTCCCTGAAGCCCAAGTCTTCCCAGTTGCCAGAGTTTCTTGTTTTAAGTTGAAGTTCTTTTTAAAATGATTTCTTAAAGTTACACTTTTTGAGGTTATACAGTGAACAAGAGAAGGCCCTGCCTCCAACAAGAAGAGACCCTCCGTCTCAAACAAGGTAGAAGGCAAGGACTGACCTCAAGGTTGTCCTCTGACACACACAGACACACACAGACACACACACACACACACACACAGAGAGAGAGAGAGAGACAGAGAGAGAAGGGGATGAGGTGGGGTAGAGAAAGGAAACAATGAGGAGTATTCTCCCTTCTCCCTCACTCTTGGGTCCTGGCCCCCCAATATCAGCAGATTCCCACTAAACAAGCCCCATGGTTTCAGCTTGGTTGAGGAGAAGGGAAGCATCTGCCACTAGGACACCCAGTAGGGCAGCAGGAAGGTCATTTCCTGCCTTTGTAGCCATAGCCAGGCAAAGTTAGAGAGATACACAGGGCCTCAAATCCACGATGTCACGTCCTCCGAGGGATGAGTGGAGGAGGTCTGAGCTGTCTGTGGAATTGTTCCTACCCTCTGAGCGAGAAGGATGAGCAGCCCTGCCTGCCTCCTCCCCCACACCTCCCCTAGAGGCCAATGTCACAAAGAATCCTGAGCCAGAGGAACCAGAAGGTGACAAAGGCCCATGCCAATGCCCTTGTTGGTGAACACTCCCCGGTTCCAAGTGTCCCTTTTCTTTGAGGAGGTTAGTGGAGGAGGAGAGTGAGGACAAGCAGCCTTTGCTCCACCCCACCACAGGAAACAGAGCTGAGCCCATTGTGATCCGGAACATTCCCACCAGCTGTGTCCTCGAGCCTGTGAGACATGGATCATTAATTATCACTAACTGACATTTAATAGAAATAGTAAAAATTAATCGTCACAGGGCTGCGATCATTTTCCTTGATTTCAATACTTAAAAGCAGCGTCATGTTGTTGGAAGGTGCCTCCAGGTTTCCACCTGCACCTGAGTTGTTCTCTAAGGACAGGGTCTTGGTGCCCTAGGAGCGACCTCAGTGAGGCTGTCTCTTCCCTCACCGTTTCCTTCGGTGATACACAGTTAATTAATAGTTCAGCTCATTGTGCAAGATAGTGGGTCTCACTATGGTGTTTTCAGGCGTGTTTATAAGGTGCTCTGATGGTCTTTAACCCCCTGGTACCAACGTCTGCCCACTCTCACTCCCTGCAGGGCCCTGCCTCTCCCCATGCCACCCCCCTCTGTGCCCCTGTCATTTTGGCTATAGTTCACACACACGAGGGAAACCTTCACACTTGTGTTCCTGAGCCCGGTTTGTTTTGCTTTGTGTGTGGATCCGTCTGTTCCCTGCTAATCATTTCATATCTCTCTGTGGCAAAATACAAAGTTTGTGTGTGTGTGTGTGTGTGTGTGTGTGTGTGTGTGTGTGTGTTTGTGTGTATGTGTGTGTCTGTGTGTGTGTGTCTGTCTGTCTGTGTCTCTGTGTGTGTGTGAGTGTGTCTGTCAGTGTCTGTCTGTGTGTGTGTGTGTGTGTGTCTGTGTGTGCTGTGTCTTCTTTGTCCTCTCATCAGAAGATGCGAATCCAGGCTTGCTCCCCTCGCTGCCTCTGTGTACACATCTCTACAGCAGGCTGACTCAGAGTCCTTCAGGTGCATACTTAAGAGTAATTATCGGGACAGGGGGTTGAGCTGTTTAGGGTGTGTCTTAGGGTTTCTATTTCTGTGCAAAACACCATGACCAAGAAGCAAGTTGGGGAGGAAAGGGTTTATTCAGCTTACACTTTCCATATTGCTGTTCATCTTAAAGGAAGTCAGGACTGGAATTTAAGCAGGTCAGAAAGCAGGAGCTGATGCAGAGGCCATGGAGGGATGTTACTTACTGGCTTGCTTCCCCTGGCTTGCTCAGCTTGCTCTCTTATAGAACAAGACCACCAGCCCAGGGATGGCCCCACTCATAATGGGCTCTCCCACCCTTGATCACTAATTGAGAAAATGCCTTACAGCTGGATCTCATGGCGGCAATTCCTCAAGGGAGGCTCCTTTCTCTGTGATAACTCCAGCTTGTGTCAAGTTGACACACAAAACCAGCCAGGCACAGGATGGGTAGATGTCATTGTTTGTGTTTGAGGAACCTTCATGCTGATTTCCATAGCTGAAGGGCTCTTGGTTGGTCTTCAGCATCTCACACAACAAGGGGGTGTTACTGTCCTGCCTTTGAATTTTGGAGAATGTCTGAAACTTCCAAAACGCATTCTTGAGTGGCCCAGATCTTCAGGCACATGAGTCTCGAACCCAACCTCCAGGTCTAGTATATGCTCTGCTGGAGGCTTTAAGGGAGTGTTTAACTCATCAAGGTCACCATCACCATTATCACTGTCATCACCATCATCGTCTTCATCAACACCATCACCATAACCCCTGTCATCATCATCATCATCATCATCATCATCATCATTATTATTATTACCACCACCACCACTATTCCACCATGGAGCACATGTGAAAGCCAAAGACAACTTTGTAGGAGTCAAATCTCTCCTCCAACCATGGGTTTCAGGGTTTAACCTCCACTTTTCAGGCCTGACAGTCATCTTTCCTGCTTTGCCCTCTGACCAACCTTGAGCCTTTTTCTGAGCGCCCTAACTCCTTGATTTCCCGTCTGTACCTCATTTCACCATGCACTGCCCTTCCGTGGGGACTAAGCACCCACAGGTTCAGGGGACTGGAGTTGCCACAGTTGCCATACAGAATTGCTCCTTTGAGGGGGCTTCTAATCTGTGTGTGGAGTCTGCAAAGTGCTCTCCATCACATGAAGAGGGGTTCCTGGGAAAACAGTATTGGGGGGCATCTGGGGCTGGAGAGATGGCTCAGTGGTTAAGAGCACTGACTGCTCTTCCAGAGGTCCTGAGTTCAATTCCCAGCAACCACATGGTGGCTCACAACCATCTGTAATGGGATCCGATGCTCTCTTCTGGTGTGTCTGAAGACAGCATCACTATACTCACACATCAAATAAATCTCTCAAAACAAACTAGAGTCTGGGCAAACATAGGGTGCCAGCCATTTGCTGGCCACCATCACAAGCAATGTTACATGTGTCGACTAAGTATCAGTCATGCTGTTAGTACACATCTGTAACTAACATCCCCCATTTTACAGATGACATTTAGAGAGGTTAAGCCACTTCCCCAAGGTCATACAGACCATTAACCTGCAAAACCTAAACCTAGCCTGTCTCCAAAACCTACGTCCTGAGAGCCAGTGTGTACCAGGCTCTGTTGTGTTATCATATCTACATTCTGTGTGTGATTGTGCTCATGAGTAGCCTCCCCGGACTGCAGGACGACTGAGCACATCAAGTCTTCTCGAAGAGGGACAAAAGCGGGCAGGTGCATTGAGTGCAGGTCATTTTCTGCATCCTTAAACTGCTTTCTCCAGTAATGTCCAGCAGGGCTATGGGGATGTCTTAATTAATTTCCCAGAACCCAAAAGCCAGACACAATGGCACGTTACATGGAACTAATTAAAAGCTGAAAGGTGGAGATTTCGTAGACCCCTGGGCATTCAGGCTGAGCGATCAATTCAGACGACACAGCAAACTCGAAGCCAGTAGAAACCATCCCAAAAGAGGTGGGCACAGCTCCTGGGGAACGACACCCAAGGTTTTCCTCCATTGTGCACACAGACGCACAAGGTGCATGTCACCTTGCTGGCCTTTCCTGCAGCCCTCAAGTCTATTCCTTGGCAGCAACTCTCAAAACATCACACATACGAAGCTGCCTTATTGCCAAGGCTCCTCCTGGGAGTGCAGAATGGCCCTCTAAAATATCCTTGGTCCCTCCCTTGGAAAGTACCATCTGGAGCTGGAGAGGTGGCTCAGTGGTCAAGAGCATCGTCTACACTTTTGGAGGACCAAGGCTTGATTCCTGGCATCTGCACAGTGTCTTACAACTGTCTATAACTCTAGTTCCAAATGATCCCTTTGCCTTCACAGACACCAGGTATACCCACGGTGCACAGACATATGTGATGGCAAACACCTATACACATAAAATAATAAAATATTTTTATTTAAGAAGGAGGAGGGAAGTAAGGAGGAAGAGGAGGAGGAGGAGAGGAAGGAGGAGGAGGAGGAGGAGGAGGAGGAGGAGGAGGAGGAGGAGAAAGAGAAGGAGAAGGAGAAGGAGAAGGAGAAGGAGAAGGAGAAGGAGAAGGAGAAGGAGAAGGAGAAGGAGAAGGAGAAGGAGAAGGAGAAGGAGAAGGAGAAGGAGAAGAAGAAGAAGAAGAAGAAGAAGAAGAAGAAGAAGAAGAAGAAGAAGAAGAAGAAGAAGAAGAAGAAGAAGAAGAAGAAGAAGAAGATATTCATCTCCCTGCAGGATCCAGCCTGAGTGTTATTCGGTGTGACTCCCCATGACCCCCAAATCTCAACCCGGGACACAGATAATAGTGTGTTCTCTGGTTTTAGGGCTCTGCAGAGCGTGTAAATGGGATTTCAACATTTAATTAAGGGCTTACTGAATAAGCTGCCTCTTTGTTAGGTCTCCCTTTCCTATATCAGCCTGACCTTTATGCAGTAAAAACTCTTGTTATCATCCTTCCCCTGGAAAATGAGGAAGCTCACCCAGGAAGATAAGAGAGCCCACTGCCGGGATCCACAGAGAATCTGAGCAGTGACGATCCAAAACCACAGACACAGGAAACTCTGCTCACCCGGAGCACACAGAATCTCAAAGACCCCAAAAGCTCAGTGACACTGGGTACAATATCCAGATGTCCCCAGGTCTGGCATCAGGTAAATAGGAAACCTTCAAATTCCAAAAGAAACTAAAGGCACTAAGGCAGGACCCAGGGGGAAATATGTTTTAAGCTGAGAAAAGTGGTGAACCCAGAGAAGCCGAGCCATCGCTGCCTGAACAAGCAATTTGGAATGCGGTGGAGGCATCGTGCTCAAAGCTAATCTTCTGTGCCTGATGAAGCCATAGTCATTTATTTTGAGAGCTCCGAGGACAATCTGTTCCTAAAAGGGGGACTGCTGGAATGAGTCGGCATTGTTATGAACCCTGACAACCCCGATTTCCTATTTAATGCATCTAACATTCCACTTAAAGCAGAAAGCATGAACTTCCATTTTCGCTTCATTCATTCTGACATGGCCGCTCCTGCCTGCGGTAAATCTTGGGGTGGGTGCTTTGTCCTGTTTCTTGCCCTACGTTGTGTCTCAGGCCTCTAGACACACTCTATACTGGGCTGTCATGTGACCAGAGGATCAGGATACTGTGGGAGGAAATGACACCCCAGCTTTCAGCTCGATTAAGACAAGTACCTCAGCCCTTATTCTCCCTGACTCCCCTTCTTTAGCAAAGGTGTGTGTTTCTTCCACGTGTGTGCTGTCAGAATCCTAGGAACAACTTGGGAAAGAAAGGCGTCTGTTGCTAATGTCTATGGCTGTGGGTGGATCTAATATGGGAATATTAGCAACACTTTCTGTTGTGTTGTCTTGCTTCCTTCTTTCCTCCCTTCCTTTCTTCTGTTCTTTCCTTCTAAACATTTAAAATGTTTAGAATTACATTTTATCTGGACCACTGACCTGGCCCAACCCCTGGACCTGAGCTGAGTCACCAGAACTCACGTAAAGGTCAGGGGAGAGAAGTGACTCCACAGAGTCGTCCTCTGGCTTCCACGTGAGCATCACTCACAGCACACGTGTGTCCCCAACACACACACATAATAATAATAATAATAATAATAATAATAATAATAATAGTAATAATAATAATAATAATAGTAACAATAATACAGAATTATACCTTCTCCGGTGGTGGTTTTACTAGATCTTTGCAGTTTTTGGAGGACGTGGGAGGATTACAACATGCATCCTTAACTTCTCCTGCCCTGCTTACAGTTAATACTGAACCACTTTATGTAAATGCTGGAAGATTCCGAAGCCTTGACCCTGGGCCCTTCAGTCTCCTCCTTCAGGGCACAGTTCTCAAATTAGCAGACCACAGGCCATGTTTGATTTCTTTGTTTCTCTTTGTTTCTTTGTATCTTTCTTTGTCTCTTCCTTCCTTTCCTTCTTTCTCTTCCTTCCTTCCTTCTTTTCTTACTCTCTTCCTTCTTTTCTTCCTTCCTTTCTTCCTTCCTTCCTTTTTTTCTTTCTTTCTTTCTTTCTTTCTTTCTTTCTTTCTTTCTTTCTGTCTCTCTCCCTTTCTTTCTTTCTTTCTTTCTTTCTTTCTTTCTTTCTTTCTTTCTTTCTTTCTTTCGTCTGTCTCTCTCTTTCTTTCTTTCTTTCTTTCTCTCTCTCCCTTTCTTTCTTTCTTTCTCTCTTTCTTTCTGTCTCTCCCTTTCTTTCTTTCTTTCTCTCTCTCTCTCTCTCTCTCTCTCTCTCTCTCTCTCTCTCTCCCTTCCTCCCTTCCTCCCTTCCTCCCTTTCTTTCTTTCTTTCTTTCTTTCTTTCTTTCTTTCTCTCTTTCTTTTTCTTTCTTTCTTTCTCTCTCTCTCTCTCTCTCTTTCTTTCTTTCTTTCTTTCTTTCTTTCTCTTTCTTTGAGCTGCAGAGGTGACCCCGTTATTACTGGCACTATCTGCTCTTACAGAAGATCTGGGTCCAATTACCAGCATCCACCTGATAGCTCACAACTGTCTGAACTCCAGTCCCAGGGGATCTGACATCTTCTTCTGGCTTCCCTGGACACTGCATGAGTGTGGTGCACAGACACATGTGCAAGCAAAGCAGCCATGCACATGCTAGTGTGCATGTACACACAAATAGAAATAAAATCCAACTCTTTACGTTTCGTGTGTGTGTGTATGTGAGTGTGTCTGTATTGACTGTGTGTGTGTGTGTGTGTGTGTGTGTGACTGTGTGTGACAGTGTGGTTGTGTATGTGAGTGTGGGCCTGTGTATGTGTGTGTCTGTATATGTGAGTACATCTCTGTGTGTGTGTGTCCACATGTGGAGGTTGGAAGACAACTCTCAGAAGTCATTCTTTCCTACCATGTGATCCCTGGATTCATACTCTGGCTGTTGAGCTAGGTATCAAGTACTTGAGCTGTCTCCCTCACCCTCTTTTGTTTTAAATAGTCATGTGTAGAGCTGGAACATGGTAAGTTGGTAGAGTGCTTGCCTCCCAACCCCTACTCAGCATTAGGTCAGGTAATGGCATACACTTGTGACTCCAGCACTCAGGAGATGGAGGAAGGAGAATTAACAAGGTAAAGTTATATATGGCTACACAATGGACTAAAGGCCAGTCTGGGCTACATGAGACCTTGTCTCAGATAGAAGTTAGATGATAGATAGATAGATAGATAGATAGATAGATAGATAGATAGATAGATAGATGATAGAATGAAAATGGTCCTGTATAGCCTAAAGATAATAAGAAAAATGTGAATTGCTTACTTGAACTTAAATATTGATTTTTTTCTGATACAATTACACTTTTTGGTCATTATCTTTCTCCAACCTGAGGCTTCCTTCAGTGCTGGGTGGCAGATATGTTCTATAATTGTTTTTATTTCACTTTGATTCTTGGAAGATATTTTAACAAGATGTAGAACTTGGCTTTGAGGGTTTGTTGGTTTGTTTGTTGGTTTGTTTTATTTTTGTTTCTTTAACACCTCAAAGATAGTAGTAGTCCTCTGAGTATCTGGTTCTATAGTCCATAGGACAAGTTCATGAGACATCATGGGCACACACATAGTAGGTGCACGTGATGCGTTCCACACCTACTGTGTTTCTTTTAGATTTTGTCTCGGAGATTAGTGATCTGACCACACTGTGCCCTGGGAGGCTTTAAATTTGCCATGTTCAGAATTTGACTAACCTGGAACTATAAATGTTTTTGTTTTGCCAAAAGGGGTTGTTTCCATCATTATACATTTATGTTTCCTGCCTTCCCTGTCCTGTTTAGTCCAAGATGAAATTAATCCGTGCATTCCATCGCTGATGCTGTGTGTCCCCAGAATCCTTCAACTTCCCTTCTTCATGTTGAAAAAACTCCCTGAGGGTCTGTTCTCCAGTCCTCTCATCTTTTTCCTTTTTTCTCTCCCCCAACCCAGCCCTGACTCCTTACCACTTTTTACTCATTTGGTGGGTTTTAGACACTTTCTTCCATTATAAACTTTGCACCCATTTTTATGCTCTCTAATTCACTAGTGATTTCTGTCTCCCCACTGACTTTTGAGTGTATTTATTGACTTTAGTTAAAGCAGTTTTAAGATCTACACATCTATGTTACTTGGAATGTCTGTCAGGTAAATGTCTTTTTCTTTAAATTATATGAAAATTTCCTGATTTCTGTGCATGCGTATGTTTTTGTTTGTGTACACACATTTGTTTGTGTATGTGCATTGTGTGTGCACCTGTGTTTGTGTGTGTGTATATGGTGTGCTTGTGTGTGCACATGTGTATGCATATGGTGGTGTGCGTGTGGGAGTGCAGTGCATGCTTTTATGTGTGCATGTGTGTCTGTGTGATTGTGTGTGTATGTGAGCACACATGTGTGTATGCTTGTGTGTACTTGTGCATGTGTGTGTTTCTCTGTATATATGTCTATGTGGCCTCACTTGGAGAGATGAACATACATGTGTGCGTGCATGTATGTGCATACCTGTGTGCATCTGTGTACATGTGTGCACACATGTATGCATATGTGTGTTTTTCTGTATATCTGTCTATGTGTATACTTACTTGGAGGAGTGAACTGTTTATGTGTGGAGGTGCGTGTGAGGGCCATGTCTTCCTCTATTACTCCTCCAACTCATTTTGTGAGACAGAGCCTCTCATTGAACCTGGAGCTCACCGATTGGCTAGAACACCTGTCCTGCAAGCTCCAGGATCTTCCTGTCCCATCTCCCAGCACATATACTTGTCTCTGCATCTAGCATGTTACAGATTCTAGGGACAGTAACAGGTCCTTGTGCTTGGACAGTTGTCACTCCCAGGCCTTCCTGACTCTGTGTGGGCATATTTGGAGTGTCTAGGTACTGCTCTTAGTATATTGTACAAACTTAAGATTTTGGTATATCCCTCTGAAGAGTGTTGACTTTTGTTTTTGTTGGCAGTCGATCTGGTTGGACTGTAACCAGACTCTGCCTTTTCCTCGGCAGCCTGACTCCCAGTTCAGTCCTATCTTTAGCTCATCTGCCTACTGTCGACTCTCCATCAGATGTGTGAAGCTTACAAATGAGACTAAGACTTAGGCAGTTGATACATGGAGCATAGGGCTTCTCCCCCACTTTCTCCTTTCAGGAATTCTCCCCTTGCTTCCCATCAGCTGTGGTGGTGAACAAGTCTGCCCTCCACACCAGAACCATGAGTCTTTCTTGTTAAAGAAAACTAAAACAAAACAAAACAAAACAAAACAAAACAGCAAACAAACAACAACAACAACAAAAAGCTGGAGCTGCAAAGCCACAGGAATAATTCATCCCAGAGTGTCTGCTTTGTTTGTAACTCAACTATTCTACAAAGCCAGACTATTTTTGTTTATCTTCTAGAAACTTCAGAGTTAGTAGCCATTGTTGTGGCTTGTGTGTTAGCCTCAGGGCTAGGAGAATTGCACAGTGATAATGTTGAGATGTGATGTAAGATATGGGGCTCAGGAAGAGTTGCAAAGCTGGTACCTACTTGCATCTCCAAATGAGTTCCCACCCTGCACACATTCCCACCTTCTCTCCTCCTCCATGATGGGACATACCTACCTGGAGAACCTCCTAGGAACAGTGCCCAGCTACTTACTCAGAAGATGGCCCCTGTAGTTGTGTTTCAACGTTTTCAAGACTGAATATATGAGGAAGCATTGCTGGGATTCCAGCCTGCCCTTGTAGGAGCTTTTAAGGGCACCAGCTAGCAGGAGAAAGAAGGAGAGAGAGACAGAAAGACAGAGACAGAGAGACAGACAGAGAGAGAGAGAGAGGGAGACAGAGAGACAGAGAGACAGAGACAGACAGACACATAGACAATGAGACAGAGACAGAGAGAGACTCAGGGAGACACAGAGACATGGCGAGTGAGTCAGAGTCTCGTGTATAACGCAATCTTCCAATCAGTCTTTTGTCTCTATTTTGAGAAGAGTGCAGCCACCTAGCTAGAACATTTCATCCTGACCCACACATGACTGAATGGATTCTGAACAGTGCGGGCACGCCTCATTCTGATCTCCTGGCCCCAAAGGCCACGTACACATCCCAGCTGATCAGAGGCATGTGTATCTCAGGCACTGGGTGTGGGTAGCGTGTTCTGAGAAGATGACACTCCTTCATTGTCTTGTCCACTCCACTCAGAATGGTCAACTCAGACACACAGATGAAGCTTCAAAGTCAGCTCACGAAACAGATGTCACATGAATGGACCCTTCTGGAGACCACCCTGCTGTCAGGCTCACGCAGCTCCAGAATGGACATCTGAGGGCTCTGGATCTCCATGGTGGTCTCTCAGTAGCCATCTAGAAGGCTAGGAAGGGCAATGGAGCCACACAGGGACTGCAGTGGGCCAGCACAGAAGTGGTCCAACAATGTGCCCTGGTGCCATAGAACTCAGTCAGTGTGTAGCTGCAAGGGAGACTGGCTGCAAGGAAGGCTGGCTATGTAGTAAAGCTTTGAGCCCTGGAGGAAAAGAAAATGGGTTTTAGTGGGTGCCCAGAAGTCTTCGTCACATGGCTCAGTTGTCATCTAGACCAGCTCAAGGTGTCCACTCTCCAAGCAAGAAGGGACTGATGCTACATCTGTTTTTCAGGCTCCTTTCTGATGGGTGCTCATTATGTAGAATGAGATGGAGCATGCAAGCCACCTAAACATCTTCCTCCAGAGCTAGATGAATCCATGTATAGCCAACACACAGAGAGTCTGCCCACAGTCTTTCAACTTTATCGTACCAGAGGCACCACAAGCCCTTCTGCTCTCCACTTTCAGTATCTGAGAATTCACACGTGGTGGTATTCAATCCCAGGTTGTTTAGTGCAGGCCTGGGGTGAGGTGATTAGCTCGGCTGTAATCTGCTTTCAAGCATTCTGAGTGTGTTTACCTGAGGCAGGGCTATATTAGGACAGGCAGCACTACCGCATGCATTTGATGTAAGATGTACTTCATTTCTGGTGAGCCCACTGAAGGGTAGGAAGGACAGAGGGAAAGGAGAGGACAGAAAGAGATAGTGAAGTGGGGTAGGAGAGAAGGAGGAAGGGAGAAAAGAGAAAAGCCACCTCTCACCATCTATAGACACCACATTCCTATGAGCAAAAGACAGTGTGTCTCTGTCACCTGTCCCGACCTGCAAGCAGGGTGCACACCCATTGGCTCTGCTCTGAGGATCATCAGCCAGTTCCTATTGTTAAAAAGATGCACAACAGAACTTTCCCTGAGCAACCAGGGAGCCTGTATCCATCCCTTCTCCACCCCCGGGGCGGGGGGGGGAGGCAGGGGCGGTACACGCAGAACACACATTTCCCTGAGTGGGTTCTGATCAAGGCCAGAACATTAGGGTGCCTCTCCCCTCCCCCTCATGAAGGGAACACGGTGCTTCTTTCAGAATTCATCGGGACATTTTGGAACACAGACAACAACAGCGGAAGGCACTCCCTGGCGATAATTTGCCATAATGCCATGTCAGTGACACGCTGCCTGGCCCCACCAGCCTTCTTGGAGGCGGAGGCGGATACTTTTGTGCTTACTCTGTAGAGAGTGGGTGCATTCCCGGGCTGCCCAGCACCCTCCTTGATGCCTCCTCCCTTTCCATCTCCTCTCTCAAAGCAACGGTCTGAAACCATTCCAAAGAACTCCAGGGTCTCGAGATAAGGGAAATTCTCCATGTTGCTGAGCAGAAGTCTGTGAGCCTAAACTATCCATGTTCATGTTGTAGTTTGGCCTGGAAAGTCCTTTGCATTTTCCTGAAGGGTGTCATTCCAGTATCTAAATGTGAGGGGTTTGCATGTTCATTGTGACTGCAGATATCCCTGGGACCTATATGGGACCCAACATCCCCTGAGGCAGAAATCTTTCCTCCCCCGAAATGCAGGCTCCACTGTGTGGACTGTTACTGTGTTCCTTCCCACTGTAGACATCCGGACCCACCTATTCTACCTCTGAGCCCCAGGTCCCCACCCCAACCCTGATCTCATCTGCAGAGTACCCAGAGTTCTATGTGGGCAGGAGCAGGCTCTTCCGGGTGGAGATTGCCATGGGGCAGAAAGGAAGAGGAGAGTTCTGGGCTGGTTTCATGCCATAGGCCCTTGCCCCTGTCAACCTCCGGTAATGCCAACCCTTTTAGTTAATGGACTCTGAGAGAATGAGCTTGGATCGCTAATGACGTTGGCCATTTTGCTGGGAATTGTTGCCATCTGGAAGCAGGAGACTACGGGCAGCCATGTAACCTAAATTGTCCTTCTCTGGACCGACGGGGAGGTGGACTCAATTCTTCCCATGGTGGAAGCTTCATCTTATCTTCCCTGAAAAGCTAGAGTGTTGGGTCCACAGGGCCCCTTACACTCAATCCAGTAGGCCCCGTGGTTCAGGGAGATCCGGCTGGTATCGGGGAAGCGGACTGATAGAGCAGAAGCCTTCCAAGCCCCTCACCCTGCTTAGGTAGTCAGCAAATATTTATCCCCCCTCAAAGCCTGCTATACGCCTGGCAGATGGAAGCAAACCCAAGAAACACAATCCATCATCTGAGAGAAGAAATCAGGAAGGAGTGAAGAAGAGAGGGTTTCCCAGCCCTTCAATGATGGACGCCAGCCTAGGTGCACAGGCTTGCAAAGTCCCCCCACCATGTGATAAAAAAAAAGTACAGAGCAAACAGGGATGCTAACTGGATGAAGGAAACAGGTAGAGAATGTTCCAGAGAGGGTGGCAAGCACAAGAGCCCCAGGGTAGGGAACAAGAATCCTTTAAGAAATTAGACACAAGCCTGTGTGTTGAAAGGAGAGAAGGGGGCAGAGAAATCTCAGGCCACCCGGGGCACTTCAGACCAGTGAAAACCTTTTATAGGAAAAACTTATTGGCTTTGTAGCCCTCTGGAGTCAGCCAGAAAACTTTACTTTTATCTTCATTATGTACTGAGATTTCTTTTAAAAAGTTACATGTCTGTGTGCATGTGCGTGTGTGTGTGTGTGTGTGTGTGTGTGCGCGCGCACACACATACACACACACATATTTAAATCCAGTTCCAAAGGAAGCCAGAAGACGGTGATTTGTCCCTCAAGTTGGCGGTACAGACAATTATGCAGGCAGTTGTGAGCAGACGTCATGCTGGGAATAGAATTTGAGTCCCGCGTAAAAGCAGTAAGTGCTCTTAACCTCTGAGCCATCTCTCCAGCCCCTCCTGGGGTCTTGATGTGTTCTTAATGGAATAAGAGGCCCTAATAGCCAAAAGAGTTGGGGGAAGCATGCTACCCATGATGTCTCAACAAACGAGGCCCCTGGATTGAGAGGGCACGAGTGAGGAATGAGGGGGAGGCAGGGTTTAATGAGCAAACTGTAAATGGCGGTCAGGTGTCTGGACAGCAGTGGAAAAGTTGAACTGGAGCCTGGGTCTCTGCAGTCCTGCTCTTGGGATGAAGTTTGGAAAGAATGCGACACAGCAGGCATACTGTGTGCTGTGACACCAGGCAGGAGCTAGAAATTCTGTCACCTGAGCCCAGCTCAGTGACAGGCATTAGAGCAGCCAGGACAGCTGAATCCTGGAGCCCAGCGTGAGGCTTGGCGAGATGTTCCCAGCCCCCACAGTGGTCGCCCTCCCATGCCTCCGTTGCCTGAGAGGGGGCTTAACTGCTCCACAGCGCCTCCCTCCACCTCCAGCGCAGTTGCCGCTTTATCCCAAGGAGCTACCTTTCTGGTATCTCAAAATATCCTCCTTCCAAATAAGAGCACCCCCATCTAACCCCAGAAAATGTAAGCGGGTGAATCCAACTGTTGGCTCCGGTCACTGACTAGAGGCTGCTGGCCGCATCTATGAGGGGTGGGAATGATGCAGTCCATTATTATCAGGAGAGCTGTCATGGGGGGCGGGGCGGGCTCCCATCTTCACCCCTTTAGAGGACCATGGGCCACAGTCACCTGCAAGGGAAATGTTAGTGGATCTGTAATGCCTCTTGGCTCACAGGCCACACCCCAAAGACACTCCTGCACTGTGGCTTGGGAAACCCTGTTTCCCCCTGCCCTTTCATCTTTGGGAACAGACACTAGATTCTGACCACCTCCTCCGGCAGCTGGCCTCTGCTCTCAGCTATGGTTCCTCAGTGAGAGCGTGTACAAAGGCAGGGATCTGAGCCATAGCACAAACGGAACACCATGGAGACCTGGAGCTGGCTCGGCGGCTGCACGATGTCTGTCTTTTGCCCTCCAACGCTTGCAAATCTAGGAGCAGGCAGACTCCTCAGACCTTCCCCTTTGAGGGAAACTAATACTTGGAGGAGAAAGATCTGTAAAGCCCAGTGCTTCCTGGCTTTGCCCTACACCCTGCTGTGTGTCTTTGGCTGGGTCACTTCACCTCTCTGAGCCAAGTTTCTTCATCTGACAAGGGGAAGTGACTCGACACCTGCCTTGCCAAGCTATTCTTGGGATTCACAGAGCCGATCCGTGAGAAGCAGCCAGTGCAGGGAGAGAGAGAAGTTATAAATGTCAGCTATTCTTAGCCATTCCTGTTCTAGACCCATTTTCCCAGAGAGGACACTTGGCAGGACCCCAGATCACAGGGCATGGCTTCCCTGGTGAGAATGAAGAAAAGCCACGAAGCCTGAAGGAGTCAGATTCCCACCCTTGGGGTTTCTGCGAGGATCACTGGCTCGAGCTCCTGGCGATTTCAGAAAGGAAGTAGCTTGCTCAGAAGAAATACAGCTGCCTCGTGCCCCTTCAGAAACCTCCACAAAGGGCTCCTCGCCCAGACATTCCCATTTCAGAGTGGAGGGAGGGACAGACACATGGGCAGCCTGCAGGGACAACCAGTCCAAGAAGCAGAGCATGATGCGGGATCCGAACGAGCCCGATGTGGGTCTGTCTTTACTAGAGACTTGGAATGCTTAGGACTTTCCATACTGATGATAAGACTTTATACAAACAACTGCACAAGATGGGCACATGCCTGCTGTCGTGTTAGAAGCGCCTGGTGCAGGGTTAGAGAGGTGGCTCAGTGGCTGAGAGCACAGAGGACCCAGATTTGATTCCCAGCAGCCACGTGGAGGCTCACAACGCTCCGTAATTCCAGTTCCAAGGGACCTGTCGCCCTCTTCTGGCCTCTGTCGGTACTGCAGGCATGTGGTATGCTTACATACAAGAAGACAAAAATTCACACACATAAAATAATAAATTTAGAAGTAACTGAGCAGCTAGGTATTCAGTGGACAGGAGCTAATGCGGATCTGGTGAACTTAAGAAGTGAGTGTCTAGAAGGTAACACATCCTTCTCAAAGGAGTGGAAGAAAGGCTGCGGGGCATTTTTCTCAGAACTGTACTGTTGGGAGTGACTGAGATACATTGTATAAACGTGAAATTTACATAAATTGGTTAACTTATCTATTGGCGTTTTTTGTTTCGTTTTGAGACAGGGTTTCACTGCATGACCAAGGCTGGCTTTGAACTCTTAGAGTGCTTGGATTATGGGCACCCACCACCACACCCAGTTTTAAACTTCTGTTAATTGTAGTGTTGAGTGAGCTCGTGTAGGGGCCTGGTCTTCTCTTTCTTCACCTAGAGATCTTTCTGTATAGACTACTCCCCACCAGCTTGGAATAGAAGTGCAGAAGTGCACAGGCCCTTCCTCTCCTTTTCAAGGCAGCATTGACACTTTGAGGAGATTCGGGAAGAGATAAAAGAAAGGCTCTGTCTGGGGGGGAAATTAGAGACCCAGTTCCCTCTGAGAAGAGGGAGAGAGGGGGACAGAACCAACTGTAGGGAAGACATAGCCCACCCACCCTCTCCCACATACCCATGCCCCTCCACACTACATCCCCCACTCTGTAGTTTGAAGACAGGCTGTTGCAAGTGGCTTTGTCTCAGGCTTTCAGCCCTAGTGAACCCTTTCAATGCCTCACCTCAGGGAAGGAGGGCTCCCTGGCAAAGCTGAGGTATCAAAGGTGATGCTTATCTGATGAGCAGGGACACTTCTACAGAACGTAGATAATGGCTTGAGATTGGACCCAGACTCGCAACACTGAACTGTCCACTTGACTCCTGGCTGAGCCAAGCAAGCCAAAGCCCCTACAGTTTCTCCTCGTGCGAAGGGAGTGCGTGGTGAAGCCATGGAAACTGAGTCGGATCAAGTCCCTCTTCCCCCTCCCCTGGCATGCAGCAAGCTTAAAGGGCTGGCAACTCTCAGAAGCGGAGACCGAGGGGCTGGGATCAGAGGAGTGGGGTGAACTGCAGCCTGGGAGGCCCACATGGTTGGCAGGGAGAGGTGAGCAAATACCTCCCCTACATTAGCCTTTCCATGGAGCTGGTTTAGAACTCTCCAGAGAAATCATTCCACTCATGGGGGGTGGGGGTCCTCTGACCTGCCTCAGCATGGTGGATATTGTCTTTATTGTCCTTAGGTGAATAAAGCAACTTAGTTGAAAAAAAAAAAGATAACAACATTTGCCCGTATCCCAGACCACACGCTAATGCATTCTGACAACCACCATTAGAAAGCTTGTCCCAGCTTGTGTGTGAAGAAACTAAGACACAAAAAGAGAATCCAGGTGCTCCAGGCCACGCAGGGGCTGAGGGCAGGTCCCGAACACACCAGCGAGTGTTCATAGGCTCTGCTGCAGCGACTCATGAGTGAGTCACCTCATTCACCCAGGGACGTTGTGTTTCCTCCTGGACCACAATTAAGAACAATCTCTTTAAGGAGTACTAGATTTATTGGTTCCCTGGGCTCAGGGGAGGGTTCTCATGAGGAAGGTTCCAGAACGTTGTAAAGTCCACATGGGAAATGGGCTCCAGGCCCTTTGGGAATGAGTTGTCAGTGTCTGATGCTTCCCCATCCCGTTTTTGTTGCCAACCCTGTGGGGATGTCCTGGTCCTTCCTGCTTTTCCGGGATGTTTGAGGCTCACGTACCTGGAGCACGTTCCATGAAGAGGAGCTGCGATGTCCCTCTTCTTATTTCATTTAAACAGGAACAGTGTCTCGTGAGAAAAGAAAGTCATTCATACTTTGCTAGTTGGGGAAACTGAGGCTGAGAGAACCGATTGATGCCTTTCAGTCAGGGACCTGCCAATGTGATAGCTGCCATCTTGCCCAAGACACAGGAGAATGCTGGGATAGCTGGGGAAAGAGCTGCAAAAAAAAAAAAAAAAGTGAAGCCCACATGCTCTTTGGGGAGGAGGCTCATGCTATCTCTTCACCAGGTACAATGTCTGGAAGTTAGCAAAGCGAAGGCATGGCTGTGTGACTGTGCTCCCTAACACCTGTGGGGACCATGTTCCCTAACATCCATGGTGACTGTGCTCCCTAACACCCGTGGGGACCATGCTCCCTAACACCCGTGGTGACTGTGTTCCCTAACATCCATGGTGACTGTGCTCCCTAACACCTGTGGTGACTGTGCTCCCTAACATCTGTTGTGACCGTGCCCTTTTACATCTGTGTCTATGAGTTTAAAATACCAAAGGAGAAAAGTTTGATTCAGGCTCACGGTTTCAGAAGGCTCTGCCCACAACCACTGGTCCCACTTTGGGGCTGTGATGCTGTGGGCAAGTGGATCTACCTCTCTGAGCCACGGTTGTGATGAGCGCAAAATGCAAACCCTCACTCATTCAACAGATGTTAACTGAACATACGCCAGGAGCAGGCTTGGACCCAGGCTCTGGGGATACACGGCTGAGGGAGAGAGGCAAGTCTGTGCCTCACTCAGTGCTGGTTATCTGTGGAGATCTGAGTCAGCAGGTCAGCAGCACTAACCATGGGGCACTGGGTGCTGGGGTCCCCATTATGTTCCGCACTAAGGCAGGCAGAGCGGCCAACGTGCCCACTCTCCAGAGGAGCCTGAGGTCCAGAAGTACGGGTGACGTTAGGTCACTGGCTGTCCAGCTCTTTAACATGACTCTTTCTGCCAGATATTAGGGAGTGACCTGAAGATGTCTACTCTGCAGTTCTGTTTCCTCATCTGTAACTCAGGGACCTGACAAAATCTGCCTGGAAGGACGTTTTGTGTGGCGTTCGATCTGTGGGGCACGCTCATAACTGTGGATGAGACTATCACTGCAATCATTAAGGTCTCAGAGCAGGGAGGACCCTCGGAATGTTTAAGTCAGAGCTCTGACGATTCAAAGTTCACAAAATCTGCCTTGTCGGTTCCGCTTTTAATGAAAATGTACTCGATGCTGGAATTAATTACTTGTAATTAGGAAGCATTGGGGGAATCCATGATGGATTCAAGTGTCCCAAAATCACCATATAAAAAGTCTGGGGGTGATAGGGGCTGAGTTCATGAGCCCTCACAGATCCGATTGCAAAGTCACTGGTAACACTGGCTACTGGTAGCCGTGAAGCAGAGGAAACTTAAGCTGAGGTAAGGAGAGAAGTCTGCCTCTCTCAGGAGTTCCTAAGAGGACAAAGTGCTGTCTCCCTGGCAGATGCAGAGGCTTCCTCCACAGAGAGGCTGTGTTCTGGAGAGAAAGGAGAGCCAGGCTGCGGGCAGAGTGGCTGGGCACAACCAGGCCTGCCTGACCACAGGTAGCTGTGGTACAGAGAATGGCAGGAAGATGGCAGAGAGGCTCACACAGAGCCCCGGGGTCCACAGAAGTGATGAGAGTCTGTGCTGACTCTAGGTGGCATGTGAAGTCCCTGCAGAGATGGCCCCAGACCAAGGTCTGAGACAATGCAGTGGCCAGAGGTCAGAGAGAGCAAAGAGCCCAGCAGAAGAACAGCTGGGAGGGGCTGCAGTCTTCAGGATGAAAGCTGTGGAGATGGAGACAGGACAGGAGCCATGGCAGCAGAAGAGAGAAGAGGCAAAGAGACCTGGATGCCTTTGTGTGTGCTCTGTCCCTGTCTCTCTGTCTCTGTCTCTCTGTCTTTTGTTTCTCTTTTTCTGTCTCTGTCTTTTGTCTCTCTTTTTCTGTGTATGTGTATATGTGTGTGTGTGTGTGCGCTAGTGCATATGGTAGTGGTGTGTGTGTGTGTGTGAGAGAGAGAGAGAGAGAGAGAGAGAGAGAGAGAGAGAGAGAGGGAGGGAGAGAGAGAGAGAGAGAGACCATAGGCTGGGATATCTGTGAAAAACAAACGTCCTCTTGGCTCCACTTCCGGAGCTTGGAAGTTCGAGGCTGTGGTTCTGGGATGCTGTCTATCTGGCGCATGAGTCTGAGAGCCAGCTTTCCTAGCAAAACATTTGGGAGACACATTTAAACACAGCTCAGGGCATGTTTGTTAAGTCAGGATGGCAAGAAGTTCTGTAAAGTCTTTGCAGAGGCACAGACCCAACAGCACATCACCACACACAGACACACACACACACACACACACACACACACACACACACAGACACACACACACAGGTGGGGGGGTAGTTAGTAAGTTGACTGACATGATCATGTGTCAATTTAGGAAGGCAGAAAACAAGGGCCAGGTGGCAACTTTGTAACAACTCACTCTCACAGAGCTATCCAAGGCCCCAGAAGACAAACTTTAATCCCTTTCAAGGGTGGTGCTCCTAGCTATGTAATCACCTCCCTCTGTAAGTCCCACCACCTCTCACCATCACCATACAAGGCACTTCTAACTTCTAACACAGAACCCCTGAGACAGACCACATCATGTCATAGCAGGTTCCAGGGCCGGGTGCAGGGCTTCAGGGAGACAGTTCCCATGTCAGAGCTGAAGTGTGTGGGTGGATGAGCATCCCTGTATCAGCCATCTCTCATTATTACAATGCTGCCTAACAAATAGCCCCAACTTAGGAGCCTGGAACTACAACAGGGAGTCTGAAACCATCAGATGACTTCAAACGAGGAGGAGACCTGGTTCAGACACGGGACTATGATTACCAAAGTTCGCCAGTGAACATGTTTTACCTTGCCGTGTGGGGAGAGAAGTTACTAAAACAGATAAGGAACTCTGGACAGAGAGGAGGAGAGAAATCAATAGTCCGAGAAGATGTGGAAATACGGTTCTGAAGCAATTTGTAAAGCTCTGTCCCAGCCATCCTACAGCTCCAGACACACACACACAGAAAGAGTAGGGGGGGAGGGAGGGGGGGAGGGAGGGGGGGAGGGAGGGAGGGAGGGAGGGAGGGAGGGAGGGGGAGAGAGAGAGAGAGAGAGAGAGAGAGAGAGAGAGAGAGAGAGAGTGTTGTCCGTGCCCATTTATCCCAGGCCCCAGCACCCAGCAATTTCAGCTTTCTGATTAGCTTTTTGTGGCCAGCAGGGACTTTATCGGGCGGATAGCTTGTCACGTTAAACACAGGACGAGCTTGTCACCGGTCAGGGAGCCAACTTGGTGGGAGAGATTGGCTCGCCTCCCCTAATCGATGCCAACCCCACGGTGCCACGAATCACAACTGCCGCCAAGTTGGCTCCTGTTCCTCCGTCACTGGCTTTGAACTGTGGGATCACTCCATCTGTCTGAAGCCATTAGACGCTCCGGCGGCTGATGGGGAGATGGGATGGGTGTCCTTTCAAGGACAAACCGCGAGTACATAGGAAAGAAAGGGGTTCTGACAGCCATACTCGGTGAATGTGAGGCGTTGGGTGGTCATAACGGAGTGACATCCAGCAAGATGTCCTCAGCCATGTTGGAATGATATACCATGGGCCCTGAGGAGAGGAGGATGTGGGGTTTTCTTGAGGAAGACTGTCACTGTGAAGATGGCTGTGAGCAACAGGGACAGAATTCATCAGGGAGGCATGGGGCCGAGTGGCTGCCGAAGTAAAGGGCTTTGCGGAGAGACTGTATCTTGCTTTACAGGATGCTGAGCTTCTCCTGAATCTCACCCCTCAGCTGAGACCTGTCCCTGTCCCTGTCCCTGTCCCCACAGGGCTTGCTGGCTCAGAGGACACCAACACACTGTATGAGTTGGTGGAAGAAAGTTTGGAAGTCGTCCAAGATGCTTTGCCCCTCCCATACCCCACTCAGGCAAATATAGCCCTCTTCCCACGGGTTCCTCAAAGTGGCCTGTTTGTATCACCGCGGCACAGTCCTATGCTACCATCACCTCTAACTGGAGAGCTCAAGACCTTCCCATCCCCTTCCTTCTCCCTCTTTCTCTCTACCTCCCTCTCTCCCTCTTCCTCCTCCTCCTCCCCCTCCTCCTCCTCTCCCTCCCCTCCACCTCTTCTCCCTCCTCCTCCTCCCCTTCTCCCTTCCCCTTCCCCTTCCCCTTCCCCTTCCCCTTCCAGATTCATCTCCCCATTGCCATGTGAACAAAAAACAAAATTATTCTATCCGGTTCACTGTTCCCAGAATGGCCTGGTTGTCTGCCCACCTCTCAGGGCTACACGAGCCACTCCAAGGCCTGGAGCTGCATCCCTGCAGCTCCTCCCAGTTCACTTCACTGTCTTCATGTTCTATCTGAATAGCAGTCCTGCAGCATGGCTGCCTGCATCCCCACACATACATCTGTGGCCAGGCCTTGAGGTCTTAGCTGCCCCAGCCAGCACTGGTCTCAGAGGGCAGCGGCTCTCTCCATTTTTCCATGATTGTGTGTTTGCCTCTGACTCTGAAGTCTACGGTGGGTTCACTGAACACCCACGCATGTCCTCTATAGCCTTTCTTTATTACAGCTGATGTCCTAGGCTCCGTGGCAGGGAACAGCCATGTGATGCTGTCTGCCCAGTGAGACCTAAGCTCTGGCCAGCACTGCGGGTGTGGTTTTCAAAGGAGACCAGGTCCCTCTTTGATGTTCTTTCCCACTGAAGGTTCTTTGAAATCTATAGACAGTGTAGACAAGTCTTGTGGTGAGTTTCCACCCAATGCAGACTGAAGAGCAAAGGCAGGTGGGAGGCTTGGCTGGTTTCTGTCCACACATCACCCACCTCTCCTCACCGTTGGGTTATTGTCCTATTTCTGGAAGCTGAGCTCATCTCTCAGCCATGCAGACCCCACCAGGGGACAAGCGGGGGGGTTGTTGTTTAAGTTCGGCTTGGTGTTTGTTCCGGATCATGCCAGGCCAGTGTCTGCCCTGCATGAGTGTCTGGAGGGAGTGCTGTGCTTCCTCCTCCCTCAGCTCTGACCTCACTTCCTGCTCTGTGGGTGGTGAGCTCTTTGAGCCACAATTCCCTTAAATATAAAAACAGCTGATAATAACACCGTGCTCCTCAGAGTCTAAGAAGGTGCCCAGGCTCCAGTGACATACAGTCTTAGAGAAACTTGGTAATAGTTACTCATGTGTGACAGCTCTCCTGCAACTGCCACCCAGAGCTCCAGTGAGGCCCAACGCTTGTGGTAGGCACTGGAGGCAAATGGGTGGGTAATGGGCTGTGTCTTCCAGCTTAGATCACATGAAGAGGTTTGCTCAAATGTAGGAAGAAATCTCAGTGCCTCCTGATAGATGTGGGCTGAGGCTGCAGAAGAGAAATTATGCAAGAGTATCTTTGGGATGGCCTGGTGCCCGGCTTCCTCTCTCCCCTCACTAACAAGCTCATGGAGGCCCCTACCCTGAGGTGACAGAGTGTCAAGGGAACACAAGAACATGGCTAATGCAGTGCATGGATAAGAACAAGCTGTCCACCTTGAAGGATGGAGTGGAGAAGGGAGTGTGTGCGAATGAGTAGATTCAGGAATGGGCAGGTGTTCTCTGGGAGTTAGATGATCTCTCAGCAATGAGCATCTGGAGATGGTCACCAGTGACCTAGACCGGCAGGAAGTTCTTGGTGACAGGGGTGGGGGGTGGGGAGGTAGGGTGGGGAGAGGACTGGAAATAAGAAAATAGGAAAATTGGGACCAGGAGAGCTTGCATAGGCCTGTGGCTCACACAGGTAAGTTTATTAAGAAGTTCAGCGCTGTATCTACAGATTTCAGGGTGATGTGGGCAGGAAATGGGACAGAGTCAGCAGAAAACCTTCATACAAAGGGAAAAAGTCAACAGGAAGCTAGTCAAGCAATGTTGTACAAAGGAAACAGAGGGTATCTCAGGAGTGTCATGGACAGAGCACATAGCAGCCTTGGGACTGGTAGATCCAGTCTCCTGGGAACTGATACCTTAACTCTTTCAAGGCCTCGACCCCATCCCCAGACTGGACCTTGTCAAGTCTGTCCCTGGGCAAGGAAACACAAGTAACATTTTCATTGTGGCTTCTACTAAAACCAGGCTGCACATCAAGGACCGGAGTGAGGGCTGGGGGTGGGGGAAGGAACATACGGTGAGATAGAAGCAAAGGTCATGTCTTAGAGAGGGTTTTCCTGCTGTGAACAGACACCATGACCAAGGCAAGTCTTATAAAGGACAACATTTAGTAGGGGCTGGCTTACAGGTCCATTATCATCAAGGTGGGAGCATGACAGCATCCAGGCAGGCATGGTACGGAAGAACTGAGAATTCTACATCTTCATCTGAAGGCTGCTGGAAGAAGACTGGCTTCCAGGCAACTAGGATGAGGATCTTATTGCCCACCCACAGTGACACACCCACTCCAACAGAGACACACCCACTCTAACAAGGCCACACCCACTCCAACAAGGCCACACCTCTTCAAACAAGGCCCCACCTCCTCCAACAAGGCCACACCTTCTCTAATAGTCCACACCTACTCCAACAAGACTGCACCCACTCCAACAAGGCTACACCTCCTAATAGTGCCATTCCCTGGGCCAAGCATATATAAACCATCATAGGCCATGGATGCTGGCTGTAGACTGGCGGGAATGTTGGCTGCTACATACTTTCTGCCTCCTACCCAAAGGTTCCAGATCTGACAGACTGCCATTGCTTCCCCCAAACTGGGAGTGGGGCAGTATCAAAGCTGGGAGAGGGTACCAGTGGAGGGGACAAAAACACCTGGCTCACAGGTACTCCTGTTCCTCTGGGCCCCCACATTGAGGGGACAAGACAAAGGACAGGACTTTATCCTTCAAACCAGAGCTGGGCTTTGAGAGTAAGTAGGGGCCAATGAGGTCACCAGGGCGTGGCTCTTAGACAACAGAGAACAGAGAGATAGCTCCAGCCCATGGGGCCTTGTATGCTCCTCAGCTCCTGCTGTGAACACCGAGAGGCAGATTGAGCCTGTCTTCTTCATAGCTTGCCTAGTTTTGGGTACTGTATCAATAGCAACGGAAAACATTCCAGTACACCTTCTCAGGCCTGTTCCCCATACCCTCAGCCTACCCGCAGGACAGCAGAGATGCTGTCATGCCTGACAAGAAAAACAACAGCCTTGAGCCAAGTGCTATCCCATCATCTGACAATGATGCCCATAGCCTGGGGTGCTGGGAACATTCCGAGGTCAGAAACAAAGAGCGAGTTTGCGTTTCAGGCCAGTGAAGAAATGCATCTGCGGACATTTGGAGGGTGGTGTTGTTGGCGTTTACAGAGGCTACACATACAACTGTTATTTCTTTCGGTATTGGGGATCAAGCATAAATTCTGGGAAAGAAGTTTGCCCCTGGGTCCCTGGCCCTTTTTGTACAGTGTCTCATTAAGTCATCCCCAGGAAGGCTTTGAACTTATGATCCTCCTGCCTCAGCCCCCCCAGTAGCTGGGACTATTGTTTGAGGAACACCCGGTCGGTGCCTTGACCTTGCCCCTGTGGTGTGGCCCATGACCTTAACCACAACCAAACCTTGGTATCACTTGAGAGATTTAAACAACTCAAATCCTAGGGTCTGAGGAGATGGCTCAGCAGCTAAGAGCGTTGGCTATTCTTCCAGAAGTCTTGAGTTCAATTCCCAGCACCCAGATGGCAGCTCATAACCATCTATAACTGTAGCCCCATGAAGTTTGATGCTTTCTTCTGGAGTGCAGACATTACAGACAGACAAAATTACCACCACCACCACCCAAAAAAAGCTCAAATCTTGACCTTCTTCCCATATCTGTGACATCTCTCTGGGAATGAGTCTCAGCCTGGCAGGTCTTTTTTTTTTTTTTTTTTTTTTTTTTTTTTTTTTTTTTTTGATGGCTCTCAGGAGCTGCAGGCATACAGAGGGGGTGCTCAGCCAGCACGAAGCCAGGTTCTGAAGAGCCAAGTTAGGATGTTAAGTAGGGACCACCCTACCCACAAAGACAAGGCTTCCAGGAGGTATAGGAGTCCCCAGTGTTCAGCCACGCCCTCTCTGACTCAGAATGTCCATCACATGACACTTGGCATGGTCATCAAGCAAGCTCAGCGGCTGTGTGGACCCCTGTCATGTAGAGCTGGCCCTGAACCAAGCTTGTGCACCAGGGCTCTGGAGCAGACTGTCCTCCAGCCTGGAACTAAGCATGACGGAGGCAGGCAAAGCTTCACAGTCCATAAAAGCCAGCATCAGAGCTGATGGCATGGTGAACCTATCAACTTCACGTTTACAGTGGGGAAAACTGAGGCTAGAGAAAGGCAGGCACTTGAGTCCTGGGTCAGGGAGAGAAACACGGGACAGGAAAGCATTCTCTCTCTGCGGAATGCCGACCGACAGACCGACAGACAGTGCAGGTTCCCATGCGCCCCGCGGGAGAGTCAGTGGATCAGCGAGTATTTACTGAGCACTAAGTTGGCTGCAGTCACAGGGCTGAGCGCAGGAATCACAGCCAGGAGCAAACAGATAATGCTCTGCCTCTGTGTCCCTTTCTAGAAGGATGAGGTTTACAATACTAGTGAACTCAGGGGAAGGAAACACACAGACTGGGTCCCCAACCCCCCCCCTCCGTCTCCCCGCTGTGGACTGAGCCAATCAGAAACCCAACTCCCACTGGCCCAGCAAGAGGCACAGGTACACAGTGAGACTGGGAGCCGCGGGCTGGAGACCTCATCCATCTGCACAATGACCAGGAGATGAACATTTGCCCACACTGCCCTTCCGTGGTGCCTCAAAGCTCATGACTCTCTGTCAAATCCGCAAGAGACAGACTGTCATCTGCCTGCCTGACAGATCATCTCCTGCTGGTTTCCATGGAGACTGAAAACACCCTGACCTCCCTCACACCCACCCTAAGATGCACAGGCCCCTGTTAGTGTCCAGTGGGCACATCAGCTTCACCTCCAGCTGTAACCCTGGCAACAGATGCTGTGAGCCCAGGGTGGGGGACACGGAACGGACCCACAAGCTCCAGAAGCCAAGCTGCCCCAGCATAAAGTGATGTATACTGATACATAGTGAGACTTTGTCTCAAAGACAAAAAGTAAACACACCCTCAGGTCTAAACCTTACTTTCTATGACCTGTGACCTGTGACCTGTGACCTTGCACAAGGTGTAGGGCCCCTGTGAGCCTCTCTTTCCTCCCTTGTATTGGGATGACCTTGACACCCGTGTCAGTGGGATTCCATACATGGGTAGCTTGGGAGAATTAACTCTTTGTTCTGTGGTGCAGAGGGAAGCCAGGGTCTCTTTCATGCCAGCAAGCAAGGCAAGTTCTTCACCCAGCACACAAGAGCCTGCACAGCTGTCAGCAGTCAGCCGGCAGACCCTGCACCCAGGGTGCCTTGCTCCAGCAAGGGTTAATCTCACATCGGAATGCAAACACAAGGACTCCATTCAGGCTTGGGGCTGCTTTGTTCCTTAATAGACTTTAACAAGGCTTGCTCTCACAGAATCAGCCCTGGTGTCACATTACTCTCTTTAGAGATGTGGCATCCCTCCGCATGCTGCAGGAATAACAAGGAGGGGCTTTCTCAGGTGGCTTCCACCTCACCCGTGGGGCCCAGCCTGGCCATGCTGATGAATGTCAGAGGGGTGTTTGTGATGAACTAGGGATCCCTTTCCTAGGAAAATGTAATATCAGCCAGTGAAGAGACCTATTGTGTGTTCCTCCCTCCTCCTCCATCTGACTCTCCTCCCTCCTCCATCTGACTCTCTTCCCTCCTCCTCCAACTGACTCTCCTTCCTCCCCTTCCATCTGACTCTCCTCCCTCCTCCATCTGACTCTCTTCCCTCCTCCTCCATTTGACTCTCTTCTTCTCTATGTTCTCCCCCATCCACCCTCTCCGTTGCCTTGGCATGTAACTGCACCACTCTTAGATCTGAAACAAGACAGCCCTGCATCAGCAGGCAGAGTTATCAGTCCCCGCTTTCTGGGTCCCAATCCCAGTTGCACCTGTTGCTGGGTGACATTGGGAGAGTGGTCTGCCCTTTCTGAGTCTCCACTTACTGTTCTTCACGTTGGAGGTAGACTCCAACACGGGGATTTCCAACAGCGTCTTCTTTGTGGTATCCAGTCAAACACAAGCGAGGAAAATATGGATTGGACATACTCCAAGATTGGTTTATAGACTTCCCGCTGCTGTCGCGGTATAATAAACCAGCCTGTGGATGTTGTTCTCTCTGCCCCTCTCCAGTTCCCAGGCCACCATTCACCAGCTTCTGGGCACTATACATCAGTCTGCATCTTCAGGAACAGACTCCTTCTGACCTCCTCCACACTCCACACACAGTGAATGTCACGTGCACTCTTCCACAGACAGGCATGTCACTCCTGCTGTGCTTTGCTGTCACTCACCAGAGAGCTATACCAGCTCGCTATATAAAACCCCTTGTGGACAGATGTGCTTGGCTTTTCAGGGGAGTCCCAGCTTGGGCATCCTGATGCCCCTCTTCAGCACTAGGTGAGCCTGGACCCTTGAGCATGCTAGGAAATGGGTCTGCCACCCAGAGACTCCCCAGCCTCACCCTGGCTTTAGATTCAGTTCATCCAGCAGGGTCTCCCCTTCTAACCTGCATGCTCCCAATGACTGGTGCTGTGGATCCCGGTCTGTGTGAGCTTCTTGCCAGCCAGCCACCCGTCTTTAGTTACACCATCTCTCTGAACCCTGTGACCCTGAGGGAGGTGGGTGGCGTCCTTGGGCTATCAGACCAGAGAGGCAGACACTCACTTGGTGTCAGACTCAGCTTTTTGTCTTCACACTGGCATTTTGCAAAGAGCCTTCCTCATCTTAACGTCCAGTCTTACTCCTTTTGTGGACATGTTTGCCCCCCACCCCCACCCCGGGATGTCAGGACTGGTCCCCTGATTCAGTATGTAGTGCTCACCAGGTGGCAGATGTCACCATGATCCTAGGAGGAGATGATGGAGCAGAAGGCACAATGTGGCACCCAGTGCCTTGACCCTGTCTGTTTATCCCAGAGTCCTCAGTGTCCCCTTGTGAGCAGAGCCTTTTCTCTGAAGCTTGTCCCTAGCATGGACGAGTGTTAACACCTCCAGAGGTTGCAAGTGCACAAGCACATGAGACTCATAAGCAACCCCTAAATCCACTAAGGACCCGAAGCCCTTGCCTTCCTCTGGAGCAGGCATGGCTATTGAGATCTTCTTGTTGGCATTTGGAGGAGGCTGGTATAAATGCTATCTAACCCCTCACTCCAAAGACTTCCATGTTCCCCTGGGGTACTGCTAGGGTTCAGAAGCAAGAATAAACAAGCCTTTGAGCCAGGATTTGAACCTGTGTCCATATGGTGCTAAAGTGAGAGAGATCACCCTCCACCAGGCCTGACTCTGAGGGGTGGGACAGCACACAGGGACTGGAGCCAAAGAAATGTTCCATCTCAAAGACACCATGCATTCCCTCCTAGCAGCTGGGAAGAAAATAGAGTGGGCTGGACCCAGCGGGAGGCTTTCTTTCCCTTTTAATTTTCAGCTTGCTTAGCTGATGGGATTCTTGGAGGGTGTCTCTGGCAGGGAAGTCACTGGTGATGTCCTGGCAGCCCAGGACAGTGTTCCTTCTCTATGGGAGGTCACTGGGTGAGGGAGAGCTCTTCACCTTTGCTTCACTTCAGAAGGTGGCAACCGCTATATGTTACCTTGACAACTACAAAAGGCCTGTTTCAAATGTCCATTGCCCCCCCAAACACTTAATAAACTACATAATATCCACTAGCAATTAAGAAAGAAAGAAAGACAGAAAGAAACAAAGAAATAAAGACAGAAATAAAGAAACAAAGAAGCAAACAAAGAAACAAAGAAAAAAAAAAGAAAGAAAAAGGATTGATTAGGTCACTGTGCTGTCCCAGATGCTGATGACAGAAACCTGAGTGGAGAGGGGAGGGGCAGTGATCAGGGCTGAAGCATCAGGGGAGGAGACTGGATGCTGAGTTCAGTGGGGTAATGATCTGGAGTTACTAATGTCCCATACTGTTTTACGGAAGCAAATTTGGATGTGATCCCTGTGTGTTTCTCCAGACTGCATACTTGCAGGAAATAGGAACAAGGCCTTTGCCTTTCTCCCATCCCCTGGATCCATCCGTGAACACAGGACCTGAACCACGGAGTCCAGTCTCCTGAATGTGAAGAACTTCTACCACCTGGGATTGGCTGTTTCTAGGGGCGGGAGGTATGAGGGGGATGGACGAGGACAGGGCTGTTCCTGATACTGTAGAGCGGCTGCTTTCAACCAGTGGGTTGCAACCTCCTTGGGGGTTGAATGACCCTTTCACGGGGGTCACATGTCAGTTACCCTGTACATCATGTGCTTATAGTCATAAATGTAGTAAAATTACAGTTATGAAGTAAGTAGCAATGAAAATAGCTTTATGATTGGAGGTCACCACGCCATGAGGATCTATATTAAAAGGTCACAGCATTAGGAAGGTTGGGAACCACTTCTATAGAGCATTTGATTACAGTTCTAGTCTCCACTCACCAGATACCAGGACCACCCTACTTTCCAGTTGTGACCAAAAAAAAAAAAAACAAAAAAAAAAAAAAACAAAACATTGCTCAGTGTCCCCGAAGGGCAGAGTCATCTTCAACCTGCTATCCTGGATTCCACCATGCAAGCCTTCAGGTAGACAATCGACTTCCCATTCAAACACTGAACGAGTTCTGAATCCTTATGTGCTCTGCACTAAGGATCCAGAGACATTTAAGATGACTTTCCACCAGCCATGTGCAGAAATAGACAGTAAGCTCTGATGTGGAGGCTGGAAGACTGCACAGATGTATGGATGGGGCGTCGGAGAGTGAGTTCCTGCCAGGAAGGCTCCCCGGGAGAGCAAACACTTGGAACTTAGGAAGGTCACAGGCAGGACACCAAGGAAGGCAGCGAAGATCTTTAAAACCAGGAAGCTTGCAGCAGGGCGAGTCCTGAGGCTGGGCTAGTTTTATGGTGTCAGCCGATAACTTGACACACCTGGAAAGAGGAACCTTCCGTTGAGGAACTGCCTCCATCAGACTGGCCTGTGAGTCTGTGCAACATTGTTTCGACTACATATGAAGTAGGTGGGTCCAGCCTACTGTGGGCAGGACCACCCATGGGCAGGTGAGCCTGAAGTGTTTAGAAAATTCGGCTGAGCAAGCCGGGAGGAGCAAGCCAGTGAGCAGCACTGCCCCATGGCCTCTGCTTCAGTTCCTGCCTCCGAGTTCCTGCCCTGGCTTCCCAGGATAATGGACTGTGACTTTAAGCCAAATAAGCCTTTTCCTCCCCGAGTTGCTTTGGGTCATGTTTTCTCAAAGCAATAAACCACAGATTCATGCCGTTATCCTGGACCTTTGGGGTAGCACCGTACCTCTGTCTGTCCCTGAGACACAGGAACAAGATCAAGGGACATGGGTGTCACCGAGAGGAGTCAGCATGTAGTCCCCAAGGCCCCAAGGGAGCTTCTGGGGGTTTCAACTTAGGGACTGAAGACAGGAGCTGGGGCAGACTAACTTCAAGTGCAGCCATAGACACAAAGGGCTATCTCTTCCGGCCATCACCGTCCTACCCAGGGGTCCATGCAACTGGAGACAGGAAAGCCTGGCTTCTTAATTCCTCATGTCACTGGACCTGCCTGAGCATTTTGAGTTGAAATCAGGCCAGAGTGCTGTGCTTCCCCAGGCAGCTGGCCCTGTCTGTTCATTAGGTGGCGCCCCCTTGTGCACTGGAGGACTGTCCAACATATCTGGATGGTGGGTGGCTGTGGGTGTGGCTCACCCAGCAGCTCCTACCCTAAACAGAGTCCCCACTTAAGAGTTTAGCTCTCTGGTGTAAGAGTCTGGCAGATCTGCCCAGGGAGGTAAGTGCAGTTTATGCTAAGAAGGCAGGATGGACATATTGTTAAAGTCTATGGACTTAATTAGTGTCTTAGGGTTATCACTGTTATGAAGAAACACCTTGGTCAAAGGCTTGGTGAGGGGACGGTTTATTCAGCTCAGATTCCACATTGCTGTTTGTCATCAAAGGAAGTCAGGACAGGAACTCAAGCAGGGCAGGAATCTGGAGGCAGGAGCTGATGCAGAGGCCATGGAGGGGTGCTGCTTACTGGCTTGCTCCTCATGGCTTGCTCATCTTGCTTTCTTAAAGAACCCAGAACCACCAGCCCAGGGATGGCCCCACCAACAATGGGCAGGACCCTGGGTGGGTGGGACCCTCCCCATTTGTCTCTAATTAAAGAAAGGTTTGTCTACAGCTAGATCTTATGGAGGCATTTTGTTTTAAACTGAGGTTCCTTCCTCATAGAGTCAAGTTGGCATGGGACTCGCCAGCACAATTAATATGAACTGTGACATTTATTTTCAAAGGCCACATTTGAAGAGCTAAACACCAGAGGTGGCCAACCCCACTGTCATGTAGTTACTGTGGCAAAATGCCCGACCAGAAAAACTTGAGGAAGGGTTTGTTGCTGCTCATAGTTAAATATATTAATTACCTTTCTGTCACTGTGATAAAAATACCACAAAAAAGCAACTTACAGAGGAAAGTTTATTTTGGCTTATGTTTCCCCATGGCGGAGATGAAATGGCTTCAGGCAGCAGGAGTGTAAAGCTGACTGATCTCACCGTGCCTGTCCAGGAACAAAAACAAACAGGAAGTGGGGCCAGGATAGAAACTCTCAAAGACCACCCCTGATGAGCTTACTCAACAGCTGGTGATCTGTGTTCCTGTTGGGCACAGTTAGCACTGGAACCATCATGAAGGGTTTGGTTCCCAGTCGGAATGAGCAATGAACACTGGTGTTCAGCTCACTTTTTCCTCTGTACTCAGCTCACAGCCCCAAGGGATGGAGGTGCCCATATTTAGGGTGGATTTTCCCACCCTGATTAACCCAGTTGAGAAGCTCCCTAAAGGTATGCCCAGAGAGTGGTTTCCATGGTGATTCTAGATTTTATCAGGTTGGTGGTAGTAACCATCACACTCACCCTGAGATCCTCTGAAAGGGGCTGAGAGACTCCAAGGCTTTGGAATCATCCCAAAATAGGCTAATAATAACCCTGAGGGGCAGCTGAGAGCATCAGGCAAACAAAGGCCATGTGTGTGTGTGTGTGTGTGTGTGTATGTGTGTGCACCATGTGTGTGTATGTGTGTGAGATCCTGCATGTCTGTGTGTGTACAAGCACACCATTTGTGTTTGTGCACATGTGTGTACAAGCACACCATTTGTGTGTGCACACATGTGTGTGCATATATGTGAGATCCTGCATGTCTGTATGTGTGTGTGAACAGGCCGTGTGTGTGTGTGTGTGTGTGTGTGTGTGTGTGTGTATACACATGTGCATGGCTGCATGTTTGCATGTGTGTGTATATGCACATGTGTGGAAGCCTGTATGTCTACATGTGTGTGTGTGTGCACCATGTATAGGTGTGTGAATGCACGCACTCCAGATTGTATATGCATACATTTACAAGCCTTCATGTCTGCAAGTGTGTATGTTAGAGTGCTGTGTCTGTGTGTGAGAGCGCGCGCGTGTGTGTGTGTGTATGTGTGTGTGTGTGTGTGTGTGTGTGTGTGTGTTTGCTTGCCTGTACCTGTGGAGGTGTTGGGTATCTTCTTCACTTGCTTCTCCACCTAACTTTCTGAGATAAGCTTTCACTGGACTTGGAACTCACTGTTTCTGCTAGACTGCCCAGCGAGCCCCAAGGGTCCTCCCATCATTATCCTCCAGCCTCAGTGTTGGAACTACAGACACATGTCACCATGCCCAGATGTTACATGGGTACTGGGGATCTGTCCCTGTGTTTGCTCAGCAAGCACTGGGCCATCCCAGTCCCCTCATCTCCTTTTCCAGGTGTTTCCACAACCTCTCAAAGAGGACAGGGTTGGGCCTCAGAATCTAGCAAATATAAATCTCCTCATGTAGTGAGCTAGAGAGATGGCTTCATGGTTAAGAGCAGTGGCTGCTCTTCCAAAGGACCCAGGTTCATTTCCCAGCAGCTGCATGGCAGCTCACAACTGTCTGTAACCCCAGTCCCAGGGGATCTGTCACCCTCACACAGAAACACATGTAGGCAAAACACCAATGCACATAAAATAAAAAATAATTTATTAAAAAAACAACTCGTGTATTTGCAAGAGGGTGGGCTGAGGGTTTTGTTCAGTAGCAGATTGCCTGCCTAGTGTGAACAAGGCGCTGGTTTGCATAGTTAACACTGCAAAGAAACTAAATAAATAATTTAAAATGTTTGCAGGAAAGATTACAAAGTCAGAGGACACACAGCCACTCTGGAGCAGGGCCAACCAGGCGGAACCTCTAGCACTCTCTGAGCCTCATCTTGCTGATCTGCATCCTGGAATGACAATGGTACCTCCCAGAGAGGCTGGGGATGGTGGGGCATGTCACACCTGTGAGGTGCTTCCACAAACCACACACTGTACAGATCACTCATGATAGGAAAGCCACACAAATGGGTGTTCATTATTTTACCAGTGCAACATCAAACACAGAATCATCTCCTGGCTAAGAAAATAAAGGGGGGACGAAGGCAACCAAGAAGGACCCTCCATGTGGCCCTGCCCCGTTCCACCTGAGCCTCGGCCTCCAGGCCCATGATTGTAGAAAAGAACATCTGGAGGATAGTTTGATTTTTAAAAAAAAAAATTTTTTTTTCCTAATCAGCAGAGTGTGCCCATGCTATTTCACAAACTGACTGCTTGAGTGTGCACCTAGTTACAGCTCACTGCCTCGGATGATTGGTTGAGGGGCACGTTCCCTTTTGTCCCTAATCTGTCTGCAAGCTGAAAGCATCTAGAATATTCATTTCCTAGTCTGGACCCAAAGCCTGGGAGAGTTCCTGACGGAGGAGCTGCTGGGTCCTGGAAGCCCTCAGATAAGATAGAGAGCAACAAGACAAAAGCCATCCTTCAGGCCACGGTTTATTTAATGTGACAGATGGACAGACAGACAACAGAATGGCAGGATCTCTGAGGAAAGGAATCAGCCCATGTGGCAGATGTGGTATCTCTCAGACCTTTCTTGGGCAGGGGCAGCTTCATCAAATAAGCCTGTAGAAGCAGGGATGGGATAGGGAGCAGGGTGTGTGATACTAACACCTCCTCTGATGCAAACTCATTCCCCAGGTGAGATCCTGGCCCTCCAGAGGATGTTAGCTGAGGTCCTACAGACAGTGTCTCACAGTGGGGTGTCTGTGCTGGGGTTTTCTCTGTCTGGTCCTTGTGAGTTCAAATGTGCATCAGCCCTGTTGTGTTCAGAAAGCACTGTTTCCTTGGCATCACTCAGCACTCTGCCTCTCACAATCTTTGTGCCTGCTTGGCAACCTCATGGATCCCTGAGCCTTGGGGACAGGGGAGTATGACAGAGACATCTCATTTAGGGCTGAGTACTCCAGAGTCTCTCACTCTCTGCACATTGTCCAGTTGTGGGCATCTGTGTTAGTTCTTATCTACTGTGAAAGGAAGGAAAGAAAGAAAGAAAGAAAGAAAGAAAGAAAGAAAGAAAGAAAGAAAGGAAGGAAGGAAGGAAGGAAGGAAGGAAGGAAGGAAGGAAGGAAGGAAGAAAGAAAGAAAGAAAGAAAGAAAGAAAGAAAGAAAGAAAGAAAGAAAGAAAGAAAGAAAGAAAGAAAGAAAGAGGGAGGGAGGGAGAGACGGAGGGAGGGAGGAAGGGAGGAAGGAAGGAAGGAAGGAAGGAAGGAAGGAAGGAAGGAAGGAAGGAAGAAAGGAAGGAAGAAAAAAGCTTCTCTTTTGAGGCTGGAGCAAGGCACCGATACAATGTATCCATATGTCATTAGCAGCCATTTTATTGCTATGTTCCTTTGGCAGAATAATGGTAGTGGGTTTTCCCGTAGGCCCATGACATATCTAGTCTCAGATTAGAAATCTGCTCATCCGTGCTCATTGCTGCTCTGTTCATAATAGCCAGAAATTGGAAACAGCCTGGACGTCCATCAGCTGATGAACGAGTAATGAAAATGTGATACATTTACACAATAGAATATAATTTGGCTGTTAAGAAAAATGAAAATCTGAAATTCACAGGTAAATGGATGGAGCTAGGGGGAAAAAATCATCCCGAGTGAGATAACCCAGACCCAGGAAGACAGAGACTGTATGTTTTCTCTGGTGTGTGGATGTTAGATTCTAAGTTTTATATATGTGTGTTTCATTTCTACACAGAGGTTGGGAACAGAGTTCCACAGAGAGAGAAGAGGGGAAAGAGAGTGTATCCCAAGGAAGGAAAAGTAGAAGACAAAGAGGAAAACAGAATAAGAAAATAATACAAAGGGGTGGAGGAATACTGAGAGGGACAATGAACACTAAAGCCCTCTTGAAAACCCTTATGGGAACCAACTACTTTAAAAGCTTCCTAAAAATGCATACCTATATAAAAGAAATTTAGAATTGCTGTCTAATAGGGGAGACCATGTCCCAACTAAACATCTCATGCCATGAAGTAAAACCTTCAGTTCCTAGAATGGGTTACTCCAGAGACGTCTGTTATATAGATGGTCCCCCAGACATTTAGGCTATTGCCAATGCTGCTGGTTACCCTCCACAGCCTGACGGTAGGCACTGCTCCTGAGGACACCACCTACTCAAGGCACAGCATGTGGAGAAACTGAGCAGCCCTTACTGAGCAGTGCTCATAGTGCTGAGATGCAATACACGCACTATTGAAGAAAAGCAATCATCTGGGTCGCCTAGTGACCTGTCTGTGGGATAATCCCACTGCTGTCATCATGGCACAGATGTTATGGGAGGAACCAACACTCTTGGCTTGGACTTAAGATCCACTGTATAGGATGGAGCCATACATCTCACTGTTACTGGGACCAAGAACTTAGCATTAGTCTTCTATAGGTCTAAATCTCCAGACAGGAGGAGGGAGAGTCATGTCCCTGTCTGAGATCCTGGAAAGTAGTTCCTAGATGCAGAGGCTGGAGCAGGAGCTGACTGGAGGAGGAGAAGGGGGTGGCCTGTACCTTGTTCTCTGATGATAAGGTCTTGCTTCTGATGAGACAAGGCATAGATTCTGGGATGGGCTCTCTATTTCTGTCTGTCTTTATATATCTCTCTGTTTCTGTCTCTCTCTATCTCTCTGTCTGTGTCTGTCTCTCTATCTCTCTGTAGGTTTCTCTCTCTCTCTGCATGCATGTGTATGTATACATGTGTGAGTATATGTATATATATGTGTGTGTGTGTGATTGCATGTTATGAGTTTATGTGTGTATGCATACATATGTGTGTATGTATGTGATTGTGTATTGAGTTCATGTGTGTGTGCATGTGCATACACATGTGTATAAAAGTGTGTGTTTGTATATATGTATGTGTGTGATTATGTGTTATGAGTTCATATGTATTTGAGTGTGCACACATGCGTGCCTGTGAATGTAGAGACCAGAAGTTGCCTTATTAGGACAACTGACATATGTGCATCACGGCACTTGTGTATAGCGATCAGAGGACAGCTTGCAGGAGTTATTTCTCTTCTTTCTCCTCTACTGTGGAGTTTTTAATGATCAAACTCAGGCTTGATGAAGCACCTTTACCAGCTCAGTCATCTTGATGGCCCCCTATGTATCTTGAGACAGGGCCTCTCACTGAACCTGGAGTTCATCAACTAGGTTGATCAGTGAGCTCTGGGTACCCGATGGTCTCTTCCTTCCCTGAGCAGACACATGCTACTGTGGTGGCTTTTATGTGGATGCTGGGAATACAAATTGAGGTCTTCACGCTTACATAACAGGCACTGTACCAACAGCTGTCTCTCAACCCCAGGCTGGTATTGCATATGCTTCGACGTGAGTGAGCACCGTTGGGCTGAGAGCTCAGGATGGGAAACACAGTGATCCTTGGAAGAGCTAAAAATAAGCGTTGGCTCTGGAAGACACTGGGAGTTGGAGAAGCGTTTATAAAGATGGCTCTCTGACAACATCCACTCTGCTTGTCTTTCAATCGTGTCTAAACTGTTGGTTAGCACCAATATGAGCAGGCATGGCGCCCACCCTTCTACAATGCCCAGTAAGATCAAGGCTTAGTTTCTGCTTCCTGAGACACAGCAGTGTGCAGTGTAAGCAGAGGAGGCTGCACAAGTCACTGCAGAGATGCCATCTCAACCCCAGCACGGTCATGGCTGTGACCGTGAGTCAGGCTTCCTAGGAGTGATTCTCTGAGTCCTTACAGGAGCTTGGATGAGACTGGTTCTGCTTTCCCTTTTCATTTGCAGATGGCAAGGTTTCTTGAGGCTGGTGAGGAATGAGATTTAAATCCAAACCCAGTCCCCAGGACTCTGAAGCCTGGCTGTTTCCACTGACCTTGGAACCCCCTAAAGGACTAATTCAGGACTATCGAGCAGACCCACCCTGACCTTGACCCTGACCCTTTCAGCCCCTCTGCTGCCTCCTCCTCTCCCACAGACACCTGAGCAGCGCATGCTGGTGGTTGGCTTCCGAGTTCCAGAGCACAGAACAGTAGAAGAGCTGAGAGGTGAAATCTCTCTACACCTTCCACACTGCCAGGGAGCATCCTGGCTGTGCCTGAGTATACCATCTTACGTTTTCCTCTCCCTCCCCAGTCCTTGGAAACTTCAAACCCCTGGTTCCCCAAACCAGCCAGGGACTAGAGCCATTTGAGGTGATGCTGCTCTTTTTGCCTCTCTTTATTGTTTGCTGGTGTTTGTGGGTGTTTTTTTCACACACACACACACACACACACACACACACACACACACACACACACACACCCTAGTTAGGAAGCAAAGGCTGTCTGTGGGTCCTGCAGTGGCATCAAACAGCAAAGGTGCCCTTCTGACCCTCCACTTCTGCCCATGGGTCACCTCTGCTTTATGTGCCCTGCTCCCTTTTCCTATTTTTAATCTCCATTTTGCAAAAGCTCAGAGCAAATGCCACATACACCCTCATTACATGGGGTATCCCACCCCAGGGGCTTCCCTCGTGTCAGGAGGACAGATAGACTGAGATGACCCCACAAAGAAGACCTGGAAGAAGGTGGTAGAGAGTCACCCCTATGAGGGGTGCAGACCCAGGGGTGGTACTTTGCAACATCCCCCCCAAGCTTCTCAGGACAGACATGGCAACAGCATCTACCTTACTGTGGGGTGTCAGGAACCTCTAATGTGGTTACTTGAAAGTAGCCCCTCCTGCCCATGCCTAGAAGACAGTAGACTTAATTCAGGATGAAGATGTATTGACTGGGAAAGTTGGACTAACACCTGACACTCTGCTGTTATGCTATAAGTGCTGTGAGCAGTCAGCATTGATTAGGCCCTTATTGCATACTAGACATCGTTTTAGGTTCTTGGAGTTCATCCCAGAAACAAAAGCACAGGTCTGTGGTCTTGTATGATTTAGGAGCAGCTAACCATCAAGAATTATTGGGGTAGGGGGGTGGGGGATGTGCAGGGGACGGCTCAGTAGGCAAAGTGTTTGCCCCAACACAAAAGCCAAGCATGTGGCATGTTGTCTGGAAGGCCAGCACCCACGGGCCGGTGTGGAGACACAGAATCCAGGGACACAGTGGCAGCCAGTCTTGCCAAAATTGTGAGTTCAGAGTTCAGCGAGAGACTGTCTCAAAAACCAAGGAGAGAGGTGATAGAGTAATTTTGTATCTTTATACTTTGTATCATCTTTCTACTTTGTATCTTTTTCTCTGTATCTATACTTTATATCTTTCTACTTTGTATCTATCTTTCTACTTTGTATCTTTATAGACAATGTTGATCTCTGGCCTATACACACACTATGGAGCATCACAAACACACACACACACACACACACATGTGCACAGAAAGAAGCAGGGGCTATCAGCAAGGGTGTCTGTCACTTGTTAAGAGAGGGAACACAACAGTGTCTTCGAAGGCGCCTGAAGATGGTGTTTGACCTCCAGACCCACTGACCCGCAGTCTTTTCCAGAGGCAGGTGGAAGAGAGCCATCTGTGGCAACTGCTCCCCACACCCATGATAGAGTAAGCTCCATGGCCATTCTCTGAGTAATGTCACAGTCAGTAGATGACCTTCCAGCCACCAGAATCCCAGACACAATACAAGCTGCTAGGGTAAGGCAAAGTTGGTGTCCTGGGCTTGAGAAGAAGGAGGGGTGTGCCCAACCAGGTTCCAGATGTCCCTCCAGCAGCTCCAAGTGCCTTGCCTTTGTCCTCCAAGGGACACAGCACGGAGCAGACATTACAGAGAGCGTGTCACATTCTGCTCAGAACCGGCTTCTCTGTTGGAAAATGAGTCTGGCTACACCTGCTGAACCAAGCCCCAGCATTAAACCACCCAGAGAAGCTCATTGTTGCTGCCTTCGATACATGGCGATTACACGGTGTGCTTTGCTCATTAGCAGCAAATTGATATGGATGCTGTCCTGCTTTGTAAATTACCACTGTGCTCACTGCACCTGTTTGGGAAGAAGGCAGGGATGGAAAAAATAAAATAAAATCTGCAATCACCATTTCAAGACACTTTAAAGATAAGCAAACACTCATGGTACTCCCTTAAAAGAACATCCTCTAGGCTATTGGGCTTCTGCCTGCTTTGCAGAAGGGACACTCTGACTCTGGCTCATGCTGCAGGTTATTGGGACCTCTGTCAGTGACGGAGCAAGAGAGACCCGGAAGACAAGACTGACTTTCCTATACAGTTAGAAGGGAGATGTCACAACTACCTCTGAGGTCAGGGATGCGGCAGCATGGATGGGAACCCCAGTACTCATGGGGCCCTGGAAGATGGACTTCTTTGGGGAACTGGTGGGGTACAGATGTTCCACAGGGACCCCAAATCTAAGAGACAGAAAATCACTTGGCCAAATCACACAGCTTGCCCCCTAAAGCTAGTGTCAGGACAGCTGTGCCCCACACCGAATGACTTTGCACACATGGAGGTTTTGTGCTGGGTCTGGGATAGGCTGTCAGCCAATCATTTTCTGAGTTCGTATTTCTAAATCAGTCACGTGCACAGGAGTGGGGCCAATAATTTGGGCTGTTATAAGGTGAGATTTATATTTATATAAACACACATATATTTACTGTGTCAGAGGATCAGATGGGGTTAAGGAGGATCTCAAATGATGAGCAGGTAGAGAAGTCTTCTCTGAGGAGGGGTTGTGGAGAAATGGATGGATGAAAGAAGACAAAGCCCACGCAGGAGATTGGGGAAAGAGCATTTACTTTATAAGAAGAACAGATGCAAAGACCCTGAGTCCCAGACATATTTGGGTTTGGATGTCAGGAATGTTTTTGACACACTTGCTGCTTTGTGAGGGTCTTTCTGGTTCACACATGGAGGACTGGCCACAAAGATGCTCAGGAGCTAAAATGAAGAAGTATTGAAGGGGTGCTCTTGGTCTCCGGTCTTGGCTTAGTGCAGGAGACTCTCCGAGAAGAAAAGCCAGCAAGTGACAGATGGCTCAAGATCCGAGTGTGCACATACGTGTGTGTGTGTTTGTGTGTGCATGCTTGTGTGTACACTTGTGTGTTTGCTTGTGTGTGCACATGTGTGCAGGCATGTATGTGCATTGTGTGTGCGTGAGTGTTTACTTGTGTGTGCTGTGCCCACATGTGTGTGCAAGGGTGTGCATGTGCACGTGCACTCACATGTGTTGGTTCTGTGAACTATACTGTATGTTGATCCAGTAGAGAAGTCTTAGAAACTCTGACAGGAAATCCCAGTAGCCTTTGTTGAACAAGAACTCAAGCCATAATTATCTTCTGAGTGCTTCTGGTGGGAATTCCTAGCCACTGGGAACTCCAGAGTGAAACACAAGAGTTCCACACGGCCTTTCAGCAGTTAGAAAGGAACAGAGTTCTTCACCCACAGGGCCCTGTGCGTTCTAGAAGACAGAGGCATCCTTTGTCTGTGTATTTTATTCCATGTCTTTGCCTGTGCCATGGGTACAGAAACCTGGAAAGGCCAGAAGAGGGCACCAGAGCTCATGGGACCGGAGTTACAGGTGAGCCCCACACTTGAGTGCTGGGAACTGAACCCAGGTCCTCTGTAACAGCAGTAAGTGCTCTTAACTGCTTCTCAGCGTATCTCCAGCCCCTGGAGGCATCATTTGCACGAAGCTTCCAAGAAGCATTCTGGAAGGGAGTAAGATCAAAGCTAGCAGCGGTGCTCTCTGGCAGGAGTAGAATGTTACTCTTGTCTCTGGATGCAGCTGTTGGCTCCAGTTGGTCTCCTGAGCAGCCAAAACCAGGTCTCTGTTGATAGCAGACTTGGTAGGGACCCTATTTCCCACATCTTTCTTATTTTTCTTCCGTGTGCCTGCCCTGGGCTCAGAGTGGTGCACAGCCCTGAGGAAGAGGCTTTGGACAAGGACTTGGAGGCCCAGTGGGCAGCTGTGTTAGGAAGGGAAGGGAAACTCGATGTCAAAACAAGGAGTGTGTGCTTGCTTCTTTGTGCTATGCAGAGCCAGGGTGTTCTAAAGCAGGGAAGAGCCAAGATTTGAACTTGGCAGGAGAAAATCATTTGGGCATCCTGTCTAGGATGGATTTAAGGGAAACCAGAGACCTGAGAGGAAGTGCTACCGCCCTCTGCCTGCATAAAGTTCTGTGTGGTCCCCCTGGCCCTGTGTGGTGGGGAGGCTGAGCATCCAAGGGAGGGAGAAGAGGCTGCAGGTCTGGAAAGGGATAAAGGGTTTCCATGGCAACCTTTGCTTGCCTATAGCCAATGTAGCTATTCAGATTCCCCAGGCGCCGTTCCAGTGGACCCTGAAGCCTTTATCCCAGGAAGCCAAGCCAAGAACCTAGATTTAGAGACTTGGTGCTGCAGAACTGGAGGAACGAGGGAGAGAAAGGCCAGACAGAGTTGAGTTTCTCTCTATGACTGGGATGCAGGCACCCAGGCAGCATTTGAAATGCCCCTGGCCCTGCTCTTCACAAGAACCTCCCTTCTCCAAGCAAGAAGGCTTCCAGGCCTGCCCACCCCCACTGGCAGGTGTCCTACACCATTTGGGATCAAAGGATCTGGGAGATGGGCTACGTCTAAGGCTACTAGAATGACTTGTTACCATTTGCCAGGTTCCCCTACATCTCTAGGCCCCAGGGTAGGTGAGGCAAAATACCAGGGGCTATTTCCTCTCTGCCATCAATCACTATTAGAGAATGACAGCTTCATTCTCTTTTTTAATACTTTTTAAAAAAAAATTATGTATGTGAGTACACTGTAGCTATCTTCAGACACACCAGAAGAGGGCATCAGATCCCATCACAGATGGTTGTGAGCCACCATGTGGCTGCTGGGAATCGAACTCAGGACCTCTGGAAGAGCAATCAGTGCTCTTAACCACTAAGCTATCTCTTCAGCCTGACAGCTTCATTCTCATGATATCATCTTCTCTCCTTCTATCTGATGGCACACTGGCAGGTGACCTTCACAGGGACCGGTAGTTTCTGTTCCATATCCTGACCACACATATCCTATGAGATGTCAGCTCTCTCCTGAGCCCCTCAGACTTTTATTTAGAGACCTTGTTCCTGCTCTTGAACACTAATCCTTGATCCAAAGATCGAAAAGAGTGAATCCCGGAAAGATCCCATTTTAATTATTTTTTTGAGACCAAGTCTGGCTTAGGTAGTCCAGTCTGACCTGGAACTCATAACATTTCTACCTTGGTTTCTTGGATGCTGTGATTACAAGTATACTCAACCACACCTAGCTCTAAATGATCCATTAGTTGAGAAACATCAGTACAAAAGGGGATAGCACACATCCTTAGCCTTCCCTGACTAAGACACAGGGACAGATTTGCTACCAGGAAACCATATCACACTGAGGAGGACTGGGCTGTTTCTGCTGGAATCTGGGTGGGATAGGTTGACACGGGGCATTCTCTGTCTCACTCTAACTGTGTGACATCCTCTCCGTGAACAACTCCACCATGTGTGGCTCGTAACCACAAACCCTAAATTAGATGGTGATGTCCTAGTTCAGACTCTTACGCAAGCCAAGTCTCAGATACACAGATCACCTGTGCATCTGAAGTAGGTTTGGCAGACTCTGCACCCCTTGTCTCAAATATCAACTTTAATACTAACCCTAAAGATAAACCTAAACCTAACCCTAACCCCAATGTTAACCCTAAACCTAACCCTAACACTAACCCTAACCCTAACCCTAACCATAACCCCTAACCTTTATCCTAACCCTAACCCTAAACCTAAGCTTAGTGCTAACCTTAACCCTAACTCTGATCCTAACCCCTTACCCAAGCCCTAACCCTGACCCTCTAATCCTAAGCCTAAACCTAAGCCTAAACCCTAATCCTAACCCAATCCTAACCTTAAATTTGAGTTTACTCCAACCCAACCCCCCTTGATTGGAAGGACAGGAAGGGAGTCAGGATGCCAGCCGCCCCTATCTTCTTGCTATCCATCCCTGTGTCTCCCATCCACTTCCATGGAGCGCCCACTCTGGCCATGACCACCGCCAGCCTGTCATCTCCACATCAGCTCAGTGGCAGCGGCTGCCACACCCACACTGCTCCCAGTGGACAGGGGTAATTTTCCCTCACTCTGCCTGAGTGTCTCCTTCCTTCACTCACCAGTGCTCAAAGAGGGAAGAAAAAAAAATCTATTTCCGAGAACTGAGGCGGTTGATGTCTCCAGCCACTGTGGCTTTCCCTCAACATTCAGTCTCCTGGGATATTATCATTAATTAAATCAAATGCACTAACATTTACTGGATACTTGGGGTGCACCTGGAAATACTTGCTGCTTGTCACTAAGGGCTGGCAGGGGAGTGACTGTCTGCAGAGTTAGGACGGCTCCTCTTAAGGGCTGTATTAATTACCTCCTTGCAGAGCTAGGGAACTTCCAGCCCAGTTTCTTATATGTTCCTCCCAAGACACCATCTCAGCCTCAGCATTCCCATCAGACAAATGGGGTGATAGCATGAGCCATGAGACACCAGGTGGAGGCTACCTACAAGGAGCCATGAGTAAAGGCTTTGGACAGACTTTACAGGGCCCAGCATGTGTCTGGGTGAGAGGGAAAGACAACTCTGACAGAGAGATAGGAAGCCCTCAGATCCTGTTTCCTCCCGGAATGGCCAGGCCAGCAACATTCATTTTGCCAACACTGGGCACACCAACTCTAGTGACTGAAGGGTGTTAGGGTAGAGCACACACACATGCACACACCACATATATGTACACACCACAATGCACATACACACACATGCACATTCACATATACCACACATATACACACACATACAATACACGCACAATACACGCTCATGCACACACACCATACAATCAGGCATGCACATGCACAAACACATGCACATATTTACCACACGTACACACACTATACATGCTCATGCACACGCACATGCACACACATACCACACATATATACACATACATATACACACACTATATACACTCATGCACACACATGCACACACACCATACACACCTGCACACATGTGCACAAACACATGAACACATATACCACACATACATGTGAAGATGTCAGCAGTTCTATCCTCTTTGCAGGCTCTGCAGAACCTTTTCTACCTCGTCCACCTTCCTGATGACTCTTGGAGGCCTGGCTCTTCCTTGGCCATAGGCTTGCTTCTCCACGGCCACAGATATGGTCACGTGGATGCTCATGGAGGCTAGAGGAAATGTCAAGGGTCCAATTCTGTCACTCTTTACCTTGCTCCCTTAAGCTGGGGTCTGTCACTGAAGCAGATGCTCACTCTGTCACAACGGGGTTGACTGGAAAGCAAGCCTGTGTACACTTGTGCATGCACAGGTCAGAGGTCAACCTCGGGGGCTGTTCCTCAAGCTACATCCACCATGTCTCCTGAGACAGTACCTCTCACCAGCCTGGAGCATACTGACTAGACACTACTGTGGGTATGAAAACTGTGTTTTCTGTGGACGAGTGTCGGGGTTGACTCTGATTCTTGGCTCTTGTGAATAAAGCCCAATGCAACCAGCATGCAGGTGTGTGCAGTGAGACTAGAGTCCTCTGAGGAAGTGGTGGACTGGGGCAACTACTTTATTTGTTTGTTTGTTTGTTTGTTTGTTTGTTTTGTGTATATGAGTACATGGTTGCTGTCTTCAGACACACCAGAAAAGGGCATCGGATCCCATTACAAATGGTCATGATCCATCAATGTGGTTGCTGGGAATTGAACTCAGGACCTTCGGAAGAGCAGTCAGTGCTCTTAACCACTGAGCCATCTCTCCAGCCCGCAAGGGGCAACTAGCTTTTAAGCACTTTATTTTTGTTCAACGTTTAGAAGTTCCAGCCCAAGTGCAAGCCTGCACATCTGGGCTAGAAACAGATAAACAAACAAACAAACAAACCTGCTCACTTCAAATGGCTACAGGAAGAGCTAGCCTTGGGATAGTGGGCTATCCCATGTCCTCGGTGACCTGAAGGCCTCTACTAGACCCTGACACTTAAAAGCACCATCTCCTATCAACAGTGTCACTCTGGGGCCAGGCCTTTAGTAGGAGACCTTGGGGGACAGTCAGCATTCAAGGGCAGTGACATTCTGGTGACAGGGTTGCAGATCGCAGAGAATACAGTGACTCCCTTCCCAGGATTTCCTGCCCTCCAACCCAGGGCTTCTTAAACTTCAGTGTATACAAGCCACCCCGGGAGCTGGCTGCAGTGTGGGCTTTTGTTCAGTCATGCTGGGGTGTGCTCCAAGACACTGCATGTCTGAAAAGCAACCTGGCAAGGCTGCCCCTCCATTGGTTGGTGGTCTTAGAGTTGAGTTCCCTTGGTGCGCCAAGGTGTCAGAGGGATAGGGATAGAGGCAGCCAGGGAGGGATAGAGAGAGCAGACAGCAGTTCTCTCTGGCTCTGTGGGACGCCTGGCTGCACACAGGTCTGGCCCTGACTCAAAGGCAAGGCTGATTGTATAATTGTATTCAGATGCAGCAACATCACCCTGCCTGGCACTGAGGTGGGACTTTTCTTCTCTGCCACTGAGCTGTCCCTGAATCAAAAGCCTCTCTTCAGAAGGCTTTCTCTAGAAAGGACCCTCCCTGCAGGGTCTAACTAAAGCAGGATGTGAACATAGAGCTGACTCTAAGCCTGCCCTTCCCACCAAAAATGCACATACTAACTCTTAAAGCTCACATCCTGCCTAATCTGCAGGAATATGGATGCACTGGATGTCATTATGTTCAGTGACATTATATGTGTGTCCTCCTGTGTGTACCTGTATGTATGAACACATGTGTGTGTATGTGTATGTCTGAACACATATGTGTGTATATGTGTATGTGTGTGCCTGTGTGTATCTATGAGTGGCTGTATGTGTCTGTGTATTCCTGTGTGTATATATGAGTGCCTGTGTTTGCCTATATGTCTATGTTCATATGCCTGTGTATGTCTCTGTGCGCACCTACATGTGCCTGTGTGTGTGTTATGTGTTCATGTGTGTCTGTGTACATCTGTATGTGTCTATGTGTGCCTGTATGTGTGCCTATGTATGAGTCTGTGTGTGTGTGTGTGTGTGTGTGTGTGTGTGTGTGTGTGTGTGTGTGATAAAACTAGAAAGCAGACCATGAAGGGGAAGATTCTGCAGAAAAGAGGAAGCAGGGTGGTTCACACATGTAGCAGAAAAGCAAATCTGCAAAGAGAAGGGGACCTGGCAGGTTGGGGTGGGGGTGGGGGTGGGGAAGGCAGAACAAGGCAGGGAGGAACATGCCACAGAGCAGCCAGTCACTTTGAATACCTACTAAACAATTAAAACAAGTGAATGAATTACCCACGGCAGCTCATTAAAAGATGGCAAGCCAGCACGGTCCCTCTCCCCCAGACACCTGGACACACACAGGCAGCTTTGTCAAAAAACCTTCTGATCCTGACTGGCAGATGTCTGGGCCTGGCATCTGAGCTGGACCCCAAGCTGGCTGCCTGGGGGCTTTAGCTGGTTCAGTCCTCACTCCTGCCTGAAACATGGGAAGTGTGAATCACCCTCCCCACCCCCACCCAGCAGTGCCATAGAATCCAGGTCTGTGATGTGTGATGATGAGGAACCACCGGGTCTCTGCTAATAGGCCCCTGTGTGGCTTCAGGCTTTGTATCTTCTGCCTCCTCCCGGCTCTTCTTGGGAAAACCCATCTGCCCACCCCTTCTTCTAACCCTGTGTGTTTTGCTTCTGTTTGTTACTCTGTTACTTTTCTGCTAGCCCTGCCCTCCTACCTTCTTGTTAATTTTTCATTTAAAATACCAGAAGAAATGGGGTCAGGACTTTGGATTCTTTATGTATCCAACACACTGAATAATGAACAAAGTCCATCAAGGGTTCCCTGGCCACCGTTTACACATTACTAATAAATTTGTCCCTTCGGTATATCATATACATTCTCCGGGGGATGGTTCGGTCTCTCATAAGAGCAAACCCAGCCTCTAGTTTCTCTTGTGCTCTCAGTTCAGCATGGAGATTGATATGGAATGTATCTGCTGTGTTAAATTTTCATGGATTTGTGTTATTTTTTTAAAAAAAAAGGATCTGTGGGAAGAGCGATAACAAAAAATAGATAAAGGAAGTCTGATGATGTAATTCAAAGTTATATTTTTTTTAAAAAAGATTTATTTTTACTTTATGTGCGTTGGTGTTTTGCTTGCATGTATGCCTCAGTGAAGGTGTCTGATACCCTGGAACTGGAGTTACAATTGTGAGCTGCTATGTGGGCACTAGAAGAACTGTAAGAGCTTCCTGTCCTCACCCAAGAACAGAGTACACACCCGACCACTCCTTGGGCAATAGCATATGAGACAGGCAGAGCCTGGACTTCACCCAGCCTGTGCCCTACCGCACAGACAAAAGGCAATCTGTTTTAAAATTCTAGATTTTACAGTATTGTGCCCCAGTGGAGTAGCTGGCCCCTGGGATCCAGGGAGAGATGATTAAATTGAAGTCCTTGGGAAGATCAGGAGGGCAGGGAGGGGCGGGAAGAGGGGAGCTTCAGAGAACAACCTGTTGACTTGGCCATTCTTCGCCCTGTGCTCTGCTCACAAAAGCTGCCAGGGAAGTGAAGGAGCAAAGATAAAACTGGGAAGCAAGGAGCAAAATCCGGAGTCTGAGGGAGCGAGGGCAGATAAGAGGGTGCCGAGTGGGAGGGGAGAGAGGGCTGTGCCAGGGGACTGGACTGGTAGATAAGCTGGGAAGTGGGCAGAAGCCCTGGCGGGCAGGCTAGAGGGGAAGAAGCCAGCCTTGAATGCAAAGCAAGCTTCTGTTTCCAGAGTCCTAAATCTAAATGGCCTGAGGGTTTTATGCAGACAGAATGCAGGAGAAAGCGGCTGTTCAGCCCTTTGGGTCCTCAGCTCCACACCCTTGTCTGCAAGGTCATCAGCTTAAAGATGTCTCACTGCTTGGTCAGACTGGAACAAACCAGGCCTTAGGGTGTCTTCTGGTCTCTTCTTTCAGACTGTGACCAAACTTGTGTCTCGGCACAAGGGCCGAGAGATAAACTAATGCTGGCTTTAGAGGAAGAAGGGTGATGGGGGGGGGGTGTCACAGGGAGAGGTGGAGGTCATGCCATTTTCCCAGTCAGAAAGCAGATGAGAAGTTAATCTTGGCTCTAAAACCTCACACCCTGCCCCTCCGTGACCTGCTTCCTCTATTGAGTTTTCTCCTCCCTGGGCTTCACAAATTTTCCAAACACCCCTACTAACTGGGACCAAACACCCCTACTAACTGGGACCAAACACCCCTACTAACTGGGACCAAACACCCCTACTAACTGGGACCAAACACCCCTACTAACTGGGACCAAACACCCCTACTAACTGGGACCAAACACCCCTACTAACTGGGACCAAACACCCCTACTAACTGGGACCAAACACCCCTACTAACTGGGACCAAACACCCCTACTAACTGGGACCAATGTCCAAACACATGAGCCTGTGACGACATCTTACAACCAAAGTTCACAGCTGTTGAAGGCCTCTAGCTTGCTCTCACATGCAAGGCTGTCTGTCTGTCTGTGTGTCTGTCTATCCATCTTGTACTATCATCTGTCTATCCATTCACCCACCCATCCACCCACCCATCCACCCACCCATCCATCCATCCACCCATCTATCCATCCATCTATCCACTCACCTATCTGTCTGTCTGTCTACCTACCTATAGCTCTCATGGGGCACTCATTGCATGCAGGGACTCGTGGCCCCACGGCATCAATACCTTGGCCCCATCTAGTTGGAAATGCAAAATGTAAGACCTGTCCCAGACCTGGGGCCTCCATTCATTGTGTGAATATAACAGAAAGCCTCAGACTGGCTGGTTTATAAAAAACAGGAATGCACTTGGCTTTTGATTCTGGAGAGTGATAGATCCAAGGTTAAAAGGAGCCACAGCCAGGAAAACCTGCATGCTATATCATCCCACAATAGAAGCCAGAAAGACAAGAGCACACATTCAAGCAAGCTAGTGAGTCACGTTCATTGTGGTGAAAGACCCGTCCCAGAAAGGTGAGCAAGTATCTATTTCCTAGACACAGGCTCGAGGAGACTGCTCATAGTAGATAGATAGGTATGTACATACATACATACATACATGCATACATACATACATACATACATACATACATACGTGGGTGGATGATGGATGGATGAGTGGGTGGAGGATTAGATGCTGAATGGATGGATGGGAGGATGGGTGGATGGATGGATGCATAGGGTAAGATTGATAGGTAGACAGACAAACAGACAGATTCCTTAACTGGAGGTGGCTGGAGAGGATGCTTATGCTGAGGTGGGGCTTATGCTGGGGTCTTGAACTGAATCAGAAAGCCCCTTGTCAAGAACAGAGGTGTTGCCCTCCAGCCTGTGTGGAACACCTTTGTGGTCCCTGCAGTTGGATGGCTGGCATTGTGATGTGGTGGTAGGGAGAGTCGCAGATCCAGGAGGAAAGGGAGCATTTAGCTTCAGCCGGCGTCCAATGTCTTTTAGAAACCCCGAGAAGTTATCACATCTGACCCCGATACCATCTGTATTAGGAACAAGAAGCTGCTCGGACTGCTCGCTCAAGATTAGCCTTAGCTATTTCAGGAGGATAAATGGCTCTGCCAACTCCACGCCACTTTATCTATGCGCTCTGCCGTCTAGCTGCCTCCTCCTCCCGTTGAGCTGGACATGGGAGGACTCCTGGAATAAGCCTGTCATTTCCAGTTGGTTCAAACTAAAATGTCTATTGTGGGAATCTACCCGGCGCTGTGGAATAAAGAGGCACAGGGAGCAGGGCCAGCAGAAAGCACAGCCCTACCTTTAGAGTCTGCACAGCCTGTGGAGAAGAGGGTGTGTAGCTCTCCATCTGTCAGACAGATGTCACCTGAAGGCACCATACATGGGAGACACTGAAGAAACAAAACAATAGCACACTTAGCCTTCCTGATAGGTGACATCTACTGAGCACCCTGAGAATCAAATGGGCAGGCATAAACCCCTGTGATCAAAACCCCAGATGGGTCTGGGGAAATGGCTGAGTCAGCAAATTGTCTGTCATGTGAGCATTAGGGCCTGAGTCCCATGGGCAGGACCTACACAAAAGACAGGAGCCTGTAATCACAGAACCAGAGGGGCATCAATGGGCAGATCCTGTGGCTGACCGGCCAGTGTAGCCAGTAAGACCAGCCAGTAAGACCAGAGAGGGGGAGAGAGAGAGAGAGAGAGAGAGAGAGAGAGAGGGAGAGAGAGAGAGAGAGAGATCTCCTGTCTCAAAAACTAAGGTGGAGAGCGATCACCCAAGGTTGACCTCTGGGTTCTATATGGATATGTCTCTCTCTCAGGGCTGCCTTGTCTGAAATGCTCCATGCTGCCTTTTTCTGCCCTTCTAGACAGCATTGGCCACATAGCGGTGGGAGAAATGATTGCTGTCCGTGGGTGATATGCGGTATGTAGGCGTTACGTTAGGTGTGGATGTAGGTGCCACCAGAATATGACACTGGCCAAAGCCATTGGTGAGCTGGGGTGACAGGGACAAAATGAGGATTAGCTAGCAAGAAAGTGGTTCATAGAAAATGGGTACCAGAATCTCAGAGGAGACAGGTTAGTGTATAGTGACTGGCGGTGGCTTTGAGAAGCAAGTGGGGAAGACAGAGAGTCCCTGGCAGCTTTGGTCATGTAAACACCACAGATTAAAGAAGAGAACCAAGGACCAGATGTTGGAATGTTACAAGTCTAGAACTAAGTTATCTTGTTCAGCCTTAACAGCCTTTTGTTGCCCTCCCCCGTGTGAGCTGAAATCTTTATGACTATTGCATAAATCCACTGGAAGGTACAGGCCCTACCTTCCACCAACCAATGGCTAAAGATGCTGTCAGCGAGCAGAGACCAAGAGCGAAGATCTCCATCCTCTATGGTAACTCTCCTGCCCAGGGGTTCAGCCGCAGTGTGCGGAGACTTGACTTCTGAGTAGTTTACCCTGTTCCTGTGAAACTTCATAAAATGGCCTCTCACTCAAACATGGAACCTGGGCTAACTGTGTTCCTCTCACTCGAACATGGAACCTGGGCTAACCTAGGCCGTGGTTATTAGGTTGTTTCCCCTTTGAACTAAGAGCTCTATTTTTGCACCTTCACTGAGCACGGCAGATGTGGTGTGGAGATTGCAGGTAGGACTAACAAACAGGGGCAGAACTGTGCAGAAACCTGTGGAGTTGATGTCCAAGCAGAATCCTGACAGATGAGCAAGAAACACCAGCCTGTGGTGATGAGAAGGCTGTCTGCTGCCACAGGGCTGCACTCAAACACCCCCGGCCTGAAGCCCAGCATGGCTGACGAATGTCCTACAAGAGGTCTAATGTCCTACATTGTCACCTGAATCAAAGACCGTGTCAGGAGGAAGAGATGGCTTAGAGCGTGGTTATTTATATTTTATATTTTGAACAATCACGCCAACTTCACCCCCATGTCGTATGCGGCCCGATTGACGGCTTTGGAGGTCAGACCCTCTCCCACAAGAAGCCTCCCAGAACACCATCGGTGAGGTCTCTGCACACCTGCACCCTCCTGCCCTGCCCAATGCTGGAGTGAACTATCCAGCCACATTCTTTGACTCCCAGCCACATAGCGATGCTATGATTGCAACAGTCACTGCAGAAGCTCAGGCATGGACTAACCATACAGATCAACTGCCTTTTGTGTGACGTGGGGCTGATCTTCTTGCCTCTCAGACCTTCATCATCCTGTGTGTAGAACAAGGCTGGTTAGTTGTATCAATACCTGTCAGAACACACGCAAGAACTAAAAGGGACATGAAGTCTCCAGCCCCCAGTCTCTGTCCCTCCCCAGGAATCCACGACTCAGACACAGGACGTCATACTGAGATGAGGTGTCCACTCTCAGCATGCAGCAGATCTGCGGATTGGAATTGTAGTCGCTGAGGCTCTGGGGTCAGCATCATGCCTTCTCTGCCTTAATGCTTGTGCTCATCCATTCTTATCTGTGCTCCTGAGTGACACAGGCTGTGGTCAGCTCTGTACATGCCTCCATTCTAGGCAAGTGTTTGAAACAGGCTCCACTTTCTGCAGTGTGACCCACGAGGTTCGAACAACCATCTCCCTGCAAGTATCTCACTCTCTGCAGCGCTGCCTCGGGAGATCACCCACCCCCACCAGTGACACCCGGCTGTCCTGCTGGCTGCCTCCTTCTCTGACACTCACCCCCACACCTCATACAACTGAGCCCTAAGTTGGAACCCTTGGTTGCAAATCAACCTGGCTCAGGCTCCCACAGGCCTGAGTCTCTGTGCTTCAGCATCTCATACGTCGAGCATCACATGACTGTAGAGCTCAGACAAGAGACATGGAAAGCAAGCAGAGCCTTTATGATGGTGTCAGAGAAGCCTCTGTGTTGGTTTTTGTGGCTGTACAACCTTGGGCCAATTACTTAAGCTCTCTGAGCTTCCATTCTATTTATTATGCAAAAAATCACAGGGAGACAATAAAACCAACTGTCTCTCCCAGGCTTTAACACCAAAGTGGGGCACTAGATCCAGCCACATGAAATTGATGGTGTTTCCCCCATTTTATTTTATTTTATTTTATTTTATTTTATTTTTGGTTTTTAGAGACAGGGTTTCTCTGTGTAGCCCTGGCTGTCCTGGAACTCACTTTGTAGACCAGGCTGGACTCGAACTCAGAAATCCTCCTGCCTCTGCCTCCCGAGTGCTGGGATTAAAGGTGGCGCCACCACGCCTGACTCTTCCTTATTTATTTATTTATTTATTTATTTATTTATTTATTTATATTTTAACCTTCTAAAACAGCCATTTTCACATGTCCATACTTCAGACAGAGCTTGGCAAGATTTTTCTCTAAAAAGCACCGGGTAGTAACTTAGGCTGCCTGATACATGTGAAGAAATGGAAGGCGACCATAGACAACATCTAAAAGGAAAAGTACACTAGGTCCCAATCAAGTTTTCATTCACACAAACAGGCAGAGGGCCAGATTCGGTCCAGGATCTGTAGTTGGTATAATTCACTCCTTTTCAACCTATGTATTTTCCACTGCGGAAAGAGAACGGAAAGTAACGGAAAGACTCCAGATCCACACCCAACTCTCTTATATACTCTTCCAGCTCAGAGACACCCCAATATCCCTGCGGGCTACCTCACCGTGTTTAAGGGGAGGAGAGAGCCCACAGGCCACACTCACTACGGAGCCTGCCTCTCCTTGCCCCGCCCACTCTTGATGACGTCATGGAATGTTCCTCCCAAGCTCCTCCTATGGTTGGGCCTCCTGGAAATACACAGGGAAGCTGGTGAGGATGAGGATTGCCTTGCTTGAGTCACCCTGTTCTCCCTGTGACCCAGTTGTCCTATCTACAGCTCTGCCCTCCTGCGGAGCAGCGTCCCGGGAGGCTGCTGTGCACTGCGGTTCACCCCAGCGAATGGAGCAGTGGGTGGAAGTTCTGAGAGGGAAGGAAATGTATGCTTCCAGAAAATTAGGCCAAGTAATTCCCATCTTCTCCAGGGGGAAATTATTTAAATAGCATCTAAATCAATTTCCGTGCCATTAAATATTCTGGTCTGCGTTTTAATTGAGACAGTGGCATCTTCCCTAAAAAGAGACTTGTGCTGTTTGGAGCGCGCACAGTGTCGACTTTCCCTCTCGCTGGAGCCCACAAGCCCACAAGGAGAGCAATCTCCTCGCAGCCCACAGCCTGGCTCACTTTTAGAGGGCTAGCCTGAAGTCCGGCTCCTATTTAGAGAGCTTAGCCCACAGCCTAGCTCCTTGTTTGTCTTCAAGAAATGAAGCAGATCTCGGAGTGTACCCAGGGTGCTGGGAGCACTGGGTCGCTTGGTCTCCTTGGCAGCTGGGCAGGGGTTGGCTTCATGTGGTCAGGGTGCCTTTTATCTCAGAAATGTCTGATTACAGGGGCCAGGGATGGGGGGCATGGGCCCACTCTAGACTTCACAAAGCCCCTTCCTTCTCAGCAAACGGTCAGGCATCCTCCCTATGATCCAGGGCATGAAAGGGGCTCCCAGTTAGGGAGGGAAGAAGCATGTAAAATAAACAGAGCAAGAGACAGACACAGAGAGACAGACACAGAGAGACAGAGACAGACACAGAGACAGAGAGACAGACACAGACATGGAGACAGAGAGAGACAGAGACTGAGAAATGAAGACAGAGATAAGGGCTTTTAGCAATCACAAACATTCCCAACCCTACCATCCCAGGGCAGGGAAGCCACCATTGCTGATTTTTGGTCTTTATCTGGATTCTTCTAAGCTCTGTAGCAGGTACAGGAGCCTGGCTGGAAACCAATCAAAGGAAGAAAGCAACTAATTAATTAACTGGTTAATTAATTAATTAGAGCTTCTGTAGATTCACCAGGAAGGGAGCATATCTTCCAAAGCAATATGACTTTTGGTCAAGCCAGGGCCTCGTGGGCTGGCAGTGAGAAAAAGAGTCCTAAGAGTGGAAGCATGTCACTGGAGCATCTCTGTCACTACAGCCAGTGGGTACTACTTAGGGTCTCCTCTGCTCCTGCCCTGGACATTTAATTCTCAACTGCTGGTGAGGTGGTGCCCATGCACCCATTTCACAGATAAGGAGACTGAGACTCGGAGGTTTGCTCCTCCCTCAAACTCTCATTCCCAGGGACTGCTGACTGCAGGCTTGGCAGCGACCACTGGGATTTCCTTCCTCTCTTCCCAAGCACAGGATGTTTTCAAATGCTGATGGAATGGTGGAGTTGAGAGTGTAGTGCACCTCCTGGTAGGGCAGGACAGTGAGTATTAGCGAGACCTCTCTTTCAGAACCTTGAAATCCAGCCTGAAGATTTTTTGGTAAATCAAAATAAAACCGGAGTTCTGGGAAACATTATTTTACAATGTGTAGAAGAGACGTGAGTCAAGAGAACAGAGGGGACACCCATGCATGGATGACTGGGGAGACGGGGATTTCACAGGAGCTGAAGGCATTTTCTTCTGGCTGTCAGGGAGGGACAGAAGGCAATGTAAGGCAATGTAATGACATAAGGCAATGGCCGCAAGGTCAGAGGTGACAGCATTCCCAGAGTGCAGGTTTGGGGGCCAGAGGCAGAGCTAGGAGGATGCTGGGCTCAAGATTCTCCCAGGCAGCATGGGGTGGAGCGCTGGGATGGGGCTGCCTCAAACCCTAGCATCTGAAACACGCTTCTGCTCACAGTGAGAAAGAGCAGACACGCACACGTGTCGTCCTGTGTAAAGCAGCGTCTGGCTTTCCAGACCAGCCTAACGACTGTAGCACATCCTTCAGGCCACTCATTAAACTGCAATCCAATTTCCACCCAAAGCTTTCCTCTGCCTTGGGACTGGATCTGGCTGCAGAGGCAGGAAAATGGAGCGAGCTGGCAAACCCTTACATAGCTTTGGCGCCAATCAGCGACAATCTCCTTTCCAAAAGAGGTCATCAGCAACAACATCCAGATAAACTAGATCGTGACACCATTTTAAAGCCACAAAAAGAATTCAGAGTAGCTGGACTACCCGGTCCACCCTGCTTACCCTTGGGGCGCATTTCCCACCCCATGGTGGACACACTTCCCACTTCTGCGCTACCTGGGAGAAAACAGGCTCAGCAAAGGGGTAGTTCAACCAAGGTTAGCCAAGGTCGTGCAAATCAGCCAGGGTCAGATGAGATCAGACAAGGTCAACTAAGGTCAGGCAAGGTCAGAGCTCTTAACTGGTGGTCCCTCTGTTCTCATCCTCTCTCTACCTCCTCCTTCCCTCCCCACCTTCCTCCCTCTGTGCGTATCTGTGTGTTTGTGTTGTACATGTGTGTTACATGTGTGTAGTGGAGGGTGTTGCACATGTGTGTGGTGGGTGGGGGTATGTTGCACATGTGTGTATGTAGTGTGTGTTGCACATGTGTATTTTGAATAGGGATGTGCTAGATGTGAGTATAGTGTGTTGCACATGTGTGTTGCACATGTGTATAGTATGTGTTGCACATGTGTGTTCATGTGTGTTTTGGGTAGGGATGTGTTAGACATGGGTATAGTGTGTGCTGCACATGTGTGTGGTGTGTCACACATGTGTATAGTGTGTGTTGCACAAGGGTGTAGTGTTGCATATGTGTGTTTGGAGTGGGGATGTGTTGCACACGTGTGTAGTGTTGCATGTGTATGTGCTGCACATGTGTGTAGTGTGTTGCACACGTGTGTAGTGCTGCATGTGTTGCAAATGTGTGTAGTGTTGCACTGTGTTGCACACATGTGTAATGTTGCACGTGTGAAATGTTGCATGTGTGTTGCACATGTGTGTTTGGGGTGTGTTGCACACATGTGTAGTGTGTTGCACATGTGTGTGTTGTAGATGTGAGTGTTTCTGCTACTGACCTGACTAGATCCGCTGGCCAGTGAACACAGGGATCCCCCTGTCTCTGCCTCTCCAGTGCTGGGATCACAAGTGTGTTCCCTCAGGCCCAGCTTTTTATGTGGGTTCTGGGCTCAAACCCTGTCTTTATGCTTGCAAGGCAAGCACTGTACCAGCCAGGTTATCTATCACCCCAGCCCAGCCTTTCTTTCTCCACTTCAATCCAAGCTTCCCTCATCATCTATGGGTTCCATTTCTGCCATACCCAGGGCTTCCGAAGCCTTCATCTGGCCACGTGTGTATAAAATGTATCCCAGCTAATGAAGTTGGCCTAAAACCTGCACGGACCAGCAGGGTGCACATAGCCCAGACCTCTGCTCTGGTCACAGTGCACATCAGGACTGCTTCCTTCTTCACTGGGAAAGGATTTGTCCCTTCCACTGTAGGATAGAGCAGCAGCCTGGCCCACCTAATGCCGAGAGCCCAACCCCCCAGTTGGACAGGTAAAAATGTCCCCAGCTGTGCATGGGTCATACAAAACCCTCTCAGCTGTAAACTGCCAGCCATAGAATGCCACGTGATGACTATGTGTGAGGCCACGTGATGACTGCACGAGAGACCATGCAAAGACTGTATGGGGGGAGGCATGTGGTGACTGCGTGGGAGACCACATGATGACTTCGTGGGAGGCCACATAATGACTGTGGAAAACCACGTGATGACTGTGAGAGACCATGTGATGACTGCATGGCAGACCACATGATTACTGAGTGGGAGACCACGTGATGAGTTGTGGGAGGCCATGTGATGACTGTGTGGGCATGCAGATGCACTGGCCTTGGGCTTGGTATTATGGGATATAGTGTGATCCTCACAGGTCAATGGCTATGTGACTCAATTAGTGAAGATTTTACCCCACCACCCAAGGTCTAACTCAGAGCGTCTGAAGCACACTTCTAATACTGCGGGACCGTGGATGTGGGGGAAAGAGGGGAGTGGGAGAGAACCTGTGTCCCGCCAGAGTTCCAGTGCTCTGGGCAGGTGGACACGGGAGGATTGCGCACACTTTCCACATGACCCTAGGTGGGCATCTGGCTGTGTTAAGCCACTGACCCCACAGGGCACATGATGGACAAGGGGTAGCCCCAGGTACCAGATTCTCAGCATCCCATACTGGATATGGCGGAGGAGCTAAGAACAGAATAGGGGCCCCAGGGCAACACTCGGCCCGGCGGGAATGAAGGGAGGAGAAGGCAGGGGGAGAGGGGGCGCTGGATGATTCCCACACGTGCGAGAGTCCTTGGTCAGGTCTGTGGCTGGAGCACAAGATGGCCTTCTGGTGGGAGGTTAGATGCAGCTCGTTAGGAGAAAGCCCATCCCATCGTTCAAGCACAGAGGGCCTTTATGATCAGAGACAGTCTATGGTTTTAGAGCTTTATTGTAGAAAGGCAGAGAGAAAGAGAGAGAGAGAGAGACCAGCCATGGCCACGTGGAGAGAGGGTGGAAGGGAAAGAGAGAAAGAGGGCTAGAGAGTAAGAAAGGTGAGAGCTTAAGAGAGTGAGGAGGGGCCAAGCAGCCCCTCTTAAGTGGGCTGGTCTATCTTGCTGTTGCCAGGTAACTGTGGGGAGGAGCATACCTGGCTATAGTCAGGTAACTGTAGGGGTGGAGTCTAGTCAGAATGCCAGAAGCTTGGGACATTGCATGACTGATAGTCACAGAATTATGGAACGTGGCTCGCCTTTCCGTCCCTTGTAGATTTCTCTATTGGGTCACTGGAGCAAGCCCCATTCAACCAAAATAGGCTGTGTGTCATCACAGTCCCACACAATACCAGCCTAGAAGACTTTGAGAAACACGGGGCTCCCAGACCCCACACTCATGTCACTCAGCTGTTTTGAGGGACAGCCAAGCCCGGAGTGCAGGTGGAGAAAGTGCCACCACACTGGTGGTGGCAAGTCTCCCTCTGGAAATGACAGGTGAACCCCATCCTCCACCCCAGCAGCCTCTACTACAGACTCTGTCATTACACAGCAGGGACGTCCCCTAAGCACCAGCACCACTCCCGCCGCAGCCTCTGATCAAAAGAGACAGAGAATACAGCATCATCGTGAGGCTAATAAGCATGTGTCCCTGCCCTGCTGATGCTGTCTGCCAAGGCCACGTGTACAATCTGCTTTCTACATGACTCCAGGAGTTGAGCTCCCCGGACCACAGCATCAACTGAATGCCACAAGTCTCAGGCCCAGAGAGACAGAACCACCCAAGCAGCAGAGACACCCTGGGGGAAAGGAAGAGAGTCCTGGGGTTGGTTAGATAAAATGGTTGCAGGAAAGCCACATGAAAAAAAGGGGCCCAGGGTCAGACACACCCAGGCAGGCATGAGCTGGCTTCTGGAGCTTGGTGATAGCAGCTTATTTTTCTGAACCTCAGTTTCTACATCTGCTAAATGGACCTCCCAACTGAGACCCCCATCATATTTCCTTCTAAGCCTCAGAAATTTATATTATAGCCTCAAAACAGAAACTTTCCTTAAAAATCACCTATCAAAGGTCATCAGTCTGGAAGGGACAGTAGGAAGGGACAGTAGGAATTGTCCCACTGGTTCTTCACAAATTATGCTAGACCCATCCTGTTGTCTGCCCACTGTATATTTGGGGGGGAGGTAGGCATTTACATCTCTCTGAGCCTCAGTGTTCTCTTCAGTGGATGGGGATAATACTGCCACCTGCCTCAGTGTTCTCTTCTGTGGAATGGGATAATACTACCACCTGCCTCCCAACTAAACAGAGGGTAAATGAAACCACCCATGCAAAAGCCCTGACAAGAGCTCTGATCACCAGCCATCTCTGCCATTCCCAGCATCACCACATAACTACAGTCAGGAGCAACCCAGAGGAGAAACTGCTAGAAACTGCCACCCCACCCTGTTTCAATCCACACACTCCTGCTTTGGCTGATTAGTGGAGACCAAGTTTCACGGAGACCAGCATCATTTTAACAACTGGCTAAAAGAACTCAGGAGACCCATCAGCAAAAGGCAGGTACAGGCAGAGCAGGCCCTAGGGGACCAGCAACAAGCTTTGGCTTCCTTCCCCTTCCTCCATTCCCATATATGAGCCTTGACCCGGGGACACTTGTACCTTGGCACTCAGGGGCTCTATGGAGAGCTGGTCGCATAAGTGAGGTTGACCTTAGACTCCAGTCTCTCCAAAGGTCAAGGTAACAACACCATGCCTGAGGCCTCACTGCTCCCCCTACCCTATGTGAGCAGAGACCACTGTTATGCTCCAAGATAACCACATGGCCAGGACACTCTTAGGTGGGTCATACCAAGGCCAAGGGTCAAACATTTATTTTATCTTGTCATTGAACGACATTAGATGGCAGGAAATTGCGTGAATACCAGGAAATCTTGAAGCATGTCATTTAGGAGAGGGGTCAGGGGAAGCAAAGGGCAGATCTGTATCTGAAGTGAGGACAGGTAGCGCCAAGGGCCCTCTCTGCCACAAGCCGGAGTCCCAGGACGCCTGTCCCAGTCCCTGATATAAAACAGCCTTGTGTTTGCATAGAGCCTTCATCAACCTCCTGTGGGCATCAAGTCACCTCCGAGAGCTTACCACAGCTGACACAACCCAAACCATCACACAAGTGTCCCAATGCTTCACGCGGAGAACCCCGGTCAGGACACTTGTACAGACTCAGCACAGACAGACATGGGTTCCAACACCTCCCATCTGCAACTGCTTGCATCTCAAATGTGGCATCTACAAGCACAGAGGTCAAGGGCCAACCAAACCCTGTTTCCACTAAGGACCTAACTTGAAATGATTCTATTAGGCATGGCCTAGGCCCAGATTTTTGCCTTACAAGAGGGTGTGGGAGGAGCCACAACCTCTGCCCCTCCCGCAGCTGCTTCCTGGCTCTGCTCCCCTGAGTCTTCCTGAAGTCACATCCTCAGTGGACATACTTTGCCCTCTGCTACTGAGGGGCCAGTGTGCACCCCCATTGTCCCAAGACTCCCTGGGAAGTCCCTGGGGACCTTTGATATGACCTGTAACATCATGCTGTCCTCAGAAGCAGTCTGGTCAGGATCCACAGGCGGGCCAGGGAACCGAGCCTGAGACAGGCACAGCCCAGTCCCTTCCTCGACTCATCGGGACAGAGTTTTAGGGCTACAGAGACAACTGATTCTACTTCTCTGCTTCTCCCTTTTCTTATCTCTAAAAGGAAGGTTACAATAGGTTTGGTCCTCCCACCCCCAGCAAACAGAGTCACTGCTATCTTGGCTGCCAGTCTCTGCAGTGAAGTGAATTGGCTTCTGGTCCCTCACAAGACAATCATCTGTATTATTTGGGATGCACCCTGGCACCTTGTGTTTTCTTCTTTAAGGATGAAAATGTAGTATCTCTCTCTCTCTCTCTTTCTCTTTCTCTCTCTCTCTCTCTCTCTCTCTCTCTAAGATTTATTTGTTTATGTATATGAGTACACTGTAGCTGTCTTCAGACACACCAGAAGAGGACATCAGATCCCATTACAGATGGCCGTGAGCCACCATGTGCTTGTAGGGAATTGAACTCAGGACCTCTGGAAGAGCAGTCAGTGCTCTTAACTGCTGAGCCATCTCTCCATGTCTTAACATTAGAAAGTGGGGAGCAGGCTTTGAGAGATGGGTTCTGGTCCCCTGGTTCTATGTACCTCGAAATGCATTTTTATAGGCATGCTGTGGGCTCTTCCTTTCTTAAGTCCAGGCTTACAATGAAGGAGACAAATCACTAACTTACTCGGGTCTTTGAAGCTCATCTCTGAAACAATGTAGCCTTCCTCACGGATCTGATTTCTCTGGTCCTGGGAATGTGGACGATCTGATGGTAACAGGGCTCCCACACGGGCGCGCTTCCTCCCTCCCCTGGCAATTCAGATGCTCATTGATTCAAATAAATCACAGTGTGTGAGAGGTCCTTGTGACCGCATTGCGAGAAGTCACAAGGTCCGACATGAGCCGTGAGTGGAGGGGGTGGGTGACAGGCCGAGGAGAGAGGCAGGTGAGCAGGGTGAGGCCGGTTCAACTGGTAGGGAGCCAGCCCTGCTAATCAGGGTTAAAGACAAAGGCACAATCACACAGTGCCAGCGGGTCTCCCAGCTTATTCACAGGGAGGGAGGATTCAGTGGCCAGCCAGCTTGCTGATGAAATGTAAATGAACTTAAAGAACTGTCCAAGATTTCTACACCCAGAGTGAGTTAAAAAGGAGATCCATGTGTTGGAAAGAAGCCAGGGCAGAGAGGACAATGGTCAAAGTCACTCCTGTCCTGTGGCATTCACTCACTATGCGAGCTTATCCACTTGGCACCTGCCAGAGTCCCCTGCAGCCCCCAGGCGCCTGCACTACCTTGGGGACAGCCCCAGGGGGTCAATTCGCATATATACTCTGCTGGGTTTGGAGAGAGTGTTTGTGAGCACAGCGTGCTAATCAGGGTCCCAAACCATGACATCAACCTAGCAAGTGCACCAGCTGAGCATCCGTCTGTCCTGCCGATGCAACCTGGAGCCATATGCCATGTGTGACTCAGCTGCCTCCTGCTCTCTGTGTGTCAGCTGAAGCATGCTTGTTGGGAACTGACTTGACCATTGTTAGCATCCCTGAGGCCAGAAGTAGTTCCTATTTCAGTTTGTTCAAATCCAGGACTATTTACACACAAGCACGGTGAGCTGCCTTGGGGGTGGAGCAGAGGCCGAAAACAAACTCTTCCATTTCGTAGGCGCCCTACACGCTCAGCCTGAAGCTATTCCCATACAGCATTTTCAATAATGCTGTTCACGAAACCAACTTTTGTGGCATGAAGTTTCCCATCCGTGGTGTGATGCAGGACATTTTGGATTCCCAGATATGGGATGATCAGCCTGCAGTATAAATGGTCCACAAGATGTCATTTAGACTAGGTGGCCTTGCATAATGCATCAAATCTGACTGTCTACACCGTAAGTGTGCTCTTGAAGAAATGTTTCTTGGGGTGCCTGTGTGTCAGGTCTGTGATCGCAGAACAGGTTCCAGAGAGATGTTGACAAGTTGAAGAGATGTGAGCTATGCCTTTAAGTGAGCTACCTATCTTAAGGGGAAAGCAGGGTACAGAGAAGAGTGCACAGGAGAGAGCTCCCCAATTTTGTGTCTGGTGTCCTTGGTGGAGTTGAGAATTAAGGGGAGGGACTAAATCCCAAGAGAGAAAAATCCTATGCAAGGGACAGAACTCCAAAGCCACCCCCTGTTTTAAAAGAGTGCTTGTTTGTTTGTTTGATTGGTTGATTTTTTTATGTATGTGAGTACACTGTCCCTCTCTTCAGACACACGAGAAGAGGGCATCGGATCCCATTACAGATGGCTGTGAGCCACCATGTGGGTGCCACGAATTGAACTCAGGACCTCTGGAAGAGCAATCAGTGCTCTTAAACGCTGAGCCATCTCTCCAACCCCGCCCCTCCCTTTAAGATGGAGAAAATAGGTACACAGACATTATAAATCAACTAGGCACTTTAAATCACAGACATTATAAATCAAAATGCCCTTGATGCCCCTGACCTAGAGCCCTGACTGCTCTAAGGGTGGCTTAGCTCCCAGTAATCTGCACTGTGACAGTGTGAGGTTGGCCCTGAAATAACAAAATTCTACTCAAAAGGCAACTCCTTCTGAGTTACAGGAAGACCTCATGTCTTCATAATGTTGAAAACTCGTTGTAATAAGAGCCGAGGTTGTAAGTCAGGAGCCCTCTGTATTAGAGGGGAGGTGAGGAGATACAGGAATGGGTGAGACTTGGGGTAACTGAAGCCCCTGAGATCCAGCATATCAGTGGTCATGCTGAGACAGATCTCTATAGTGAGAAATATCAAAAACAAATTGCCATGTTACCGCGCTCCATCCAGCTCCTCTGTGCCTGCCGACTCTGGGGCGTCTGGAGCTCCCAAGTTACCTTCGCTGCCACGCCAGCCCCACCCCGCAGTCAGCCGCCACAACACCCAGCAACCAGGTAGAAACAAAACTCTAGAAGTTTATAATTAACAAGTCAGATTTATATATCAATAAACTCTTAATTCACAAATGCCCACACAATAATTTCAGGGCCATTTGATAATGGTACTAGCTGCCCACCTAGATTAGACAAGTTATCTCAATTATTGTATCCTTTATGATGCCATACCTACCTGTGGCTGTTTAAAGCCACACTGGTCCATCCGCCTCCATCTTGGCTCCTCCCCCTCCCTGTTCTGCTGCTCTAGGTCCTTTCTTCTTTTAGCTCCGCCTCCCTTTTTCCCTGTCCAATCGCAGGCCACCTGCTGCACTAATATTATAATGTAATTGGACAGGGAAAAATCCTGCAGCAGATTTCCAGAACCTTCTAGAGAAAGATAGGAAGTTGAGCAGAGAGTGCGCTGAAGGGGTGGGGCTTGGCGGTAGTGTTGGAAGCCTGGTGGCACGAGGGAAGGAAGTGGGTAAAGAGGCCTTATAGTGAGACCTAAGGCTGGTCTCACCACAGCTGCTGACAGGGATGAGCGGTCCCACGCTCTTGCCTGGGTGTGATGTGAGGGAACCAGAACTGGTCTGGAGAGGCCAGAGGACTAGCTTGCAGAGGACCAGTTGGAGCAGGACGTGAGGATATACATGGTCATATATACTGACGTCTACACCCTGCCCCTGACACATTCAGAGCATTCTAGAGCTGATGGACTCAAGGGAACATCATTAGACCCTAAGCACGTGCTCCGTACCCTGAACCCTCCTCCTCCTCCTCCTTCTCCTCGCTCCCCCAGTGCCAAGCACCACAGGAATCCAAACATGACCGCATCTCTTACAGTCTCCCAGCCAACCTTCCTTGCTCCCTCACACCACGGCCCATCCTCTCTCTGCTTCTCCCTCTTCGAGTTCCTGGTGAATTCGGCAGACACCTGCTACAGGGAAGCATTATCACAGTCGATGGAGAAGACCCCAGCAGGCAGATGGCACCACCCCATTGCTCAGAATTCCCGGCTTTCCCGGGACCCAGGATGACGAGCACTAGTACCTTTGTTTTCCGGATGGAGGGAGAGAGGAGATGAGGGACAGAGGGACAAAGGGACGCTGCCTCCCAAGTTAGGTGGCATAGCAGGTGTTCAGCTTGTCCCTGGAGAGAATACCCGCATCAGGTGCATCTCATTAACACACACACCCTGCAACACACACTCTGTCCCGCATGGCTGTTATATTTGGTTTTCCATGTGTGTCCTCCTAAGAGCAGGGGCGATGTCACACGGTACCAAGGAGCGGCTGGGGCGGGGGGTGGGGGGTGGGGGAGGGAGGAAGTGGGTAGACATTCTTTCACAGACGGGCTGGTGGGTGAATGGGGTTGATTGACAGCTCCCGAACTGAGTGCTGAGTGTGCGTGTGCGTGATAAAGGAAGAATCAGCCATGTGTAACTGAGATTTCTAAGTGCTCTGAAAAAGAAGAATGCGTTTAACTCAGTGGTCCCCAGGGCCTGGGGAAAAGCCCATTAGAGCGAGTTATTAACTCGCCGCATTTCTGAAGCCCAGGATCCAATCTGACTGAGTGCGGTGGGACTTGGCTCCGCGTGGCGCTCAGACGGCTGGCGTTTGAGCTGAGTTTGGGCTGAGTGAACTGCAGGCTGCAGGCACAACTCATCAGCCTTGAAGTTAGCCCAGAGTTCAGAGCTAGCCAGCAAGATTTGCTTTGTGTGCAGGGGAGGACATTTCAGTACAAGATCAGAAAGTCCTTGCATGGGCAAAGTTAGCAGCCAGAATTACCTCTTAGGGGCTGGCACCTGGGGCCCCAGAGGGTGGGTGAGATGTGGATGAGTCATGGAGTACATCATTACATGTATGTTCCCTTCTGCTCTTGTAGGGGTAAGGAAGTTTTATCACTGCACATGGTAGACTCCCCCACCATACACACACACTCATACACAAGCATGCACACATACACACACACATGCACACACCACACACACACATACACACATGCATACACACACATGCACACACCACACATGCACACACACACTCACACATGCACACATACCACACATAAAAACACACATAAACACACACCATACACATGTATGTGCATGCACACACAACGCACACATACACATGCATACTCACATGCACAGTCACACACATGCACCATATACGCACATATGCACGCACACACTCACACACATGCATGCACTCACATACACACACACACACACACACACCTGCAGCTAGGAGGCAAAACTGAAGAGAAGCACAGGAAAAGGAGAGAAGGCAGTTCTCTGATCCTTCCCGATGCACAGACTTCCGGCAGCAGATCACTCACCCAGTTAGAACGGGGACCCTCAAAACAGATGAATTTAAAGCAACAACAAATGCTGGCATGGGGGTGGAAATGAAGCACTCACACCCTGCTGTGCATAGATATTTGTGGCCATTACAAAGAGGGTTTGCAGAGTCTTCAAAATATGAAGGCTACAAATATGTCTGGCAACCCCAGTCCTGGCCAGTCCTTAAAGGAAATCATTGCAATGTGCACTAACATGCAAGTACACAGAGAGAAATACACATATGCACATACCTGCACTAACATGCATGTGCACAGAGAGAGACACACATATGCACATAAGTGCAATAACATGCATGTGCACAGAGACACTCATATACACACAAGTGCACCAACATGCATTTACACAGAGACACATGTGTAGAATTAAAAATAAAATATATTTTTTTCAAAAGAGAAAGAATCCAAAAATTCCCAGTACATGGAAACGATTGTTGTTTGTGCTGGAATGTAGCTTCCTCAGTAATGTGCTCTCCTAGCATGCTCAAAGTCCCAGGCTCAATGCTTAGTGCTGCATAGTGTGGCCACCCTTGGGAGGTGGAGGCCAGAGAAGCAGGAGTTCACGTCACCCCAGCTGTATGAGAAGACAGAAGCACTAGGTGCCCTGGCTTCATCACTGTACATGGAAGCAAGTTTTCACACCATGCCCACTCCTCTGATTTCCTTCCTGTTGCTGTGATGAAAACACAATGACACAACAGAACACTTAGAGGATGAAGGGTTTGTTGGAGGGCAGAGGGATCAGGATTCCACAGTCCATAGCTCCAGGAAGTTGCCATGGCAGTGACCTCACAGCCAAGAACTGAGAGACATGAAGGCATACTGTGCACGCACTTGCCTTTGCTCAAATCAATGTCTCCTCTATTACACAGGTCAGGTCCTCCTGCCTAGGGAATTGTGCTGCCCACAATGGGCTGTGTCTTCCCACATCAATTACTTCACTGAAGACAATTCCTCTGATGTGTCAATAGGACAGCCCAGTGTAGACAGTCTTCACTGGGTCTCTTTGCCCAGTGGATTCTGGGTTGTTTCAAATTCTGCATTAAGGTTGACTGTCACTGCCATAAACACTCACAAACGATACATATGTGAGATGGTTTTCACTCCCCAGCAGAGTTTTTTAATCCTCAGATTCCCAAGATGGACTCCTGTAATCTCAGATTTGGTGGGTGTGAATTTGGGATAGAGGATAAGATTATCTTGGGGAAAGTTTAAAAAGAGGTTTAACTCCCAGAAGACAACAGAGAGTGTGAGGGGAAAATGCCAAGTGATGTGGCACCCAGTGGTTCCTTAAGGGGCTCAGAGGCAGGAGATTTGCCTGGAATCTGAGCAAGGCTGAAGGACAAGCAGTAAGTATCTTGCTCTGTGAGTCCAGATAAACCTAGGACTGACCCTGGCTTTGCTGGGTGGCCTTTGAAAGCACCTCGTGTCCCCAACCTCTGTCTGTTTCTCTAAGGAATATGAATATAATTTCCTCCCTAGTGAAGCCAACAAAGAGTGACAGATGATTGTGTTTGCCTGTCCTGTCATCATCAAGGTCCAACGTAGCAAAACAAGAGGCCTGACCTGTAACTGTCACTGTGGTCAAGGGGTGATGCCTTGCTCCCTGTCCCTGATATGGTGCCATTCGTCCTCCCAACCATACTTACAGGTGCTCCCCTCCTCCTTTTACCCCTCCTCCTCCCCCTCATCCCTCCTTCTACTGTCCCTTCTTCTTCCCTTCCTCCTCCTGTCCCTCCTTCTTCCCCTCTTCCTTCCTCTCCTCCTTCTTCCTTCCCCTCCTCCTCCCCTCCTCCTCCCCATCCTTCCCTTGTCTTCCTCTTCTCCCCCTCCCCCTCCTCTTCCCCCTCCTCCTCCTCTCCTTCATCCTCATCCTCTTCTCCCTCCTTATACCTCCTCCTCCTCCTCACACCTCCTCCTCTCCAACTCCTTCCCCTTCTGCTCCTACCCCCTCCCCTCTCTCCTGTGATTAGAAGGATGGCGTATGTTTATGGGGTATGTTTATGGTTAGTGGAGCCGGCCACAGCACCCAGCAGCTCACCAGTCAGGGCAGCCATTCATCAGCCACCTTGCCTGACTCTGCAGAGTCATCAAGACCAACCATCGCTCATGCTGCTCATGTGGTACAGGAGCTGGCAGCCCTGACGTCATCCTGTCTGGCTGCATGTTTGACCTGTAGGGAGAGGCAAGGAGACAAAGCATTTACACCACTGGGCTGTGGCCCACCGAGAAGCTCAGGGTCCCAACCCTGACTGCAGCCAAGCTCATTACCTCCAACACCAGACCGGGTACCCTGACCTGTCTGTCACCTCCTCTTCACAAGCCTCAAGTCCACCATCTACAAAGACAGCCATCATCAATCACAAGATAAAAGCCCCGGAGAGTGCCAGACCACAGACTTTTGAGCAAACCAGCATCTCCAATCTTTTGGGGCAAATGGAAGATTTCATTCTTTATGCAGGGAGCCAAGCTGTTGGACGGTGGACAATGCAGCTCCTCTCTCCCCCAGAGTGTGTGACTGCAGCTAACAGGCCTTGAACCCACATCTGTGAAAACTCAGCACTGGGCCAGGAACCTTTGTGTGACTCCTAGACGACCTTGGTCTTATCACTTACACCCACCCCTCCTCCTTGATTTCCACCCACTGCTGCCCTGGAAAAAAAATGCTGGCTGATGGTTAGCACCACCCAGCAGATGTGTTGGTCACTGCCAGCTGCAACTGCTGAGGTCCACAGAGATCACAGCTGTGTGGCAGCTCCATGAAAGTTAGCCAGACTTTCCAACTGCTGCTCAAATCCACTTAGATGATGACACCTGACAGGCCAGAAACAGAGGCTCCACCAGCCTCTGTTTCTGCAGAAAATGGACAAAGGCGGCAGCAGTCAGACGGAGGACCGCTGTCCACAGGAGGAGTCTCTCAGGACCTTTGCTTCAGTTGCTCACACTGCTCTGGATTCCCACAGAGAAGATGCCATGATTTCCACGAGGAGAGAGGGCAGCAGCTGGCACCTGCTAAATGCTGTCTGGGATGCAGACATTTTTCCCTCAGAACCCTGCACATCGGCTCGCTGAGGGATGACGGCCCCAGTGAGCAGCAGGCGGAGGCCACACTGGACAGCTGAGCAGACCAAGGTTGTCTCGGGGAAGAAGGTGCAACTGGGAGCACAGTACTTCAGGGATGAAGTGAGGTTGATTTCTATATATGTGCCACAGCTCAGCTTAGAGTTTTCTGACTTAAGATGCTGCCCTGGCTAGTCGCATGCCAGCTTGACACAAGCTAGAGTTGTCTGAAATGAGGGACCCTCAATAGAGAAAATGCCTCCATAGGATCCAGTTGTAAAACATTTTCTTAATTAGTGATTGATGGGGGAGGGTCCAGCCCATTGTGCCATTGTGGGTGGGGCCATCCCTGGGCCAGTGGTCCAGGGTTCCATAGGAAAGCAGACTGAGCAAGCCAGTAAGCAGTACCCTCCATGGCATCTGCCTGGAGCTCCTGTTTCCAGGCTCCTGCCCTGTGGGAGGACAGTATATCTCTCTCTCTCTCTCTCTCTCTCTCTCTCTCTCTCTCTCTCTCTCTCTCTCTCCCTCCCTCTCTCTCTCTCTCTCTCTCTCTCTCTGTGTGTGTGTGTGTGTGTGTGTGTGTGTATCTGTTTCTTTGTCTATCTCTGTGTCTGTCTGTCTCTGTGTGTGTGTCTCTGTCTCTCTCTGTCTCTCTGTGGGTGTCTCTGTCTGTTTGTCTCTCTGTGTGTCTATGTGTTTGTGTCTCTGTCTCTGTTTATATGTCTCTCTGTGTGTCTATGTATCTGTGTCTTTGTCTGCCTCTGTCTCTCTCTCTCTCTCTCTCTCTCTCTCTCTCTCTCTCTCTCTCTCTCTCTCTCTCTCTCTTCCCAGCAGCTCTCACGCACTCCCGTCCTCAGCCAGCTTCACAACCTTGCCTCCTTGCTTGGTGAACAGAACCTCACCCGAGAGCCAAAGCAAGCCCTTCATCTCTGAGCAGCTTCCGGCTGGACATTTGGCCATAGCGATGAGAACACCCAACAGGCTGCTGAGCATTGTTTCACTTCTGCCTGAGACACGTCGTCTTCTTTCTCAATCTCTAATGCTCTCTCCTTTTCCTTCTGCCTGATGGTTTTCTTCTCTGCTGGGTGTAGTGCCAGGCACAAGGAAGGACTGCTCTCTTTAATGGGCACATCTGCAGGAACTCCTCATTCGACAGGGAACAAGCCAGGATTCTGAGAACTGGGGACACAATGCACAATGTCACACATGACCAAGTCATCACTGGAAACTTACAACTTTGGGGCTGGGGTGTGGCTCAGTGGGTAGAGTACTTACCTAGCATGTGAGGCCCAGGGTTTGAGCCCTGACACTACCTATATAAAACTGGGCATGGTAACACATACCTGTAATCCTAGCACCCCAGAAGTGGAGGCAGGAGGATCAGGAAATCTAGTTCATCTTCAGCTACATAGCAAGTTTGAGGCCTGCAGGGGCTATAGGAGATCCTGTCTCTAAAAGGAAAGAGAGACAGAGAGACAGAGGGAGACAGAGAGAGAGAGGAGAGAGGGGGGGGAAGAGTGGGAGGAGGAGGAGGAGAAGAGGAAGAGGAAGAGGAAGAAAAAACTTGGCAGTTTGACTCCAAAGTTTGAATTCTTAAAGGGGCATATTGAAGTCTAAGCAAGACCTGATATCTTCTGCTGTGCTGTTATCTGCTCCTTGTAGATGGTGTGGAGGCTAATCTGCTGTCAGAAAAAAAAAAAGAAAGTGTTGATTTTAAGCCACTGAAGGAAAAGTCAGTGGGGTTCCCTTTCAGCCATTCTCTGATGGAGCTCAGATCTTTGCCTGGGCGCTGTCTTCTCTGGTGACACTGGGCACTGCAGGCAGCTGTGTCTTGGTCACATATGAGTCAACAGGGAGACCAAGGAACACCCGCTCCAAGACACGTGGCTGCTAAGCTGTGACACTGGGTGGTCTGGTGTGCTTTATGGGCCTTCAGCTTGCAACCATTGTTACAATTTGTTGTGCCATCATTCCACTATAATTCAAGTTCCATGTTTCACTCTTTTTTTTTTTTTTTTTTTTTTGATTTTCCGAGACAGGGTTTCTTTGTGTGTAGCCCTGGCTGTCCTGGAACTCACTCTGTAGTCCAGGCTGGCCTCGAATTCAGAAATCTGCCTGCCTCTACCTCCCAAGTGCTGGGATTAAAGTTGTGTGTCACCACTGCCCGGTCATGTTTTACTCTTAAGGTTAGAAATAAGCCACAGACTAGCAAGGTCCACAGGTCCCACCCTCCCTTGCCAGCTCTGCCCCTAGAGCTCCTCCCTCGAACTCCCTGCTCTGTGGCAAACCCCATCCCTAGCACCAAGACTCCACCCGTATTCGCGCATCCCTCATGAATCTGCTTTAGGACCAAGCAGCGAATAACCGTGTCTCCTGCAATGTCCTGTGTCATGAGGCCGGTGCCCTTGGCTTCTGTAGTCATAATGCTTTCTGGGTCCCAGAACAATGAGCCTGAGCTCTTCAAGAAGCGAGGAGAAAAGGGGGAAGGGAAGTCGTTAACTAATGGCTGCCTGTCCAGTCTGGGGTGTCACTTTTAGAGGCTACCGTCTAAGGCTGACAGGAGGTGAGGCAGACTCAAGCTAATGTTGCATTTTTTTCTCTTCTTCCCAGATGGTGGTCCAGAGGGAGAGATGCACCCTTCCACTGCCTACCTCCTGCCCTCTGCCTCGCTGGAGAGTAGCCTGGAAGAGGGGGTGACATCAGCAGCCCCAGGTCTCCTGCCATCCCAAGAAGCACTGGAAGCAATGGAAGAGTCCTTGCCCCCTGCGCTGCCCGACGAGGCCAGTGTCCAGCACACGCCTGCCCTAAGGAAGGGTCTGCCGTCCCTGAAGCAACTCAACTCGGCCCGGAGGCAGCTGAGGCCCCTGGCTACCCCGACAACTCTGCAGAGACTGGGGTCTCCTGCCTCTGCCACCACGAAGCTGCGTGAGCCTGAAGACCCCGAGCAGCCCACGGCGCCTGCGCCACTGCAGATCGCGCCCTTCACTGCACTGGCGACCACACTCCCACACAGCCCTCAGCCCGCTCAGGCCCCTGATGACAGCAGCCCCGGTAGCCCGCTGGACAAGGGGGACAATGAGCTGACCGGGTCTGCCTCCGAGGAGAGCCAGGAGACCACCACGTCCACCATCGTCACTACCACCATCATCACCACGGAGCAGGCCCCAGGTATACGAGGCTCATCTCCCACCCCTGAAGTCTTTCATTTCTGGGTTCTCCATAGTGGATGTGGTCTCCATAGTGGGTGTGGTCTTCTTAGTGGGTGTAGAACTAGAGCCCTGAGCCTGGAGGGGGCGCATGCCAGCACAGAACCACTCCAGCTGTCATTTTTCAGGTGGGAGTGTGTGTGTGTGTGTGTGTGTGTGTGTGTGTGTGTGTGTGTGTGTGTGTGTGTGCGTGCATGCGCGCACACCTACTGTGAAAAGAATTCAGGTCTGGCAAATGCTAGCTAGGCAAGCGCCCTATTATAGAGCCACACCCACATGCAAAGTGCACTGACTTTTCCAGTCTACTGTCCCTGCCTTACATTGTCCTCCTCGTCTGCACAGACGGCCAAACTATTCAGAAAATTTAGCTGTATCAGTCCCGTGAAACCCCAGACTTCTTCCCTAAACCATACAAGAGCTGCTCACTCAGCGTTCTGTCGTCATAGGGCTGGGGATTCGTTGTAGGTGATCAAGAACCTAAGTAAGGAAGATGCTCATTTCCGATGGAAGGGTCTGGAGCTTGGGTGGAAGCTGATATGCAAGGGAACCACAGAGCCCCCCACCACGATGCTCCACAACGTGGATGGATTGCTGGGCCTGCTCTCCCAGCCTGGGCTCCCGGCCTGTCTGGGTTGGGGCCTCACCGGTCAAGCTTGCCTCTATTTGGCTGCTCACTGTGCAAGCAAGGGTGCAGGGAAACCTTGGAACTAGACTTCTCCGTGGGTGGAAAGAAAGGTTTATTGGGGAACAAACTGCCAAGGCCATCTCTGCCACCCTCCTGGGGAGGGGGTTGGGGCCCCCAGAGAGAGGAGCAGAAAGTTGGAAAAGCGATTGGATTTTATATGACAGCAGGGTGGGGGTCTTTGAGCTGAGACAGACGGAACGCAGATAAACCTGGAACTAGATGCCCTTGTTAGAGCATCTTTGGAGTAGATTATAGGAGCTTCCCATTTGTAGGGGTCAGGGATACTGCTTTGGACGTAGCAACTGAAGGCTGACCGTTGGGTCTGAATCATGTGTGCTGTCCAGACAGGGCCTTCCCTGTACTTTGGTTTGCTGGTCCTTAAGCTGGGAATGGAATGGTGTCCTGTCTAAGACTGAGTGGGGCTGCTCCTGGTGACTAGTTACTGCAGTCAGGACAGGGCAGAGTTCAGCACGAGGCTCCCCTGCACTTCCATAGATACCCTCCCCAGACTCTTCCTTGGCAGCTTCTCTTTCCTGTTGCCCAGCAACATAGTCATAGCTGCTTTTGGTTTTGTGTTGACTCCAGGGGAGGATGGGGGTGGGGTGGACGCACAGTAGAGCCCAGACCTCCAAGAGGTCAGGCTCCACCCTACAACACATCAGTGAGTGAGCTCCAGGGCTGGCTGCAGCCCTGTGTATCCGGATGGCAATGTTTGTTTCTCTGTATCCTGATGGCAATGTTTGTTTCTCTGTAGCTCTCTGCGGTGTGAGCTTCTCCGACCCGGAGGGATACATTGACTCAAGTGATTTCCCTCCACAACCCTACAGCAGCTTCCTGGAATGCACTTACAATGTGACGGTCTACACTGGCTACGGGGTGGAACTGCAGGTAGCCTAGAATGCGGTGCATGCCTGGTCTCAGTTGCCCTTTCTGTCATGCCTCCTTTCCTCAAATCAGGGTTATTTTAGTTGGGTTTTATAGAGCATGGGAGTTCCCAAGTGGCCTGCAGACGTGGCGAGGATATGCTGGCAAAGCATTAGATGCATTACCCAGAAAGGAAGTGCCTTAATGTCCTGCTTATTAAACACTGGCAGGAATCACATATAACAAATATGTGCGTGTGCATATATGTAGGGGTGCACGGTACCTCCCATCCCCCTCTCCAGCAGAGACAGCAAAAGTAACAGCAAGTGTCTGGAGAAGGGTATTTGCCCTGGAGTGCAGTCACAGCAGAGAAGAGAAACCTAGACATGAGAGTGTCTTTGCTCAACAGCCAGCTTCTAGACTGTGTTGAGTCGGCAGTACCCAGTGCAGTTGTAAGCCCAGGAACCTCTCCCTCGCCCGTTGCCCCAGCTCTCTCTGTCTACCCTGTGGATTCCCAGGTCAAGAGTGTCAACCTCTCCGAGGGGGAGCTGCTCTCCATCCGAGGAGTGGACGGTCCCACTCTGACAGTCCTGGCCAACCAGACTCTACTGGTAGAGGGCCAGGTGATCCGCAGCCCCACCAACACCATCTCTGTCTACTTCCGGACCTTCCAGGATGATGGCCTCGGGACCTTCCAGCTACATTACCAGGGTAGGGTCTGCTGAGGCCAGTGAGACAGAGACACCGGCCTCACTTTCCTCTGACACCCAGCCATACTCTTGAGGGCTTTTTATGGCAGGGACCCCACTGGCACTCCGATTAAGTCCACAGAATCCTCCTCCCTGACTAAGATGGGTTTTAAAACCAAGAGAGGAAGATGCATAATTTTAGAATTGGAAAGGGCTCAGGAAAAACTTGTCCTTCAAACATAAGGGGCAATGCTCCCATCCCCAGAAGGAGCAGTGCTCTGGTCCCCATAAGGATCAGTGTTCCCATCCCCATAAGGATCAGTGCTTCCATCTCCATAATGATCAGTGCTCCCATCCACATAAGGAGTAGTGCTCCCATCCCCATAAGGAGCACTGTTCCCATCACTGTAAGGAGAAATGCTCCCATCCCCAGAAGGAGCAGTGCTCTGGTCCCCATAAGGATCAGTGTTCCCATCCCCATAAGGATCAGTGCTTCCATCTCCATAAGGATCAGTGCTCCCATCACCATAAGGAGTAGTGCTCCCATCCCCATAAGGAGCACTGCTCCCATCACCATAAGGAGCACTGTTCCCATCACTGAAAGGAGAAATGCTCCCATCCCCAGAAGGAAGTGCTCCCATCCCCAGAAGGATTAGTGTTCCCATCCCCAGAAGGATCAGTGTTTCCATCTCCAGAAGGAGCACTGCTCCCATCCCCAGAACCCACATAGAAAGTCAAGGCAGGGTTCACCTGTAGGCCCAGTGCTGAGGGGTGGAGGCAGGAGGATTCCTGCCAACTTAGCCAAGCTCCCCAAAATCAGGTAGAGAAACAACCCAGCCAGCAGCTCCAGCACCCAGCCCTCCTCGACAGGGTCGCCCCTCCATCCCCAGCACATAGCTGCTGCCAGGATGTGGGTCCCACAGCCTCCCTGCTCATGGCTAATGTGCTCGGGTTGCTGTCTTCTCCGCAGCCTTCATGCTGAGCTGCCCCTTTCCCCGGAGGCCCGATGCCGGAGAGGTCACGGTGATGGATCTGCACTCGGGCGGGGTGGCCCACTTCCATTGCCACCTGGGCTACGAGCTGCAGGGAGCCAAGACGCTGACCTGCATCAATGCCTCCAAACCGCACTGGAGCAGCCAGGAGCCTGTCTGCTCAGGTACCATGAGTGCTTGCCAGCCGGGCAGGGCGAGGGTAGGCCAGCACCCTCTAAGGCACTGGTTAGACCTCACGCTGTGCTGACCCCAAACCGTAAAATCATTCCATTGCTAGTTTTAACTGTAATTAAACTGCTACTGTTACGAATCTGATATGTGGGATATGTGACCTACAACCCTTGTGAAAAGGTTGAGAACCAGTGCCCTAGGGCATAGGGTGTAACCTTGGGTAAGGCCTTTGCCCTCCAGGCTGTGCTGTCATACAGTGCCCAGGGTATGAAATTGGCTCCTGAGGACACATACCACACAGCAGTGTTCTGCCCAGTGAGAACCTTGCTCTCTAGCAGTCACTCAGCAGCTGACTTGGTGGTGGCTGTTGTATATCCTGGATGCTAAGCTTTCTTCTCTGTGATCTGCCAGTTGTGAGCTCTCACGCGGGTAGCAGACATGCAGCTTTTCCCACTCGCCACGGGGTTTCCAAGCTCTCCCTGCAGTGCAACATGTATAAGCTGTTCTTTTTCATGGCTGTGTAATATTTCGTTGTGAACATTATGCTCTGTTTTGTTTACCCATCCATCCAACATTGAACTTTGGAATTATTTCCACTTTTTACCTAAGTAACTGCCCTGCTCTGAACATAGAAATTAGTTTCCATTTCTCTTAAATATGATCTTCAGAACAGTGTTGCCAGGTCGTGTAGTGTAACCTCTACAAACCCACACTTCCCACAGAAACCACACCATGCCATTTCACCTGCCACTGGTGGCACACGGCAGTTCTCTTCCTTCCAACGCTCACCAATGCACTGCTTTCTACAATCAGCACAGTAGGCCTACAGACTCACCACGTTCTCATGTTTCCATGATAAGCACTGCTGTCACATCTTTCTCAATGCTTCTTGTAGCTGACAGTATGCCATCTCTGAAAAGGCTCTTTAATCCCTTTGGCCATTGCTCAAGAGGTTACTGGGTTGTTGCTGTACTATAAGTGCTCTTTACATATGATGGATCAAAACCTTCATGAGATATGATTTGTAGGCCTCTTCCCCGGTTCTGTGGGGGTTTGTTTGGTTTTGGTTTTGGTTTATTTTTTCACATGGCCTCTTCGTAATGATGAGGTCTCTCTCATCCCTTGTTTCTTTTGTTGCTTTGACTTTGGGCTTAGCTGCTGCTGTTCTGTTTTGTTGGTTGAGCTTAGTCAACATGACCTCAAAAAGTTGGTGACAGCCTCCAACTAAGGTGGCCTGGTGCCCTCTGGTGGAAAGAAGTAGACAGTACAGGCCAGCAAGAGGAAACCTGGACTTCAAGGACAGACAGGGGGGATCCTTGGCTAGTGGATCTGACATCCTTCGAGGATCCTGCCAGCATCCACAAACGTCCACTGTTACCAGGTTCTGCGCCTATGATACGAGCTGTGAGGGTCCTGCTCTCTCCGAGTCTCTGCCCTGGTACAGGATGGCGTCTTAGTTACTGCTTGTGGCTGTAAAGAAACATTGTAACTATGGAAACTCTTCTTTAAAAAACAAAGTAATAAAAAATAAATAAAAGCATTTCATTGGGGGTTTGCTTAGAGTTTCAGAGGGTGAGTCCATGAGTAAAAAGCACACAGGTGCTTTATATCATGGTCCACAGACAGGAAGGAGAGAGAGAGAGACAGAGACAGAGACAGAGACAGAGACAGAGACAGAGACAGAGACAGAGAGACAGAGACAGAGACAGAGACAGAGACAGAGACAGAGACAGAGACAGAGACAGAGCGCCTGGCACAGGCTTTTGAAACTACAAATCCCATCCCAGGAACTAACTTCCTTCAACAAGGTCACACCTCCTAACCCTTCCCCCAACAGTTCCACTTCGTGCAGGGGGTGGGATGGGGGTGGGGCGAGGGGGCTACCATTCTTATTCAAACCCCCCAATATGTGACCAGATGAGAAAACATGGCGGGGGTGAGGAGGGCAGAGAGTGCCAGAGAGGGGTCATAGGGGTAGTGCCACAGAGCAGGTAGGGACAAGAGAAACCCTGACACTCAGGGACTCAGGGACAAGAGGTGATGGTAGGCCAGAGACCAGGGAAAGTGTCCCCAGGGAGCCAGGCTGTTGGAAACTGAGTGGGAGGTACCAAAGTGAAGGTCAAAGGTGTCGGTTTTCCCTGCCAGTGAGCTATCCTGTGAAAAGGCTGGTGGGTGAAAGGGCTCAATAGGTTTGAGGAGGTCAGCATATGCTATGGTTTGTATATGCTTGGCCCAGGCAGTGACAGTATTAGAGGGTGTGGCCTTGTTGGAGTGGGTGTGGTCTTGTTGAAGTGGGTGTGGCCTTGTTGGAGTGGGTGTGGCCTTGTTGGAGTAGGTGTGGCCCTGTTGGACTGGGTGTAGCCTTGTTGGAGTAGGTGTGGCCCTGTTGGAGTGGGTGTAGTCTTGTTGGAGTACGTGTGGCCCTGTTGGAGGAGGCATGGCCTTGTGGAAATGGATGTGATCTTGTTGGAGGAGGTGTGGTCTTGTTGGAGTAGGTGTGGACGTGGGCTTTAAGACTCTCATCCTAGCCGCCTAGAAGCCAGTCTTCCACTAGCAGCCTTCAGATGAAGATGTAGAACTCTCAGCTCCTCATGCACTGTGCCTGCCTGGACTCTTCCATGTTCCCACCTTGATGATAATGAACTGAACCTCTGAACCTGTAAGCCAGCCCCAATTAAATGTTTCCCCTCTAAGAGTTGCCTTGGTCATGGTGTCTCTTCACAGCAGTAAAATCCTAACTAAGACAGCATATGTCAGCATCACTTGGGAGGCAGAGGCAGATGAACATCTATAAGTTCAAGGCTAGCCTGGTCTACACAGTGAGTTCCAGGACAGCCAGGGTTACATAGTGAGACCTTGTCTCAAAAACAAACAAGCCAAAGAAGAACCCCCCCCCCCAAAAAAAAAGACTATACTAACATCAGAAGATGGCAGGGCAGGATGGGAAGCAGCAGCTGTTCCTCAAGAGGGACCTGCCAGGGATGAGACCATAACCCCCACACCTCCACCCTGTCACCACTGGCACACCTCAGGTTCCGGAGGAATCCACTGTCTTGTGTGAAGTCCTTCACAGGTACATGCCACAGTGGATGTTTGAGCACTCAGTCAGGAAGGACACTTTCCATCCACCCTGTCACACAGCCCAGTCCAGGGCTGAGGAGAGCTGTCACGGCTTGTCTCCTTCTGTCAACCCAACCCCTGCATGCTGTCATTCAGCATTCTGTGAACATCTACCATGTATCAAGAACTGAACTGGGCACGCTAGGTGAGCCAAAGAGGCCTTTCTTCATCTGTAAAGTGTCCACCTGCCCTCCACCCCCAACCCCGGCTCCTTTCTGAATCATCAGATGTCACTGTAAATTCGAATGGCATGGAGCACCCCAGGCCTGCAGCCCAGGGACTCTACTCATTGGCTGTGCATCCTTGAACAAGCGACTTAATGTCTCTTAGCTGTTTTTGGTTTTGTTTTGTTTTGTTTTGTTTTTTGACTCCTTTGTAAAGTCAATAGTTGTTATTTGCCCAGCAAATGGTGTATAAAGCCAAGCATGGTGACCAAGAATGGTGACCATACGCCTGAAACCCCGGCACTTGGGAATTTAAAACAGAAGACTCACAGCTCAAGGCCAGTCTGGGCTACAAAGGGAGAGTCCTTTCTCACGGTTTTTGAAGAATTAAATAAATAGAAATTACTATTTACTGAGCACATACTACAAATCATGTCATCCAGTGCTGGGGGCCACTAGGACACTACTGTCATCACAGCCAAGAGCCCAAGCTGTTGCGAGATGGGTTTTGCAGAGAAACTCTTAGAAGGCAGAGGGCTGTGTTCTCCGCTGGTGAGAAGATATGTGAAGAACTCAGAATGCTCACCTAGCGTGCACAAAGCCCCGGGGTCCCATCCCCAGCCCCTGTGGAATCTCAGGAGCTGGAGGCAGGAAGATCAGGAGTTCAAGGTCATCTTCACCTACACAGTGAACTTGAGACCATCCTGGACTACATGAGACCCCCCCCCCAATGTCTTTAAAAGGAAAAGGGGGAAGGACTTGAGAAGAGAAGGTTCTCAGGACATGGGGGAGGAACCTGGAAGAGTCTTTGTGCTCTGAAGAAGAGACAAGTTCTATAGCATAACCGGTCTGATCTGGCTGCTTATGCATTTCTGCTCCTCTGACCCTTGGGGGGAAAGCCAGAGACTTGTGCACTGACAAGAAAGATCTCTGCGTATCCTCAATCCTCTTCAAGGACCTTGGGATCAATTCTCCAAGACACTACATTAAAACAGACCCACCTCTCGACCCCCTGAGACCAGGTCCCGGCATCTCCTCTCTGCTGTGATCTGACAGCCGTGCAGCTCCGTGAGCCACAAATCATGTGTAGTGTCACCTCGCCATATTATCTTAACGTAAAAGTGTTATATGGCTCCGGTTAAAAGAAAATTCCAGAAACACAAATGTACAGAGGATGAGAACAAATCACCTTTATAGCCAACAGTCTCAATCCATGCCTTCCGATTGCTCACAGGAATGGGCCAGGCAGGGCGTTGGCTCACAGGCTTCTTATGCTCTGGGATTTGTTAACAGTGTCTGAGAACTCAGTATTGGATGGTTCCCTGAAAACCCAATGTGTGCAGGGAGATACACCCTGACTCTGGTTTTGACCCTGAGGATGAAGGCGGAGCTGCGCAGCCTCACCCGCAAGCCAGTACAGATCTCCAAAGCTTCCCCGTAAGACATGCTCTCAGGGCTCGTTTCTGGGTCAGGGTGTTCCGACGTGGTTTTAAAAGCATTTTTGTTTTTTGGTTTTTTTTTTTTTTTTTTTTTTTTTTTCTGAATTGCACCTTGGGAAATGGTCACGGTCCTCCTGGTGAGTTCCTCGTGAATTAGTAAGGTTGTGCCTACAGCCAACGCTGCTGTTTTATTGATCCATTTCAGCTGGCCCTTGGTTGGGTAAATTAGAATGCAACTGGAGATTCTTCCATTCTCACACTCCACATGCAGTCCTAAATGCATGCTTCTCCTGTGAACTGCTTCCGTCCGCCCTTGGGAATCATTTCATAACTGAAAGTCTAGGCATCGGGCCAGGGAGATGGTTCAGCAACTTAACACACTGACTGCCAAGTCCCCAAGACCCTCAGGGTGGAAGGAAAGAGTTGATTCCTGGGGGTTGTCCTCTGACCTCCACACAGGCATTGTGACATGGGCACACATGCACACACACGAATGAATAAACTGTGATTTTTTTTTTAAATGAATGTCTAGGCACAATCAGCACCACAGGACAGTTTTGAATTAAGATCCTCCCTGCAGCAGCAGAATGGTGTTGGTGGATCCAAGCATGGAGGGGGTTAATAGGACAGCAGACCCCTCTGTGTGTTCCCAGCCTCACCCTAGCTAGAGAGCTCAGGTGCAGTCAGGGGAGACCAATCCCACCACTCCTCTCTGCTGGTCCCTCACCACCTGGCATGTCGCTTTCTGCACCCAGCCCCATGTGGAGGAGCAGTGCACAATGCCACCATCGGCCGAGTTCTCTCCCCCAGTTTCCCGGGAACCGCCAATGGCAGCCAGCTCTGCGTGTGGACCATAGAGGCTCCAGAGGGTCAGAAGCTTCACCTGCACCTTGAAAGGCTGCTGCTGCATGAGAAAGACAGGTGAGCTGTCCACACCGACTGCCTCTCCCCAGCTTAGAGAGGGTGGGGTGGGTGATCGGGGTGTGGCTGAACCCCAGCGGAAAAAAAGCCCTGGGGAGGTTGGCCCTCTGCTTCCAGCCAGGAGTCTGAAGCACTCAGTGGGAAAGGAGCCTTCCTGAGCCACCTAGGACACGAGGGAAGAAGGGGATGGGAAACACACACACACACTGATGCATGCTTACACATGCACAAACGTGCCTGTGCACACATGCACACAGGCACACACATACCTGCATGCACACATTCACATGTGCACACACCCACACATCCACACACCCAGGCATGCATGCACACACACACATGCACACAACATGCATGCATCCATTGCATGCATGCACATACTCATACATGCACACACAGGCACACATGCATGTGCACACATGCACACAGGCATACACACATTCATGAGTGCACCCACACATACCCACACATCCATACACCTAGACATGTATACGCACACACACACACGTACATGCACCCATTGCATGCATGCACACACTCATACATGCACACACAGTCACACCTGCATGTGCATACATGCACACAGGCACACACTCATTCATGCACAGATTCATGAGTGCACCCACACATCCACACACCTAGATATGCATGCACACACACACTTGCATGCGCACACTCATGCATTATGCACACACAGGCACACATGCACACACATGCATGTGCATACACACACAGACACACGCTGCCTAGGCCTTCCTCTCAGGCATCTCTCTCCTGAGAGGAATAAGAATGTACATCTATTAAGCACCCCCTCTCTGCACAAAACCATGATTAGGCTCCGTGGAGAACAAGTGTGGTACACACAGCATGAGCTCCCAGAGAGACAGGAGGCAGGTATGGAGAAAGTCAACTGGAAAGAGTTAGGCAGGCTGAGTGGCAGACCTCATCCTGCATAGTGTGACACTGCTTGACTGCGCATTGCTGGCCAATGCCCACCTCTCACTGGCCACAACCCACCCTGCACCCTGAGGGACTCAGAACAAGCAGACAGTTTCCATTTCTGTGACGGATGAGGAAGATGGAAGAGGCAGGATTTGGGTTCCGAGGGAGACCCGGGTGAGCATCACACACACCCCTCTCCACTCTGGCCCATTATCACTGACCCTGCAAGACATGTCAGCATCCCTCTGCCCTTTCTCTGCCCAGGATGATTGTCTACAGTGGAAGAACAAACACATCTGCCCTCCTGTACGACTCTCTCAGAACAGAGAGCGTGCCCTTCGAAGGCCTGCTGAGCGAGGGTAGCAGTATCCGCATTGAGTTCACGTCGGACCAGGGCCAGGCAGCTTCCGCCTTCAACATCCGCTTTGAGGGTGAGAGGCCCCCTCCTTGTCATGCCTGGGGGTAGCGAAAGTGGGTGAAGGCTGAACCAGGGTCTAGGATGGGGGACGTGGGAGTGCTAAGCATGAGGGACCCAGACTGGCCCATGATTTCCAAGACGGGCTTTCAGTTTTACTGTATTGATATAATTTCCTTCTAAGCAGTTCTTATACTGGTGCCTGATCCTCCCACCCTTCCTCCTTCCCTCCCTCCCTTCTTCCTTCCTTCCCTCCCTTCCTCCCTCCCTCTTTTCCTCTTTGCTTTCTTCCTTCCTTCTTTCCTTTCTCTTGAGAGGCTGTCTTAAGTGCAAGTCTCATGTAGCTCAGGCTAGCCTTAAACTCAATAAGCAGACCAGGATGACCTTGAACGTCTGATTCTCCAGCCTTTCCCTTCTAAGTACCAGGATGAACCACTTTTCCTAACTCATGCATCACTGGGAATCAAACCTGAGGCTTCCTGCATGCTAGGCAAAACTCCTGACAGTGGAGCCCCGTATTCATCCTCTTCTCTCTTTCATTTTGATTTTTTTTTTGAGGCAGGGTGTCTCTAATACTCCAGGCTGGCCTTGAACTCACAATCTCCCGCCTCAGCCCCCCGATGAAGGAATCATACCCCTATATGCCATAACACCAGGCTTTTGTGTGTGCTCCCTGTGTGACTCTCACCACACACAGATGTGGAACTGTTGTTTCCCCTCACAGGAGAGAAGCCAGGGAGCCTATCTGAAGCCTCACTTACAGTGTGCCTGCCACGGCTGCCAGCCTGCCTCGGAGCCCTCCTCTGCTTCCCTCAAGCAATGCCTCTGGGGGTCTAGCCTCCTCCCAGGAACTGGCTCTCTGACCCAGACAGACCATAGTGTTCTGTGTACCCTAGGGACTGCAGCTCAGGCTTTCCTGGAAGTGGGTAGTCCCATTGAGAGACAGACATTATGTATCCGATGGCAGGGCCCAGAGCACTGGCATCGAGAGAGTGTGAGGCCCCAGGCAGAAGGTCTTATCTGCATCACACATAAGAAACATGAGGCCAGCAGGGCAGTGGTGGTGCATGCCTTTAATCCTAGCACTTGGGAGGCAGAGGCAGGCAGATTTCTGAATTCAAGGACAGCCAGGGCTTCACAGAGAAACCCTGTCTCAAAAAAAAAAAAAAAGAAAGAAAGAAAGAAAGAAAGAAAGAAAGAAAGAAAGAAAGAAAGAAAAGAAAAGAAAAGAAAAGAAAAGAAAAGAAAAGAAAAGAAAAGAAAAAGAAAGAAAAAAGAAATGTGAGGCCCGAGGGTCCAGGTGTCTGGCCCAGGTCAGAAGCATTCTGTTCTGGAGCAGGGTCCCCTCAGAAGCCCAGGCTGGCCTGGAAAGTACTGTGTAGCCCAGGCTGGTCTCAAGCAACGACCTGCCTGTCTTAGCCTCTCTAGAGTTAGGATTACTCCATGTTCTGGAGTGCCTTTTCTTTACATTATGTCTAAGCAGTAATAGCTGTCTTTTACCTCATCTGTCCACTCACCCTCTCTGTGTCCCCACCTCAGCCTTTGAGAAAGGTCACTGCTATGAACCCTACATCCAAAATGGGAATTTCACCACATCGGACCCCACCTACAACATCGGCACCATTGTGGAGTTCACCTGCGACCCCGGCCACTCTCTGGAACAGGGCCCGGCTGTCATCGAGTGTGTCAATGTGCGTGACCCATACTGGAATGACACAGAGCCTCTATGCAGAGGTGAGCCGCCACCTTCCCCAAAGCCAGAATGCCCAGGGCCTCCACCCCAGCAAAGAACAAGACCCCAGCCTAGAAGGGGTGGCCACATTACACACTTGTTTTACCATGAGACCTTTTCCGGACCAGTGGTCATCTGGGTCTGGTTGCTGCTGTTTCTTGGGGTAATTCTTTTTTCTTTTAAATAATTCCATTTTGGGAAATGTCCAGAAGAAACATACCCACAAAGGTAGAAAGGGGATTCTAGTCGCCAGGGCCTGGGAGGGGACCTGAGAGGGAGGATGGATGTGGTTACTCTTTTTTTTTTTAAAGATTTATTTATTATTTATTTTATGCATGTGAGTACACTGAAGCTGCACAGATGGCTGTAAGCCTTCCTGTGGTTGTTGGGAATTGAATTTTAGGACCTCTGCTCGCTCCGGTCGGCCCCGCCCACTCAGTCACTGCTTACTCCGGCCCAAAGATTTATTTATTATTACAAATAAGTACACTGTAGCTGTCTTCAGAAGAAGGCATCAGAACTCATTACAGATGGTTGTGAGCCACCATGTGGTTGTGGGATTTGAACTCAGGACCTTCAGAAGGGCAGTCAGTGCTCTTACCCGCTGAGCCATCTCTTCAACCTCCGACAATGCCCTTTCGACAGCCATACTATGGTAGACACCAGCCCCATTCATGACGAGGAATCAGACATGGAGAGAGCATGCCCAAGAGCATTCTAGGGTCACTGGAAAAAAAGTGCACTTAGCCTCTCTGTGTTCAGAGCCCAGGCAATATTGGCTGTGACAACCTTCAGTCACACTAATTCCCGGGTCACACTGACTTCCCAGGTCTTGTATCCATGGCCAATGAACCCTAACACATGGAGGAATGAGGGAGACCCTCACTCCCATCAACCACCTGGCAGTTGGTGTGACGTCATTGCCTTGCCCTGGTGAGGATTGGCCCCTGAACTAAATGTACTTCATTAAGGGAGAAGAATGTATTGAGGCTTCAGCCTCTGCCATATTGAGGGCTTACCCAGGAAGGATTGGGAGAGCGGCCTCTGTATCTCTGCTGCCGGTCCAGGATAAACCTTTCAGAGACTGGAGCCTACTTGCCACCTGAGTACATTCTGGGGTCAGGCAGGGTGCTGCAAACTGGCATGGTGACCTTAGTAGTGATCCGTCATAAGCCAGTGGGCTGGAAGAGCATTTCCTGACCTCTCAGAGGAGGAAGCTGATGCTATCAGACCATATACACACCTTATCCAAAGCTGGCAGAACAGTGGAGTGGGAACTGGGGGCTGCCCTCAGTGGCGAAGACATTGCCTACCTCTGCCCCCTTGGAGCAGCAGGTGAGGCCAGTAGCCTTTTTTCAACACGCACACAGACATATGCACGCACATACATGCACACTCATGTAAATGCACACACACACACACACACAAATAGACACACATGCTGCCCCCCCCTGCCTGCTCCACCCCATGCTACACAGGGATCCACAGATGCCAACCTCACCCCCCAAATTTCTAACCACTATGCTGTATTGTCTTCCTCACAAGAGTGTCCTCTTGTCTGTCTGTTGCAGCCATGTGTGGTGGGGAGCTCTCTGCTGTGGCTGGGGTGGTGCTGTCTCCAAACTGGCCAGAGCCCTATGCAGAAGGTGAAGACTGTGTGTGGAAGATCCACGTTGGGGAGGAGAAGCGGATCTTCCTGGACATTCAGTTGTGAGTATCTGAGGCACCCTTTCCCCAGGTTCACCGCAGTAGGCAGGTGGGGAGGAACTGACTTCTGCTTTATCTGTTGTTCCAGCCAGGATTTACTAAGCATCTAGTACGTACCTCGGAGCTGCAGAGTCCTAGGGTTGCTACAGCAACACAACCAGCAACGCACGAAGCGAGTGTCCCTACTCTCGTTAATTCGTTCCGCTAAAAAGACTGGTGTCCAAGAAGGGTGCACACAGACAAGCACACTCGTGACTTCAGTTGGCAGCCTAAGGAAGGGTCACGACCACTGGGGATTTGACGTAAAGGAGGAGGGGAGGAAAAGCTTCCATAGCAAAGCTCAGCGTACAGACATGCGAGGGTCCTTTTCTTCCCTTTGTATTACTATGTGTTTACTTATCTATTGTGAGTGGAGGTTAGGGTGTGATGATCATGGCTCGGCTCATGTGGGACAATCAAGGGACAGCTTTCAGGAGTCAGTTCTCTCCCTTTTACCTCTGGGTCCCAGGAATCAAACCGGGGTGTTAGGTTGGTCATCATCAGGTGCTCTTGCGCACTAAGCCACCTTGCCAGCCTACAGTTTTTGAAGGACCAAACGGCCGGGGTGGGCAGCAGTGAATGGTGCCGTGCCATGAACCCTGGCCATACCGTAGTTTTGTTTCTCCTTATCTGCCTTCCTCGACTAAGTGCAGATGTCCCTGTCAGTCGGGGCGTCGCCTTACTTTGCCGTTCGTTCTCAGGTTTAATATGGACCTTGGGCTACACTTGGTGACAGGGAAGTGTTTAGTGAATGGTGACAGCTGCCCTAGGCTGCTTCCGATGCTCCCTGGGCACAACCGTAGTGTGCTCATCCTGAACACCTCCCAGTGCCCCAGGAGGGCAACTCTGAGCCCAGAGTGAAGGTCCAGGCTCTGGGCTCTTGTATCTGATATCCTGAGGGCAGCTTCCAAGGACTTTGGGAGGGGAGGCAGCTGAGGCTCCACAGGCTAAGAGAGCAACAGCCTCTGGTGGCCTCTCAGCCACCTCCTCCCACTGCCCTCTGTGAGACAGAGACAGGGACAGATGGTGGTGTCTAGAGAAAAAAATGGTTTTCTGGCAGACCCAGGTGGCCGGGAAGAGTCCAGAAACAGGCGTCCCAGGGCCTCTGGCTCTCCAAGCAGCAGACGGGTCCTACAGGCCTAGTAGCCATCTTTGTAGTGTGTATTCATTGTGTGAAGTGATGGTATCTGTGATGTTCCATCCCTACCCTGCCTTGCCCCCCCCCCACTTTCTTTTAGTTCTTTCAAACAAGTTCAAAAAAGAAAGAAAGAAAAAGAGAGAGAGAGAGAGGGAGAGAGAGAGAGAGAGGGAGAGAGGGAGGGAAGGAGGGAGAGAGAGAGATTTTGGCAAATGGGAGAAAATGTAGTATTTGTCTGACTGAGTCTGGCTATCTTGTTAAATATAATGGTCTCCGATTCCACTTAATTTCATGCAAACGGCATAATTTCATTTTTCTTGAAGGCTGAATACAACTTGCTATGCAAACAAACCACATTCTCTTTACCCACGCATCTGTCCGCAGACATCTAAGCTAGCCACATCACTTGACCATTGTGAATTAGCAATCCGCTTGCACATGTGAGCTCCCTGTGAAAGGCTGGCTTATGTCCTGTGGAGTCTCCCCAGAGAACCGCATGGGGTCTTACCTTCTACTTTCAGTTTATGGAGACCCCTGCCCCCTGCACAACAATTCCCAACATGGTGGTCCTAGTGTGACCCCCACCCGCAGTGACAAAGTGTTCCCCTCACCCACGTCCGTATCGGCATTCTCCGTCTTGACGACAGCCAGACTGACTCTGGCAGAATGAACTTCTGATTGGTCTGTCCTTTGTGACTAAGGACATGGGACATTTTCTCATCTTTATGGGCCTGTGATCGCTTTTAGGGACCTGTCTGTTCGGTTCGTTTGCGCATTGACTTATAGGGTGATTGGAGAATGTTTATTCTTCACGGTCTCTACAGACACTATCAATCCTTGGATGTGGCTTTGGCAAAGATCAGTCACCCGACTGTCATTTCTTAGCTCCGCTGGTGGCTTCTCTCGCTTTCAAATTCCCTGCAGTCTCATCTCTTGATTCTCGATGCTGCTTCTCCCCGAGCTGTTGGACTCCCTCAGAAATCCCTGTGTGTGCCAGTGTCTCAGGGTGTTTCCTTAAATTTCCTCTAACAGTTGTAATTCCTGGTATTAAAGTGAATCTTTTGATCCATGCTGAACGTGTTTTCCGGAGAGCAGAATAGATCCATTTCTGTTATGTTACAAATTTCCCCGGCACCATCTGTCAAAAGAAAGAAAGAAAGGAAGGAAGGAAGGAAGGAAGGAAGGAAGGAAGGAAGGAAGGAAGGAAGGAAGGAAGGAAAAGGAAGAAAGAAAAAGAAAAAGAAAAAAATTCCAGTATCTGATTTGAGCACCTTGTCAAAAATCACTTGGCTGTCACTGTATGGGTTCATTTCTGTTCATTTCTATTTTTTTCCCTCAGGTGCATGTGTGTTGAGACTGTTGGTGTGAGGCTGTTCCCAGAGATTGTCCTTGGCCTTCCTGCTCCAACTGAGCTAAAAGCCCCACAAATTTTGAACAGCTGATCCTCCAAGGCCAGGGACAGAAGTTTGTCTCCTTTTCTTCTCAGCTGTGTGATTCAGGCCTTCTTTCTGGCTGCAGCCTCTTTGATTTTCAGTGGGGATTCCGGGATATCACTATCTGTGATTCCTGGAGGTGGGCCTTGCATGGAGAGGCAGGAGTACTGCATAGCGGCTGGGCAGCTAGGGAGCTGGGCTAAATCAGGGATGGCAGCCAGGAGGAAGCATTTTCCCAAGCAAGGATGTAAAAAGAAAAAATGAAAAAAAGCAAATGAGGAGAGATGAGAGGGAAACAGTCATAGGAAGGATCAGTCACAGAGGTCATCTCGGGGGTCCTCTGAACTGAAGCTTCAGACAGAAAACTCCATTCTAGAGCACTGTGGGAGCTGAGAAGATGGCTCAGTGGGGCATGCCTCACAAGCCTGAGGACCTGAGTTCAGAGCTCCTGTCCTCATGTAAACGCCAGATGGGCATGGCAGGCAGCCCACCTGCGACCCTAGGACTAGAGAGGGAGAAATGGGATGCCCCAGGCAATCTGACTAGGCAGTGAGAGACTGCTTCAGTATATAAGGTGGAGGAACACACTGGACATCAATCTCTATCTTCTCCATGCACACACATACATGTACATACGTGTACATACGTGTACCTGTGCACACGTGAACATGCATGCACACATACACGTGCACACAGCTGTTGCCATGTTGTGATGAGTCACCAACATACAATTCTGCTTACTAGAACTTCAACCCATGGAAGTTACCGGGCAAACTCACTGAGCTGCCTCAGGGAAGGATTGACTCCCAGGTTCTTGTTGAATCCCACCCAGCTTCAAGCCCCACCCAGTAAGTTGTTGAAGGACTCCCCCGCCCCATTTCTGCTTATCTTAGCCTCTTCTTTTTTGGAAGCCTCCCAAATGTGCGGTTTTGCCTGTATCAAGCCTTCTGCGTCCGTGGGCGCCTAGCTTGGCCAAGGGTAGAGGGAAAAGGGAATCTCTCTCATCTGCCCTGCTGCGCACCAAATACTCAATTAACCTTCAGCTTGGCACCAGATCAGTTTTATGTCTATCTCAAAGCCTGTGCGTGACAGAGAGGCTCAAACCATTAACTCAGAGTCCTTCCCCACAGCCAGGCCAGGGCAGCATCATCTGGTGGAGAATCGAAAAGGATGGGGTCCTCTCTCCTTGTTACCCAGCAGGTGAACTGAATGTTGTCACCCCTGTTTCCCTCCTCAAAGCATTTTGGGGTTGCCCTGTACAAATGTCAGAAGGAGCTCAGGGAAGAAGGAACGTCTAGTCCTGTAGGGCCAGACAGTGATGGCAGGCAGGAGGGGACACTAGGGTGACACCCCAGAGACCTGGGGCTGGGGGAAGTCTCAGCTGGCTGTGGACAAGCTCCTGTGGGTCTCCAGTGTGTGAGCCTTTCCCTCTGACTGGCTCTTTCCTCACAGCTCATACTAGAGAAAGTTATGTTATCAAGGGGGCTGGAGAGGCAGCTCAGTGGGGAAAACGCTTGCTGTACAAGATCTGAGTTCAAGACCGAAGCACTTACATAAAGCCAAGTGTGACACCACACTTCTGTGATCCCATTGTAAGGAGAGAGGCAGAGACAACCACCAGTTATCTGGACTACACTCACAATATTCTGGGCTCCTCCAAAGGTCACTTCTAAGGGTCTGCCCTCTGCAGCACACACAGCTGGTCTTCTAGGCTCCAGCTGGCCCCATTCCATTGCTGCTGTTCTTGGTGGTCCTCCCATGGTATAGACATCTCCAAAAAATGTTGGGTCCCTGCTGCAATTGAGTTGCACCTCCACCAACAGCCTCACCGTGGCTCTCTTCAGAGGCCCCAGTCCTGCCACACAGTGCCAAGCCTCAGCTGTTCTTCAGGACCCCTTCATGCCTTCAAAACCAGGACTACTTGGTGACTCTTACAGTACCACATTCAGTTGCCAGCACAAGGTACAACTTTGGTGGCTCCTGGATCACAGGTTCTGTGGTGCTGACCCTGAGAAAACCCTTCCCAGAAGATTTCACCTCAGCGATGCTTCTTAATGACAGCTGGTTCTTGGTTGATGAGCAGCATCCGTTTTCCCACTGAAGCAAAGGTTTAACTTTACTGTTTCTTGTCTCTTGTTAATCAAGTGCCAGCTAGCCAGGAAGCACAGATTCTTCACACAAAAACACCCAGTAAAGTCTTTGCTTCCCTCTGAAACCTTACAGACCAAGCCTTCATCGTCTACACTGCCCGCAACCGGTCTCGTCTTCCAAGCTCCTGCAGAACAGCTCACTGAGCTCTCAACACTCAGTGGCTTTTCTAGTGCAAGGTTCCAAAGTCCTTCCTCAACTGTTCCTAAAACACATGATCAGGTCTGTCACAGCAGTACCCCATTATCCTGGTGCCAATTTCTGCCTTGGGGTTTCTAGTGCTGGGATAAAATACCAGGATCAAAGAAACTTGTGCAGAAAAAGGTTTATTTGGCTTACGTTTCCATTCATCACTGAAAGAAGTTAGGGACAGGAACTCAAGCAAGGCAGGAACCTGGAGGCAGGAGCTGATGCAAAAGCCATGGAGGGGTGCTGCTTACTGGCTTGCTCCGCATGGCTTACTCAGCCTGCTTTCTTATAGAACCCAGGACCACCAGCCTACGGATGGCCCCATCCACAATGGGCTGGCTCCGCCCACAATGGGCTGACCCCGCCCACAATGGGCGGAGCCCTGCCCTATCAATCACTAATTAAGAAAGTGCCCTACAGGCTTGCCTACAGACCAATTGTGTGGAGGCGTTTTTTTCTCAATTGAGGTTCCTTCCTTTTTGATAACTCTAGATTGTGTCAAGTTGACACAAAACCAGCCAGCACAGGGAATAAGAAATCTCTCCATAGATACCCGGCTAGAGCTCCCCTGTGTGACATGAGGGTAAAGAACCTGACTGCACGGTGTGCGTGTCCTGAGACGTTGTGTGAGGCCAGAATGAAGCATGGCGGGCTCTAGGTACGGCCAGTCGAGGCTTGTGGCTGCCATCTGGGTCTGCAGTGAGAAAGAGCCTAAGTTGAGCAGAGTGACAAGAAGTTTGTGAGGTTTGGAGCTGTTGAAAGGACCGGGCCTTTCAGAAACCACCGGTTCCACACAGGATGACAGGACAGGCACTGGGAGGATACTGGAAGTGCCAAGATCATGGAGCATCTGCCAAGGAAAGGTGCAGACACAGAGAAGAGGCAGACCAAGAGAGGATGCAGGAGCTGCAGGCAGTAGAACTGGAGGAGAGGGGCTACCCAATGTTATTCCATCATGAACCCCAGATGCCTAACATGAAGCAGAAGGGTTTGGGGTTTCCCCAGCTGGGTTTCTGTCTTCCTCTGGTCTGAGATTTTCTTGCCGCGCCTTCTTTCCAGCTATTTGGAGTGATGCATTCACTCTGCCATCGTGTGGCAGAAATACAGAATTTGCCTTTTGACTTTAGCTCACAGCTTGAGGACTATTTAAAGACCCTGGCGACCTTTGGCGTTGGGTTGAGTGCATTTCAAGCAGAGACTTCCGTGGATGCCATATGGGTCTCAGGGATGGAACGCTATGGAGTGGTTGTGAGATGACCTCCGCAGATCTGTGTGTTTGATTATCTAGTTCCCGACTAGGTAAATATTGTGGAGCCTTTAGGAAGTGGAGCCTACCTGGAGAAAGTTAGCCACTGGGGGAAGGGGGTCAGGTTTTGAGATTATTACGGTCAGCCCCACTTCCTGTCCACACTCTATTACTTCCTGAGTGTAGACGCAGTGTGACAGGATGATTCGAGTTTATGCTGCTGTGCTTCCTGGTCAAGACGGACCGTGTCCCTTGAGGCAAAACCACATACCCATACACCCACACACTCACACTCCCTTGAGTAGCTTCTTGTCAGAATGTGATCACAGCCAACTGACACACTGTGGAAGCCCATAGGCAGATTGGGGACCTCATTTAACAAAACAGAAAGTGGTCAAGACCCAACCCTGGACTTCACTGGATCATGGACTAAGCAAGCGGCTACCCTGTGTGGGCTATGAGTTATTATTATTTTACAACCCAGCTCCATTGCCAGCTGATTTTTGAGTGCCTTAAAGCTGCATATATAAATGGGCTTGCCTCTCCACTGAAATTAGCCATTTGACAGATGAATCATTCGTATGCCATGTATATAATTCATATTTAAATAAGTGCATAAGCTTCTGCATTCTACCATATGTCTGCCTGCCTAAATCAGCTTGCACATGCCTCTTGATCAACCCTTCGAGGGCAGAATATCTACGTGAGGGTCTAACACTTGTCTGGAAGGAGTAAAGGGTTGGCTGATCATTTCTTTCTGTGTACACTGTGGGAGGCAAACTCCAGTTGCGTAGTTACAAACCCCATCTCCCCATATCCAGGCTCCAGACCATCTCCTCCCCACCCCACCCCATTTTCCTGTCTTTCAGAGTGCTTCTAAAATACTTCCAAAACGCAACACAGATGGGGGTTACTTGCCAAAAATAAAGGCACCCAGATTAACAGGGTTCACATCGGCTCTGTTAGTTACTCTTAACAGCAACCGATGAAACAAAGTTAATCACCACCAAGGGAGATAAAATAAATGAGCTAAAATAACAATGCAGGATGTTCCCCAGAGAGCAGACAACACTTTCTTAAGGAGGAAGGCCTGACATCTGAGCAGACTACATTGTGTCTGTGACAATGTGGGGACTGGAGATGCCACCATTGCGGGCAGTGAGACCGGTCCCTATGGTGTTGCTTGTAGCTGTTTGATCCCATTTTCTGACACATAGGCCTCCAGGTTATCCCATGCCACATTTCTTGGAGACACAGGCCTGTGGCATTCTCAGAGAATGGTGTAATCTGTGAGTTAAGAGCCTAGGCTCACTGGGCAGTGGTGGCACACACCTTTAATCTCAGCATTTGGAAGCCAGAGGCAGGTTGAGTTCAAGGCTAGCCTGGTCTACAGACCTGGTCTACAGGCTACACAGGGAAACCCTGTCTTGGAAGATAAGGAGAAAGAAAAAAAAAGATGCCAGGCTCAGCACAGGCAGACATACTTGCCTTGAGCCCTAGGTATCCTGTGGCTTGCATAGGTGGCTTCTTCTAATTGACCTCCAGTTTGTCTGTCTGCAAAGTGGAAGCAGTCCTCCAGTGTGGGAAGTGGTGTGAGTGCTTATCCTGTCACAGGAAGCATTGTTTCTCTGAAGCTTGGTGTGGTATCCGGAATGGTTTGCAGCTGTCCAGTAGGGCTGGCTGCTCCGATGAAGGCCCTGAGGACGACTGAGGACAGTGTGAATGCTGAGAGCTCAGGGATGACACACGGACGTGCCTGGGGCCAAATTGGACTAGACTTGAAGATGCGGTGTACACAATGCGCAGGGTTCCTGACGTGCCAGTTAACCAGTAACTTTCAGGGCCAAGAAAAATGGGAGTTCGAGCCCCCAGGGAAGTGTTGAAACACTCTCTGAGAAAGCATGGCTCCTAGAGGCTGCCATAGGACCAGGTGATGGGGGGCCCCTTCCGGTGCTGAAACGGGAAAATTCAGTTAGGGTCCCACCTTAGTTTGGATTATACTATTGCTGTGGCGGTGAAACGCCATGGCCAAAAGCCAGTTTGGGGGCGGGGGGTCATTCCGTTCATGTGTCCACATTGAGGTTCATCATGGAAGGAAGCTGGGGACCGGAGCTCAAGCAGGGTGGGAACTGGAGGCAAGAACTGATGCAGAGGCCATGGAGAGGTGCTTTCTACTGGCTTTGGTTCTTTCCTGCTCAACTCTGACCAGTAGACCAGGCACACACAGCAGTAAACACTACACAGGGAGTTGGAAGGAGATGGCAGGGGATGGGGACAATTGTCCATCAGCTTCAAACACATCACTTGGCCACCTGCTGGACCTCGTGGCCTCTGGCTGGGGAAACCAACATGCTGCTCCCTCTTAGACCCTCCAGGGTGCCCTGTTCCCAGTGAGATGGACAGCCAACACTGAAACTCTGATCTAAAGTCCTCGCCTGTCACACCCCTTCTACCTTCCTTCCTGCTGTCTGTGCCCTCTGGCCCTTGTCTGTGTCCTCTGACCTTTGTCTGTGCCCTCTGACCCTTGTCTGTGCCCTCTGACCCTTACCGTCATGTTTCATCTTGAATAACCCCAAATAGGCTTTTGTTCCAGGTTGTTGAAGGCTGGCAGGTCATGTGATACCGAGCAGTGCCTCACCCTGCACTCGTCTCAGCACCTCATGAAGACTTAGCCCAGTGTGGTGGCTTTGGGGAGATTCTGGTCAGTCCTCCTCATGTCCACCAGTTTCCTCCATGCTACCCCAAGGCAGCCTCCCCCAGTAGCAGATGTCTGTCTGTCTGTCTGTCTGCCTTGCAAATGTCTTAGGATGTAAGTCCTGGATTCCTGTCCCCTGAACATTTCCAAGTAACAGGGAGCCCCGAGAGTCCTACTACGTTGGATTTGTGGAGTTGTCACCTTCCCTGCACGTAGTAGATGCTCAATAATTATGAGAGAGCCAGGTAGAGTCTCGAGCTCCAAGCACCACAGGCATCAAGCATCTATTGCTCCTGCAAGAGCTGGGTGAGGCTCGAGTGAGCAGTGAAGACTGGTCAGTCCTGCCTGAGTTGGATTTCATGATCACAAGCTCCAGGCAGGAGGAGATCAGGCTGGCTTCCTTCCTTTATCCCTTAGCAATCTACACATAGTAGCCAAGACTTGAACGGTGCAAGCAGTTTTCATGTTAAGTCTCCCAAGATTTATTTGTTCTACATAAAAAGAAAGAGCTGTGTGCTTGGATAACGATAAACAGACTTTTATTTTGAATAATCATAGATTGGCTTCTTTTTTTTTTTTTTAATAACGTTGCTTAAGAACAGAACATTTCACATGCAAGTTAACTCTGTAAGCCAAAGGTATGTTCAGCAATTCATTTTTTGGCACAGTTTTAAATGAGTTCATGTTATAATAGCTAAGTAAAAGTTAAAATTCTACAATGTAAGGCTGGAGCAACACCCAGGACTCGAAGAGCTGGCTGTAATTTGTCACACAGGAGCACAAGGCCCAAACAGGGGGCCACACTCTACACCACACCCCACAACACTGTAAACAATCCGGCCTCAACTGGACACAAATGCAAAGAACCCAGTTCCCCAAATGCCACTCTGTGCCCACCTAAGACACCGATGCTCCTACTGTGAGATGGGCTGACTGTGTGCAAGGTGCCTGTTACAAGATGCACCCTGTCATCATGAAGGCCACACTAGACCAGGAACTGAGCACCAAAGTCTGCAATAGGGAGCACGAGAGGTACAGGGAGCACGGGAGGTATTGGGAGCATGGGAGGTACAGGGAGCACAGGAGGTACTGGGAGCACGGGAGGTATAGCTTCTGAAGAACAAAGCTTCCCAATGCAGGGAAGCTTTCAGTTAGGATAGCCCTTCTAGCTACTGTGTGGGAGACAAGCTGGAGAGAAAGGCCAGCCCAGGACCCCTCTGCCCCTCTGAGAAGCTCAGCCCTCTGTCCCCCTGGTGCCTCTGTCCTCTGCATTATCAGATAGCATCCTCATTCTCTGTGTAGTGTCCCAGCTTCAGCTCCAGTCTGCTTTCTGGGACGTGGCAGCCATTTCTTAGGATTGGCTTTCTGCCTGGCACCCAGTAGATGGTCCAGTGCTGGGTGCTCCCACTGCTGCCTGCGGTGCTCCCGCTGCTGCCTGCGGTGCTCCTGCTGCTGCAGGCGCTCCCTCCCCCGGGTGAGAGCCTCCAGGTACCACTGCTGCTCTTTCCACCGCTGCTTTCTCCGTTCCAGCTTCTCCCTCCTATCCTCCAGGTTGCAAAACTCCCAATCCAGCTGCTGGAGCTCCGTTCGCAGTTGCCTGTTCCGAGCATTGATGTTGTGGCAGAAGTCCTCGTAAGCCTGTTTGGCCGCGGTATCCCAGGCCTTGGTCTTCTTCTTTAGCTCCCTGGTGATGTCCTCTCCAGACTCCAGCAGGTTCAGATCCTCCACTTGCTTCGCCAAGGCGGCCCTTTCCTTCAGGAACTGAAGGTGTGCCTCGCGGTCCAGGAAGGGGATGTCAGCTACTATGCTGGCTTTCTCCAGCTCTAAGGTTTCTATCTCCCAGTCCTGGCTCTCCTTTATGTTGGCGATGGGAGCCAGAGCCTTCAGCTTCTTCTTCAAGCTGGCCTCGAGCTTTTTGTTCTCCTTCAGCTGCTTCTGGAGACTTCCGGTGCGGGAGGTGAAGGTAGAGACCATCTCTCGCCTCCTGTCCTCGATCTCCTGATACTGCTGGATGTAATCTTTCCACAGGGAGTCATACTTCTCCTGGGTTTTCTGGTTTTTCTTCATCAGGAATTCCAAGAAGGCCTTGTTCTCTGCTTCCTCGTAAGACTTTTCGTTCTGAAGTTCCCTTGTGTCCTTCAGCAACACTGCCCTCCGAAACTTAGCAGCTTCCTTCTCCTGCTCCAACTGATTCATGAGCACCAGGGTCCTCCTCCTCATCTTCTTCTCCAGCCGTGTCATTGACTCTGGTTTCAGGTAGCTGTTGAGAATGGTCACATAAGGAGCCTCTGAAAGGCAGCCCGGAAAATCTGAGGGGTTGTGGAACTCACTGTGGCTGCTTTCCTGATTTTTGAGGCTGATGCTAGCCTCTGAGGAACAGGAGCTTACGTCTGTGAGCTTTCTGTCGAGATATGGGAATCCTACATCGTATGAATCCTCTCCCATTACCTTCTGTTCCTTGCAGACTAGCTCTGGCCATCTCACCCTGACGTCATACAAGGCCCTTTTCCTGCTCAGGATAGTCCTGTAGCTGGGTGTCAGGAAAGCAGTCTCTTCAAGCTGAGCAGGGATTGCAGAGGGTATCAAAGTCTTGGCTCCTTCTCTCTGGGGAAAGATGGTAGCACGTCTGCCCTTAGTGTTCCACTTTGGGTAACTTTGACCTTGGGACTCCATAGTCCCTTCACCTCCTAAGGGTGTTGCTCTTCACAGATCCCACTGCCGGATGCTCTGCACCTTCTGTAGGCTACAGTAGTTCCAGCCGGCCATTGTCCGGGTCCCTAAAGCCACCACTTTCCCTACATTGCCCCAGCTCTAGCACAGCCGACCACCTTTGTCCAAGTCCTGGAACCAAGTGGGTTCTCTGCACAATGATGGCTCAGAATGTGGAATGTTCTGGGAGTCTAATTCTTTGGCCTGCTAGGACCCAGGAAGAGGATTTCAGGGATCGAGGGATTCACCTGCTGGCAAAAGTGCTGTGGGACAGGGCGGGGCCAGATAGGGGGCGGAGCCTGTGGGTGGGACTCGAGGGAGGGTCCTGTAATGGGGGGGTGGGGAGTCTATGGGGCGGGGCCTGTAGGAAGGAGGGCCAGACCTGCCAAGAGAGGTGGGCAAGAAAGAGGAAACAAGCCGGGCGTGGGCAAGAAAGAGGAAACAAGCACGCCTTTAATTCCAACACTCGGGAGGCAGAGGCAGGTGGATTTCTGAGTTCGAGGCCAGCCTGGTCTACAGAGTTCCAGGGCTATACAGAGAAACCCTGTCTCGAAGAAAAAAAAAAAAAAAAAAAAAAGGAAAGGTGGTAGGGAGGGACTGTGAAGATTGGGAGGGCGGAGCCTGTAGAGGGGTGTGAGGGCGGGGCCTAGATAGACCCTGGGCATGGAGCTTGTGTTCAGCAAGGTAGGAAAAGTTCCAGAGGCTTGGAACCTGTGGCGGACAGCATCCGGGTGCACTCGTGACCTCCACTGTGGGAGGAAGGGTACCGAGGGTCTGGAGGTTCCAGGCTCTCAGCTTTGCTTCTCAGTGTGGGTCTGGGCACAGTCTGGTTTCCCTTTACCAAGAAGGGTGGGTCGCCTCAAAATTGTATCCTGCACAGCACAGTTACAGTGTTGAGAAGTGTGCCCCGAGTGTGGAGCAAATGGCCTAGGAAAGGACTTGGAGGAAAACCTCCCACACACAGCGGAGGACCCCTCCCCCAAAGCATGGCCACTACACTGGCTGGCTTTCCCTGCCAGGAAGGATAGTTGAGGAAGCCCCTCCCCGGGGAGAGGGTTTTTGGCTTGTGGCACAGGGGGTTTCAATGCTTCAATCCAGGAGATCCATGGGAGCAGCAGGAAGCAGGGAGAGGTGTCCGTCAGTCTGGAGACAGGAGGCTTCCATGCATAGTTGATGTGTGCCACCAATGACCTCATCTCTCGCCCTGCTCCGGAGCT